>NC_138956.1:13704166-14407500 GCF_965226115.1 Aulonocara stuartgranti | reverse complement strand
TGCTCTAGTGCTTTCTAGTTCTCCAAAACATATAAACAATACAAAAAGCCACTGAGCAATATACTCCTTTGTACATTTTGCTTATGATTATGATAATTTCCTTTAGGGATTATTAAAGTATGCTGATTCTGATTTTGACAAAACTTTGTATGTCCTTGTAGCCCTTGTATGTGAATGTTTTTACTGATGTTCTTTTCAATATTTTTTCTTTTTTTTTCTTTTCTTTTTTTTTTTTTTTTAATCCTACAGGACTTCAAGTTGTTTGGTATCAGCAAAAGATATTTTGGAGGAACTTTCTGCAAAAGTAAACCAGCAGAAGAAATGCAAGTTCAACATTAATAGATCAACAGTCCTGGATGGAGCAATTAGAGGTTTTAAACGAGCGACATATGATCCATGCCACACAATTTCTGTCAGGTTTTCTGACGATATGGGAGTACCTGAAGAGGCTGTTGACTTGGGTGGACCAAGAAGAGAATTTCTAAGACTTCTGATCGAAGCTTTGCCCCTGTCTCCAATGTTTGAGGGTGAAGAAGGCAAAATGAACTTGGCGCTTGATAGTGCTGGTATGTGATGGACCGAGTTGAAAAACAGGAGGAGCCCAGGAATTATTAGAAAAATATAGTTTCCATTTATTTAACCCCCAAAAATTATATTTACAAGACTAATAAATGTTGAGCTCATAAAAGAGGTCAAAGACACAAAACTGAACTCAGGCAAAGACTGCAAACTTAACAAACCAAATGACTGCCACAAACAAACATAATTGACCTAAACATGAAATGACATACAAGGGTATATATAATGGCTGATCAGACCATTGTGACACATGAGGGGTAACAAACAAAACTAAATCATAAATCACAAACGATGCAGTACAATCTAGTTTGTTAATAAACTAAACACTAAAGAAGAAAACCAAAAACCCCATTAAACCCTAAACTCAAAAATGTAATTAAATACAAATACTTTGTTTTTGCGGTTTTCGTCCTGGTCGCGGAACACTGGACCAGCTCTTTATCCTCTCCAGGATGCTTGAGGGTGCATGGGAGTTTGCCCAACCAGTCTACATGTGTTTTGTGGACTTGGAGAAGGCATTCGACCGTGTCCCTCGGGGTGTCCTGTGGGAGGTGTTGCGGGAATATGGGGTGTCTGGCCCATTGCTACGGGCCATTCGATCCCTATACAACCGTTGCAAGAGCTTGGTTCGCATTGCCGGCAATAAGTCGGACTCGTTCCCGGTGGGTGATGGGCTCCGCCAGGGCTGCCCTTTGTCTCCGGTTCTGTTCATAATTTTTATGGACAGGATTTCTAGGCGCAGCCAAGTGGCGGAGGGCTTTCGCTTTGGTGGCCTCAGAGTCTCATCTCTGATTTTTGCAGATGATGTGGTTCTGTTGGCTTCATCGGGTGAGGGCCTCCAGCTCGCACTGGAACGGTTCGCAGCCGAGTGTGAAGCAGCGGGAATGAGGATCAGCACCTCCAAATCTGAGGCCATGGTTCCCAGCCGGAAAAGGGTGGAGTGCCCACTCCGGGTCGGGGATGAGTTCCTGCCCCAAGTGGAGGAGTTCAAGTATCTCGGGGTCTTGTTCGCGAGTGATGGGAGAAGGGAGCCGGAGATCGACAGACGGATTGGGGCTGCAGCTGCAGTAATGCGGACGCTGCACCGGTCCGTCGTGGTGAAGAGGGAGCTGAGTGTAAAAGCGAAGCTCTCAATTTACCGGTCGATCTACGTCCCTACCCTCACCTATGGCCACGAGCTGTGGGTAGTGACCGAAAGAACGAGATCGCGGATACAAGCGGCAGAAATGAGCTTCCTCCGAAGGGTGGCTGGCCTCTCCCTTAGAGATAGGAGAAGATAAGATGAGAACTCGATTGCCGAAGGCAATCGAGTCTCAATGCACAGGCCTTCCCTGCTCCCGGCTCAAGGAACCATGCCCCAAACTTGGTGCCCTGAAAAAGGGATTATGTTAGTATCCTGAACATGAGGTTTACAATTCCAACATAGGGTTAAAAATGGTTGGGGTTAGGATTTGGGCTTAGGGTTGGGCTCCAAGGATAAGATTAGAATCAGCACAGGGTTAGAATTGGTTAGGGTCAGGATAAAACTCATGGTTAGGATGTCACAGCAAATATATACAGACAGGTGGAGTGTTGGTGACAATGATAATAATAATGAACATGGCAAACACAGGAAAAACAGAACAGTAATAATAAACAAGTATATACATTATGTGGACTTTATGTCCTTTAAAAACTTTTTTCATTTAACCCCTTAGGGTGTACAGTGTCCAGTTTTGCAATCCAGAGTCTTTCAGCCTTCCTCCTCTGCTGAGTAGTCCATCTGGGATTTGCCTGTGTTACTGTTGCTCTGACAGATTCCCAGCCATGTGTCAGGAAGTGTTTCACCAGTTGTGTGTGTGTGTTCTTCTTCCTTAACACATTGTACCTATGCTGGGTGAATCTTGTCAAAATTGTGTTGCTTGTCTCACCCACATACTGAATCCCACATTTGCTGCAAGTGATCATATATACACAGTTCTTGGAGCGTGGAGTCCCATTAGCTTGTGAGCAGAATACATTCCCATTAGAAAAACTGCGCAACCATTTCTGGTGCTTAAAAAATTGCCCCTGGTCTCTGAGTTTGGGCTCAGAGAGAGGTGAGATTTTTGCCTTAATGAGGAAATCCCTTAGGTTTTTATTCCTCCTAAAGGCAGCTATAACCTTGTGATTCCCCAGCAATTGGGTTTTCTGGACAAGATCCTGAAAATTGTTTCTAATCACTCTGATTAGTTTGCACGTTGATGGGGCATAGGTCAAAACAACAGGCAGGACAGGTGTCAAATCAATGGGTTTTGTCTGCAGGAATGAATTGAAGCATTTCCTGAGGAAAGAGCGACAATACCCCCTACTGGTGAGAGCTGAGAATAAAATTTTGGTCGCTGCTCTGAAGTCAGTAGGTTGTGTGCAAATTCTGTGAAATCTCAACAGTTGTGACTTTATTAAACCAGCAAAGGTATGTTTTGGGTGGAAACTTGTTTTGAATAAAAGGGCATGTGTGTCTGTGGGCTTGAAGAATACTTTAATATCCAATTTGTGTGTCTGTGGAAAATTTGGGCCTTTGAAAGTGGTTGTATCCAAGAAATCAATTGTGGTTCTATTAATTGTAGATTTTAATTTGATTGAATCATTATGGCCATTCAGAGTGCTTAGAAAGGTTTCAAAATCTTGTTCAGAGTGTGGCCATATGCCCCAGATGTCGTCAAGAAACCGGTAATAGTACAGTGGTTTCTTGACACATTTTGCCAGGGCTGCAGTTTCCCATTCCGCCATGAAAATGTTGGCATATGCCGGGGCGAATTTTTTGCCCATGGCTGTACCTTTTATCTGCAAGAAGAAGTCCCCATTGAATTCAAAGTCATTTCTCGTTAAGTTGATTTCTAATAATTGTAATAATTCTTTTTCAGGTCTTTTTTTGTCAGGGTATTTTTGGAAAATATTCCTAATGGAGTTTATTCCCTCCTTAATGTCAATATTTGTGTATAGGCTGTCAATGTCAATTGAAAAGAGAAATGATTCAGTGGGGACTTCTGTCTGCTTAACCTTTTCCACAAAGTCATACGTATCCTTAATGTAACTTTCATGCTTTATGGATAAGGGATTAAGGAAGAAGTCCAGATATTCTGCAGTGTGGTAAGTTTCACTACCGCAATCAGACACAATGGGACGCCCGGGAGGCACCTGAAATGGTATAGACCACTTTGCTGGGTCTTTGTGGATTTTAGGTAATAAATAAAAGAGCCTTCCCCTTGGCTCAGCGGAGCCCAGTAAATAGGTTTTTTGTTTGAAATTAATGAATTTTTTTAGGTGTAGATTATTAACAATTTTCTCCACAATAGGTAATGTATCCAAATAGATGGGTTTCTTTAATTTGGAATAATAGGTTTTATCATGTAATTGTCTGTAGCCCTCTTGTAGGTATTGATCCCTGTCCAAGATTACTACAGCGCTGCCTTTATCTGCTGGTTTTAAGATTATTGATTTATTTTCTTTTAGTTCTTTTAGAGCTTTGAGCTCCTCCTCCGTTAAATTTGGTTTAACGTGGCTGATGTGGAAATGGTTATTAAAATATTCATAGTCAGCTTTCATTAAAGTGGACACTTCCTGTGGAAGCTGACCTAATGGAGGAGACCACTCAGATTTAAGAGTGAAATGCTGGGGTTCTGCATCAGACTTCTCCCCATAATGGATAGCCAATTTGATTCTCCTGTGATATTGTTGAATATCATGCTTACATTGTAATTTGAAATTTTTGTCATGACCTATTGCAGGAATGAAATTAAGACCCCTATTCAGGAGGTTCCGCTGGGCAGTGGAAGGCTTAAAATGCTTAGACAAGTTAATAACACCAGAACTTACCCCCTCCCTTTTATCAGATGGGCTCAAGGGGACTCCACAAAAGCATTCCAGTGCTCCAACATATGCAAAGCCGTTACGTCAGTCCAGTGGATGTTGTGCTTCATGTCGTTGACTTGACGCAGCTCAAGACTCATCATAAGACACTACTGCTTCTCTAACTCGAGGGTCATTCTTGACAACTGTACTCTGCCTGTTTGCGATTGTTTTGACTGAGACTGAAAACTCAGTTTTATTCATGAAATTCTAGTTGTCAACAAAGGACATAGGCATGTCGGATCAAATGCAGATCACTCATCATGACTTGGAATGGACTGTTAAGGATGTGCTCCCCTCCAAAGCAAACGATAACTTTTCCGTTACGTCTGATCTCTGTGAAATGCATAGCCAGTGCTCTGACACAGGGCCATCAACCTCTGAATGCTTAAAAAGCACCAGTGTATATAGAAAACACATTATATGTCGTGATAAATGCCCTGCCCAAGTGTCCCCTCTCCCCACTGCCTTTCAGCGGCAGCCAGCAGCAAACAGATCGTCAGAGGAGGCCGAGATGATGATCAAGTTTAACATTGTCTACAATATTGCCAAAGCACTTTAAGCACAAGCACTTTTTCAGTAACTTATCTTTCCTGTAGAATTGTGCTCCAAATAAAGAACTTTGTGTTGACAAGCTTGTTAGTTAATCATTTACAAATCAATATTATCTGTATGAACAGCAATTAAAATAAAGTGAAACATGTAAAACAGTGGGGTTCAGCGATGCGATGAAAAATTTGGGTGCACCTAACTTTTGTGCTGGTCCACCTAAGAAAAAAAGTTAATCCATACAATCTTAGTGATATTGATCACTAGTTTTAAATGTTAAAATTCAAATATTCAAGCAAGTCAATATTCGAGAAAATGCACGTAAAATAAATTAATATTAGTTGTAGTTGGCTTTAAACTTTGGGGTACCACCTCTCTACTCATTGGCTCTTTTGCCTCCAACAGCCACCAGGTTTGGTTCATACCTGAGATATTACAGATTATAAAGTCACATCTACCTTTTTATGCAATTTCCTTCTCACATGTACATTGAAACAGAAAAGGTAGGACTGACTAACAACCACAAGAGCTTTCAGAGACTGATTATATACTGATTTTGAGTATAAACACCACCAAGATGCAAGCTTTGCTGCAGCAGATGTCATTGACTGCTTCAGGGGTTGCTCCCAGCAGCTGGACGGTGTCCTGGAGTAAAGAACTACATATAAAAGCATTTGAATGAAAACAACGGAATTTCAATAAAAAGAACGGAATTAGAATGAAATGAATAGAATAGAATTTGAATGAAAACAAAGGAATTAGAATGAACAGAACAGAGTTTGAATCAAAACAATGGAATTTGAATGAAAACAACAGAATTTAAATGTACAGAACAGAGTTTGAATGAAAACAGTGGAATTAGAATGTACAGAACAGAGTTTGAATCAAAACAATGGAATTAGAATGTACAGAACAGAGTTTGAATAAACACAATGGAATTAGAATGAACAGAATAGAATTTGAATCAAAACAATGGAATTTGAATGAAAACAACAGAATTAGAATGAAAACAACAGAGTTTAAATGAAAACAACGGAATTAGAATGTACAGAATAGAGTTTGAATGAAAACAATGGAATTAGAATGTAAAGAAGCGAATTTGAATCAAAACAATGGAATTTGAATGAAAACAACAGAATTTGAATCAAAACAACGGAATTAACATGAAAACGACGGAATTTTAATGAAAACAACAGAATTTGAATAAAAAGAGTAGAATTAGAATGAAAACAAAAGCATTTGAATGAAAACAACGGAATTTCAATAAAAAGAACGGAATTAGAATGAAATGAATAGACTTTGAATGAAAACAACGGAATTAGAATGAACAGAACAGAGTTTGAATGAAAACAATGGAATTTGAATGAAAACAACAGAATTTAAATGTACAGAACAGAGTTTGAATGAAAACAATGGAATTAGAATGTACAGAACAGAGTTTGAATCAAAACAATGGAATTAGAATGTACAGAACAGAGTTTGAATCAAAACAACGGAATTAGAATGAACAGAACAGAATTTGAATCAAAACAATGGAATTTGAATGAAAACAACAGAATTAGAATGTACAGAACAGAATTTGAATGAAAACAACAGAATTAGAATGTACAGAACAGAGTTTGAATAAACACAATGGAATTAGAATGAACAGAATAGAATTTGAATCAAAACAATGGAATTTGAATGAAAACAACAGAATTAGAATGAAAACAACAGAGTTTAAATGAAAACAACGGAATTAGAATGTACAGAATAGAGTTTGAATGAAAACAATGGAATTAGAATGTAAAGAAGCGAATTTGAATCAAAACAATGGAATTTGAATGAAAACAACAGAATTTGAATCAAAACAACGGAATTAGAATGAACAGGGCCCTGTGCTTCGTACGTCGCTTACTACATCCAAGATCAAATGAAACATCCAAGACCAAACCATCGCGCTAACCGTGAGCGCGCTAATCCGGTTCCCCGAACACACCTGCTGTTGACGATTAGTACAGCTGGACGCAGTAATGTGACATCACTGGGTGTCGTAAAAGGGGCTACGCATCGATAGTAGAAACATTGATCGGCAACCCTCTGATTGGTCGGCGAAAATGTCGACGGAGCGCGCTCGGCTCGGTATTTTTCGGCAGCAGAGCAAGAACTCTTGAGTGAGGGATTTCAGGAGTTTCAGAGTTTAATCAGAACGCAAGGGAACACTGCAAAGGCTGCAAAAGCAAGGAGCGAGGGCTGGCAGGAAGTTGCTGACAAATTAAACTCGTAAGTAATTTAATAATAACAATAATAATGGAGTGGATTGATATAGCGCTTTTCAAGGCACCCAAAGCGCTGTACAATGCCACTATTCAGTCACTCTCACATTCACACACTGGTGGAGGCAGCTACAGTTGTAGCCACAGCTGCCCTGGGGCAGACTGACAGAAGCCAGGCTGCCATATCGCGCCATCGGCCCCTCTGGCCAACACCAGTAGGCGGTAGGGTAGATTTATTATATTACACTATATTATCCAATATTATATTACATTATATTATAATATGTTATATTTTATCCTCTGTCACATTAGAGCCACGACAGGACCCACTAGAACATGGGAACAGGTAAAAGTGAAATATAAGAATATTCTACAGAATGGTAATATTTATCACTTATATTGCTTTTAGTCTCTTGGAAAGAGACCCTGGAATAATCTGTTTGTTTATAACAGCAACCAAGAAAAGGGCAGAGCAACAAAAGACAGGTGGTGGTCCTGCACCCCCTCGTCAACAAGTTGGTTAAGTAAATAATACCCTCACGGGAAAATCGATATCTCTCTATGAGCACACTGTCGCGCTGAGCTAAAGGATCCTGTCTGTCCCGCAATATACGCTGAATTCTGAGGACTCTCCTTATCAATCTTGCACCTTCCGCAATGGGTGGCTCGCGTATACAGACAGGACATGGCTGCGACAGACTTCCCAAATCCACCTTCGCTTTTATAGCTGTGGTCTCTCATCTTGATTACACGAAGTAATTTACAATTGCTACTCTGAAATATGAATTAAATCTGTAATAATCACATACATGTAATAGAATGTTAATAGTACATTTCCCTTTTTTAGGAAATGACCTGTGTGAAATCAATAAATGGATCAGGTGCTGCATTGTCTTTAGTTACATTGATGTTATTTATTTATGGTGAAACAGTGGTGGAATATCGCTGTTGCTTTCGTATGAATGACGCGGGCATACCTGCGTGGCCGCGATCTAATCCTGTTTACATAAAGTAAACCTCGTCCCCAGCAGGTTTACGCTTACGGCTCTGTTGCTATGACAGCAAGTCCCGGATGGGCTTCAGGGAACCGAACGATCCAAGATCACGCGAAATCGTCAACAATCTAATCCAGCTAACTTACTTAGCGAGGTACGAAGAACAGGGCCCTGTTTCAGGAAGCCGGTTTAGTGGAAAAACTGAGTAAGTATACCCTGAGTTAACGAAAACTCTGGGTTTTCGGTTTCACAAAGCGAGTTCAGCTGCAGCCTGAGTGAGTCACTATGACGACACACTCCGTGAAGCTAACCTGCCCCCTAGCAGGTTTACTACAACTAACCCTGACTGTCTCCGCCCCTTTGTCGGAAACCTGACAGTAGGAAGTGTCGGACATGGCGTGCCACTTCCTTGAAGAGCCAGTAGATCGTGAAGCCCAAATTCTCCGCAGAGCTCTCCGCCGGGAGAGAGTGATCAGAGCGCGTTTGGACATTTTATCATTTCCTGATGATTTTCTGTGCGAACGTTACCGTTTCTCAGCACAATCTATAATTTATTTGGATAACATCCTCAGGCCATATATTATGCATGTGACACATCGCGGACATTCTCTCAGTTCTGTACATATTATTTGTATTGCACTTCGGTTTCTTGCAAACGGGAGCTTTCTGTATAATATTGGTGACGCTGAGCACGTTTCCAAGGCTACCGTCTGTCGGGCAGTCAGGAATGTTACAGTTGCACTGAAACGTCTCCTGTACTCGTCTGTGGTGTTCCCCGGTCACAGACCCACAAGATTTATCAAAGAGGGATGCCACAAAATTGCAGGTATCAGGATGACCAAAACTTAATGTATGATGTGGTGATACTTGGACTACTACTTAAATTGCACATTTATTTTCAGGGTTCCCAGGCGTGATTGGCTGTACAGATGGTACTCACATTCCAATCATTGCTCCTTCAGTAAATGAAGGAGACTATGTGAACAGGAAGTCTTTCCACAGCATTAATGTACAGGTACATAGTTCCCTGTAGCATGTCAAACTAACAAATTATTTCATTATAGTAATGGATGCTAATTTGTGTTCTCTGCACTGTGAAGATCATATGTGATGCTGCCAACATTATCACAAATGTGGAAGCCAAGTGGCCAGGCTCTGTCCATGACTCACAAATATTCCGTGAATGTACACTGAGCACAAAATTTGGACATGGTGAGTTGAGAATACTTTAAAATATATAAAGACCAATTGCTTCAGGGACATTTGAACTGAAGTGTACCCTTCTGTCTTAGGAGAGTTCACTGGCTACTTGCTTGGTGATAGGGGGTATCCATGTTTACCCTATT
Source organism: Aulonocara stuartgranti (assembly GCF_965226115.1). Lineage (NCBI taxonomy): Eukaryota > Metazoa > Chordata > Actinopteri > Cichliformes > Cichlidae > Aulonocara > Aulonocara stuartgranti. Next base: position 14,397,906 of record NC_138956.1, on the reverse strand, counting down.
TGCTTACCCCTTACCCTGACCCTGAACCGGGCCCACAGCAGTGATATAATCTGGCTAATTGCAGGACAAGAGCCAGAATTGAAATGACTATCGGAATGCTTAAGGCCCGGTTCCAGTGCCTGCAAAGACTCAGGGTCACCCCAGAAAGGGCATGTGACATTATTGTGGCATGTGTGATTCTTCACAACATTGCCACAATTAGAGGAGAACACTGTCCTTCTGAACCAAACATCAGCAGTGATCCAAACCATGAACATCCTGACCCTCCCACGGACATACAAGATGGAAGAGCAGTCAGAGACACCATATGTCACAATCATTTCTTTTGACCCATCACCTCAACATGTTGAAAGAAGAATAAACAGATTTTTTGTTCAACTGGCTTTATTGGTCGCCTGTATTTCCTGTACACAAAGTATTAAAAGATGTAAACCTCATAAAGTGTCTCTGTTGCTTCCTCCTCTGTAACAGCTGTCAATGTTTCTTCATTATTTTCCTGTAGTAAAGAAATAGACAACATTGCTGTTCTACTGTAAACTCATATAATCTGTGGAGTATTAAGAGTACTCACAACTGCATGTTGGTCTGGCTCAACAGGAGGCTGCACCAGATGCAGTACACCATCACCATCAACTGATAGAATATGAGGTTTATACAGGTCACTTATAACTTACAAGGGACCAAATGGCAATTAACAAACATACCAATCACCTTACACTTCATTGTCATTATGCTCTCAAAGACAACCAAGACTGAGGGAAGGCAAAATCAGTCGGAAAATAACTTCACTACAAAATAATTCATTATGGTAAAGAGTTTATCAAATGAATGTGTCGCACTGCAAAGGTGACTGTGAAGAAAGGATGTATGCACATCATGTATTATTTTGAATTTACCCCTTATGTAGGCACTTGTGTCTTGCGGGGTTATTGCCTCAGAGGATGTCCCCGCAGAGATGCCTTCGGCCACAGGGCGCCCACTGTTTTGGCTGAGGGCCAACTGCTCAGCCTCTGTGAGTGGTGGTGGTGGAGGACCCCCACCTGTTTTTCGGGCCTCCGCTTTTTTTCTGTTGGCTATAACGGGCCACATTTGAGCATACAGAGTAAGCAAATATGTACTTGTAATGTGCTCAGATAATTTCAATAAGTGCTTACAGAAAGAAAATTAATGTAGCCTCTAACTGCAATTGATTTACATGGGACAAACAGACCAAGCACTATGGCTCATAATACAATTACACCTTACCTGTTTGGACTATATTTTTATATTTCATTTTTACTTGCTGCCAGGCACGTTTGGGGCCTGTTGGGTTGCACCTGCGCTCACATCACATCACAAAATAAAATGTATAAAATAACAAATAAAATAACATATGATAAAATAACGTGTTAAATGGGTGGAAATCCCTCGATCAATGTTTAAATTAACACTCACGCATTGACTCTGTCGGCTATGTTTTGCCATGCATGCTTTTGCAGCTGTGGCTGTGTTACTTTTTTCCGCGGAATTTGCATGTTATCGGCATATGCTGCCATCAGAATTTCGGCCTCAAGCGCTGTGAAATACATTGACCGCGCTTTCTTTCCCTCCGTCTCCATGGTGACTCGCTTAATCTGTGCTCCGCTTATCAGGGCTTTATGTATCCTCGTCCGCGCGCTTCACTTGGGGTTAAAGCAACTCCGCGTTGACTGAACTAATTGTTATCAGCCTTTCTGAAACGGAATATTCCGAGTTGGACAGTTCGGGGTTACTCAACCGTGAGTGTCGTTTTTCACTCTGAGTTTTCCAAACCGGCTTCCTGAAACAGGGCCCAGGCCCCAGAACAGAATTTGAATGAAAACAATGGAAGTTTAAAACAAACAAAAGAATTAGAATAAAAACAACAGAGTTTGAATGAAAACAACAGAGTTTGAATGAAAACAACGGAATTAGAATGTACAGAACAGAGTTTGAATGAAAACAACGGAATTAGAATGAACAGAACAGAGTTTGAATCAAAACAATGGAATTTGAACGAAAACGACAGAATTAGAATGTACAGAACAGAGTTTGAATTAAAACAATGGAATTAGAATGAACAGAACAGAATTTGAATCAAAAAAATGGAATTTGAATGAAAACGACAGAATTAGAATGTACAGAACAGAGTTTGAATGAAAACAACGGAATTAGAATGAACAGAACAGAGTTTGAATCAAAATAATGGAATTTGAATGAAAACGACAGAATTAGAATGTACAGAACAGAGTTTGAATTAAAACAATGGAATTAGAATGAACAGAACAGAATTTGAATCAAAAAAATGGAATTTGAATGAAAACAACAGAATTAGAATGTACAGAACAGAGTTTGAATGAAAACAACGGAATTAGAATGTACAGAACAGAATTTGAATGAAAACAAAGGAATTAGAATGTGCAGAACAGAGTTTGAATGAAAACAACGGAATTAGAATGTACAGAACAGAGTTTGAATGAAAACAACGGAATTAGAATGTACAGAACAGAGTTTGAATCAAAAAAACGGAATTAGAATGAACAGAACAGAATTTGAATGAAAACAATGGAATTTGAATGAAAACAACAGAATTTGAATGAAAACAATGGAAGTTTAAAACAAACAAAAGAATTAGAATGAAAACAACAGAGTTTGAATGAAAACAACGGAATTAGAATGTACAGAACAGAGTTTGAATTAAAACAATGGAATTAGAATGTACAGAACAGAGTTTGAATCAAAACAATGGAATTAGAATGTACAGAACAGAGTTTGAATGAAAACAACAGAATTAGAATGTACAGAACAGAGTTTGAATCAAAACAACGGAATTAGAATGAACAGAACAGAATTTGAATCAAAACAATGGAATTTGAATGAAAACAACAGAATTAGAATGTACAGAACAGAGTTTGAATGAAAACAACGGAATTAGAATGAACAGAACAGAATTTGAATCAAAACAATGGAATTTGAATGAAAACAACAGAATTAGAATGTACAGAACAGAGTTTGAATGAAAACAACGGAATTAGAATGTACAGAACAGAATTTGAATCAAAACAAAGGAATTAGAATGTGCAGAACAGAGTTTGAATGAAAACAACGGAATTAGAATGTACAGAACAGAGTTTGAATGAAAACAACGGAATTAGAATGTACAGAACAGAGTTTGAATCAAAACAACGGAATTAGAATGAACAGAACAGAATTTGAATGAAAACAATGGAATTTGAATGAAAACAACAGAATTTGAATGAAAACAATGGAAGTTTAAAACAAACAAAAGAATTAGAATGAAAACAACAGAATTTGAATGAAAACAACGGAATTAGAATGTACAGAACAGAGTTTGAATGAAAACAACGGAATTAGAATGAACAGAACAGAATTTGAATCAAAACAATGGAATTTGAATGAAAACAACGGAATTAGAATGTACAGAACAGAGTTTGAATGAAAACAACGGAATTAGAATGTAAAGAACAGAATTTGAATGAAAACAATGGAATTTGAATGAACAGAACAGAGTTTGAATCAAAACAATGGAATTTGAATGAAAACGACAGAATTAGAATGTACAGAACAGAGTTTGAATTAAAACAATGGAATTAGAATGAACAGAACAGAATTTGAATCAAAACAATGGAATTTGAATGAAAACAACAGAATTTGAATGAAAACAATGGAAGTTTAAAACAAACAAAGGAATTAGAATGTGCAGAACAGAGTTTGAATGAAAACAACGGAATTAAAATGTACAGAACAGAGTTTGAATGAAAACAACGGAATTAGAATGTACAGAACAGAGTTTGAATGAAAACAACGGAATTAGAATGAACAGAACAGAATTTGAATGAAAACAATGGAATTTGAATGAAAACAACAGAATTTGAATGAAAACAATGGAAGTTTAAAACAAACAAAAGAATTAGAATGAAAACAACAGAGTTTGAATGAAAACAACGGAATTAGAATGTACAGAACAGAGTTTGAATGAAAACAACGGAATTAGAATGAACAGGGCCCTGTTTCAGGAAGCCGGTTTAGAAAACTCAGAGTGAAAAACGATACGCAGGGTTGAGTAACCCCGAACTGTCCAACTCGGAATATTCGGTTTCAGAAAGGCTGATAACAATTAGTTCAGTCAACGCGGAGTTGCTACAACCCCAAGTTAAGCACGCGCACGAGGATACATAAAGCCCCGATCAGTGGAGCACAGATTAAGCGAGTCACCATGGAGACGGAGGGAAAGAAGGCGCGGTCGACGTATTTCACAGCGCTCGAGGCGGAAATTCTGATGGCAGCATATGCCGACAGCATGCACATCATGCAGAAAAAAAGTAACACAGCCGCAGCTGCAAAGGAAAGGGAGCATGCATGGCAAAACATAGCCGACAGAGTCAATGCGTGAGTGTTAATTTAAACATTGATCTAGGGATTTCTACCCATATAACACGTTATTTTATCATATGTCATTCTATTTATTATGTTATACATTTTATTTTGGGATGTGATGTGAGCGCAGGTGCAACCCAACAGGCCCCAAACGTTCCTGGCAGCAAGTAAAAATGAAGTATAAAAACATAGTCCAAACAGGTAAGGTGTAATTGTATTATGAGCCATAGTGCTTGGTCTGTGTGTCCTATGTAAATCAATTGCAGTTAGAGGCTACAGTAATATACCACCTGTAAGCACATATTGAAATTATCTGAGTACATCACAAGTACACATTTGCCTACTCTGTATGCCCAAATGTGTGCCGTCACAGTCAACAGAAAAAAAGCGGAGGCCCGAAAAACAGGTGGGGGTCCTCCACCACCACCACCCACAGAGGCTGAGCAGTTGGCCCTCAGCCAAAACAGTGGGCGCCCTGTGGCTGAAGGCATCTCTGCGGGGACATCCTCTGTGGCAACAACCCCACAAGACACAAGTGCCTACATAAGGGGTAAATCCAAAACAATACATGGCGTGCATACATCCATTCTGCACAGTCACCTTGACCAAAATGAACTATGTCGTAGTGAAGTTACTGTCCTACTGACAGAGAATGACAGTCATCAAACAGTTAGGTGAATAAACAACACTGAGACACTTGGAAACTGTTAACGTGCTGCACGGGTGAGGGCCCAGGGAGAGACTCACACACACCGAGCTGCAGTGGTACGTCTTTATTATGAGCATAGCAGTGTCCTTTAATTTTGCATACATGCGTGTGTGTGTGTTAACCTCCCACAGGGTGAGCTCCCTGTTCCCAGAGACAGAGCGAGTAGTACATTCCGTACCTTTCCCAATAAGTGTAACATATGAACATATACCTCAATGCAACATAAAGCTCATAAAAGCGTTTCCACCCTGACACCTACTGATTTTGCCTTCCCTCAGTGTCGGTTGTCTCTGAGAGCATACTGACAATGAGGTGTATGGTGATTGGTATGTCTGGTAATTGCCATTTGCGCCCACATAAGTCATGAGTGACCTGTATGAACCCCATATTCTTCCAGTTGACGGTGATGGTGTACTGCATCTGGTGCAGCCCCCTGTTGAGCCAGACCGACATGCAGTTGTGAGTACTCGTAATACTCCACAGACTACATGTGTCAACAGTAGAACAGCAATGTTGTTAAATGTCTCCACCACAGGCACATGATGACGAAACAGTGACAGCTGCTACAGAGGAGGCCGCAACAGAGCCACACTATGAGGTATACAGTGTACAGTGGAAAATATAACAACTGACGACAATGTGGTACTATGATGACACCATGGACTTACTATGTCCCCGGCAGAGTGATGCTGGAAATGAAGAGGAAGAGGGTCCAGCCACTCCTACAACGAACCTTTCCACAGTGGGTTGTTCAGCACTGATTTACAACCAACCTAAGTAGGCATGTACTATGGATGCCAATGCTATGTCCCTTGTTGCAATAGCTCCCTGTGAAGCAGCTGTATAAGACATATCTGGCCAGGAAGATAAGAAAGTGCGACATGGAAATGGTGCACCTCCAGCTGCAGATCCAAAAGTCGAAGCTGGAGATTGTACTGCTGGAACAACAGTTAAGGGTGGGTGGAGTGATCATAGATGGACGAATCATGTCAGTGTTTGTACAACATACTAATATACGCATTTATTCTTTGTGTACAGGACATACAGGGTGACCAATAAAGGCAGTTGACCACAGTATCTGTGTATTTGTCTTGTAACATGTTGGGTTGACGGGTCACAGGAAATGGTTGTGGCATATGGTGTCTCTGACTGCTCTTCCATCCTGTACGTTCGTGGGTGGGTCAGGATGTTCATCGTGTGGATCACTGCTGTTGTCTGGTTCAGCTGGACACTGTTCACCTCTAATCGTGGCAATGTTGTGTAGGATCACACATGCCACAATGATGTCACATGCCCTTTCTGGGGTGACCCTGAGTCCACGAAGGCACTGGAACCGGGCCTTGAGCATTCTGATGGTCATTTCAACTCTGGCCCGTGTCCTGCAATGGGCCAGATTATAACGCTGCTGTGGGCCCGGTTCAGGGTCAGGGTAAGGGGTGAGCAAATAGGGTAGACATGGGTACCCCCTATCACCAAGCAGGTGGCCAGTGAACTCTCCTAGGACAGAAGAATACATGTCAGTGCAAACGTCCCTGTGGCAATTGGTCTCTGTATATTTCACAGTTACTTCGACCCACCATGTCCAAATTTGGTGCTCAGTGTACATTCCCGGAAGATTCGTGAGTCATGTACAGAGCCTGGCCACTTGGCTTCCACATTTGTGATGATGTTGGCAGCATCACATATGATCTGCCCAGTGCAGAGAACACATATTAGCATCCATTACCATGATGCCATCACTTGTTGGTGTGAAATGCTACAGGGAATTATGTACCTGTACATTGATGCTGTGGACGGACTTCCTGTTCACATAGTCTCCTTCATTTGCTGAGGGTGCAATGATTGGGATGTGGGTGCCATCTATACAGCCAATCACGCCTGGGAACCCTGGAAATTTATGTACCATTTGAGTGGTAGTTCACGTATCACCACATCATGCATTGAGTTTTGTTCATCCTGATACCTGCAATTTTGTGGAATCCCTCTTTGATGAATCTTGTGGGTCTGTGACCGGGGAACACCACAAACGAGTGCAGGAGACGTTTCAGTGCTACTGTAACATTCCTGACTGCCCGACAGACGGTAGCCTTGGAAACGTGCTCAGCGTCACCGATATTGTACAGAAAGCTCCCGTTTGCAAAGAAACGGAGTGCGGTACAAAGAATATGTAATGGACTGAGCGCATGTCCGCGATGTGTCACATGCGCAATATATGGCCTGAGGATGTTATGCAAATAACTTATTGATTGTGCTGAGACACGGTAACGTTCGCACAGGAAATCATCAGGTAATGATAAGATGTCCATACGCGCTCTAATCACTCTCTCCCGGCGGAGTGCTCTGCGGAGAATTTGGGCTTCAAGATCTACTGGCTCTTCAAGGAAGGGACACGCCATGTCTGACACTTCCTGCTGTTAGGTTTCCGACAAAGAGGCGGGGTCAGTCAGGGTTAGTTGTAGTAAACCTGCTAGGGGGCAGGTTAGCTTCACGGCGTGTGTCGTCATAGTGACTCACTGAGGCTTCAGCTGAACTCGCTTTGTGAAACCGAAAACCCAGAGTTTTCGTTAACTCAGGGTATACTTACTCAGTTTTTCCACTAAACCGGCTTCCTGAAACAGGGCCCAGAACAGAGTTTGAATCAAAACAATGGAATTTGAATGAAAACAACAGAATTAGAATGTACAGAACAGAGTTTGAATTAAAACAATGGAATTAGAATGTACAGAACAGAGTTTGAATCAAAACAACGGAATTAGAATGAACAAAACAGAATTTGAATGAAAACAATGGAATTTGAATGAAAACAACAGAATTTGAATGAAAACAATGGAAGTTTAAAACAAACAAAAGAATTAGAATGAAAACAACAGAGTTTGAATGAAAACAACGGAATTAGAATGTACAGAACAGAGTTTGAATGAAAACAACAGAATTAGAATGAACAGAACAGAGTTTGAATCAAAACAATGGAATTTGAATGAAAACAACAGAATTAGAATGTACAGAACAGAGTTTGAATTAAAACAATGGAATTAGAATGTACAGAACAGAGTTTGAATCAAAACAATGGAATTAGAATGTACAGAACAGAGTTTGAATGAAAACAACGGAATTAGAATGAACAGAACAGAATTTGAATCAAAACAATGGAATTTGAATGAAAACAACGGAATTAGAATGTACAGAACAGAGTTTGAATGAAAACAACGGAATTAGAATGTAAAGAACAGAATTTGAATCAAAATAATGGAATTTGAATGAAAACAACAGAATTTGAATCAAAACAACGGAATTAACATGAAAATGACGGAATTTTAATGAAAACAACAGAATTTGAATAAAAAGAGTAGAATTAGAATGAAAACAAAAGCATTTGAATGAAAACAACCGAATTTCAATAAAAAGAATGGAATTAGAATGAAATGAATAGAATTTGAATGAAAACAACGGAATTAGAATGAACAGAACAGAATTTGAATCAAAACAATGGAAGTTGAATGAAAACAACAGAATTTGAATCAAAACAATGGAATTTTAAAGCAAATAACAGAATTAGAATGAAAACAACAGTATTTGAATGAAAACAACGGAATTAGAATGTACAGAACAGAGTTTGAATTAAAACAATGGAATTAGAATGTACAGAACAGAGTTTGAATCAAAACAATGGAATTAGAATGTACAGGGCCCTGTTTCAGGAAGCCGGTTTAGTGGAAAAACTGAGTAAGTATACCCTGAGTTAACGAAAACTCTGGGTTTTCGGTTTCACAAAGCGAGTTCAGCTGCAGCCTGAGTGAGTCACTATGACGACACACTCCGTGAAGCTAACCTGCCCCCTAGCAGGTTTACTACAACTAACCCTGACTGTCTCTGCCCCTTTGTCGGAAACCTGACAGTAGGAAGTGTCGGACATGGCGTGCCACTTCCTTGAAGAGCCAGTAGATCGTGAAGCCCAAATTCTCCGCAGAGCTCTCCGCCGGGAGAGAGTGATCAGAGCGCGTTTGGACATTTTATCATTTCCTGATGATTTTCTGTGCGAACGTTACCGTTTCTCAGCACAATCTATAATTTATTTGAATAACATCCTCAGGCCATATATTACGCATGTGACACATCGCGGACATGCTCTCAGTTCATTGCATATTATTTGTATTGCACTTCGGTTTCTTGCAAACGGGAGCTTTCTGTATAATATTGGTGACGCTGAGCACGTTTCCAAGGCTACCGTCTGTCGGGCAGTCAGGAATGTTACAGTTGCACTGAAACGTCTCCTGTACTCGTCTGTGGTGTTCCCCGGTCACAGACCCACAAGATTTATCAAAGAGGGATGCCACAAAATTGCAGGTATCAGGATGACCAAAACTTAATGTATGATGTGGTGATACTTGGACTACTACTTAAATTGCACATTTATTTTCAGGGTTCCCAGGCGTGATTGGCTGTACAGATGGCACTCACATTCCAATCATTGCTCCTTCAGTAAATGAAGGAGACTATGTGAACAGGAAGTCTTTCCACAGCATTAATGTGCAGGTACATAGTTCCCTGTAGCATTTCAAACTAACAAATTATTTCATTATAGTAATGGATGCTAATTTGTGTTCTCTGCACTGTGAAGATCATATGTGATGCTGCCAACATTATCACAAATGTGGAAGCCAAGTGGCCAGGCTCTGTCCATGACTCACAAATATTCCGTGAATGTACACTGAGCACAAAATTTGGACATGGTGAGTTGAGAATACTTTAAAATATATAAAGACCAATTGCTTCAGGGACATTTGAACTGAAGTGTACCCTTCTGTCTTAGGAGAGTTCACTGGCTACTTGCTTGGTGATAGGGGGTATCCATGTTTACCCTATTTGCTTACCCCTTACCCTGACCCTGAACCGGGCCCACAGCAGTGATATAATCTGGCTAATTGCAGGACAAGAGCCAGAATTGAAATGACTATCGGAATGCTTAAGGCCCGGTTCCAGTGCCTGCAAAGACTCAGGGTCACCCCAGAAAGGGCATGTGACATTATTGTGGCATGTGTGATTCTTCACAACATTGCCACAATTAGAGGAGAACACTGTCCTTCTGAACCAAACATCAGCAGTGATCCAAACCATGAACATCCTGACCCTCCCACGGACATACAAGATGGAAGAGCAGTCAGAGACACCATATGTCACAATCATTTCTTTTGACCCATCACCTCAACATGTTGAAAGAAGAATAAACAGATTTTTTGTTCAACTGGCTTTATTGGTCGCCTGTATTTCCTGTACACAAAGTATTAAAAGATGTAAACCTCATAAAGTGTCTCTGTTGCTTCCTCCTCTGTAACAGCTGTCAATGTTTCTTCATTATTTTCCTGTAGTAAAGAAATAGACAACATTGCTGTTCTACTGTAAACTCATATAATCTGTGGAGTATTAAGAGTACTCACAACTGCATGTTGGTCTGGCTCAACAGGAGGCTGCACCAGATGCAGTACACCATCACCATCAACTGATAGAATATGAGGTTTATACAGGTCACTTATAACTTACAAGGGACCAAATGGCAATTAACAAACATACCAATCACCTTACACTTCATTGTCATTATGCTCTCAAAGACAACCAAGACTGAGGGAAGGCAAAATCAGTCGGAAAATAACTTCACTACAAAATAATTCATTATGGTAAAGAGTTTATCAAATGAATGTGTCGCACTGCAAAGGTGACTGTGAAGAAAGGATGTATGCACATCATGTATTATTTTGAATTTACCCCTTATGTAGGCACTTGTGTCTTGCGGGGTTATTGCCTCAGAGGATGTCCCCGCAGAGATGCCTTCGGCCACAGGGCGCCCACTGTTTTGGCTGAGGGCCAACTGCTCAGCCTCTGTGAGTGGTGGTGGTGGAGGACCCCCACCTGTTTTTCGGGCCTCCGCTTTTTTTCTGTTGGCTATAACGGGCCACATTTGAGCATACAGAGTAAGCAAATATGTACTTGTAATGTGCTCAGATAATTTCAATAAGTGCTTACAGAAAGAAAATTAATGTAGCCTCTAACTGCAATTGATTTACATGGGACAAACAGACCAAGCACTATGGCTCATAATACAATTACACCTTACCTGTTTGGACTATATTTTTATATTTCATTTTTACTTGCTGCCAGGCACGTTTGGGGCCTGTTGGGTTGCACCTGCGCTCACATCACATCACAAAATAAAATGTATAAAATAACAAATAAAATAACATATGATAAAATAACGTGTTAAATGGGTGGAAATCCCTCGATCAATGTTTAAATTAACACTCACGCATTGACTCTGTCGGCTATGTTTTGCCATGCATGCTTTTGCAGCTGTGGCTGTGTTACTTTTTTCCGCGGAATTTGCATGTTATCGGCATATGCTGCCATCAGAATTTCGGCCTCAAGCGCTGTGAAATACATTGACCGCGCTTTCTTTCCCTCCGTCTCCATGGTGACTCGCTTAATCTGTGCTCCGCTTATCAGGGCTTTATGTATCCTCGTCCGCGCGCTTCACTTGGGGTTAAAGCAACTCCGCGTTGACTGAACTAATTGTTATCAGCCTTTCTGAAACGGAATATTCCGAGTTGGACAGTTCGGGGTTACTCAACCGTGAGTGTCGTTTTTCACTCTGAGTTTTCCAAACCGGCTTCCTGAAACAGGGCCCAGGCCCCAGAACAGAATTTGAATGAAAACAATGGAAGTTTAAAACAAACAAAAGAATTAGAATAAAAACAACAGAGTTTGAATGAAAACAACAGAGTTTGAATGAAAACAACGGAATTAGAATGTACAGAACAGAGTTTGAATGAAAACAACGGAATTAGAATGAACAGAACAGAGTTTGAATCAAAACAATGGAATTTGAACGAAAACGACAGAATTAGAATGTACAGAACAGAGTTTGAATTAAAACAATGGAATTAGAATGAACAGAACAGAATTTGAATCAAAAAAATGGAATTTGAATGAAAACGACAGAATTAGAATGTACAGAACAGAGTTTGAATGAAAACAACGGAATTAGAATGAACAGAACAGAGTTTGAATCAAAACAATGGAATTTGAATGAAAACGACAGAATTAGAATGTACAGAACAGAGTTTGAATTAAAACAATGGAATTAGAATGAACAGAACAGAATTTGAATCAAAAAAATGGAATTTGAATGAAAACAACAGAATTAGAATGTACAGAACAGAGTTTGAATGAAAACAACGGAATTAGAATGTACAGAACAGAATTTGAATGAAAACAAAGGAATTAGAATGTGCAGAACAGAGTTTGAATGAAAACAACGGAATTAGAATGTACAGAACAGAGTTTGAATGAAAACAACGGAATTAGAATGTACAGAACAGAGTTTGAATCAAAAAAACGGAATTAGAATGAACAGAACAGAATTTGAATGAAAACAATGGAATTTGAATGAAAACAACAGAATTTGAATGAAAACAATGGAAGTTTAAAACAAACAAAAGAATTAGAATGAAAACAACAGAGTTTGAATGAAAACAACGGAATTAGAATGTACAGAACAGAGTTTGAATTAAAACAATGGAATTAGAATGTACAGAACAGAGTTTGAATCAAAACAATGGAATTAGAATGTACAGAACAGAGTTTGAATGAAAACAACAGAATTAGAATGTACAGAACAGAGTTTGAATCAAAACAACGGAATTAGAATGAACAGAACAGAATTTGAATCAAAACAATGGAATTTGAATGAAAACAACAGAATTAGAATGTACAGAACAGAGTTTGAATGAAAACAACGGAATTAGAATGAACAGAACAGAATTTGAATCAAAACAATGGAATTTGAATGAAAACAACAGAATTAGAATGTACAGAACAGAGTTTGAATGAAAACAACGGAATTAGAATGTACAGAACAGAATTTGAATCAAAACAAAGGAATTAGAATGTGCAGAACAGAGTTTGAATGAAAACAACGGAATTAGAATGTACAGAACAGAGTTTGAATGAAAACAACGGAATTAGAATGTACAGAACAGAGTTTGAATCAAAACAACGGAATTAGAATGAACAGAACAGAATTTGAATGAAAACAATGGAATTTGAATGAAAACAACAGAATTTGAATGAAAACAATGGAAGTTTAAAACAAACAAAAGAATTAGAATGAAAACAACAGAATTTGAATGAAAACAACGGAATTAGAATGTACAGAACAGAGTTTGAATGAAAACAACGGAATTAGAATGAACAGAACAGAATTTGAATCAAAACAATGGAATTTGAATGAAAACAACGGAATTAGAATGTACAGAACAGAGTTTGAATGAAAACAACGGAATTAGAATGTAAAGAACAGAATTTGAATGAAAACAATGGAATTTGAATGAACAGAACAGAGTTTGAATCAAAACAATGGAATTTGAATGAAAACGACAGAATTAGAATGTACAGAACAGAGTTTGAATTAAAACAATGGAATTAGAATGAACAGAACAGAATTTGAATCAAAACAATGGAATTTGAATGAAAACAACAGAATTTGAATGAAAACAATGGAAGTTTAAAACAAACAAAGGAATTAGAATGTGCAGAACAGAGTTTGAATGAAAACAACGGAATTAAAATGTACAGAACAGAGTTTGAATGAAAACAACGGAATTAGAATGTACAGAACAGAGTTTGAATGAAAACAACGGAATTAGAATGAACAGAACAGAATTTGAATGAAAACAATGGAATTTGAATGAAAACAACAGAATTTGAATGAAAACAATGGAAGTTTAAAACAAACAAAAGAATTAGAATGAAAACAACAGAGTTTGAATGAAAACAACGGAATTAGAATGTACAGAACAGAGTTTGAATGAAAACAACGGAATTAGAATGAACAGGGCCCTGTTTCAGGAAGCCGGTTTAGAAAACTCAGAGTGAAAAACGATACGCAGGGTTGAGTAACCCCGAACTGTCCAACTCGGAATATTCGGTTTCAGAAAGGCTGATAACAATTAGTTCAGTCAACGCGGAGTTGCTACAACCCCAAGTTAAGCACGCGCACGAGGATACATAAAGCCCCGATCAGTGGAGCACAGATTAAGCGAGTCACCATGGAGACGGAGGGAAAGAAGGCGCGGTCGACGTATTTCACAGCGCTCGAGGCGGAAATTCTGATGGCAGCATATGCCGACAGCATGCACATCATGCAGAAAAAAAGTAACACAGCCGCAGCTGCAAAGGAAAGGGAGCATGCATGGCAAAACATAGCCGACAGAGTCAATGCGTGAGTGTTAATTTAAACATTGATCTAGGGATTTCTACCCATATAACACGTTATTTTATCATATGTCATTCTATTTATTATGTTATACATTTTATTTTGGGATGTGATGTGAGCGCAGGTGCAACCCAACAGGCCCCAAACGTTCCTGGCAGCAAGTAAAAATGAAGTATAAAAACATAGTCCAAACAGGTAAGGTGTAATTGTATTATGAGCCATAGTGCTTGGTCTGTGTGTCCTATGTAAATCAATTGCAGTTAGAGGCTACAGTAATATACCACCTGTAAGCACATATTGAAATTATCTGAGTACATCACAAGTACACATTTGCCTACTCTGTATGCCCAAATGTGTGCCGTCACAGTCAACAGAAAAAAAGCGGAGGCCCGAAAAACAGGTGGGGGTCCTCCACCACCACCACCCACAGAGGCTGAGCAGTTGGCCCTCAGCCAAAACAGTGGGCGCCCTGTGGCTGAAGGCATCTCTGCGGGGACATCCTCTGTGGCAACAACCCCACAAGACACAAGTGCCTACATAAGGGGTAAATCCAAAACAATACATGGCGTGCATACATCCATTCTGCACAGTCACCTTGACCAAAATGAACTATGTCGTAGTGAAGTTACTGTCCTACTGACAGAGAATGACAGTCATCAAACAGTTAGGTGAATAAACAACACTGAGACACTTGGAAACTGTTAACGTGCTGCACGGGTGAGGGCCCAGGGAGAGACTCACACACACCGAGCTGCAGTGGTACGTCTTTATTATGAGCATAGCAGTGTCCTTTAATTTTGCATACATGCGTGTGTGTGTGTTAACCTCCCACAGGGTGAGCTCCCTGTTCCCAGAGACAGAGCGAGTAGTACATTCCGTACCTTTCCCAATAAGTGTAACATATGAACATATACCTCAATGCAACATAAAGCTCATAAAAGCGTTTCCACCCTGACACCTACTGATTTTGCCTTCCCTCAGTGTCGGTTGTCTCTGAGAGCATACTGACAATGAGGTGTATGGTGATTGGTATGTCTGGTAATTGCCATTTGCGCCCACATAAGTCATGAGTGACCTGTATGAACCCCATATTCTTCCAGTTGACGGTGATGGTGTACTGCATCTGGTGCAGCCCCCTGTTGAGCCAGACCGACATGCAGTTGTGAGTACTCGTAATACTCCACAGACTACATGTGTCAACAGTAGAACAGCAATGTTGTTAAATGTCTCCACCACAGGCACATGATGACGAAACAGTGACAGCTGCTACAGAGGAGGCCGCAACAGAGCCACACTATGAGGTATACAGTGTACAGTGGAAAATATAACAACTGACGACAATGTGGTACTATGATGACACCATGGACTTACTATGTCCCCGGCAGAGTGATGCTGGAAATGAAGAGGAAGAGGGTCCAGCCACTCCTACAACGAACCTTTCCACAGTGGGTTGTTCAGCACTGATTTACAACCAACCTAAGTAGGCATGTACTATGGATGCCAATGCTATGTCCCTTGTTGCAATAGCTCCCTGTGAAGCAGCTGTATAAGACATATCTGGCCAGGAAGATAAGAAAGTGCGACATGGAAATGGTGCACCTCCAGCTGCAGATCCAAAAGTCGAAGCTGGAGATTGTACTGCTGGAACAACAGTTAAGGGTGGGTGGAGTGATCATAGATGGACGAATCATGTCAGTGTTTGTACAACATACTAATATACGCATTTATTCTTTGTGTACAGGACATACAGGGTGACCAATAAAGGCAGTTGACCACAGTATCTGTGTATTTGTCTTGTAACATGTTGGGTTGACGGGTCACAGGAAATGGTTGTGGCATATGGTGTCTCTGACTGCTCTTCCATCCTGTACGTTCGTGGGTGGGTCAGGATGTTCATCGTGTGGATCACTGCTGTTGTCTGGTTCAGCTGGACACTGTTCACCTCTAATCGTGGCAATGTTGTGTAGGATCACACATGCCACAATGATGTCACATGCCCTTTCTGGGGTGACCCTGAGTCCACGAAGGCACTGGAACCGGGCCTTGAGCATTCTGATGGTCATTTCAACTCTGGCCCGTGTCCTGCAATGGGCCAGATTATAACGCTGCTGTGGGCCCGGTTCAGGGTCAGGGTAAGGGGTGAGCAAATAGGGTAGACATGGGTACCCCCTATCACCAAGCAGGTGGCCAGTGAACTCTCCTAGGACAGAAGAATACATGTCAGTGCAAACGTCCCTGTGGCAATTGGTCTCTGTATATTTCACAGTTACTTCGACCCACCATGTCCAAATTTGGTGCTCAGTGTACATTCCCGGAAGATTCGTGAGTCATGTACAGAGCCTGGCCACTTGGCTTCCACATTTGTGATGATGTTGGCAGCATCACATATGATCTGCCCAGTGCAGAGAACACATATTAGCATCCATTACCATGATGCCATCACTTGTTGGTGTGAAATGCTACAGGGAATTATGTACCTGTACATTGATGCTGTGGACGGACTTCCTGTTCACATAGTCTCCTTCATTTGCTGAGGGTGCAATGATTGGGATGTGGGTGCCATCTATACAGCCAATCACGCCTGGGAACCCTGGAAATTTATGTACCATTTGAGTGGTAGTTCACGTATCACCACATCATGCATTGAGTTTTGTTCATCCTGATACCTGCAATTTTGTGGAATCCCTCTTTGATGAATCTTGTGGGTCTGTGACCGGGGAACACCACAAACGAGTGCAGGAGACGTTTCAGTGCTACTGTAACATTCCTGACTGCCCGACAGACGGTAGCCTTGGAAACGTGCTCAGCGTCACCGATATTGTACAGAAAGCTCCCGTTTGCAAAGAAACGGAGTGCGGTACAAAGAATATGTAATGGACTGAGCGCATGTCCGCGATGTGTCACATGCGCAATATATGGCCTGAGGATGTTATGCAAATAACTTATTGATTGTGCTGAGACACGGTAACGTTCGCACAGGAAATCATCAGGTAATGATAAGATGTCCATACGCGCTCTAATCACTCTCTCCCGGCGGAGTGCTCTGCGGAGAATTTGGGCTTCAAGATCTACTGGCTCTTCAAGGAAGGGACACGCCATGTCTGACACTTCCTGCTGTTAGGTTTCCGACAAAGAGGCGGGGTCAGTCAGGGTTAGTTGTAGTAAACCTGCTAGGGGGCAGGTTAGCTTCACGGCGTGTGTCGTCATAGTGACTCACTGAGGCTTCAGCTGAACTCGCTTTGTGAAACCGAAAACCCAGAGTTTTCGTTAACTCAGGGTATACTTACTCAGTTTTTCCACTAAACCGGCTTCCTGAAACAGGGCCCAGAACAGAGTTTGAATCAAAACAATGGAATTTGAATGAAAACAACAGAATTAGAATGTACAGAACAGAGTTTGAATTAAAACAATGGAATTAGAATGTACAGAACAGAGTTTGAATCAAAACAACGGAATTAGAATGAACAAAACAGAATTTGAATGAAAACAATGGAATTTGAATGAAAACAACAGAATTTGAATGAAAACAATGGAAGTTTAAAACAAACAAAAGAATTAGAATGAAAACAACAGAGTTTGAATGAAAACAACGGAATTAGAATGTACAGAACAGAGTTTGAATGAAAACAACAGAATTAGAATGAACAGAACAGAGTTTGAATCAAAACAATGGAATTTGAATGAAAACAACAGAATTAGAATGTACAGAACAGAGTTTGAATTAAAACAATGGAATTAGAATGTACAGAACAGAGTTTGAATCAAAACAATGGAATTAGAATGTACAGAACAGAGTTTGAATGAAAACAACGGAATTAGAATGAACAGAACAGAATTTGAATCAAAACAATGGAATTTGAATGAAAACAACGGAATTAGAATGTACAGAACAGAGTTTGAATGAAAACAACGGAATTAGAATGTAAAGAACAGAATTTGAATCAAAATAATGGAATTTGAATGAAAACAACAGAATTTGAATCAAAACAACGGAATTAACATGAAAATGACGGAATTTTAATGAAAACAACAGAATTTGAATAAAAAGAGTAGAATTAGAATGAAAACAAAAGCATTTGAATGAAAACAACCGAATTTCAATAAAAAGAATGGAATTAGAATGAAATGAATAGAATTTGAATGAAAACAACGGAATTAGAATGAACAGAACAGAATTTGAATCAAAACAATGGAAGTTGAATGAAAACAACAGAATTTGAATCAAAACAATGGAATTTTAAAGCAAATAACAGAATTAGAATGAAAACAACAGTATTTGAATGAAAACAACGGAATTAGAATGTACAGAACAGAGTTTGAATTAAAACAATGGAATTAGAATGTACAGAACAGAGTTTGAATCAAAACAATGGAATTAGAATGTACAGGGCCCTGTTTCAGGAAGCCGGTTTAGTGGAAAAACTGAGTAAGTATACCCTGAGTTAACGAAAACTCTGGGTTTTCGGTTTCACAAAGCGAGTTCAGCTGCAGCCTGAGTGAGTCACTATGACGACACACTCCGTGAAGCTAACCTGCCCCCTAGCAGGTTTACTACAACTAACCCTGACTGTCTCTGCCCCTTTGTCGGAAACCTGACAGTAGGAAGTGTCGGACATGGCGTGCCACTTCCTTGAAGAGCCAGTAGATCGTGAAGCCCAAATTCTCCGCAGAGCTCTCCGCCGGGAGAGAGTGATCAGAGCGCGTTTGGACATTTTATCATTTCCTGATGATTTTCTGTGCGAACGTTACCGTTTCTCAGCACAATCTATAATTTATTTGAATAACATCCTCAGGCCATATATTACGCATGTGACACATCGCGGACATGCTCTCAGTTCATTGCATATTATTTGTATTGCACTTCGGTTTCTTGCAAACGGGAGCTTTCTGTATAATATTGGTGACGCTGAGCACGTTTCCAAGGCTACCGTCTGTCGGGCAGTCAGGAATGTTACAGTTGCACTGAAACGTCTCCTGTACTCGTCTGTGGTGTTCCCCGGTCACAGACCCACAAGATTTATCAAAGAGGGATGCCACAAAATTGCAGGTATCAGGATGACCAAAACTTAATGTATGATGTGGTGATACTTGGACTACTACTTAAATTGCACATTTATTTTCAGGGTTCCCAGGCGTGATTGGCTGTACAGATGGCACTCACATTCCAATCATTGCTCCTTCAGTAAATGAAGGAGACTATGTGAACAGGAAGTCTTTCCACAGCATTAATGTGCAGGTACATAGTTCCCTGTAGCATTTCAAACTAACAAATTATTTCATTATAGTAATGGATGCTAATTTGTGTTCTCTGCACTGTGAAGATCATATGTGATGCTGCCAACATTATCACAAATGTGGAAGCCAAGTGGCCAGGCTCTGTCCATGACTCACAAATATTCCGTGAATGTACACTGAGCACAAAATTTGGACATGGTGAGTTGAGAATACTTTAAAATATATAAAGACCAATTGCTTCAGGGACATTTGAACTGAAGTGTACCCTTCTGTCTTAGGAGAGTTCACTGGCTACTTGCTTGGTGATAGGGGGTATCCATGTTTACCCTATTTGCTTACCCCTTACCCTGACCCTGAACCGGGCCCACAGCAGTGATATAATCTGGCTAATTGCAGGACAAGAGCCAGAATTGAAATGACTATCGGAATGCTTAAGGCCCGGTTCCAGTGCCTGCAAAGACTCAGGGTCACCCCAGAAAGGGCATGTGACATTATTGTGGCATGTGTGATTCTTCACAACATTGCCACAATTAGAGGAGAACACTGTCCTTCTGAACCAAACATCAGCAGTGATCCAAACCATGAACATCCTGACCCTCCCACGGACATACAAGATGGAAGAGCAGTCAGAGACACCATATGTCACAATCATTTCTTTTGACCCATCACCTCAACATGTTGAAAGAAGAATAAACAGATTTTTTGTTCAACTGGCTTTATTGGTCGCCTGTATTTCCTGTACACAAAGTATTAAAAGATGTAAACCTCATAAAGTGTCTCTGTTGCTTCCTCCTCTGTAACAGCTGTCAATGTTTCTTCATTATTTTCCTGTAGTAAAGAAATAGACAACATTGCTGTTCTACTGTAAACTCATATAATCTGTGGAGTATTAAGAGTACTCACAACTGCATGTTGGTCTGGCTCAACAGGAGGCTGCACCAGATGCAGTACACCATCACCATCAACTGATAGAATATGAGGTTTATACAGGTCACTTATAACTTACAAGGGACCAAATGGCAATTAACAAACATACCAATCACCTTACACTTCATTGTCATTATGCTCTCAAAGACAACCAAGACTGAGGGAAGGCAAAATCAGTCGGAAAATAACTTCACTACAAAATAATTCATTATGGTAAAGAGTTTATCAAATGAATGTGTCGCACTGCAAAGGTGACTGTGAAGAAAGGATGTATGCACATCATGTATTATTTTGAATTTACCCCTTATGTAGGCACTTGTGTCTTGCGGGGTTATTGCCTCAGAGGATGTCCCCGCAGAGATGCCTTCGGCCACAGGGCGCCCACTGTTTTGGCTGAGGGCCAACTGCTCAGCCTCTGTGAGTGGTGGTGGTGGAGGACCCCCACCTGTTTTTCGGGCCTCCGCTTTTTTTCTGTTGGCTATAACGGGCCACATTTGAGCATACAGAGTAAGCAAATATGTACTTGTAATGTGCTCAGATAATTTCAATAAGTGCTTACAGAAAGAAAATTAATGTAGCCTCTAACTGCAATTGATTTACATGGGACAAACAGACCAAGCACTATGGCTCATAATACAATTACACCTTACCTGTTTGGACTATATTTTTATATTTCATTTTTACTTGCTGCCAGGCACGTTTGGGGCCTGTTGGGTTGCACCTGCGCTCACATCACATCACAAAATAAAATGTATAAAATAACAAATAAAATAACATATGATAAAATAACGTGTTAAATGGGTGGAAATCCCTCGATCAATGTTTAAATTAACACTCACGCATTGACTCTGTCGGCTATGTTTTGCCATGCATGCTTTTGCAGCTGTGGCTGTGTTACTTTTTTCCGCGGAATTTGCATGTTATCGGCATATGCTGCCATCAGAATTTCGGCCTCAAGCGCTGTGAAATACATTGACCGCGCTTTCTTTCCCTCCGTCTCCATGGTGACTCGCTTAATCTGTGCTCCGCTTATCAGGGCTTTATGTATCCTCGTCCGCGCGCTTCACTTGGGGTTAAAGCAACTCCGCGTTGACTGAACTAATTGTTATCAGCCTTTCTGAAACGGAATATTCCGAGTTGGACAGTTCGGGGTTACTCAACCGTGAGTGTCGTTTTTCACTCTGAGTTTTCCAAACCGGCTTCCTGAAACAGGGCCCAGAACAGAGTTTGAATGAAAACAACGGAATTATAATGAACAGAACAGAATTTGAATCAAAACAATGGAATTTGAATGAAAACAACGGAATTAGAATGTACAGAACAGAGTTTGAATGAAAACAACGGAATTAGAATGTACAGAACAGAGTTTGAATCAAAACAACGGAATTAGAATGAACAGAACAGAATTTGAATGAAAACAATGGAATTTGAATGAAAACAACAGAATTTGAATGAAAACAATGG
Organism: Aulonocara stuartgranti; assembly: GCF_965226115.1. Classification (NCBI taxonomy): domain Eukaryota; kingdom Metazoa; phylum Chordata; class Actinopteri; order Cichliformes; family Cichlidae; genus Aulonocara; species Aulonocara stuartgranti. The sequence goes on along the minus strand of NC_138956.1, from coordinate 14,375,911 downwards.
AAGTTTAAAACAAACAAAAGAATTAGAATGAAAACAACAGAGTTTGAATGAAAACAACGGAATTAGAATGTACAGAACAGAGTTTGAATTAAAACAATGGAATTAGAATGTACAGAACAGAGTTTGAATCAAAACAATGGAATTAGAATGTACAGAACAGAGTTTGAATGAAAACAACGGAATTAGAATGAACAGAACAGAAATTGAATCAAAACAATGGAATTTGAATGAAAACAACGGAATTAGAATGTACAGAACAGAGTTTGAATGAAAACAACGGAATTAGAATGTAAAGAACAGAATTTGAATCAAAATAATGGAATTTGAATGAAAACAACAGAATTTGAATCAAAACAACGGAATTAACATGAAAATGATGGAATTTTAATGAAAACAACAGAATTTGAATAAAAAGAGTAGAATTAGAATGAAAACAAAAGCATTTGAATGAAAACAACCGAATTTCAATAAAAAGCATGGAATTAGAATGAAATGAATAGAATTTGAATGAAAACAACGGAATTAGAATGAACAGAACAGAATTTGAATCAAAACAATGGAATTTTAAAGCAAATAACAGAATTAGAATGAAAACAACAGTATTTGAATGAAAACAACAGAATTAGAATGTACAGAACAGAGTTTGAATGAAAACAACGGAATTAGAATGTACAGAACAGAGTTTGAATGAAAACAACGGAATTAGAATGTACAGAACAGAGTTTGAATCAAAACAACGGAATTAGAATGAACAGAACAGAATTTGAATGAAAACAATGGAATTTGAATGAAAACAACAGAATTTGAATGAAAACAATGGAATTAGAATGAACAGAACAGAATTTGAATCAAAACAACGGAATTAACATGAAAACGACGGAATTTTGAATGAAAACAACAGAATTTGAATAAAAAGAGTAGAATTAGAATGAAAACAAAAGCATTTGAACGAAAACAACCGAATTTCAATAAAAAGAACGGAATTAGAATGAAATGAATAGAATTTGAATGAAAACAACGGAATTAGAATGAACAGAACAGAGTTTGAATGAAAACAATGGAATTTGAATGAAAACAACAGAATTTAAATGTACAGAACAGAGTTTGAATGAAAACAATGGAATTAGAATGTACAGAACAGAGTTTGAATTAAAACAATGGAATTAGAATGTACAGAACAGAGTTTGAATGAAAACAACGGAATTAGAATGAACAGAACAGAATTTGAATCAAAACAATGGAATTAGAATGTACAGAACAGAGTTTGAATGAAAACAACGGAATTAGAATGAACAGAACAGAATTTGAATCAAAACAATGGAATTTGAATGAAAACAACGGAATTAGAATGTACAGAACAGAGTTTGAATGAAAACAACGGAATTAGAATGAACAGAACAGAATTTGAATCAAAACAATGGAATTAGAATGTACAGAACAGAGTTTGAATGAAAACAACGGAATTAGAATGTACAGAACAGAGTTTGAATGAAAACAACGGAATTAGAATGTAAAGAACAGAATTTGAATCAAAATAATGGAATTTGAATGAAAACAACAGAATTTGAATCAAAACAACGGAATTAACATGAAAATGACGGAATTTTAATGAAAACAACAGAATTTGAATAAAAAGAGTAGAATTAGAATGAAAACAAAAGCATTTGAATGAAAACAACAGAATTTGAATCAAAACAACGGAATTAACATGAAAATGACGGAATTTTAATGAAAACAACAGAATTTGAATAAAAAGAGTAGAATTAGAATGAAAACAAAAGCATTTGAATGAAAACAACCGAATTTCAATAAAAAGAATGGAATTAGAATGAAATGAATAGAATTTGAATGAAAACAACGGAATTAGAATGAACAGAACAGAATTTGAATCAAAACAATGGAAGTTGAATGAAAACAACAGAATTTGAATCAAAACAATGGAATTTTAAAGCAAATAACAGAATTAGAATGAAAACAACAGTATTTGAATGAAAACAACGGAATTAGAATGTACAGAACAGAGTTTGAATGAAAACAACGGAATTAGAATGTACAGAACAGAGTGTGAATGAAAACAACGGAATTACAATGTACAGAACAGAATTTGAATGAAAACAAAGGAATTAGAATGTGCAGAACAGACTTTGAATGAAAACAATGGAATTAGAATGTAAAGAAGCGAATTTGAATCAAAACAATGGAATTTGAATGAAAACAACAGAATTTGAATCAAAACAACGGAATTAAAATGAAAACGACAGAATTTTGAATGAAAACAACAGAATTTGAATAAAAAGAGTAGAATTAGAATGAAAACAAAAGCATTTGAACGAAAACAACCGAATTTCAATAAAAAGAACGGAATTAGAATGAAATGAATAGAATTTGAATGAAAACAACGGAATTAGAATGAACAGAACAGAGTTTGAATGAAAACAATGGAATTTGAATGAAAACAACAGAATTTAAATGTACAGAACAGAGTTTGAATGAAAACAATGGAATTAGAATGTACAGAACAGAGTTTGAATCAAAACAATGGAATTAGAATGTACAGAACAGAGTTTGAATCAAAACAACGGAATTAGAATGTAAAGAACAGAGTTTGAATGAAAACAACGGAATTAGAATGAACAGAACAGAATTTGAATCAAAACAATGGAATTTGAATGAAAACAACAGAATTAGAATGTACAGAACAGAGTTTGAATTAAAACAATGGAATTAGAATGTACAGAACAGAGTTTGAATCAAAACAATGGAATTAGAATGTACAGAACAGAGTTTGAATGAAAACAACGGAATTAGAATGAAGAGAACAGAATTTGAATCAAAACAATGGAATTTGAATGAAAACAACGGAATTAGAATGTACAGAACAGAGTTTGAATGAAAACAACGGAATTAGAATGTAAAGAACAGAATTTGAATCAAAACAATGGAATTTGAATGAAAACAACAGAATTTGAATCAAAACAACGGAATTAACATGAAAACGACGGAATTTTGAATGAAAACAACAGAATTTGAATAAAAAGAGTAGAATTAGAATGAAAACAAAAGCATTTGAACGAAAACAACCGAATTTCAATAAAAAGAACGGAATTAGAATGAAATGAATAGAATTTGAATGAAAACAACGGAATTAGAATGAACAGAACAGAGTTTGAATGAAAACAATGGAATTTGAATGAAAACAACAGAATTTAAATGTACAGAACAGAGTTTGAATGAAAACAATGGAATTAGAATGTACAGAACAGAGTTTGAATGAAAACAATGGAATTAGAATGTACAGAACAGAGTTTGAATGAAAACAACGGAATTAGAATGAACAGAACAGAATTTGAATCAAAACAATGGAATTAGAATGTACAGAACAGAGTTTGAATGAAAACAACGGAATTAGAATGAAGAGAACAGAATTTGAATCAAAACAATGGAATTTGAATGAAAACAACGGAATTAGAATGTACAGAACAGAGTTTGAATGAAAACAACGGAATTAGAATGTAAAGAACAGAATTTGAATCAAAATAATGGAATTTGAATGAAAACAACAGAATTTGAATCAAAACAACGGAATTAACATGAAAATGACGGAATTTTAATGAAAACAACAGAATTTGAATAAAAAGAGTAGAATTAGAATGAAAACAAAAGCATTTGAATGAAAACAACCGAATTTCAATAAAAAGAATGGAATTAGAATGAAATGAATAGAATTTGAATGAAAACAACGGAATTAGAATGAACAGAACAGAATTTGAATCAAAACAATGGAATTTTAAAGCAAATAACAGAGTTAGAATGAAAACAACAGTATTTGAATGAAAACAACGGAATTATAATGTACAGAACAGAGTTTGAATGAAAACAACGGAATTAGAATGTACAGAACAGAGTGTGAATGAAAACAACGGAATTACAATGTACAGAACAAAATTTGAATGAAAACAAAGGAATTAGAATGTGCAGAACAGACTTTGAATGAAAACAACAGAATTAGAATGTACAGAACAGAGTTTGAATGAAAACAACGGAATTAGAATGTACAGAACAGAGTTTGAATGAAAACAACGGAATTAGAATGTACAGTACAGAATTTGAATCAAAACAATGGAATTTGAATGAAAACAACAGAGTTTGAATCAAAACAACGGAATTAACATGAAAACGACGGAATTTTAATGAAAACAACAGAATTTGAATAAAAAGAGTAGAAATAGAATGAAAACCAAAGCATTTGAATGAAAACAACCGAATTTCAATAAAAAGAACGGAATTAGAATGAAATGAATAGAATTTGAATCAAAACAATGGAATTTGAATGAAAACAACGGAATTAGAATGTAAAGAACAGAGTTTGAATGAAAACAACGGAATTAGAATGTACAGAACAGGGTTTGAATGAAAACAACGGAATTAGAATGTACAGAACAGAGTCTGAATGAAAACAACGGAATTAACATGAAAACGACGGAATTTTAATGAAAACAACAGAATTTGAATCAAAACAACGGAATTAACATGAAAACGACGGAATTTTGAATGAAAACAACAGAATTTGAATAAAAAGAGTAGAATTAGAATGAAAACAAAAGCATTTGAATGAAAACAACCGAATTTCAATAAAAAGAACGGAATTAGAATGAAATGAATAGAATTTGAATGAAAACAACGGAATTAGAATGAACAGAACAGAGTTTGAATGAAAACAATGGAATTAGAATGTACAGAACAGAGTTTGAAACAAAACAATGGAATTAGAATGTACAGAACAGAGTTTGAATGAAAACAACGGAATTAGAATGAAGAGAACAGAATTTGAATCAAAACAATGGAATTTGAATGAAAACAACGGAATTAGAATGTACAGAACAGAGTTTGAATGAAAACAACGGAATTAGAATGTAAAGAACAGAATTTGAATCAAAATAATGGAATTTGAATGAAAACAACAGAATTTGAATCAAAACAACGGAATTAACATGAAAATGATGGAATTTGAATGAAAACAACAGAATTTGAATAAAAAGAGTAGAATTAGAATGAAAACAAAAGCATTTGAATGAAAACAACCGAATTTCAATAAAAAGAATGGAATTAGAATGAATTGAATAGAATTTGAATGAAAACAACGGAATTAGAATGAACAGAACAGAATTTGAATCAAAACAATGGAATTTTAAAGCAAATAACAGAATTAGAATGAAAACAACAGTATTTGAATGAAAACAACGGAATTAGAATGTACAGAACAGAGTTTGAATGAAAACAACGGAATTAGAATGTACAGAACAGAGTTTGAATCAAAACAACGGAATTAGAATGAACAGAACAGAATTTGAATGAAAACAATGGAATTTGAATGAAAACAACAGAATTTGAATGAAAACAATGGAAGTTTAAAACAAAACAATGGAATTTGAATGAAAACAACAGAGTTTGAATGAAAACAACGGAATTAGAATGTACAGAACAGAGTTTGAATGAAAACAATGGAATTAGAATGTACAGAACAGAGTTTGAATGAAAACAATGGAATTAGAATGAACAGAACAGAGTTTGAATCAAAACAATGGAATTTGAATGAAAACAACAGAGTTTGAATGAAAACAACGGAATTAGAATGTACAGAACAGAGTTTGAATGAAAACAATGGAATTAGAATGAACAGAACAGAGTTTGAATCAAAACAATGGAATTTGAATGAAAACAACAGAATTACAATGTACAGAACGGTCCGTGTACTTTTCGGTATTTGAAGTTTTGTTTCAGAAACCAAAACGAAAAAACGATATTTAAAAGAATTTTCATTTTTTTAATTTTTGATAAAGAATAAAATGGGCGAAAATAACTTGTTTTTTCATTCGGTGGTAACAAATAGCCGTCATACACTTAAAATTAGACGTGCTTTTTTGGATTTCTTCGTGATTCAAATAATGAAAGTATACTAGCGCAAAAACAAAAAAAATAGACGCATTTTCAATGTCTGAAACGGGAAGTACTTCTTCTGCGCGTTTTTTTATGGCGCGCGCACACCGTCCCCCACACAAGAGATCGACGGCCTTAAAGTTACACTGGAATAAACAGAGGATGGACCATTACGTTGTTTTTAGGAAAACTAAGAGAGTGACACTCCGGGACGAAGACATGACTGCAGAAAAACTGGGTCGCATCTTTCAGGTAGATATGTAAACTTCGCAAACTTTGCTTTCAGCAGTTTTTTTATGAACGTTATTGTTCTTCCTTACTGCGGAACGGCTAACGTTAACATTTGGTGATTTCATGTAGGCCTACTTTTACTAATACTATGTCTAGCCGTCTTCATTGTGCTAATATGTGAATTGTGCACATGTGCTAATGTGTAAATAGTTATTCATTGACTTTTACCGGCTACTAGCTAATAAGTAAGCCTTTAGAGCCTATTAACCGTGTGCACAGGAGTAACACGTTAGCAGAGCAACGTGATTTACGGAAACTTTTCTTAAACAGGTATCCGCGCATACTCTGTACATCACGGATGATTCAAACGTGGCTATGTTCCCCGGTGCGGTCTCTGGTGTTTTCAGCGCATTAGACCTTACACCCAGAGGTCACTATGAAGTCCACGGAGAAGACATGGAGTCAATTCCAACAGCAGGTTCCAGCGGGCAGCGTTTTGCATTTATGCGAGCACCAGCTGTGGCAGCGTCTGCACCTTCACGTTCACAGCAGGCTACTTCAAGTTCCCCTATGTCCTCCAAAACATTTCAGAGGTAGGATGAGTCTGTGTTCTTGAATATTAAATTACAGAACAGGCAAAATAAAAAGAAACATAAGGTGCATGGATAGTTGAATTGTTAAGAATAGCAAAGCTGTTTTAGTACAATTTGCCTATAGCAATCACTGAATGGATTTGTGGCCTGCTGTCTTTTACAAGATATGTAAAATTATTATGTTTTGTTTTACAGATCAGTGTACTTTGCAGATGTAGTTGGTGGGAGGTTGATTCCCAATAGAATGGTGGTTGTACGATTCCTGGAGTCTGAGGCTACGCTTCAAGGGATAGTAGGAAAAGTGCAAGATGCCATTGGTAATTACAACCCAATAATTTTGACAGATGCACAGGGCAATGCAATTCTGGAGTCGGAGGGCACAACAGGTGAGCCATAATATTACAGCTAAAGCCCATATCTTATGGAGAGACATGTCTTACCAGACTCTTTGTAATATTTATTGGGTAATATGGTATTGGCTTCTAAACAGGTTTCTTTGGTTTTGTTTTTCATCTGTAGGGTCACAGTACTGGAGACAAAATGCACGAAAAATTCTTGCTGTGCCTGAACAAGACTTTAATTGCCTCCAGGGAACAAAGAGGAAGAAACTGAGGTATGTGAATAAATATGTATATACTATAGGATGAACATCAATATAGAAGAATTAATTTGATTTAAATCCTATAATAGCAGTAAGACATCACTACATAAATCATCATCTATCAGTAAGTGATGTGATGTTTCTTTAAGCCAGTAAGTAGCTTTGACATCTGATTATCCATTTTTATTTGTAGCAGCCGTAAAGATGATGACAGTGCCAGTTTGGGAGAAGTGAGTGACAAAATAGAAGAGTTGGTGTTGGCATCTCAAAGTCTGCCAGCTGTCACAGCAGCAATCAAAGAGCTCACTGATCTTGCAGTTGCCCAGAAAGTCACAACCCCCAAGCTGCAGACACTCAAGGAGGGATTTAGCTGCGTGGTTTGTATGAGTATGTTCAAATGTTGCTTAGTAAATACATTACATCTACACTAACATTTTAATTACAATTAAAACAATGTCAAACCACATTCAATCATTACTTTGGACAAACATTTTTTTACCAAACATAGGCTCTTTATTCAGCAGTGTCCATTTAAATACTTAGGCACAGACAATCAAGATGCAGGTCTACTGTAACATAACATTCAAAAGTTTACATGCACATTTAATTTGGGTTCTCCTTGCAATCTTGACTATGAAAGTATAGCTTTTCAAATTGATTACAATGTCAGTATGGGTGACGGTACACTGTTCACAGTAATGTAAAACTAAAAAGTTCACATTTAAAATGGGACTGTAGTTGCATATATTGAATCAAGTACCTGTAACTTTTTCATTTTTCTTGCTTGCTAATTGAGAAAATGTACTGATTTTGCCCCTCATCAATTATAGACAAAAATATAGACAGGGACTTTCTCAGAACAGCGTGAACAAGAGGAATTACAGAATAACCAAAAATATTCTGCATGCTGTCTGTAAATTTATGTCAAGACTGACTTTGAACCTATAGTTTGAACTAAATTCAACATAAATGGATAACAGTCTCACTTATCTGATTTACTTTTGCAGACATCATTGAGGATCCAGTGTTCTCACTGTGCTGCAGAAGCATTATTGGCTGCAAGACATGTGTGGAACAGTGGCAAGAGACATCACAGCACTGTGCAAAATGCAGGGAGAGTAACAACGGAGTTCTACAAATTACTGGTCTAACAGCTGCATTTTCTGTATTGAAATCTTTTTTTGCAGAGGAGTAATGTAGTGTGTACACACAAATGTTTACAGTCAGTTGATTTTTTTTTTTGTCTGTTCTGTACAGTTTACAGATGCAGTGGTTCATACATTTCTCTGAGTTATGTTTATGAGACAGAGCAGAGCTTCTTTGTATGGCATAAAGTCACCATTTACGGCTCTAAAAAACAAATGTGAAATATCAGGATATTTTTCTGCAAAATGACTCTCTGTTCTAAGTTTGTCCTGTTCGGTTGTGAAGGGATCAACTCCAAAAGTCGAATATTCTTTGAGTGCAGATCCCAAGTGCTGCCTGTAAAGGTCTGCTGCTTCAAGTGCATTTGGCAAGAGCTCTGGAGAAATTCTTCTTTTACACCCATGTTCTGCAAAGTGATTTGGTATGCCTTTTCCTGTAAAAAATAGAGGAGGTGTTTAAATGTTCATTATCAGGGTTGTAAGCAATCTGACTTTTTTTTTTTTTTTTTTTACCTGGGATTCTATGAGCATTCCATGATTCTACCACACTTGCAAGACCAATGTTACACAGCTGACAGGTTAGATTGGACACACAGTATCGCACAAGGTTATCCTCCATATCTATCTCCTCCTGGTCCATCAGCTGGAGTAGGGCAGTTTTTAGTGGGTAGTTGACACGGTTGTTGATTTCAGGCCAAATCCTTTCAACTGTGTGGTTCTAAAAGAGTTAAAAGAAACATGTCTTAAATGTACGTAGTAGTACACGTAATAGTATAAGAATTTCAGCTGATGTTAATGGTACTTAAATCTTACTCTTGTGGATGAGGTCTGTAAATAAGGCAGTCTCTCCTGATTGAAGCGATGATGTGACAGCATCTCTTGCATGAACAGTGTTAAATAAAATTCCTTTCCATGGTCTACTCGCACCTGGTCCCACATACCATAGGTGATCACTGCAGGTCTGGTACAGGAAAAATAAAGAACATTTATTAACTATTTTGCTTTAAGACCAGCAAAGGTGTTATTATTTTGAATGTATTCATTCATGTTTTTTTTGGGTAATATTTTAGTTGTAGTAGGACAACATATATTTCTTAAGTTTCTTTGCAATGTCACTGTCATGCTCAGACTTTAGATGTATGTCAGAACAATTGAAAGATATGTGGAAATCCAAGAACCTTGTTCCATTCATAAATGAACACTGATTAATTGCAATAAAGTAGTTAAATGATTCATGTGCAATTCCATTTTATTTATTTTTACATTAATAGAAAATGTTGATCAAAATGTTTGGTAAGTTCTTAATATATTATATTCAGGAACATAACCAGACCCATCTGTTGCATGTCTAATTTAAATTCAAATATTGTAAATTTGGGTGCAGCTCATGTCCAATATGACTAACATGTCCATCAAAACACTTAAGATGAAATAAATGGTTTGAGAGGTTGTATTACCTGAAAACATATTCATAGATGCTCAAGTTGTTTTTGATTGGCATTGTGGAATGACTCACAATCTTTTTACTGAATCCATCTACAGCTAAAACATGGGTGACTCCAAACATTACAAGTTTCTCGTTTTGGTCCAGGTGAACCTTGTGCCCCATGCATTCAGCATGGTACGGTGTGGGATTAAGATTCCGAGCTCCCTTACAAAAAAATCACAAAAATAAATGACAGCTGACTGGATAAAGGCAGATTTGATCATACGTTTGAGGAAGAGTCAAGTAACTGTTAAAGCAGGGCGTACATCTGTTAAACAGAATTAGGCCCTACCATTACATGATGTATATCACAAATATGACAAAGAACATTGGAATACAGTTCTAGTGGAAGATTAAATAACATAGGCTACCTGGCGTCTTGCTTCATGATAAGGTTGATGCACCTCTCTTAAAATTGACCCAATTCGTCCCTCTGCAGCATGTACCCCTTTTGTGGACAGATAGCCCTTCATCATTTTGCGGCCATATGTTGGGCCCACCTGTTTAAAATAAAAGATCATGCTACTACTAGAACAACAAATGTAAAGTAGCTTATTCTGAAAGCAAATGTGTAAAGCTAAAGTATTGTGCTAATTAACTGTACAAATACCAGTGAGAGACATCTTTAAAATAACTAACGTTACCCACCACCCGCAAGACGCTAAAACGCGCGGGCGCGCGCACACAGTCTAGACTAACCCCCTTACAACCCAGTTAAGACAACCATACACAGTCATAAGGTGAAGGAAGAAAGTACCTTACCTCATTTATAGCTTGTGTCACCTCAAGCTCCAACCGTGTGTCCGAGAGTCGACAGCTAGTGATTTGCTCAGCACAAAACTTTCTAACATTTCTCGCAGAAAATCCTCTCACTTCCCCGTGTTCATATGACAGACGCTCTGATATAATTTCCGATGACAGGCCTTGTTTTGCCATCTCCATGATCACGTCTGAGTATTTTTCCAACGTCATGATGTCCACACTACAGTGTTTGCCATAAGTTTGCGCATCACTTGTACAGGTTGTTGACCAACTAAAACTTCCGGTTCAGACAAAATAAATAAAGGGCCCTTTCTCGTTCTTTTTTCTTGGGTTTTTCGTTTCTGATGTGCGAAAGGACAAAATGAAAAAAACAATTGTTTTACGTTTTTCATTTTAGCTTTTTAAGTTGAGAATTAAATAAGTGTCTCATTTTCTTTTTTAAATTATACTTTCTGAAACGAAACTTCAAATACCGAAAAGTACACGGAACCAGAACAGAGTTTGAATTAAAACAATGGAATTAGAATGTACAGAACAGAGTTTGAATCAAAACAATGGAATTTTAAAGCAAATAACAGAGTTAGAATGAAAACAACAGTATTTGAATGAAAACAACGGAATTATAATGTACAGAACAGAGTTTGAATGAAAACAACGGAATTAGAATGTACAGAACAGAGTGTGAATGAAAACAACGGAATTACAATGTACAGAACAAAATTTGAATGAAAACAAAGGAATTAGAATGTGCAGAACAGACTTTGAATGAAAACAACGGAATTAGAATGTACAGAACAGAGTTTGAATGAAAACAACGGAATTAGAATGTACAGTACAGAATTTGAATCAAAACAATGGAATTTGAATGAAAACAACAGAGTTTGAATCAAAACAACGGAATTAACATGAAAACGACGGAATTTTAATGAAAACAACAGAATTTGAATAAAAAGAGTAGAAATAGAATGAAAACCAAAGCATTTGAATGAAAACAACCGAATTTCAATAAAAAGAACGGAATTAGAATGAAATGAATAGAATTTGAATCAAAACAATGGAATTTGAATGAAAACAACGGAATTAGAATGTACAGAACAGGGTTTGAATGAAAACAACGGAATTAGAATGTACAGAACAGAGTCTGAATGAAAACAACGGAATTAACATGAAAACGACGGAATTTTAATGAAAACAACAGAATTTGAATCAAAACAACGGAATTAACATGAAAACGACGGAATTTTGAATGAAAACAACAGAATTTGAATAAAAAGAGTAGAATTAGAATGAAAACAAAAGCATTTGAATGAAAACAACCGAATTTCAATAAAAAGAACGGAATTAGAATGAAATGAATAGAATTTGAATGAAAACAACGGAATTAGAATGAACAGAACAGAGTTTGAATGAAAACAATGGAATTTGAATGAAAACAACAGAATTTAAATATACAGAACAGAGTTTGAATGAAAACAATGGAATTAGAATGTACAGAACAGAGTTTGAATCAAAACAATGGAATTAGAATGTACAGAACAGAGTTTGAATCAAAACAACGGAATTAGAATGTACAGAACAGAGTTTGAATCAAAACAACGGAATTAGAATGTAAAGAACAGAGTTTGAATGAAAACAACGGAATTAGAATGAACAGAACAGAATTTGAATAAAAACAATGGAATTTGAATGAAAACAACAGAATTAGAATGTACAGAACAGAGTTTGAATCAAAACAACGGAATTAGAATGAACAGAACAGAATTTGAATCAAAACAATGGAATTTGAATGAAAACAACAGAATTAGAATGTACAGAACAGAGTTTGAATCAAAACAACGGAATTAAAATGAACAGAACAGAATTTGAATCAAAACAATGGAATTTGAATGAAAACAACAGAATTAGAATGTACAGAACAGAGTTTGAATGAAAACAACGGAATTAGAATGTACAGAACAGAATTTGAATGAAAACAAAGGAATTAGAATGTGCAGAACAGAGTTTGAATCAAAACAACGGAATTAAAATGAACAGAACAGAATTTGAATCAAAACAATGGAATTTGAATGAAAACAACAGAATTTGAATGAAAACAATGGAAGTTTAAAACAAACAAAAGAATTAGAATGAAAACAACAGAGTTTGAATGAAAACAACGGAATTAGAATGTACAGAACAGAGTTTGAATGAAAACAACGGAATTAGAATGAACAGAACAGAGTTTGAATCAAAACAATGGAATTTGAATGAAAACAACAGAATTAGAATGTACAGAACAGAGTTTGAATTAAAACAATGGAATTAGAATGTACAGAACAGAGTTTGAATCAAAACAATGGAATTAGAATGTACAGAACAGAGTTTGAATGAAAACAACGGAATTAGAATGAACAGAACAGAATTTGAATCAAAACAATGGAATTTGAATGAAAACAACGGAATTAGAATGTACAGAACAGAGTTTGAATGAAAACAACGGAATTAGAATGTAAAGAACAGAATTTGAATGAAAACAATGGAATTTGAATGAACAGAACAGAGTTTGAATCAAAACAATGGAATTTGAATGAAAACGACAGAATTAGAATGTACAGAACAGAGTTTGAATTAAAACAACGGAATTAGAATGTACAGAACAGAGTTTGAATCAAAACAACGGAATTAGAATGAAAACAACAGAATTTGAATGAAAACAATGGAAGTTTAAAACAAACAAAAGAATTAGAATGAAAACAACAGAGTTTGAATGAAAACAACGGAATTAGAATGTACAGAACAGAGTTTGAATGAAAACAACAGAATTAGAATGAACAGAACAGAGTTTGAATCAAAACAATGGAATTTGAATGAAAACAACAGAATTAGAATGTACAGAACAGAGTTTGAATTAAAACAATGGAATTAGAATGTACAGAACAGAGTTTGAATCAAAACAATGGAATTAGAATGTACAGAACAGAGTTTGAATGAAAACAACGGAATTAGAATGAACAGAACAGAATTTGAATCAAAACAATGGAATTTGAATGAAAACAACGGAATTAGAATGTACAGAACAGAGTTTGAATGAAAACAACGGAATTAGAATGTAAAGAACAGAATTTGAATCAAAATAATGGAATTTGAATGAAAACAACAGAATTTGAATCAAAACAACGGAATTAACATGAAAATGACGGAATTTTAATGAAAACAACAGAATTTGAATAAAAAGAGTAGAATTAGAATGAAAACAAAAGCATTTGAATGAAAACAACCGAATTTCAATAAAAAGAATGGAATTAGAATGAAATGAATAGAATTTGAATGAAAACAACGGAATTAGAATGAACAGAACAGAATTTGAATCAAAACAATGGAATTTTAAAGCAAATAACAGAGTTAGAATGAAAACAACAGTATTTGAATGAAAACAACGGAATTATAATGTACAGAACAGAGTTTGAATGAAAACAACGGAATTAGAATGTACAGAACAGAGTGTGAATGAAAACAACGGAATTACAATGTACAGAACAAAATTTGAATGAAAACAAAGGAATTAGAATGTGCAGAACAGACTTTGAATGAAAACAACGGAATTAGAATGTACAGAACAGAGTTCGAATGAAAACAACGGAATTAGAATGTACAGAACAGAGTTTGAATGAAAACAACGGAATTAGAATGTACAGTACAGAATTTGAATCAAAACAATGGAATTTGAATGAAAACAACAGAGTTTGAATCAAAACAACGGAATTAACATGAAAACGACGGAATTTTAATGAAAACAACAGAATTTGAATAAAAAGAGTAGAAATAGAATGAAAACCAAAGCATTTGAATGAAAACAACCGAATTTCAATAAAAAGAACGGAATTAGAATGAAATGAATAGAATTTGAATCAAAACAATGGAATTTGAATGAAAACAAGAATGTAAAGAACAGAGTTTGAATGAAAACAACGGAATTAGAATGTACAGAACAGGGTTTGAATGAAAACAACGGAATTAGAATGTACAGAACAGAGTCTGAATGAAAACAACGGAATTAACATGAAAACGACGGAATTTTAATGAAAACAACAGAATTTGAATAAAAAGAGTAGAATTAGAATGAAAACAAAAGCATTTGAATGAAAACAACAGAATTTCAATAAAAACAACGGAATTAGAATGAAAACAACGGAATTTGAATGAAAACAACGGAATTTGAATGAAAACAATGGAATTAGAATGTACAGAACAGAGTTTGAATGAAAACAACGGAATTAGAATGTACAGAACAGAATTTGAATGAAAACAATGGAATTTGAATGAAAACAACAGAATTTGAATGAAAACAATGGAATGAAAACAATGGAAGTTCGTCCTCCTTCTGCTCCGTTCTCCTGCTCCTCGCAGGTGAGCGCTTAGCCTTATGGGCCTCGGGTTACGCGTAAACTGGCATTCGCGACGACCGGGGATGCTCTCTACTCCACGATTACTATGGGGTCAAATTGTACCCACGATGGGGTATTTCGCAACCCAATGCACATTCGTAAGTTACGATGGCAAACACTGGGGTCTGGAGGGACCCTGAACCGCCGGAGCAATCAACTCTCAACTTCACATCATCATCATCATCATCGTCGTCGTCTCCTTCTCGGCAGTGTTCGCGTAAACGGGTCTAAGTCAGGACCTCGGACTCTCCCTGCCTCCTAGTCCTCCTTCCTCCTTCTGCTCCGTTCTCCTGCTCCTCGCAGGTGAGTGCTTAGCCTTATGGGCCTCGGGTTATGCGTAAACCGGCCTTCGTGAGGACCGGGGATGCTCTCTACTCCATGATTACTATGGGGTCAAAGTGTACCCACGATGGGGTATTTCGCAACCCCAATGCACATTCGTAAGTTACGATTGCAAACACTGGGGTCTGGAGGGACCCCGAACCGCCGGAGGAAACAACTCTTAACTTCACATCATCATCATCATCATCGTCTCCTTCTCGAGAGTGTTCGCGTAAACCAGCCTAAGTGAGGACCTCGGACTCAGTCTGAGTTCCCTTCCTCCTTCTGCTCCGTTCTCCTGCTCCTCGCATGCGAGCGCTTAGCCGAATGGGCCCCAAGTTACACGTAAACCGGCCTTCATGAAGATCGGGGGTGCTCTCTGCTCCGTGGGTACACTGTGACCCTTTTGTAATCACGATGGGGTATTTCGCAACCCCAATGCACATTCGTAAGTTACGATGGCAAACACTGGGGTCTGGAGGGACCCTAAACCGCCGGAGCAAACAACTCTCAACTTCACATCATCATCATCATCAATGTCTCCTTCTCGGCAGTGTTCACA
This sequence comes from Aulonocara stuartgranti, assembly GCF_965226115.1. Lineage (NCBI taxonomy): Eukaryota > Metazoa > Chordata > Actinopteri > Cichliformes > Cichlidae > Aulonocara > Aulonocara stuartgranti. The sequence continues at coordinate 14,359,849 of NC_138956.1, read as the reverse complement.
TAAACTGGCCTAAGTGAGGACTTCAGACTCTCCCTGCCTCCTCGTCCCGCGACCTCCTTCTGCTACGTTCTCCTGCTCCTCGCAGGTGAGCGCTTTGACGGATGGGCCTTAGGTAACGCGTAAATGGGCCTAAGTGAGGACCACGGGTTCTCCGTTGCTCCTCGTCTTCCTTGCTCCTTCTCCATCGTTCTCCTGCGCCTCGCTAGTGAAAGAGCAGCTGCTTGGCCTGCCTATTACGCAAACACCGCCCTCCAGTTGGACCTCAGGCTCTCTGAGCCTCCTCGTCCTCCTTGCTCCCTCTACATCCTTGTCACGCTCCTCGCTTAGGTTTGCAGAGGGTGGGTTTTGCGAAAACCGCCGTCGGTGAGGACATCGAGCTCTCCGTTGCTCCTCGTCCTCCTTGCTCCTTCTCCATCGTTCTCCTGGGCCTCGCTAGTGAAAGAGCAGCTGCTTGGCCTGCCTATTACACGAACACCACTCTCTGTTTGGACTTCAGACACTCCTTGCCTCCTCCTCATCTATGCTCCCTTTACATTGTTCTGATGCTCCTCGCTAGCGTACACATAGGTCTGCGGAGGGCGGGTTTCGCGAACACCCCCTTCGGTGAGGACCTTGGGATCTCCGTTGCTCCCTGTCTTCCTTGCCCCCTCTACATTGATCTCAAGTGCCTCGCTAGTGAAAGAGCAGCTGCTTGGCCTGTCTATTACGCGAACACCGCCCTCCGTTTAGACTTCAGAAACTCCTTGCCTCCTCCTCATCCTTGCTCCCTCTACATCGTTCTCATGCTCCTCGCTTGCGTACGCTTAGGTCTGCGGAGGGCCGGTTTCACGAACACCCCCTTCGGTGAGGACCTCGGGCTCTCCATTGCTCCTTGTCCTCGTTGCTCCTTCTCTACCGTTGTCATGCCCCTCGCTAGTGAAAGAGAAGCTGTTTGGCCTTCCTATTACGTGAACACCGCCCTCCGTTTATGCTCCTCGCTAGTGTACGCTTAGGTCTGCAGAGGGCCGGTTTCGTGAACACCCCCTTTGGTGAGGACCTCGGGCTCTCCGTTGCTCCTCGTCCTCCTTGCTCCTTCTCCTTCGTTTTCATGCGCCTCGCTAGTGAAAAAACAGCTGTGTGGCCTGCCTATTATGCGAACACCACCCTCCAGTTGGACCTGGGGCTCTCCATGCCTCCTTGTCCTCCTTGCTCCCTCTTCATCGCTCTCATGCTCCTCGCTAGTGAAAGAGAAGCTGTTTGGCCTACCTATTACGCAAACACCACCCTCCAGTTGGACCTCGGGCTCTCCGTTGCTCCTCATCCTCCTTGCTCCCTCTACATCGTTCTCAAGTGCCTCGCTAGTGAAAGAGAAGCTGTTTGGCCTGCCTATTACACGAACACCGCCCTCCAGTTGGACCTCGGGCTCTCCGTTGCTCCTCATCTTCCTTGCTCCCGCTACATCGTTCTCAAGTGCCTCGCTAGTGAAAGAGCAGCCGTTTGGCCTGCCCATTATGTGAACATGGCCCTCCGTTTATGCTCTTCGCGAGCGTACGCTTAGGTGTGCGAATGGCTGGTTTCGCGAACACCGCCCTCTAGTTGGACCTCGGGCTCTCCGTTGCTCCTCGTACTCCTTACTCCCTCTACATCGTTCTCAAGCGCCTCGCTAGTGAAAGAGCAGCTGCTTCAAATAGATAGATTTGAAAACTGCGTTTTCATCTGAAAATGCTCCGCGTCCACACTATCGTTTTAATTCGTTTTCACAGAGTTGTTCGCCCACATTGAAACGACCGAAAACCCTTACGTTCCAGTACTGCGCATGCCTGAAACGCAAGACAATTCCACCTGCCTCATTTCTGCCTGCGGTTTATTTACTTTCCGGCTCTTTGAAACGTCGCGGCAAAATGTCGAGGAAAAGCACCGAGTTTTTGAAATGGACTAACAATGAGGTGGAGTTGCTGCTGCGAGTAACACAAAAGGAAAAAGTTGCAAAAGCGAGTGAGAATTAAAGAATTTGAAGAAAAGCTATCTGGAGCATCTACAGACTGATATTAATCTTAAATAGGACTGTCAAAATTGAGAGCAAACAAATTAACTGCTGTATAATGCCCTCCGCTATCTTAGTTTAATTGGTCACATGACTGCAACACATGACTAAAATGTGTCGTCATTTTCAAAAAGTTTTTGCTGTCCACACTGCCCTGCGATTTCAAATGTATTTTTTTTGAGAGCGTTTTCCTTCAGCGAAAAGGCCGTCCCAGTGTGCACGGGAGGCCGAAATGGAGAAAAAACGATGTGTGGATGTAGCCTTACAGTGCTGTGATTGCAACCATTACCCAACTCTCTGTGACAGGTACTCAGGGGCTTTGATCAGTGGTTGTTGATCAATGGTCATGAGAATTTGCATATTAATGATCGAGGAACTGACCTCCCAGCCCTTCAGTGGTGCTAGTTTCAGTCATTACTGAACTGTACTGTTTATGAAGCTGGGGAAACCTGCAGTCAGCTGAGACTGAAGCAGTCACTTGGATGAGTGATGAAACGTTTCTCCCACTGAAAACGCTACGTCCAGATGAACAGACAGTGGCGTGTCCAGCGGGGTGGCCTGGGCTGGCCACCCCAGGTGCCACCCCAAAGCTAAAACAATAAAATTCAATGAAATATCAAATGTACAATTATGTTTTCACAGTGAAGCTCAGATATCCGAGTGTAAGTGAATACAGCATCGGCTTCTGCACTATGAGCATCATGTTAGCAAAGGTAGGAGAGCCAAGCACGAAAGACGGCACCGCAGAAAACAGTTTTTCGGGGAAAGATTAACAGTTTAACATAGCTGGACTGGCCATCGGGTATACCGGGCATTTGCCCGGTGGGCTGATGACTTATTTTTTGTAACAGTATAAACAATGAGAGGTGGTGGATTGGCCAGATGTTGGCCGATGTGTAAAAATAAGTCAGTTGTTTGGTGGTGGCTATGGCGGAGCTTCCACAGAGGCCAGCAGGTGGATGAGGGAAGGGGAGGCAGGAGGAGGAGAGACACGAGGCAGCCGCCAGTCTGAGTGTCAGGTGAACTGAACTTCAGGTAAGAAGTTATGACCTGCAGTCTATCTGGGTCAACTATAAACCAAGTTTAGGTGTCGTTTATTTTTGTTGTGCTGACTTTTTACAGTCAGTTACAATAACTCGTACTGCGTGCTAGCTAGCATGACAGAGTTTCTATACAGCTGGGTGGGTGCTATGTTACTGATAGTGAACTTTATTTTATTCATAAGGTTAGTTAGTAGAGTTGCCAATGGCTCCTTAAAAAATGGAATGGTCTCGTATTCAGAGAAAATATTATGCGTTTTGTATTGAGCTGAGAAGAGACGCAGTTTGTCCCGGACTTCAGCTACAATGAAAAAGACACAAAGCTGGAGTTATTCTGTCTTTGCTGCACAGCTGCCTCTTCTTCTCTCATCCGCTCCCCCTCCCTCTCCTGTTTCTACTTCAATCATGAAACTGATCAATGATCAGCTGATCGGCTTTTCTCTCTTGTTTGTTTATCGCCCACTTCGCGCCAGAAAGAGGAAACCAGCGGATGTCGCGGTAAACAACAGCAGCACCTTTAAGCTTGATCAGCTGTTGTTAGAATTTATTTAATATTAATTTCTAGTATCAGCTGATGTTTGCTGGAGCCACAGCTGTAAAAGCTGCTGCTCATGATGGTTTGTATATCTGGTGAGAGGGAAACATGAAGATGAAACCAGGAGATGTCCTTACTGAATCATCAGAGCTGAACAGGTGATGGAGAAACAGGTTTACCTTTTAGGTGACATGAATGAGTTGAAGGGAAGTTATGAACTGTTTCTGAGAGACAAATAACACCAGGATCCTTTTCTATGTAGCTGACAGCTGGTAACTGTGCAGGGGCGGATCTAGCAAAGTTTTGCCAGGGGGGCCAGGTAGGGTATTAACAGGGAAAGGGGGGCACAAAGAAATACTTTTCTTTCTTATTCTCATTTAAAATATCTAGCTTTTATTAAATAATTATCTGAATCTTGCGAACAAAGTTTTTATCTGACGTAAAATTTATAGAAATCATACATATACCAAAAAGACAGTGTACATCACTGTCACAACAGCGTTTGTTTTCATTCAAAGGCTTTATGGCTTTAATACCTGGTGGGCCAGTCTGCAGTGAAAATTAGTGATGGTAAATTTGATTCTTTTTACTGAATCGAGTTTTAATGAGTCACTCACCAAAGTGAATCAGGTTTTTTGAGTCATTTGATTCACTGAGTCAGTTGACCAGAGAGTGCAAAAAAAATGTACATTTTCACTCAAACTTAATTTGTTTCTCTTTTCATGTAAATCCTACTGCTAAGATGAATGATTCTAAAAAAAAAAATCCAACTATTTTATAGAGCAAAAACATTTCTAAAATTAAGCAATTTCCTATAAAAATTGGTTAATAAACATTTATTTTGTTTATTTTTATTTTATTAGTATTTTCCTTAAATGTGTTAAATGTATATTTTCTCATCTAAATGTCCACTGAGCTGTGCGCCAGGGGGCGGTAATGCGCCTTAACATTGGTTGCCAACCAAGAAGAAGAAGAAGCTGTGAGCCAGGAGGGAGGGGTGAGTGAGTGAGTGAGTTTTTTAGTTTAACATTTATTTAAGTGCATTATACATAAAAATCTGATCACAGTGATTGTACAAGGTTTTAAAACATTTAGTCAACAAACAGTTTTGTGGAACTTAAAAACACTGCCCTGCATGTTAAAATACATCAAACACATCTAAATTTAGAAATGAATGAATTTAAAATACATTTTCCACATCTAGGAAGCAATTCTGAACACATAAATTGAGGCCACACACTTGAAATCTTAAGTGGTAGCTGTTTTAAACAGACATTTGATGAAGTAAATTTGGCCCCTTCCTTTTTAATGCATAAAATGTAAAAAAAAAATAAAAAAACTCACATAGATAACATATGTGGCATGCATAAGACATAATATTTTACTTAACAATAGTCTTCTCTTGTAAATCTGTTTCTGACTACCACTGACTTTCACAGCAATTACTAGAGCAAATATTCACATTTGTTTATTTTATAGTGCAACGTTCAAAACAGCATTCCATAGAATTTAGTCTTGCTCAGCATTTGCCCCTGAAACTTGGCATCTTTTAGCCTGCACTAGTGCATCAATATCAGGCATCGTATCCTGAGTAGCAGCCAGTTTCAGAATCTCATTTAAGTGCTTATGTGTGAGCTTTGAGCGTAGCTTTATTTTATTAATGGTCATGAGTGAGAAAACTTGCTCACAAAGGTAGGTAGTCCCAAACATGGACAACATTTTTGCAGCCAGTGCTGTCAATTTAGGATAGCGTGGTAGGAGATACTTGTAAAATGTGTCCAAGCCCACAGAGGCAAATTTGTCCTTCAATTCTACATCACACTGCAAATCAATGATTTCAAGTTGCATGTCAACAGGCACATCAGAAGCTCTGACTGTGAATGGTGAGCGAAAAACTGCGAATTCTGTCTCGAGTTCGCTAAAGACCTGAAATCGTTTCTCAAATTCACTCAGCAACCCTGAAATCTTGTCTTTGTACTGTTTCACGTCAGGATTAACACTTGCTGCGCACACATCTCGGAGCAGGGTCTCCGCTTGCTATCTGCGTCTCCCATAACGTGAGCTTTAACTTGAATGCATGTATGCTGTCATAATACTGTGTTACAATTTTTTTGCGTCCCTGCAACATTCTGTTCAGATTATTCAAGTGCTCTGTAATATCAACCATAAATGCAAGGTCCTGCAGCCAAAGTGGGAACTGTAATTCCTTAACAGGTTTTCCTTTTTTCTCCATAAATTGTCCGATTTCCCCACGTAGATCAAAGAAGCGCACAGCACCTCTGCTTAACCACCTTACCTCACTGTGGTCTGGCAGACCATGGGTAATGTTACAGTCACTGAGAAGGCTGTCAAACTGACGATGATTGAGACCTCTGGCTCGGATGAAATTAACAGTTCGGACAACCACCTCCATGACGTGATCCATTTTTAAGGACTTGCAGCATAATGCCTCCTGATGCAAAATGCAATGAAATGTCCAAAAATCACCCCCTCCAGCAGTGTTCGTACAATATAAATATTATATTGTACGAACGTGATCCTATATTGTCCGAACGTGATCCTATATTGTACGAACGTGATAATTATGTATATTGTAATAACGTGATATTATGTTGTTCAAACGTGAAAAGTATATTGTACAAACATGATAGTATATTGTACAAACAGGAAAAGTATCTTGTTAGAACAATAAACCTTTCACGTTATAACGTGATACACTTGTATTTTTCTTTTGCCTGGGTGGCAGCTCTACGCTTCCGTAGGACAGCTCCAGATTTGACCTCACACTTTTACTGCTTTTTTTTTAAGACGTGTCAATAAAAAAAAATGTTCAGAATGGAATTTGTTCTTTTATGAAAATATCTCAGCCAGAGGCGGAGCCAGACATTTGAAACACCCGGGGCTTAGCCCAAAGAGTAGTATGCATGTGGGATTTTTTTTTTTTTTTGGGGGGGGGGGGGGGGGGGGGGTGTAGAAATGACTGAAAGATTAATAGGCTCTGTTCAAAAAAGAATGACTTCATATAGGGAAAAATATATATCACATGTGCAGGACACCTTAAACTAGTTTTTTAATTAAGCAGCAAGGCAGAACAAGGTCAGGGCTGCATCAAGACACGAGGACTAAACCCCAATTCAACCAGACCCAGAACTGATCCAGAATTAAAAACAGGACTACAACAGTTCAAAATCAGGACTACTGAGGACTTAACCAAGACAGAACCAGAATCAGAACTAGATGATAGCACTAAAAATCATCATAGACCTGCACTACACTTATTTTTTTAATTCTACCAAAGTACACTAGTTAGATTGAGAAAAGTTTATATAATTATTCAGCCTTGTTGTGCAAACAAGCCTGCAGAACTTAATAAATACAGAATTTGAAAAATAACAAACCTAAAAAGAAACACTAGGTACGAGATACATGAGGACCTATGATACGGTGATACTTTTGGTAAACAACCATTTGACTAACATGTGTGTCTCACCTGCTCTTGTTCATCTGTTCTGTCCTCGTTCTCCTCTCTCTCCCTCTTTGTGCTGACAATCATCAAATATACAGTTGAAACCAGATATTTACTCTTCAGATAAAAACACTTTTTTAATTGTAACATCAAATCAGACTAAATGTTTATTTTTTTTAGATTGATAAATATAAAAACATATTTGTTAACTTTAAGAGTAAAGAGAGAAACTGTCTGTATTTCTTAATTGCAAATGGCACCAAGTTGTATTCAAACTTGAGCCACACTTATGGAGCTCCATAGTTCTTTTCCTGGTGTTTTGGTTGACATCTCTTGATTTTCCCATGTCAAAGAAGCAGGCTCTGTGTTTTGCCTTATATGCATCCACAGCTGTGCCACCTGTTTACTCACATGGACTCTACTAACCTATCAGAAGCTTCTTCAGCTCAGAATGGAATCGTCTGGAGTTTTCTTATTAATTAACAATAAATTTAGTGTACATGTACTCCTAAATTTGATGAAAGTGATAAAAATAGCTCTGTCTCTCTTTATTCTGAAATTTAACTAATTCAAAATATATTTCAATATTTATCTAAAACAAAAATTTACTCTAAATTGATGTTGTACAGTAAAAATGTTTTATGTTTTCTCCCTAAAGTGTATGTAAATATCTGGTTACAAATGTGAATATCCTGCTGTGTACTGAAATCCCTCTTGTTTTGCATAGAAATATACTGAACAACATACAAAGCATAATATATAAAATAACATTTACCTGAGTTTTTTCTTTGAAAGAACCCTCTAATGTCCATTCTTATGTTTCAGTACATAACTGAAACCGATTTAGTCGGGGAGGGTAAGAACTGAAAATATGAAATAAACACACGTAAGCTAAGACTCTAAAAAAAATAGCATTTGTTCGGCTTTTCATTTTGCCATTTGTTGATTCACTTGAAGAGCAAGTAACGTAATATTGGTCAAGTGATCAGTTTCATATCAATCTTTCGTGATGCACCGTCATATTTACATTATTTGTACAGTACGAATGATTTGCTTTGGTACCTGGTCAAACTTAAGCTCTCCTTAGTATGGCTGGCTCCGTCTCTCCAACAGCGCACTCACGGGCAGCAGCTGCCCCGCCCCCTCGCTCAGTCGCTTAGTGCCTGAGCTCGGATCATACCAATATCAGGGGGGGATTCACGCACATTCGTAAATTCCCACAGTGTGCACTATGTGCTTCGAATATTGTGTGTACTTTTTGTTTTATACAGTTGTCAGCCAGGCATCTAACTATGAAAAAATTACACTCCAAAATACCCCGGGCTTCTGACAAAACAACCCGGGCTTAAGCCCCGTAAGCCACCCCCACGCTCCGCCCCTGATCTCAGCACCAGAAACATTCAGGCACACGTCACACTTGGGAAGTAAAGCTGACCCTCTGCCAGCAGAGGGCAGTCACGCATCGTTGTGGTTGGTGCAGACAAGGAGGAGAGTCCCGGCTTTTGACGTCACTTCATTTTCATTCTGAAGGACTTCCAAACTAGACTTCACTGGAGATTTAAACAAACAAAAACAACCACAAAACTTCCTCAAAGATCCGTGACGACAGCTTTCTTCATCATGATCAGCTGCACCTTAGTGAACCCTTGTATGGTCACATACTGTTATCTAAACTAATAAGCACAGGGAATCCAGATAATGTGGAACTGTCAGAGAATATAAACTTTTCTCTCTGTATGTGGTCTGAGCAGGTTTGAATTACATCCGTGCTTCTGCGTGAAATCTGTCACCACGCTCCATGAACTTACACCCTGCTGTCAAGCCGCAGGAGAAGAGCAATACGTCTGATGTGGATTTTCAAAATAATCCTCTCATGTTATAGAGCCTTGATATAGAACACGGAAGTATGGATGAAGTTAAGATGGAGACAGAGAAAATAAGCAAGATAAAGTGTGTGTGTGTGTGTGTGTGTGTGCGCGCGCGCGCGCGAGAGAGAGAGAGAGAGCAAGAGTTTTGGATAATGTTAATTGAACTTACTGGGGCACTTTTGAATCATTTCCATATTCCATTTCCATATTCCACGAACGAATAACATTATGTTATTCACAGCCGACTGCAGAAAGCATTCACCATGGTGAATGTAAATACAAATATCTGTGATCCTCAAGACTTACACACCTTTTACTGACAACTATTACTTCTTATAATAACAGCAATTATTATTAGTTAGGCTCCAGGCCTTAAGAGGGTCATATGATGGGGTTTTTCTCTGTATGTATCATTGTAGTTTCTACCTTAGAATATAAAACGCCTTGAGGCGACAGTTGTTGTGATTTGGTGCTGTATAAATAAAACTGAATTCAAATGAATTGACTTGATGGACTCTTCTGACAACTAATTGAGGGATTTGTTAAATTTCGACAGAAGTAGAGATATTTTCTACTAATACTACAGTCGAGGCTTTTATTTTGTAGGCTAGACTATCATCCGGTCTCGGGGTACAGACTCGGAGATTGACGCTCACTCAGCCTCACGCAAAGCTGTTGAACCCGCTCAGCTGAGTAGAGGTCCCCGTCCTGCGGCCAAACAACAGACCGCTCCTGGTTCTGAGGGGAACACCCACCCACACCCACAAAACCCACCGGACAGGACTGGGACTTTCTTTCTACGTTCAGTTGTTTTTTTCTAAACTGCGCTGAGAAAGCCTTTCTTTCTCTTTTTTCCTCCCCGTCTGAATCGCGAAGTAGAGGTTAACCCCATCAGATACTTTCTGCTTGTTAGCGTGGATGTGAGTCTCCGTTTCACTGCAGTCAGCACTATGGACGGCTGATTCACCAGCTTTACACCTAACAGGTAAGTTCAAGGCCGTCCTTGATTAAAATTGATTAAAAAAAACAACAACAAAAAACAAGCAGGAGTTGTGGCAAAAGAACCTCTTGTAAAATTAAGAATAATAGCCTGTTATTCTCATTCAGTTTTTCTTTGTTAAAGACAGAAACCTGCTTGGTGGCATAATGCGCATAATGTAATGTAAGTTTAATTCATATTAGATACTTGTTTGACATGGAAGGTGGGCCTGCTTTGTAATTTTGCAATATTGTGCTCACAGTTTGTTTGGATATAACAGAATTTGTCAGCGTAACGCACAGTCTCCGTGCCAGCTTACCCAGCACACTCAGACCAGACTGCTTTACAATGGACATAGAGCGGGGCCACCGTGCGCACTCTCTTTGTCAGCTGATGTAGGAATGTCCATGAGCTGTGCGAGCCCATGTCAAATGCCTTGCTCACCTGCTAACATTCTCCTGGACATACGCGGCTGCCTCTTTACTGCCTCGTTTAGAAAACAGAAATCATGCACTTTGTGTTCACTGAACTTGGACGGAGTTCACTGGCGTTTAGAGGCGTGAACATGGGCTCGCTCTCACTGTTGGGTAATGATTGTGGATGTTGTTTATGTCGCGTGTGGTGACGAGAAACATCTCACCAGCCTTTAGACAATGAGGAAGCTCACCCTAAGACAAAGACGTTTCTCTCATAGATTGATGTTCTTGAGTGCGGGGTGAATGCATGGTTTGGTTGAAATGGCTAAAAAAGGGAAGCTTGACTTTAGCTCAACAGCTGGTTCTCCTGTTTTAAAACAGCTGTCAGATTTAATCCAGCAACATGAGAAACAGCTTAGAGATTGATTAAATCAAATCAGAGCCTCCAGAAAAACTCTCCTCTAAGTATCGTGAGAGGTCAGTGATGGAAAGCAGGTTTTCTTCCCATTTTTTTAAAGGGGTCAAATGTTTTGATAGGACAATTCATATGCATTTTTAATGGCTGCATAGCCCGGTCTTGAACCTTGCTTATGTAGGTCCTGTCATCCAGACACTTTTGGAATAGCTGGCCATCTGCTTGCTGATGGTCTGTTCCAAAGCACGATATCGCATTACCCACGATGGACTGTGGGGGATGAAAGAAAGTGCTTTTTATTGCTTTATCACTTTGTAGAAAAGTTACACTGTTCATAGATTTAAAGCCAGTTTGTCAGTTGTGCGATGTAAGCTGACTGTAGAGATGCTTGAATGAAAAGTTTGTAAAAGGGAATATAAAACTTTGTTTCTTTGAGGGTTTTTATCTTACAATATAAAGTGCCTTGATGTGATTACTGTTGTGAATTGGGACCATATAAATAGAATAAAACAAATGTAAATGTTCTTTGAAGAAATATAGCTTATGGTTGCCAGTATTTGTTGGTATCAACATTTTTGCGTGATATCAGACACACTGATTGGATTGCCTATTGGCAAACAATATATTACCAATTATGGTGGCTAAGGTTTTTGTCACAGTGTCACAAAATAAGGTGTTGAAGACCTGAAAGATTGTAAATCTGTTTCTTTTTGTAATGAATATTAGAGCCAAACTGCTATAGACATTTGAGGACAATATCGATATTTGGACACTTATCAATATATCAACCGATAGTTTATTTTTAAGCTAATTTCCTTAGCATTTTGTTTTAAAATCTAAAATGTGTTATTTATTCACTTGTTTATGCATGTGTGGCATTCCAACTAACTGTTGTCCTTATTAGGGAGTTGCAGAGTAACTTCTGGTGGACAAACTATGCAGCATCAATACTCATATCATGGCTGAATGATGATTTTCCCTGTCTCTTCTTTGCTTTTAAAATCTTTATTTATTGGCTATTAAAAATGATGATATTGGTAAATCATCATATACCTAATATCACCTGATAACATTAGTCTGTAAGTAAATTGGTAGAGTTTTAATGAATCATTTTGGTTTGGAACCAGTCTCCTGGAGAGGGGCTGGACTCTGTCTCAGTCTCAGTCTGGACTTGCCCCTGGTGAGAGGCGGCGAGCTGGGGTGGGTATTTTAATATCCCCTCGGCTTGCTGCCGGTATGTTGGGGTTTTTCCCGGTGGATGACAAGGTTTGTTCCCTGCGCCTTAGGGTCGGGGAACGGTTCCTGACTGTCATCTGTGCTTATGCGCCGATTGGCAGTTCAGAGTACCCAGCCTTCTTAGAGTCCCGGGGGGGGGTGCTGGAAGGTGCTCCACCTGGAGACTCTGTTGTCCTGCTGGGAGACTTCAATGCTCACGTGGGTAACGACAGCGAGACCTGGAGGAGCGTGCTTGGGAGGAATGGCCTCCCTGATCTGAACCCAAGCGGTGTTTTGTTATTGGACTTCTGTGCAAATCACAGTTTGGCCATAGCGAACACCTTGTTTGAACATAAGAGTGTCCATAAGTGCACGTGGCACCAGGACGCTCTAGGCCGCAGGTCGATGATCGAGATCGATTTTGTAATTGTATCACCAGACCTGCGACCATATGTTCTGGACACTCGGGTAAAGAGAGGGGCTGAGCTGTCAACTGATCACCACCTGGTGGTGAGTTGGGTCAGGTGGCGGGGGAGGACGCTGGACAGACCCGGTACACCTAAACGCGTAGTGAGGGTGTGCTGGGAACGTCTAGCAGAGGCCCCAGTCCGCGAGATCTTCAGCGCACACCTCCAGCAGAGCTTCAACAGCATTCCGAGGGAGACTGGGGACATTGAGTCCGAATGGACCATGTTCAGCATCTCCATTGCCGAAGCTGCTGCATTGAGCTGCGGCCGCAAGGTGGTTGGTAATCCCCAAACCAAATGGTGGACACCAGAGGTGAAGGGAGCCACCAGGCTGAAGAAGGAGTCCTATCGGGCTTGGTTAGCCTGTGGGACTCTGGAGTCAGCCGACAGGTATCGACAGGCCAAGCGGAATGCGGCTCGGGCAGTGGCTGAAGCTAAAACTCGGTGTGGGAGGAGTTCGGAGAGGCTATGGAAAAAGACTTTCGGACTGCCTCGAAGAGATTCTGGCAAACCGTCAGGCGTCTCAGGAGGGGAAAGCGGTGCTTTACCTGCACTGTGTATAGTGCTGGCGGAGCGCTGCTGACGTTGACTGAGAAAATTGTCAGGCGGTGGAAGGAATACTTCGAGGACCTCCTGAATCCCACTGACATGTCTTCCGAGGAGGAAGCAGAGTCTGGGGATGAGGGGAATGACCCACCAATTTCCGGGGGCGAGGTCACTGAGGCAGTTAAACAACCCCTTGGTGGCAGAGCCCCTGGTGTTCATGAGGTCCGCCCCGAGTTCCTGAAAGCTCTGGATGTTGTAGGGCTGTCCTGGTTGACACGCCTCTACAATGTTGCGTGGAGATCAGGGGCAGTACCCCTGGACTGGCAGACCGGGGTGGTGGTCCCCATCTTTAAGAAGGGAGACCGGAGGGTGTGTTCCAACTACAAGGGGATCACACTCCTCAGCCTCCCTGGGAAAGTCTATGCCAGGGTGCTGGAAAGGAGAGTTCGTCCGCTAGTCGAACCTCGGATACAGGAGGAACAATGCGGTTTTCGTCCTGGTCGCAGCCGAGTGGCGGAGGACTTTCGCTTTGGTGGCCTCAGAATCTCATCTCTGCTTTTTGCGGATGATGTTCTGTTGGCTTCATCGGGTGAAGGCCTCCAGCTCGCACTGGAACGGTTCGCAGCCGAGTGTGAAGCAGCGGGAATGAGGATCAGCACCTCCAAATTTGAGGCCATGGTTCTCAGCCGGAAAAGGGTGGAGTGCCCACTCCGGGTCGGGGATGAGTTCCTGCCCCAAGTGGAGGAGTTCAAGTATCTCGGGGTCTTGTTCGCGAGTGATGGGAGAAGGGAGCCGGAGATTGACAGACGGATTGGGGCTGCGGCTGCAGGGATGCGGACGCTGCACCGGTCCGTCGTGGTGAAGAGGGAGCTGAGTGTAAAAGCGAAGCTCTCAATTTACCGGTCAATCTACGTCCCTACCCTCACCTATGGCCACGAGCTGTGGGTAGAGACCGAAAGAACGAGATCGCGGATACAAGCGGCAGAAATAAGCTTCCTCTGAACGGTGGCTGGCCTCTCCCTTAGAGATAGGGTGAGAAGTTCGGCCATCCGGGAGGGGCTCAGAGTAGAGCTGCTGCTCCTCCGCATGGAAAGGAGCCAGCTGAGGTGGTTCGGGCATCTGACAAGGATGCCTCCTGGGCGCCTTCTGGGTGAGGTGTTCCGGGCATGTCCCACTGGGAGGAGGCCCCGGGGCAGACCCAGGACACACTGGAGAGATTATATCTCTCGGCTGGCCTGGGAACGCCTTGGTGTTCCCCCGGATAAGCTGGAGGAGGTGGCTGGGGAGAGGGAGGTCTGGGCTTCTCTGCTTAGGCTGCTGCCCCCGCGACCCGGCCTCGGATAAAGCGGATGAAGATGGATGGATGGATGGATTTTGGTTTTACCTAACACTAAAAGAGGAATAAAAACAACCAAAAGAAAATGGCGTTGTTGTTCATAGGTTTTTCTAAATACTGGTAGCCAAACTTTAACAGTCAGTGCATCCATGATCCGTATACTGCTGTACTGCCTTGAGCTGTAGCTAGTATAACCTAGCAAACATTTTAGCTTGAATTAGCTAATGAGAACTTGCATATATTCATATATTGTCTTCATTTTTAGCGACATCTTTCTTGTCTTTATCAAGGTCCACAGTAGTAATAAGTTGTGTATTCAGTCTGTTTAATGTATTGTAATTTTCTGAACTAACTTAAAAGTTGGAATCGACATTAGCTCATGTTTTTTGTTAGCTTTAAATATTAGTCTATTTTACTTTACTGTTTCAAGTGTTTCTGATGTATGACTGACAATAGATAGTGAATCTATCTGGAAGGCTGAATCTATAGATAGTGAATCTATTGTCTATCTATTACACACACAGAGAGATCCAAAAGTAAAAAAAAAGAAATACATACAGTGGACATTCAAAAATATGGGAGTTTAAAAATTATAGTAAAAAGTGAATGATAATAGAAAGCCAGAATGGTTAAAATAACATGTAAGGATTTATATGCTTTCAACTAACACACATTAATTTAGTTCTGTTTATCACTTACAACCTTTTGTTAAATTTTGTTAGGCTTCAGACTCCATACAGCAAGAAATCTTCTGGGTCACACCCAAAACAGTATCGCAGGGCGGCTGCCATTTCTACATGGAGAGCTTTTGAAATCAAACTGTGGCTCATTATGCTCATTATATGTGGCATACAGCTAGCATTTAGGTTTCTTCCGGAGCCCAAACCTCTCAGACACACGGAGAGGAATGGGTCGAAGGCCACTTCAGCTGCAGCTGGTCATTGAAAAAGTGATGCTGCTCAAACCACCGCTTTCTAGCCCTTTCTGTGAGTCACAGAAGCAGGACTGCTCAGCACGCATGCAGCAAGGACAGGGCTTTTTGATTTATAGGTATCAAGTGTTGACTGCACTGTAGGTTAAGTAGTTTGCCTTTAAACAGTGAGAAAAGTGGAAATGAGTGGGAACAGTAAACGGAGTGCTTTTTCCTTTTGAAATCAGAAGCCTCCCCAGCAGGCCGTCTCATCCATAACCTTCTCGGGTGTCACATACCGTAGTAGGATGTGAGATATATTTTTAGCAGCATTTTTAGTAACACAGGCATCGGTTGCTAATCATAAAAACAGGAAAGGATGTGATCCCTTGCTGAGTTTTGATGAGCGCTTGTTAATGAGTAACTGTGTTGTTAAGTTGTTAGGTGATTTCAAGGCACTTGTTTGCTTAATCATAATCAGAAACATGAACTGGCATGGAAAGAAATGAGAGGGCAAACAGCCTATCCAAGTAGGTGCATCAGTGTTTGAGAGGGGGACAATGTGCACACCAGATTCTGATGATAGAAGTATTAGGGCGTTCCCCATATCGGTCACTGCAACAGCTGGTGGTCCCTTATGGTACATTCTTCTGAGTGTGTGTGTGTTTGTGGTAGTAGGGTGTGGGAGTGGAGAATCTGCAGAGAACACTTGCTGGGGCACCACTGTGGCCACAGGCATCCCTAGGAAGATAAAGGAAACTAAAAGGCATTGTTCAAGCTCTCGGCCTGTATTTTCTTCTCTTCTCTAACTCCAAGCTGCTTCTTTTATCGGTTTTCCAAGCTTAGTTAAGACAACTCACATTTGGTTGACCCTGCTTCAGATACGCTTGCTATCTCCTGGCTAGATTGGATCTTAGGCCTCAGTAAGCCCTCGCGGGAGTTGGCTGACAGTCAGATTGGCAGCCTAATAAATACTCCTTTTCATTAGGAGCAAGCTTTCATTCACTGTACTTAAATGGAAACCCCCTTTCAATTCCCCCATCCTATTGACCATACAGGATTTACAATAGAGGCGCAGGGCGTTTGTCAAGAAAAGCGCGCGAACACACACGCACGCACGCACGCACGCACACACACACACACACACACACACACACACACACACACACGTGTCACATACTGAATCTTGATTCATATCTTTGGTTCCGCTGGAAGGGTGCAATATAATTCAGCCTGAACTCTTCTTGGTAGAATCACTTAACTAAGCAGATGGATGGGGGTGCCCAGATAACCACCAATCCACAGATAAGGTTTCTTTTCTTGGCGGTGTTAGGAAGTGGAAAGCTCGTTACTCATTGTCTACAACACCTTATCTAACAATTTATCTCCTATGATTTAGAACATGCCCCTTGGAAATTGTAGGAAAGATATTTTTTTAGTGGGAAATCTGACAGGTTTGTAGAAATTTGAATTAGATTGACTCAAAAAGTACAATTTCATTGTACTTTTGTTCTGAGGAACTCCACAAAGAAAAGTAGTAATATTCTAGAATAATTTAGAGAAATTTCAAAGGCAGACTTCTTGTTTTGTAGTGCTTGACTGACAGTGTCCTAAAAATGTTTCTGCAGTGTGGTGTACAATACCTGGTATTTCATTTGAGTTTAGAAGAAAGCATAATGCGTCCTATGTGGTTGCCCCTTAATTTGATTGAAGATGTGTTACTGCCCAGGTGTTAAGAATATTTACCACACTTACCTTTTTGTTCATGGACAGGAAACGGCATTTTTTATACAAATAAAATAATCTCACAATGAGTGTAGATGTGACAGTAACTTCTATTACTAATAATGTTTATTTTACAAAACTTTCCATTGAGCAAGCTACTTACCTCATCGCAGAATAATGCTGGCGGATAAAGGAGTGCCTCTTGTTCTCTTTGTTGTGTTAGCAGCTCTTTCCTAGCTGATATTTTATGAACACATTAGTAGTTTTTATCTTGCTGTCTGCCCTTTTTTTCTTTTTTCTTATCAACTTTTAATTGGGTTTTTTATTTTCCATAACTAAATTATTCATCTTCTCCCTTTGTTCTTTGGATTGCTTATCACACTTGCACATGAAGCTGGAAAGCTTGAATATTATACTGATGTTTTCTTGGGGGGGTTGATATTTCCGTAATTTTGGCCTGTAGGTGTTTGTGTACCGTGGCTGAATTGTAACTTTAATATTGCTCTCCCTTTCTGCCGGGCAGCTTCGTCTGAGAAGACGATGTTCAGAATGAAGTATCAAAATTTGGATTAAAAAAAATTCAATATCCGGAATAGCATAGAATCCCTAGCTAATACAACAATAAGGTCAACATTAATCCTCATTCATGTAATCCTTTTTGAAAAGGTAATCTTCTTACAATAGGTCCGAAGAAGGCATGCCTTATTAAACCCAGAGGGTGTGGCTTTTATTGTTCTGAAGCAGCCCTCAGCCGTAGGACAGTTGTGCATGTGCCACTATCCACCAGTGCCCTGCCTCAGCCACATCCCTGGTCCCTTTACCAAGCTCCCTGGAGAGCCTCAGCTCTGGCTGCAGCTCATGCTCTAGACAAAACCCTAAACCCCCAGCTGCCCCATTCTGTATTACTGCTTTAGGCCCCTAACTCTCCCTCTTCACTACAGAGTTACAATACATATAAGGCACTCTTGCTGAATTGGGTTAATTAATTACAACAGCTAAAAGGAAATGACATCTTGATCTTGTTCATGTCAAAACCCAGAAGCCTTCAGAAGAAATGTCACTAATAAGCATAATTTATATTCTGCGTTGAAGGTTGAAATGACTCTGCTGTAAGAACTCGATCTGCATCCCCCTCAAATGCCATTTTAGGGACTGTTCAAACAGCATCTGTTTGCTGTACATAATGCAACCATTTTTATTGGATTTCAGATTTGACTTTCCGCTCTTTTCCAGTTCTTTGTACAGGCTTGTGTCTGAGACATCACTGATGACGTTGGATCTGCTGATGGTAATCAGGGGTCTGACTGATTGCTGAGCCTAGTCCTTGGTGGCACTAAAGAGAGTTGTGTACATATTTGAGTCCATGCTGCCTAAACTTTTAGACAGTTACATGTATGTCCAGTTGCTGCAAAGCTGGAAACATAAACCCTCTTCCCACTAAACTGTTGTCCCTGAAATCCAGCCCTAGGCATCTGGGCAGTTGCCTTTGGATCCAGTAGAGTTATGCTAGTGATGTGGCTGACTCACAGGTGGAGCATTCCTTTTTTATAAGACATGCCTAAGCTGCTTGAGCTCTTTGGTATACTGGCAACTGCCATTTAATGCCATGGGTGTTATCAGTGTTTCACAGTTAGTTCTCAAGATCAGGCTTGAATTAATGACTGCTAGTAACAATTGAAAATCACCAGTGGTCAATGAATGATCAATATAATTTGCACAAATGTCAAGATAACATTGTGAGAATTGGCTGATCAAACACACCCAACTCAGCTGCTTCACTCTGCTGTCAGTTGAGCTAATGGATTACTTGTTTGTATATTTGAAAAGTAAGGTCCAGAGGCTTAGTCAGCTTTGCTTTCTTCATTGTCTGCAGGGGTCCGCTGTTACTCGGCTGTTTGTCTAATCCTCAGGTTTATCAGCAGTGAAAGGGATTTTTAGAGTGTCAGTCTAGATGTCAACAGACAGTAGATGGATTCAATCCCCTTAGGCTACTCAAGAGAGGGGATGAGGGCAGAGCTGTAACTGTCCAAGGCTATTGATCATCAGTAAACCATACTGCTGCCATTTACTTTGTCCGTGTTAAACAGTCACTGGTATTAATGAGGTTATTTGAGCAATAGCTCTTTGGATTTGAAAAAGTTGAATTTAGTTTAGACCCTACTGAAAATGCAACTCGCTACTTAACTGCTTCCTTAATTGGATAATATTTACATTTGCTGCTCTCGATTATTCTTTCACTTTCAAATCAGCTCACTTGGCACTTTTCATGGTGGATAAAACTAAAATCCTCTTATGCTTCCTCCTGATTAATGAGAAACTGGGGGAAAGTTATAAAAAGTTGAAGAGTAAACCATAAAACCTCAAGGAACGATCAGCATGAAGTCCACTTCAAACGGAGCGTAGGGAAGATAAAGCTGGCCTTTGCTAATTTAAAAACAAATCACAAACCACATGAAAGTTTTGATTGATGTTTGGACAGTCGCATGTGACAATGAGCCTTCCAGATTACATGTATGCTAACAGGATGTCAGAAAAGTCAAGGATATGGAAGGGCTGCGGTCTGTGGTCTGAAATAACTTAAAACTTGCAATAATGTTCCTGCAAACATTAGGTTAGCAACCATAGCTAGTTGTCTTGGTATTATCGTGTTGATGTACCTCACAGTCCCATCCTTCATAAACCAAACAATGCAGGACTTGAACCCTGTTGAATATATTGTTTTCCAAGTTATATTTTTTTCTCAATAGTCTGTTGGAAGTAATTGGCTTCACTTCTGCTTTTCTAATGAATGCAAACATCTGGGTAGCCTACTTCTGTGATTGCCATTGCTTTTTTGTACAGAAGTTACTTGATTTCCTGTGCAGCACGGATTCAACAGTTACATGCACAACTGACCTGACAGCTAATCTGCAAATTCTGGCTAGAATTTTTTAATCTGTCTGACGAGTAAATTCAGAAAGCTATGTTCTACAATCAATTAACTTAGTTTCTTTGCGTTGGTTGTATGTTTTATTTAGTTGTGCAATAAATGCTGGCCTTCCAATTATGCTTAAACAGTAACTCAGCAGGAAATGCTGATCTCATTCTATGTGAGATTTCTCTGGAAGGCTGGTATTGAACCTGAAAAGTGGCTTTAAATTACCCTGTTCTCTAGCTCATGGGAACTGACAGATAGATGCTTTTCTGCCAGACTGTTCCGAGCGTTTGAGTGGCTGCTCACTCAATGTTATATTAGATGAGGAGACGAGCAGAATGGTATAATTTAGTAAAGGATCTTGGCCTTGTGGGCGGAGTGTAGCAGAGAAAAACTGGGATTTGGTGTGTGCTTACTCCAAATGCAGCAGCTGCAGCAGAAAGAGGAGGAAATCATTTAGATGGTTTGTTTGACCGGTTCGACCGTGGCAGTCCACTAGTCTGCCGCATTTCTATGATCCAGTTGGCAGTCAGCCATAATCAAAACATGCCTTCTTATTAACATAAAGCCAAGGCTGTTGATATAAGGAAGCTAGAACCCTTGTGGAAATTGTATTTTTTCCTTGATTTGTGTATGTTCATGTCTAGGTCAGTGCTGAAGTTATGCACTGTAATAATCCTATAGTCAAATCCATTTTGAATTGGCTGAGATTTTTGTCTCCTTTCCCCCCTGCTATGGTAGATGCTACGTTTCACTTTAAAAACGCAGCTGGTTTTTAGAATCACTGAATTAAAAAAGTCATAATACATTTTTTTTTTACCAATTTTATTTTATGTTTGAAAAAGAACTAAAGAAACTAAACTCCTGAACCCCTTTGTGCAGGTTTTAGAAAATATAGGCCCTAAAAGGAAGGGCCCATATGTCACGCAAGGACTATAAAGTAAAGTGAGAAATGGTCTGCTTAGGGAGTAAAGCTCCTACTGCTATACTGCTTCACTTAGTTAACATTTGTCCCTCTCCTCACCCCCAACCGGCCGCAGCAGATGGCTGCCCCTCGCTGTGCCTGTTTCTGCCCGAGGTTTCTTCCTGTTAAAAGGGAGTTCTTCCTTTCCACTGTCTGAGAAAACCCTAATAATCAGATGTCCTCCTATAAGCAAGGATTCAAAGGGGGTCAGCTGATTGTAGGGTCTTTACTATATAAATCGCATGTAGGTTATTTAGCACTATATAAATAAAACTGAATTAAATTTGACATGTGGCTGCTGTTATACATTTCTGGTTAACAGTGGCTGCAAGGTGTAGTGGTTTACACATTCACCTAAAAAGTAAAAGAACCCTGGTTTGATATCAGAAGGAAACACAGATCTCTTTGGGGTTGTGTCAGGAAGGGCATCTGGCATTAAAAACCGCCAAATCAAATACATGGAGCTACCTGCTGTGGCAAGCACTTGTGATTAAGCTTTAGTTGAGTCATAATTTGCTCCACGACACGTCACAGCATAGTGAATAATGCCTGCCAAAGCAAACTTTATAATTTGCTTCATTTACATGATCAAAAGCCCCAAACTTTCCAACTTGCATTGGCTGATTTTGCATGATTATTTTTTTTCTTGTCTTGTGATAGTAAACCCTTTGAGGTCTAAGCCAACTCTAACCGTAACCATAGCCTAGCCGCAGACTTTGTTTGGGAAGTTTGTGAATTGTTTTGATGTTTGTCAGAATTATGTTTTCTTCTCTTCTTGCACAGAAGAAAAGAGGATGATAAGTGCATTAATCATATAGCAGTCATACACAATTTAAGTACCAAAAAATAAATTATTTGTAGCAGGATAAAACAGTATCAGTGTTATTTTCCTATCAGTCACTTCTGCACGGTTAAGATCTCAGTGGGTTCTTGAGTCATGGTTCATTAATAGATGGTGATCAACAATAACTCTTGTATGTATAATGGATAAAATATACATTGGGTTATTTATTTATTTATTGGCATGGAGTGTGGAAGTGTAATTTCCTGTTGCAGGAAACAAGTATATGGATGCTCTCAGCTATGTTTACTTAATATGTATGTAACAGAACAAGTGATGTGGCAGTGGGGAGGCTAACCAAAGTGAGCACAGTGTGTCTGGGTGTAGTCGGGGAGTATAGATTTTCATAGTGGTTACAGCATAGTCGACCACACAGTAAGTGAACAGGAGGAAATGATCCAAACACAGTAACTGAATCTTTATAGACACCTGAATGTTTGACAGCTTGATGTGCACCTCTGTAGTTCTGTCACACTCCGGGCTCACCTGCTCTGTTGGTCACAGCAAACTAGGTATTTGGAAAATAGCACAGTGTAAGAAAATGACTTATTTTCCCAACATGAACGAGTAAATCTGTTTTGTTGTACGATTCACAGGCTGTTGGTGCGAAGGAAGTGAAACTGATATAAAGATTTTTGCACAGCAATTCAACCGAAAGCAAGTGTCTCTATTGTGGGACTGTTTTCACTTCAGAAAAATGAATTTCATGTTCAGCAGTAGATTGAAGTAGTGACGCATTTTTATATAAAGATTCTTACCACACCGGAAAATATAGAATGAGAATAGGTAATAGTTTAAGAAGACTTCTTTTTATATAAAAATAGTCAATTAATTTAACAATTAATAGGTGTGTTTGTGATATCTGAGGATTCACATAACTTAGTAACTCTAAACAAGGGAGTCACTAAAGCAAAAAGTTATTATTTGAAAGATAAGAGGATAGGCTAACCTTAGAGATTAAAAAAAAAAAAAAAAAGAGCTTCACCTGCACATAGTGGGTTTTTTTCTTTTCTTTTTCTTGGCCAAGTTATTTAACGTGAATGAATTTGCAACTTAAATGTTGCCTGCTAACCAAGGTCGCTAGCATTACCTGATAACTCCAGCCTCTTTCCCAAATATAGTAACTTGTAGTTCCAAAAAACTAACATGGTGGTAAAACATTAATGTTGAGGGTTCAGAATACACAGAATACCAGCGGGTGACTGTGTCCATCGTGTACAGTATGAGTCTTGGAAAAAGGAAGCTGCTTTTGAATCTCATGTCTGTGTGTTGGAGGTTTAAGTACACAGCAACACAACAATGTACCAAAGTATTGACATAAAACAATTTGAATTTATTACAGGCAGAAACATAACATAACAAATACAACATAACAGACATAATATAATACATAAAAGAAAATACTGCAGCAAAGTTACATGTCGGTGTAACAGTAGATGTACATACTGGAGTTGACAGAAACATACCAGCACCCTTATTTTTGCACCTCACCTACCTTTGCACCTTCCCTTTGGATGACATCAGGCTAGCTGTTTTTCCCAAGTTCATTGACACAGCGATATTTAATATATGGAGCTTGACTACATGGTTGTAGACAGAAGGTAGCTGCTACACGGCATCTATCTCCAGGTGGGGTCCTTGCCCCCTTTTATTGTTCTGAGTTTACACCAATGATACCTCCCAACAGGCTCAGCCCACAGGCTATGCAACCTGCTTATTATTCTAAGATCAAGCTTTCACATAAAAGAGGGTGCTGGCATTATGAGAAACGGCCCACAAGTTGTTGTTATTGAGCCTGTGTGTGTATGTGGTCTCCATTAGTTGAACAGTAGTCAGACCAAGTCTGTTTGTCCAGCTGCTGAAGGTCCCCCCCCACCCCACCAGACTCTAACTCATACACTCACACATCCACATCCACACACACGCACACACTTGCACACGTTTGCACTGGCTACAGTCATTCCCAATCCTAAACTAACTTTAACCCTTGACTAACCAAAGCTGATTTTTTTTTTAACATTTAGTATGCATTTATAAAAATCTTTTTGCCTTGAATATTGAACTGCTTTTTACAGACCAGATTATCCTTATCCCATCAGCATCACGACCACACACACACACACACACACACACATACGCATACACACCTTGGCCTTCTGGCTTTGTGTTCCATTTAAATGGATCTTCCTCTACCCCCTCTTCTTACAGAGCCATATCTATACAGGCCATGTCTGCCTGCCTCTCTCTCCTCCCTCTGTCCCTCCCTTCTGTCATTCTTTGAATCTTTTCTTATCCTGGGGGTCCACAGTTTGACCCCAGTTGCCCTTGACACATGCACTTCTAAAGCTTCAGCCAATCAATAGAGACTCCAGTGTCCCGGTGTCAGATGTTGGCTCCGCTAATTGAAACCAACAACAACCCGTAGTGAGCACGAATGAGCATTTTTGCCTGTGTGTTGAGATGATGAATGAGGAGGATGGAGGAGCTGCCACATTCACATGGTGATCACCCAGTCATCAGCTATTGTCAGGACCTTCATTTTTGCAAGATTAGTGAGAAAAATTGTACCCCAGTCATGTCAGCTGTATGACAGCCAGACAAATGTGGCTCGAGAATTGTGGTTTTAAGGTAGCAGCAGCACTCTCACTTGCAGGCTGAGGCTGGCACTATTCTGTATTCTTCTTGTTTTCAAAAATACCTTAAAAACACCACTGCTTTACACCTCTGTATAACAGCTGGGCACAAAATGAAAAGCTTAAAGAGAAAGTGGAGGAATTGTTGATGTCAGCTTGGAGCTGTGCTTTGATACACACTGCTTATAGTGTAGAATGCCATGAAAGTGATTTTGGTATTGATAATTTTAAATAATCAGCTGTGTTATTGTTTGCCATCATGAACAGTGCATTTTTAGTTGTTTTTACTAATTTTACTAGTTTTTCAGCAAACAGTGGAACTTTTTGGCGTGACACGACAGACGTGCATCACGCTTATTGGTAGTTTTTGATTTTTCTTGGAATGTAATGACATTCAATTGTACACAGTGTAAAAGCAAAGCTATCAATTTACCAGTGTTATACTTCCCTATCACCTATGGTCACAAGATCTGGGTAGTGACCCAAAGAATGAGGTCACCGATACAAGCGTCAGAAATGAGTTTCCTTTGAAGGCTGGCTGGGTTCTCCCTTAGAGGTAGGGTGAGGAGCTTGGTCATTTGAGAGGGACTCAGAGTAGAGCCGGTTGAGGTGGTTCGACCGTCTTACTAGGATGGCTGCTGAAACGCCTCCTAGTCGAGGTGTTTTGGGGCCCGGGGCAGGCTTTATATTTCTTGGCCGGCTTGGAAAAATCTCAGCGTTACCCCGGATGAGCTGCAAGAGGTGGACAGGAATAGGGAAGTTTGCTTGTCTGTTTAGATATACTACGACCTGAACCTGGATAAGTGGTAGAAAATGGATTGATGGATGAGAATTGCTTTGGCTCAAACAAGGAATTTTACCTTCCTTCCCTCTCCCTTTAAACTAGGCTTCTTCTGATTGACTGCTGCTCTCAACCGAAAGATTTGACCAGCAGGTAGGTGGTGCCTTTGTGCTCACACCAACAGCTGCGGGCTCGAGATAACAATGTTAATATCTGCTCTCTGTGAGATCACACAGAGCTAAGAGTAAAAAAGAAAAAGGCGTTTTATTTGATTACAATAAATTATTATAAAGTGTGACAGCTGCAATTACCTTTAGTTATAAACTTATATATATTATTTTATTTTAGTTATATAAGTATAGTCCTATTTTTGTGTTGTTGTTTCTTTTTCTTTTCTTTTTTTTTGTTGTTGTTATTTTCATTTCAGAGGGAGAAATAATCTGGACATAGGGAGCCAAATAAAAGTGCAGGATATAAAGGTAGTGATCTAACCTACCTCAAATAACTGTAAAAATTCCAAAGAGGAACTCGGACTGATATGAGAATGATTTATTGCCTCATGTCGTTCATTTGGAGCATTTATTGCCTTAAATGAAATGATTCATAAAGCACTTATAAAAGCAAAGTCTCACTAAAAGAGCTTAAACACATGTTGGCTGTGCTATTGTGATGTCTCACCCAGCTGCATTATCAGGGAGCCTATTAACAGAAGAGGTTACAAGTGGTCTAAAGGGAAAAGGCTCTCAGCTTTTTAGCTCTTGACCATGTGACCAAGCAGGTGACAAAAACGCAGCCAGTGCAACTGTTGCTCTGCAAAGTGTAGAAAAATACGAGGCGTATGGCATGCTTTAGAGTGTGGAGTGCAAATTATCTAACCACACGGTAATGTTTTCACTATCAAGACTCTTGTAAACCACTTGCACTGTTTAATTTTCATCTTGAATGAAAAGACAAAAAATATTGCTGGGTTCATTGTTCTGACAAAAAAAGGGAAAGGGGGGGGGGGGGGGGGTCCTTTCATAGCTACTGTAATTAATCCCAAGCATCAGTCAGACTATTCTCATTAATAATGCATTTCTTAGCAGCAGTGCTGACACAGGGAGTGGATTTGAGTCTTTATTCAGACATTCAGCAACAATGCCAGGCAACCCTCGGAGCCAATCTGCTTTACTCGAAAGCCAGCCGCTGAGAGAAGCAGGTTTCACTGCTCAGCCGTGCCCTACGTTTCCAAACAATGACGATTACAATACACGTGGAGCTCAACAACAACAGTCCCATAATCTGTCTTCTAAATAAAAACACACCACCCTTCTAGATTCAATGTATTAAAAAAAAATGTGTGCACTTTTTTCTACTTCCCTTTTCTGTACTTAAACCACCTAATGTGTTAAAGGTTCAGTTTGCAGGACTTTATCCAATAATACATTCAGCCCCAGTTTTACTCTTAGTTTTGTGTAATCAGACTCAAATACTATATACATTTCACTGAACTCAAGAGTACAAGACTATCTGCATTTGGATTTTAATAGATATTTGAGTCACATGTCTAGTTTGAACATAGTACCAAGCAGAGCAGCCAAGTAGCCAATGTAAGCTGCTATGCAGGGGTCTTTAGCAGTGGTTTGAGGTACTCAAGATCCTTTAAACGGCTTCATCAAATAAAGCATATTTAAAAATGCTCCATCTACATGAAGGGGAGCCTTTGACTCGAGTACACATCACTGGATTCTTGATACTGATGCATCACTGTGCCAGCCAGTATATGTATATGTCAGTGAAAACTGGCATATACATATGCCGAAATAACAAATAAACACTAATGCTGACTACAATTGACCAAGTGTAGCATTGGTAGACATTTCCTTTGCTCTCCCAGCTTTGTAGTGGTCACAGTAAGCAAGTCTCCATTTCAACTGTGAAGAGAAGTCTTCAAGCTGCAGGTTTGACAGGACGAGTTGCAGCAAGAAAGCCATCGCTAAGACATCAGAATAAGACAAAGAGGCTTGCCTGGGCCATGAAACACCATCACTGGACTACAGAAGACTGGAAGAAGGTTTTATGGATTGATGAATCAAAATTTGAAATCTTTGGTCCATCATATAGGATCTTTGTAGGTCGCTGAGTAGGCGAAAGGATGGTTCCACAGTGTGTGGCATCAACTGTCAAACGTGGAGGAGGAAGTGTGGGGCTGTTTTACTACATCCAGGGTCAGTGACTTGCACAGAGTGAGAGGCGCCCTGAACCAAAACTGCTACCACAGCATTCTGCAGCACTATGCAATACCCTCTGGTATGCGCGTAGTTGGTCAGGAGTTTATCCTCTACAGCAAGATAATGACCAAAAACACAAGTCCAAACTATGTCAGAACTACGTGAGGAAAAAAGAACAAGACTGTAAGCTTGAAAACATGGAGTGGCAGCACAGTCTCCAGACTTAAACCCCACCATGCTGGTTTGGGATGAACTGGACAGAAGAGTGAAAGCTAAGCAACCTACAATATCTGTTATATCTGTCAAAGTTGGCTGTATCAAAGGTTTTAGGATAAATTTTGATCTATAAATTGATTTGATGATTTCTTTTTAAACTCCAAATGCTTCTTTGTACTATGCTTTCATTTCAGAGTGCAATGAGACATTAAACTGCATAATTGGCAATAAAAAATGGAAAAACTGGGGTGTTCTAAAACGTGTGACTGGTAGTGTTTATGTTGAACTAGTGCAAAATAAAAAATTTAAATACATTTTATATGTACTTTACATTCAAAATGTAAAATATTAGAAATAAATATCTAGTTTCACTCATTAAAAGCTAAGAAAGGTCAAATAATGTTACTTAATTTAGTTTTATTTTGAACAAATGTATTAATCAACTTGAAATATATAAAAACAATGCCAACTTTATTATAGAAAGAACCCTCTTGTTTTGCAGTTTTAGAGTAGTTGTTGGGAGTTGCTCATTACCCATAGACATCTGAACATGACAAAGGAAAACCACTTTAGCCTTATTATAGCAGATTTTGCATGGTAGCCTTTGAAATCGAAACGTAGTACTCTATTTGTGTAAATGGACTTAACCTACTTTCTACCGCTGGGGCCTTTTTTAAAGCTGGTGAAAGTAAAAGACATTCAGTTTTTGTTGTTGGTCTAGTCTGACCTGTCCAATGATGTAGTTTATATCTATATAAGTTACTCCCTCTCTCTCTGTGTGTGTGTGTGTGTGTGTGTACCTAGCATTATCTTCTAGCCCATACAGATCAGTCTAAGATTCTGTTTTCCTTTCACTGGTCTGAGCCCAGCCAAAACCATGTGGGCAGGCAGCGGGATCTCTTTGGGGCTGCAGCGGTTTGGCTTTGATGGGGATGTTTGCTTCCACAGCGGCCTCTCTTAGATTCACATACAATGAACTGAATCTGGCTTTCCTTTATCCTCTTTTGTTCTGGGGTTTTTTTTTTTTTCTTTTTGCCCACTTTGGTTGTTTTTTTCTGGTCTTTTCTGTCTTTTGTCTTGTTAGAATTTGCTCTCTCTCTTTCTCTTTTATTATCACACATATAGGCACTCACACATAAAACAGCTTTCTTTGTATTTCTTGCCTCTTCACTCCCCCCCCCCCCCCCCCTCCTTTCCAAACCCATCTCTCCCTTGGTTAAAGCATCTAGTTTGATCAATCATTGATGATCCCAGGTGTCCTAAGACCTCTGGGGAAATCCTGATTGGCTACACAGTCCCTATGCAGACTCCCCACCACACACACAGACCTGCAAGGCCCAAATATGCGTGTGCGCACACTCACACACACAAACACACACACCCTCCTTGCTGTTTCAAGATTTGAGTTAAATCTTATCCTAACCTTCTCCAGTCTCTCTCTGGGTCTCGCCTTTGCTCTTTCTTATCTCACCCTCTCCTCTCTGTACCCCACTCGATGTCAGAGAGCCAGCTTCAATTAAAGAAGCAGTGGGGTTCCTTAAGCCATTAGCCATATTAGTGTTGGGTCCTTGCCCGCGCCCCTTCTTGAACAAAGACCTCTGAATGCTTCCTGGAGTAGGTTGGTTGGCATTTGTTTGGATTCACTGATTTGCAGCCACGTACCCTCTTGACGACCCAGTCGGAGGTGGTTGTGGTTTGGCCATCTCATTATGGAGCACATTGTCTTTGTGGCTCCCTACATATTCAATTATGCTTTAACACATGTTAAAGAAAGCATTGATTGGATCACACTCTAAACCAGGGCTCGAGGGCTGGACTTTACCACAGTCGATGTTACTGCAGCTGATTACCACAAAATGTCAGTGACACTGTTGGTTATTGACTGAAATAGATGACATTTGAATATAAACAGCAGTTCTTGTGTGATTAATGATATCTAGGAGCCTCCTCTTGCCTTCCTGAGAGTTTCGTCATATGCTTAACCTTTGGCAATAATTCCTTTGTCCCCAGATCACAATCACACACCTTAGAGCTTCAACACAACCAGACTCCACTCATCAATCATCTTTGATTTTCTGCCACCTATTTAGATAGCAGGGTAATGTCTGCAAGTATGGACACTCTCTGTGTGTGTGTGTGTGTGTGTGTGTGTGTGTATTTGCATATTCCTGAGGAAGATGGAGAGAGCACAGTCTATTAAGCATTTGACAATTGAAGACCTCCCACTCTAAAAGACCTGCTCAGATTGTTCCCTCGCCCTATCCCAGGAAGCTGGGGGGTGGGGGTGGGGGTGGCATAGGCGTGTCCACGAATTGGTGGTGCGGGGGTGTGGGGCGTCCATTTTCTTTCTAATGAAGCTGTCCTTCACACGGCTTGTTGACAGAAGGCAAGGATGTTCCTTCCACCTGTCTACACTCCAATACCACTTTTGAAGCTAAATGAGCCGAAGACGTTTTTGAACATAAAGGAACCAACAGGAAATGGTAAACTGTCCAAATATTATGACTGAAGTCTTCAGTATTTAGCTCCCTCATTAAATGTACTCTTTCAATTGTTCCTCACCAGTGGGCATTTTCTACAGCAGTTGCTAAATCCTGCTACAAGCTTTGCAAAGTCAGTTAACTCCACAGTAATCTGGTAATCTGATGGTTTTTACATAGCATACATACATACACATACATATTTAATAGGTATTTCTTTGAAAGAATAGGTGTTTCAAGTGCAAAGAAAAAAATAGAGCTTAAATGAGAATATTAGACCAGTTGTTCTGACAAAGCATACTGGTGTAATATTTTATAATGTGCATCTGTTTTTTTTAATGCTCCATTTAAAAAAAAATATTTGCTTTATCATGCAGGCCTACTTGTTGTTCCTAGAGTATTTAAAAGTAGAATGGGAGGGAGAGCCTTCAGTTTTCAGGCCCCTCTTCTGTGGAACCAGCTTCCAGTTTGGATTCAGGAGACAGACACTATCTCTACTTTTAAGATTAGGCTTAAAACTTTCCTTTTTGCTAAAGCATATAGTTAGGGCTGGACCAGGTGACCCTGAATCCTCCCTTAGTTATGCTGCAATAGACATAGGCTGCCGGGGGATTCCCATGATGCATTGAGTTTTTCCTTTCCAGTCACCTTTCTCGCTCACTATGTATTAACAGACCTCTCTGCATTGAATCATATCTGTTATTAACCTCTGTCTCTCTTCCACAGCATGTCTTTTATCTTGTCTTCCTTCTCTCACCCCAACCGGTCGCAGCAGATGGCCGCCCCTCCCTGAGCCTGGTTCTGCCAGAGGTTTCTTCCTGTTAAAAGGGAGTTTTTCCTTCCCACTGTTGCCAAAGTGCTTGGTCATAGGGGGTCATATGATTGTTGGGTTTTTCTCTGTATCTATGAAGCGCCTTGAGGCGACTTATGTTGTGATTTGGCGCTATATAAATAAAATTGAATTGAATTGAATTGAATGTTCTTTTTCATCAATGTCAATAATGACCTTCAATGTGGCATGACGTCAGGGTTTGCTGAGTAAGACCTTTACTCCACTCGTAACCACCAATACCTAGTTACGCCTTACTTGGTCAACATTGCTCAATCAATTACATAGATTTTGTTTCTACTTGGATAATTGCCCAACTATCTTTTGTTAGTGTTCATGACAACGTTTTGATATTAAAGCTGTTTAACCAACCATTTCTACCTTCTGTAAAGACCTCACCAGGACCAGGAAGTGCCCACCAGTAATGGACAAAAAAACCCCTGCTGGACTGTAGAGCATGATCCAGAATGAAATGTGAATTAGGAACGCCTGTCACTAGTCCCTTTTAGAGGCTTCAGGGGGATTATGTCAGCATGGGTGCCCTGGCTGCAGATGAAACACATCTTACATGAAAGTAGACTGCCTTTGCATGCATGCAAGGTTACTGACTTTCTAGTGACTTATTAGGGACAGGCAATGACATGTCAGGTGGTTCCTAACAACCAAGTAGCAGCAACCAATCCAAACAAGTTTTTCCTCGTCTTCCCAAGGCTGGGAGAAATTAATGGAGGAATGTTTATAGTCACCATAATTTGACATCCTTCATCAGAATCCTTTGCGTGAGGGCTAACACAAGTAGCCTAAAGTAGCCTATTCTCTTGCTGATATTTGATTTGTGCAAACATACAGAAGAGTCAGTGTGAAAGCAGAAGTGACCCAGCTCATTTATCAGTCTGCCAGTAGTTTCATATTTCCAACTGGTTTGACCATGTTTTCAAGTAAAGTTTAAAATGGGCCTGTCTAACCTCTGGAAATGATTTCTGTTGTTTTTAAGAACTGATATAATGATTTAATGGTGCAGGACAACAGCAGCAAAGAATCCCTCACCAAGCATTCAGAAAATGTGCGGCATTCAGATAGGCGCCTGAGATACCAGCATTGGTGGCGGGGGGGCTATGGTGAGAGAGAGAGGGAGAGAGAGAGGGAAAGACACAGGCGTGAGTATGTATTGAGATGGGTGAGACAGGAGGGGATGCAGGACTGGCTCCACTTAGCATGTTATGAGTCAAGGGTTGGCTAGGGGTCATGAGCTGCATGAATAAAACAGATCATGTTCATGGGTCTTTCTTTCAAACTCAAACATCCAGCAATAAGTTCCTCTGGGAATAGAAGAGGGTTACTTTCAGCTTCTTCTGGGTCGCATCTGAGAAGACACACTGCGTGTTTCATAACCATAAAGCTTATTAAACTGAAGGTTTGGCACAAAGCAGAGCAGATTTTCTGGTTTCAGGCCAGGCATATTAACGGTTATTGGTCTCGTGGTTACATGTGGCACTTTCTTCTGTCATTGTCAGCTCTGTAATTCAATAATCCAGCTGAAAATCAGGGCTGATGTTGACCAGAGCCTCTGAATCATAAAATAATGGTAGAAAAAAAAAACTAATAAGAAGCAACTCTGGCTTAAAGAAGGGCAGAGGAGAGCTCAAGTGTTCTTAGTCCACAGACAGTGTGACAAGCTGATTAAAATGCCCACAGACTGGGAGAGCTGGACCTCCACTCTCTATTCACTGGATCCAGGCACGTCGTCACGACAACGAAGGACGACAAAGGACTTTTTCTCAGGCTATTGAGTGCCATGAAAGAAGAGGCAGTTGTGTGTGTGTGTGTGCGCGCAACTTTGAGTAGCGATGTGGTTGTACAAGTTGTAGGTGGTAATGTATGCAGGCCATCCGCAAACAAATGAATACACATGCACGTCCCATTGCTGCCTCCTTAGAATTCTGCCACACAATGAGCGTACTAGTGTGTCCTTGATGACGTGATGCTTCATCCGAGCATATGGCCGGTCTGAAATGAGACCCTCAGCTGGCACAGGGATGCTATTTAAACTTCCTTTGTCTGTTTGTTGACAGAATGCAAATGGCCTTTTGGGTCAGTTTTTGCCATAATTTTCAGTCTTTAGTATGATAAAACCTTATGAAACAAATGGAATAGAGCCTGTGTGTTTATTATAAAATATTAATGCAACTCTGCTATAGAATCAATTCTTCTTTCTCTCGTCATTAAGGAGTAGCAGCTCAGCCTAGCAAAGGTCTTGTTACTCTTTAAGCTTTAGAGACATCTACTGTACCCTGAGACTGTATAACAGATCTACTCAGTTCTGGATTTTGAATTTTGAAGCCTCAGTGTTAGGTTTTGGGTGTTTGTGTGTTTATTTTTTCATATTTAATTTTTTTAGATTTTTCATTTAATTACATTTTTAAGAATGACCACACATGGGTGAAAAAGTTAGCAGGGCATAAACTGCGTTACATACATACACTTTTTAGACAACCATATTGGGCCATACGCATCTTTGAATTCAGGTGTTGCCATTACTACAGGCATTAAAAATCATGCTACTTAGACAAACATTGGTGAAAGGATGGGTTGTTCTAAAAAGCTCACTGAATTCCAGTGTGGTACTTTAATGGTACTTTACCGTTCCAATAAGCCAGTCTCTAAAAATTCTGCCCTTTCCTCAAAGAGTTCCAAAGTGTTCAATGAACCATTGCAGCAGTATGCACACAATACATCAAAGTTACACTCTGTAACTGGAGTTCCAAACTTTTTCTGGGGTTAACATCAGCTCAAAACCTATGTGCTGGGAGCTTCATATTTGTGGTTAGTCTGGTACTTTGTCCATATGGTGTACTTTCTAATAACAATAAATGGCACACTTCACAAAAAATACATTACGATGAGCAAATTTCTAGTAACTTCTTGACTTGGCTGTACCTCACATGTCATATTATTTGTTAGATAATTGTATTAAAATGTATTAAAACAGGCCTAGTTGACTGTGACTGTCTACAGCTGCTCCTCTCAGCACATCTGTCCACCAAAAACTTTTTACTAACTTTTCAGCCTGAACAGTGTTCAAAAAGATGCGTTATGAAAATTTGCATACACTTTGCAGTTGTTATGAATGAGAAAAATATTAATAGAGGCTCAAACTGTGCTTTGTACCATACTGTAGAAATGCTTTTTAAAGCTATCAGGTTATGCATTTTAACAATGGAGTGTATGGGCTTTAATGTACTTTCAGAGCCAGCCTGAAGTGGCCCGTACAGAAACACTTCCTCCTTGCAAGGGGCAAGTCCCAATAATACAAAACATCCTACAATAATAGTGCAATGTTCCAGCTGACTCAAAATTCATACCTTGGAACTCGGGAGTGACGTCAGCCATGATGTCAGTCAGTGTGTTCTAGTTGGAAAGTTGGAAAAGCATGAAAAACACAGGACTTGTTTTGCTTCTGAGCAAGGTAGAGCCATTCATGCATTTGTCACTTAAAAGCTGTGGCACATTGATTGGTAGAGCCTGGTCAGAGTCACAGATACATAACATTGTTAGACAGATTTAAATCCTTAAAGTTTAACTACTGTTTATGTTATATGTCTGTGAAGATTCTCAGTCATCCAGGTCATCGTAGTCTAAGGAGCTTGGAAAGAAAAGCATCTGGACTTCTTTAAGTTGCTTGAAGACGTTTCACCTCTCATCTGAGAAGGATGAGAACTGAACTGAAGAAGCTTCTGGGATGAGAGGTGAAACGACTTCAAGCAACTTAAAGAAGTTCAGACGCTTTTCTTTCCAAGCTCCTTAGACTACTGTTTACATCCTACTCTAAGAAGTAGTCTTGGATTGTTATTGTTAGTTGGAAATCCGAGTTTAGGTGGCCTTACAGTTGAAAATTCCAGCTTCTGACTCAATCTGGAACGCAACGTCATTTCGTTAGCCCGTTTCAGCAGTTTCATACACTGCTTGAGTTCTGGTATTCACTTTAGATTGTCTTGAGTTTTAAGGACTAGTTCAGTACTTGGAAAGCTAAACAAAAATGTAATACCACTTAATAATATCTGTCCTTCGTTATATATAAGCTGCAGATGACAGGTGGTCGGCCTAACTGAAGATGGGCTTTAGGGCAGTTTTTGTTTTATCATCCTTTCCTGATTTTTTTTCTCATGTTGTCATTCCCGGTAAGGCTGACTGACTTACTCTCCTATGGAGGCCAGAGACTTGAGGTCTGTAATTGTGGCAGCATTTGTTGGCTGCTTTCCATGCTGTTGTGGTACAGCCCTTTCAGCAGAAGCTCCTTCTAAGGATCTGACCACGGGCCACTTAACACACTCTCTCTCACACACGGGACAATGAAAGCACACACTTCTCACTATTATTATCTTCATTTAACTATATGGTCCAGTTTCAGTTTTAGTTCAAAGTGTACCTCTTGAGATAGACGGGATTGTGGAGGCTGTGTATTTCATCAAAAACTATAATCAAATATCCACTTTGAGATTTATAGCAGACATAGTTATTAAGAAGCCATATTTTACTGCCCTCCAGAGCCAGTTAGGTCCCACAGCCGTTTGCTCCTCCCCGATTAAAGTTAAAATTGAGTCTCAGCTGCAATTGTCAATCACTCTCTGTCCTGTCTCTCTTTCTCTCCCTCCCTCTCGCTGAGCCCGTCCACCCCCTGCTTCCTTTTGACTGTTCTTTGATCCTTCTGCCTGTTGAATGTTGAATTGAAGAATTGCAGCACCATCGGTTCCAGTCTGTCATATGTCTGTGACAGCATAAGTTGCCCCTCTCTCCCACCTAGTCTACGTCAAAAGGTCAAAGACTTTGTGTTATGCACAGAGGAACCAGTTGCACCGTACAATGGAAATGTCACTCTCTCTCGTCAGAAGCTGACATGTAAACCTTTTGCACAGTGTGTGACACTAGAACTATTTATAAGAATTTCCAATGAGCAGGGTATATAAAATGGATGAAGATCAATGATACATCAAAGTGTTAAAAATAACTGATAGACTCATTTTCTCTTTCTTGCGATTCAGGAGATATTTGAGGCGCTGTCAGTTTCCTCTCTTATATTTTCCTCATGAGAAAAGTCAAATTTATTTCATCATGGGCATGGTGAAATCAATATTTAAACAAATATTATCATCATGATTGCTACCACCACCACAACTGTCAGTCAAAAGACCTTTTACATGTCATTACTAACAAAATGTATGCTAATAAAAGCAACCCAAACATTTGTAATTGCTGCATTACATCTATGCTTGGCATCTTTAAAATGACTTCCAAAAGACAAGAAGACGGCATCACTGTGCCATGAGTTTGTGACTGAATGGGGTCAAGTTGGCATTTAAATTAAAACTAAAATGTGGTGAATAGTTGTGATAAATCGTAAAAAATCTAATTGCCCTCAGAGTCCAGAATTTTGCACAAAAACATAGCTGCTTTGCATTGTTACAATTTAACTGTAAAATGATAAAGGTGCTTGACAACATTGGTTCTCCATTGCAGATGACATGGACTCACTGGCACAGAGTGACTGAGATTGATTGCAACCTGTCGACAATCATCTGTATTTATTCTGTATTTATTTATTGAGATTCTACGCGGCGCGGAGAACAACAAAGGCACAGAACAAAGAAGCGCCGGGGAAAACGCGCTGGTATTAGGAACAGACTGAGACAGCAGGCGCATCACGCACCACTGCCCAGTATCCTACTGGCCAATGTACAATCCATGGAGAACAAGCTCGATGACCTAAGAGCAAGGGTCACCTTCCAACGTGACATGAGGGACTGCAACATTCTGTGCTTCACGGAGACATGGCTGACCCCCACCGTGCCGGACCAGGCCGTAACTCCATCAGATTCATTCTTTGTGCTCCGCGCGGACAGAACGGCAGAGTCGAACAAAACCAAAGGTGGGGGAGTGTGTTTCATGATAAACAGAAAGTGGTGTGATGCCAGGAGCATTTCTACTCTCTCCAGCGGCTGCTCGCCACATCTGGAGTTCCTGAGCATTAAGTGCCGCCCTTTCTATCTGCCCCGTGAGTTCACCTCAGTCATCGCCACGGCGGTCTACATCCCACCCCAAGCGGACACAAGTATGGCTTTGTCCGAATTACATGATGTGCTGAGCTCGCTTCAAAACAAGGACCCGGGCGCAGCCCTCATTGTAGCAGGAGACTTTAACAAAGCGAACCTCAGACAAGTCATGCCAAACTTTTACCAGCATGTCTCATGTCCAACGAGAGGGGATCGAATTTTGGACCACTGCTACACGCCATACAAGCAGGGCTACAAAGCTGTCTCACACCCGGCTTTTGGGAAGTCTGACCACAACGCCATCTTCCTCATTCCCCAGTATAAACAAAGCATATGGAGGGAAGACGTGACCAAGAGGGAGGTAAAACGGTGGACTGCCCAATCAGAAGCTACGCTACAGGACGCACTCAACGACGTAGACTGGGACATGTTCAGAGCATGCGCAGTCGACATCAACGAGTTTACGGAAGTAGCAGTATGCTTCGTCAATATGCTAGCGGAGGAGATTATCCCCACTGCGAGAGTCACCACATTCCCAAACCAGAAACCGTGGATGGACAGATCGATCCGCACTGCAGTAAACGCCAGGACCGCCTCCTACAACGCGGGTCTCGCCACTGGCGATATGAGCGCCTACAAAGCGGCCTCATACGGCGTGCGGCACGCAGTGAGAGATGCCAAACGCCGGTACCGGGAACGTGTGGAGTCCCGCTTCCACCAGGGCGACACACGGAGTATGTGGCACGGACTACGCACCATTACGGACTACAAAGCCAGGGACACTGCGCCGATCAACGCCGACTCTGCATTCACCAACGAGCTGAATCGGTTCTACGCCCGTAGAGGGCAGGGATAGCTCAGTAGGTAGAGTGGTTGCCCCATGATCGGAAGGTCGGGGGTTCGATTCCCCTTAACAGCTACCCTGAGGTACCCCTGAGCAAGGTACCGTCCCTACACACTGCTCCCCGGGCGCCCAATGGCTGCCCACTGCTTCACTGAGTGAATGGGTTAAATGCAGAGAGCAATTTCCCCACGGGGCTCAATAAAGTACAATAATAATGTACAATAATGTTTCGAGGTTAGCCAGGCGGCTAATGCTATCTACCGCCTGACTACCGAGGACAGTGACGTCATCAGCGAGAGACCGGTGACCAGCATCGCGGAGCATGACGTCCGAGCGGCACTGAGGAGAGTGAACACAAGGAAAGCGGCGGGGCCAGACGGCATCACCGGCCGTCTGCTGCGCTGCTGTGCTGACCAGCTAGCAGGTGTGTTCACTTACATCTTCAACGAGTCCCTGGCGAAGTCTGTGGTCCCCACATGCTTCAAAAGATCCACCATCATCCCTGTGCCCAAGAACAGCAAACCCTCATCCCTGAACGATTACCGGCCAGTTGCACTGACCTCGGTAGTAATGAAGGTGTTTGAGAGGCTGCTGAAGAACATCATCTCCTCCTCCATCCCAGACACCACAGATCCGCTGCATTTCGCCTACAGATCCAACAGATCCACAGAGGATGCCATCGCCCACGTCCTACACACCACTCTCAGCCATGTGGACAAGAAACAGGGTAACTATGTGCGAATGCTGTTTGTTGATTACAGTTCAGCGTTTAACACAATAGTGCCCTGCAGACTGTTCACAAAGCTGAGGGATCTGGGACTTAACAGCCGTCTGTGTGCATGGGTGTTGGACTTCCTCACTGGCAGAACTCAGGTGGTGAGGGTGGGCAGGTGCTTCTCCAACAGCATCACCATCAACACAGGAGCACCTCAGGGATGTGTCCTCTCGCCACTGCTCTACTCCCTCTACACTTCAGACTGTGTGGCCACCCATGGCTCCAACACCATTGTGAAGTTTG
Organism: Aulonocara stuartgranti; assembly: GCF_965226115.1. Lineage (NCBI taxonomy): Eukaryota > Metazoa > Chordata > Actinopteri > Cichliformes > Cichlidae > Aulonocara > Aulonocara stuartgranti. Next base: position 14,321,131 of record NC_138956.1, on the reverse strand, counting down.
CTGACGACACAGTGGTGTTGGGTGCCATCTCCAACAACGATGAGGCGGCCCACATTCATCAAGTGAAGAATCTGGCATCGTGGTGCCAGGACAACCACCTCCAGCTGAACGTCAGCAAGACCAAGGAGCTGGTGGTGGACTTCAGAAGGGGTCAGCACAGAGACTACAAGCCCATCATCATCAATGGAGCTCCAGTGGAGAGGGTGCAGTCCTTCAAGTATTATGGTGTCCACATCTCCTCAGACCTGACATGGGCTGCCCACATTCAGGTCCAGACCAAAAAGGCTAGGCAGCGCCTGTATCACCTACGACAACTGAGGAAGTTCAGGGTCTCTCCAAAGATCCTCAGGATTTTCTATACAGGCGCTGTGGAGAGCATCCTCACACAGAACATGACATCGTGGTTTGGGAACAGCTGTGTGAAGGACCAAAAAGCTCTCCAGAGAGTGATCCGTACAGCAGAACGCTGCTGCAGGATTGCTCTCCCCCCGCTTCAGGACACCTACACCAGGAGACGCCAGACTAGAGCAGCGCAGATACTGAAGGACCCGTCCCATCCAGGCAACAAACTGTTCCAACTTCTGCAATCTGGTAGAAGGTTCCGCATCTTCCGGGCAAGGACAGAGAGACTCAAGAGGAGCTTCTATCCCCAAGCCATCCGTGCCCTAAACACACACACCCGCCCGCTCACATCATCTATAATTGACTGAGACAGGACTCTTCCAGACACTCTAAACCAAGGCACAATGTACATTTCAATTCCTTTCATTTTAAATATGTTTATATTGTCTATCCTGTAAAATAGTCAGATGTCTATTCATATTAATGCACAGAATTCACCTGCTTGCTGCTACTACTGCACATTCACCCAGTGTATATACTATATGTATGTATATATATATATATATATAATGTTCTTCCTCTACACCCCCCCCCCCCATTTTTGCACATGTCGAGGAGCGTGTCAGGCTACATTTCACTGTGTGTTATACTTGTATAACTATGCATGTGACAAATAAAGAACCTTGAACCTTGAACCTTATGTATTAGAAGACAGGTGTTTACAAACCTCCAACAGTCTAAGAGTGATTGTAGTCAGTCTGAGAGGGATAGTTTGGAGGCAGGTTGCCTCCCACCAATCAAAAGTGGTCGCCACAACTATTCTCAATCAATCGTTGACAGGAAAAAGTGATTGCCATGCTTTTTTTTTTTTTTCTGTGTGTGTGACTGTGTCATTAGGTGAATGAGTTGGCTTTTTTAATGCATTTAATTAATGTCATATTTAAAGGCATTGGATTGTCCTTAACACATTCATTTTTTCTGCTAGGACTACTCTTAGCAACAAAAATATCCAGCTAACAATCTAGCTTATGTTGGCTGTACAAACCAAAACAGGAATATATTTTTTTGCTACGTCATGCATGTTTTTTTTTAAAGCATCCTGTCTCTCATGAGTGAGTGAATTAAATAGCTGGATGCTGCTTAAGCTGTGGCTCTCAGTTTAACACTAGGTAGCACAGCAAATTGGCAAGTAAAGACCGTTAAGATAAATAGCAGCTACCTGATGCATATGAATCTCTAATGAAGGCTTAGCTGGCTAAAATATCAGAGCTTGACTGCCACTGAATCGTAGGTGCTGATGTCAATACAATATAATTCATCTCAATTAACTAATGACACATCTTTAAATGAGCCTTTATCTTTTTGTGTCTCATGTTAAAAGAAAACAAAATCCATGTTGGATTATATTAAACAACATTTTTCCTTTCCTAAATATCTGCTACCAGTTCAGCAGCAAATGCAGGTTGTTGAACTTTTAAACTTCTAATGCTGAGTTGTGCTTTTATACTTTAATTTACTGCACCAAGTAATTGTTTTTTTAATGATGTATACTATTTAAAGGTATTTTTATTTCAGTATTGCCTCATGCACAAAAGACATGTTAACATTTTGTAGCAGGAAAAGCTGCTGTAGTGTTAATGGCTCTTATATTTTGCTGTTTTAATCTTACACAGTGTGAACCAGTAAATAGAATTCAGCCTGCATTGCTTTATTTTTTACTGTGATGTGTTGTTATATCTTCTGTTAATGCAAGTTTAATTGTTTTTTTTAACACTTTGGTGATCTGATAAAATAAAGATAAAATTTGATTTTCTTTCTTTCATAGTGGCATCAACCTGCTATATTGACATGAATAGTCTTTTTTACTCATAGACCAGTTTTGTTAGCACACTGGTGCAGAGGTAGCAGGAGATAATTAGTATTAGATTTGGCAGATGAAAGCCAGTGGCGCTTACAATGCATCTCAGGTTGAGGGGGACACGCTGGACCAAGCAGCTAGGCTCAACACCTGCTTCTTCCGGGCAGAGCACTACTGCCTCCAGGGTGAAAGGATCCTGTCATAAAACGGGCTAAGTAAGTGCATGTGTGGGTAGACTCTCTTTTTAAGGGAAGTGGCTTTTATCCCGTGTCCGTTAACTGTAGCCACTTGGTCAGAGAGCTGTGAAAGGGACACTATTCCCTGCTGCAGCAGACAGAGAGCTCCTTCAGCACACCGGAGGGACAGAGAGAGAGACCCTCTGTGTCTGCATGTGAACTGCGGGGGGAGAAATGGCCATTGACCCTAAAGAGGGCAACGGATATGGAAAAAGGCCAAGCATGTGTGCATCTGCCTCTCATAATATTAGTGATCTAAACATACTGATCTAACTATCTAAGTGGAGAGACACAACCAGCAACCACACTGTTGTTCCAGTAGTTCTAGTATGCTATGCTTGCAGGACACACAACACTAGACAATGGCATCTTGTCTATCAGGGATATGCTCCGCTGTTGTTCATGTTGATGGTTGATTGGAAGACTCCAGCTGTCAAATCTTTGTTCTCTTCTTTGACAATCTAATCATCATTTGTATGAAAATATGAGCATCATGCTTCCAAGCACTCACACAACCAAAACACGATCCAGAACTTGCTGCAAATGAATAGTTTAATGTTGACTCATGGGTATTTTCACATCTGCATCCATGTTGTGGGGGCAGGAATCTAAGCAAAAATGACCAGACCTCCCTTCTTCCGTCCTGGGTCCAGAAAGCATTTCAATGAGATCCTTCAACCATCTCGACTGAATAGCTGAGCTCCTGTCTGGAGAACCTGTCTCTAAGTCTGAGCGCAGATACCCTCGTAAGATAACTAATGTCCCCTGATTGTATCTGTGATCTACCCCCTGTTCATGGTCATTGGTGAGCGTAGGACTGTAGAACATTATGTCCACAGTCATACATTCATTCTCAGATTGCACTTGACCACAACTGTGTGGAGACTTTCTGCTCAACTCTTCCCCTACTGGTGAACGTGATCCTGAGATACTTCAAGTCATCCACTTGGTAATAGGAACCCACTCTTTTTAGACTGAGAAAGTCAGTGAGTGCTAATTCTCATTACAGATATTTCACACTTGAACACCTCTGTTGATGCAGATTTTTTAAAATTATTAATTTACCCTTGTTCTTTTCTTCTTCTTGTTGTTGCTTCTACCTTTATATCAGGGCAGGGGTGTCCTACTCTAGACCTCGAGAGCCAGTGTCCTGCAGGTTTTAGATGTGTCCTTGATCCATCACAGCTGATTTAAATGGCTAAATTACCTCCTCAACATTTCTTGAAGTTCACCAGAGGCCTGGTAATGAACTAATAAGGGTGATATTTAAAACCTACAGGACACCGGCTCTCGAGGCCTGGAGTTGGCCACCCCTGGGTCAGGGAAACTAGTGTACGCTACCACACACATTGTCAAAGAACTGAAGCTACTTCCAGCTACTCTCTGCTTCTGATCAGGATGCTGCTGAATTTGCTGTTTGTTGTTTATCTTTATCTGGATGTCTGCAACTGAAAAAATTCAGTTCTTCTCCACCATCATTAGAAACCTCACAAACACTGCAAGTGTTCTCATAGACTTTGTTTGTAGTGAGTCAGTCTCACAAAGCTCTCTGCAGTTTTTTTGTCATAAATCGATTTCAAGCATTTCCTGATAAATACATGTTCCTGTTCTGTATATTCTCACTTGCATCCTATTTGCGTGTGGCCACTGAAAGCCCTGCTGATCTCTAACAGATCCTTTGCCACTTCCTCTACTGTATTCTCTGGAAGGGATCCACAGATGCTACTGTTGCAGAGCCCGGGGCCTGGGGCGAGACGCCAGCCAACCCACCACTACATAACAATGCAAGGCAGTGCTCCATGGCTCCGGGCCCAGTGTCCCCCCACTGTCTCTGCGCTGTTGAACTCACATATTTTATGGGGTCTTTGGTGGTCAGTGGGCTGTCGCGGCTCATTAGGAGCTTTAGAAATGATCTTGCACAGCAGACTCTCGCAGTGATTAATAAACATGGACAGAGAGAGAGCGACAGGAATGGGTAGGGTGAAAGTTCACAGATGAGACCGCATTCTGAGACATTTATAGAGGTCATTAAATATGCTGGGTAGCACAAACACAGTACAGTAAATCACCATTTCTCTTACAGTTTATTGGGTTAAACTAATTATCAGTAGCCAATCATCCAAAAAGAAACATGAAAATACAACATTTGTGAGAAAATCCCAGATAAACTTTTGCTTTTGCTTTGTTTACATGTCACAGTTTACTTCATAGTTTCTATATGACGACCCTTTCCCCTCCCCTTTTCAGCTGAAATGGGCCAACAAGAGGTTATTTATAGGTTGCTGGACTGCGTCCCATGGCTGAATATGCTGCATACCAGACACAACTGATGAACACTGGAGATTGTTGATGAAAGGCATGAGAGAGGCCGCCCCTTTGCAGCTCTAAAGGGTGTCACTGGTATTTGTTTGACTACCAAGCACTTCTACAGACCAGATGTCGTGAATAAAGCAGAGCTCAAGGACAGGAAACGTTTAAAAGTTATGAAATGAAAGTTGTTGGATGAAGTAAAAGACATGGAGTTAAATGATTTTTTTAGAAGAAGCAATCCAAATTTAATGATTGCTCATTTCATTGATGGATGAAGCGAAAATGTTGCTTATCTTTAAAAGGTCTTATACACTGACAGAAATATCCCAGATCGGACTTCCCCTCTTTGACTTTTACATTGACTACGACTCTATTTCTCACGTCTCTGTTCCTTCCCATCCCTCTCTACTCTGCCCCACACCACAGTCATTCAGTCTGATCTCATGGTAGCTTGTAGGAAGACATCACTGATGACTAGCAAGAGGAAGTTCCCATGGCAATGGGGTCACAGTTGGCTATAAATATGTTGACCTCGTCATGTTGTCCGGTCAAAGAGCAGGTGAGGACGCCTGTTAAGAGTGGCAGTGAGAATTTGTGTAGAATAGTTCCCAGGCTCTCCATTACAGAGGCTGGATAGGCCTAAAATATCCAGCTTAACAAGTTATTAGCCCTGACACAGTAATTGTTTTAAGTTAGTTTTAGATTGGAGTAGATTAAATTAGTCTTTATTGTCCCTCTTAAGAAAAAAAATTGTTCTGGGAAACGGCTGGCATAGTTCCATCCAAGTGCAATCAAATGCAGCATGCTGTATCACAACTAGACCAGAATATATTTCACAGTATGGTACACTGTACTTTACTGGATCCACTGAATTATAGTAGCTAGCTTCATTATTACGTTAACCTGTAAAATAAAAACAAACCCCTTTTAGTCTGAGCACCGCAGTGTTTCTATGATCCTAATGCGAGACTTTCAGTGACAACAACCGTTCTCTTACAGATGAAATCCCATTCATACGTAAACAAATATAAACCCCCCCAAAAAACTAAATTTCGAAGCTTCCTCAAAGTAATTTTTTATGTTATAGCTGATTTAGTACAGGCAATAGCAAAAGACAGCTAGTGTTAGCCAATGTTGGCAAACCTTACCTATGAAGTTATAAGGAGAAGTCTTAAAGTCAACTTTATTACTGTGCTATGACTCTTTATGACTTATGCTTTATGCGACCATTGAGCATGTATTAAGTTCATGCTCATGAAGCCAGGCATAGCCGTTCACACTGAGCACAGCACCCACTAGAGGAGGTCGGGGTCTCAGGCCACCCTCAGTGTCCTGCTGGAGGTCATTTTTACATCCTTGGCAGTGCTCATCCTGTTCCTCCTTGCACAAAGGACCAGATACCATTCTTGTTGATGCGTTAAAGATCTTCTACAACCCTGTCCAGCTCTCCTAGAGTAACTGCATGTCTCCTGGAATCTCCTCCATGCTTTTGACACTGAGACATAGCAAACCTTATGGCAATGACATGTTTATTGATGTGCCATCCTGGAGGAGTTGGACTACCTGTGCAACCTCTGTAGGGTCCAGGTATTGCCTCATGCTGCTGGTAGTGAGAAAACAGTCAATAAAATATCAGAGGCATCCATGTGTAAAAGCATTTCTGTTTTGGGGATTGTCTCATTGTTGCCCCTCTAGTGCATTTCTTGTTAATTTCAATAACACCAAAGCAGCTGAAACAACCCCCTCTGCTACTTACCTGACCAGATCAGTATCTCACAAGTTTAGCTGACTTAAATCTACAGGGTGGGCCATTTATATGGATACACTGTAATAAAATGGGAATGGTTGGTGATATTGAAGTCCTGTTTGTGGCACATTAGTATATGTGAGGGGGTAAACTCCTCAAGATGGGTGGTGACCATGGTGGCCATTTAGAAGTCGGCCATCTTGGATACAACTTTTATTTTTTCAATAGGAAGAGGGCCATGTGACACATCAGACTTATTGGTAATGTCACAAGAAAAACAATGGTGTGCTTGGTTTCAACATAACTTTATTCTTTCATGAGTTATTTACAAGTTTCTGACCACTTATAAAATGTGTTCAATGTGCTGCCCATTGTGTTGGATTGTCAATGCAACCCTCTTCTCCCACTCTTCACACACTGATAACACTGCAGGAGAAATGCCAGCACAGGCATCCAGTATCCGTAGTTTCAGGTGCTGCACATCTCGTATCTTCAAACCATAGACAATTGCCTTCAGATGACCACAAAGATAAAAGTCTAAGGGTGTCAGATTGGGAGACCTTGGGGGCCATTCAATGGACCCACGACGACCAATCCACTTTCCAGGTAACTGTTCATCTAGGAATGCTCGGACCTGGCACCCATAATGTGGTGGTGCACCATCTTGCTGGAATGTGCCAGCTTCAGTGCATAAAGAGGGAAACACATCATCGTGTAGCAATTTCAAATGTCCAATGACCTTGAGGTTTCCATGAAGAATGGACCCACTATCGTTGTACCCCATATACCACACCAAACCATCACTTTTGTTGTTCCAACAGTCTTGGAGGGATCCATCCAATGTGGGTTAATGTCAGACCAATAGCGGTGGTTTTGTTTGTTTTTCTTCACCATTCACATAAAAGTTTGCCTCATCACTGAACAAAATATTCTGCGTGAACTGAGGGTCCTGTTCCAATTTTTGTTTTGCCCATTCTGCAAATTCTGTGCTGCAGTAGCTGGAGTTTGTAAGGGTGCCATTTGTGAGTAGCTAATATATTTACCGAAGAGATGTTCGACTAATGCCACTCTCCAGTGACATGCGGTGAGTGCTACGCTGTGGGCTCTTGCTGAATGAAGCTAGGACACCCACTGATGTTTCTTCATTAGTGACAGTTTTCTTGCGTCCACATTTTGGCAAATCCAACACTGAACCAGTTTCACGAAACTTAGCAAGCAGTTTGTTAACTGTAGCATGGGAGATGGGTGGTCCCGTAGGGTGTTTTGCATTGAAATCTGCTGCAATGACCCGGTATCACCAGATATCAACACAATTTTGATCCGCTCCTTACGTGTTAACCTCTTCGACATGTCAATGGCTGTGAACAAAGAGAAACTTGTAAATAACTCATGAAAGAATAAAGTTAAGTTGAAACCAAGCCCACCATTGTTTTTCTTGTGACATTACCAATAAGTTTGATGTGTCACATGGCCCTCTTCCTATTGAAAAAGTTGTATCCAAGATGGCTGACTTCTTTTTTTTTTTTTTTTGATATACAATTTTTATTTGTTTATCAAAAATAGCATAAAACAACACAACCAAACAGAGAAGAAGAAAGAAAAAAAAAACCCCCAAAAAAACAAAAAACGGCTGACTTCTAAATGGCCACCATGGTCACCACCCATCTTGAGGAGTTTGGCCCCTCACATATACTAATGTGCCACAAACAGGACTTCAATATCACCAACCATTCCCATTTTATTACGGTGTATCCATATAAATGGCCCACCCTGTATATTCTGATTTAAAAGTGTTCCTTTCAATTTTCTTTTTCTTGAGTAGTATACATGTAGTGTTGTTAATGTTATTTCAGGACAAAAAAAAACATTACACTTCACCATTAAATTAAAAAAGGAAATGCGCTTTCATTTGTAACATGGTCTCACGAAGCCAAAACATACATGAACACTTTTGATGGAAGTGTTTTGAATGCATCACGTCAGTGTTTATGTAAGCATATGATAGCAATGCGTGTTGTTTCAGTGGACGCGATCATAGTTTCAAGTGCGGTATTTCATTTTGCAAGATGTGTGTGAGGTTATGACAACACAGATGATTTGGGAAAATGATCCACAGTTTCTTGTAGTTTCTGTTTCAGATGTTTGAGAAAATCCGTCACATGCATGAACACCAAACAGTGACACTGGTCATACTGGACAGTTCTATTTGAGAACCATTCATTCAGTAGCCAAAAACTGTTGGACTCCTGACGTCGCCCATTGGTCACATTGCCTTTTACTTTTAGGATTGCTGCTTACCTGATTGAAAACAACATGGATGTGAGGGCTGTAGGCAGTGTGAATCAATAAAACATGAGAATTTGTTTGTTTTATATGCATATTTCATGAAGACTATTCCTCCCATGTCTGTACGATTTTGAGCCCTGTTTAATAGAGTGTACTCGTTGGCTTCTCACACACAGTGTATAGTATTAGTGTATAGTGCATCATAAACCGGACGCAAATCCTTTGACAGTGGGCGTGGAGGTTATTCCTTATAATACTTCTTATTCTGCTCATGAATAAGTAAAGAGGAGGCCTTGAGACACACTCACTCACTTACCACACACACGCACCTGCTCCTGGATGGCCTCTGGTTATGCAGAGATGCGCACAGATCCACACCCATTCCCAGAGATTCCCCTCCCCTCCCACCTCCCTTGTCTTTGTCCTGATTGCAGCCCCAGGGGGTAGACAGTTAGGTGAGATGGCACTGCATGTCTAATCTCTTAGAAATCTATTTGCACTTCAAGGTAATGCTGCACAAAATTGCATTTTTTTTAATACCATACTCGTATTTTTCAGAGTCTGTCATTATGCTGTGTGTTTGGCCAGAAGTAATACTTGCCAGTGCTCAGTTTCAGTATTCTTCATATCCCTGGTTTAGGGCTTATACTTGTGTATTAGAATCTATACATTTTTAGTGTTTAAATTTTTTTTTGTTACGAGGCTTCAAATTATTGATGTTTTGTTAAGACTAGATGTGTTTATAGTAGCTATCATGAACATAAACTCTCCCTTTAGGATAAAAAAAAAAAAAAGGTGGAAAGAGGCACTATTGTACAGAGGAGTTGTTTAATTCTATATGACCCTTTCCAGGGTCAGTGAAAGGTCTGGGGAACCTGTTCAATAATTGAAGGAGTTTTATCTGTAATGTGAAAGCTCTCAGTGTCCATACACCACTTTCCTCAGAGGTGTTGAGTGATGGCTGTGGAAATGGGAAATGATAGGAGTTGTTTTGAATGTTTCCAATGGTAAGGGATACTGTGGCTGCTGGCGTTTCGATTCCATTAAATGCACTCTGCACAGCGACAGAGTTAAACGCTATGCAAGTAATCTTACACGCTGGTGCTATGACATTTTCAAGAGGGGGAATAAGAGTCACCTTAAATCTTGCTTCTGTATGTCATGAATTTGCCATTCTTTTCCTGCTTTGTGTGCAGATTGGATATCCCATGTGTTGCTGCTGTCCAGACAGATGAAAGGATGGGGATATAATTCTGGATGATAAGGTGAAGAATTTCTTCAGCTGAACAGAGAACATAAATGGTGAGATCCCATTTTTCTGAACAAAGCACCATTTTAAAAAGGCTAAAACCAAAAATGTGCTGTCAGATGTTAATAACCTGTCTGCACCCAGTGGACCCAAATCAATTTGTTCATACAAATTTCAGTTGGGCAGATATCACTCAAAGATAAATAAATAGTTCATTTGCTGTTCTAGCTTTATATTAATGTATACAGGTAATGGTATAAATAGGGGGAATGACACATAATAATACAGAGCCCATTTCTATTAGTGTGGCAAAGAGGAATATCCTGTTTCAGACATAATACCTGCTAGTGGGTCCGTTTGGTGTTGGCTTTGGTCATGTTCGGCAACTGTCATAAGAAAGGTACAGGATATTACTTGAAGGCATTTAGTTAAACTGTGTGCATGCTTGGAATAATCAGCATTAGTTAGAAAAAAGAGCATTTTCTTGCTAGCTTAAATTCTTAAGAGGTTTTCAACACGTAATATTTCTGATGTTAAACCTAAGCTCTATAAAACTCTTAAGTTGCACTTTCCTTAGCTATATGGAAGCAGCTTTTAGCCTTATTAAATGCTGATGTTCAATCTTAAATATACGCTAGTGCAAGCCTTTAACCCTTTTTTCCCATCCTCAGAGTGTTTGCCATGCTACATGGGAACTCCACCCTGGTCTTACTGTTCATCCTCACCATTTTTGCCACTGTCTATGGTCATTCCTACCCCCGTTTTTCCCGTAATGACACTGAGTTCCAGCACCTGGTGCTCCACCCCGACCCCTCTGCGGGGACTGTGTACGTGGGGGCCAGGGACCACCTTTTCCAACTGGATGGCTTAGATGGACTGCGGTTGGAGCAAGAAGAGAGCACTGGACCTGTAATCGACAGCAAAGAATGCCTGCCCCCAGTCACTGACACAAATTGTCCCCAAGCCAGAAGAACCAGTAATCACAACAAATTACTGCTGGTGGATCCTAAAGCATTGGAGTTGATCACATGTGGCAGTGTGCACCAGGGCACCTGCCAGAAACGTAGCCTGAGGTCAGTCAGAGAGGTTTTGTTCTCTACCGAGAGGCCTGTGGATACCCAGTATGTTGCAGCCAATGATCCATCAGTGTCAACAGTTGGTTTGGTAGTGCGGCCAAGTGGCGGAGATAGAACTGTGATGTATGTTGGTCGGGGCTATACCGCCAGCCACCCACCCATCTCCACACGCCACCTTTCATTAAAACCCATCTTTTCCTATGAAGAGACAGCTAAACTAGCTGTGGCTGGGCGTCTTTCGGAGTATGATCATCATTTTGTGACAGCGTTCACACGGGGCACGTACGTGTACTTCTTATTTTACCGCCGTGACATCAAGTCACCATCAAGGGACTACCGGACATATGTCGCCAGAGTGTGCATGGAAGACACTTCCTACTATTCGTATGTGGAAATTCCTCTTGTCTGCCTATCACAGTCCCATTCACCTAGGAGTTACAATCTGCTCCAGGCAGCCCAGGTATTGAGTCAAAACATTATGAACACTTGTGCCTGATATCTTGTTGGTTCTTCACATTGCATCACAACCATTTTATTTTAACCATTTTATTTATTAGTGATAGAATTGCCACCCCAATATTTTTGGTGACCCCCATTTATTTCCCTTAAATAACTAGAATCAACATTTAAAATTGTGCTTTGTATTTCCTTCAGTTAACTTTGTCTAATATTACAATTATTTTGATGATCTGAAACATGTAAGTGTGACAAGTATGCTGAAGAATAAGTGTTCATCAGGGTTACGCTGACCCTTTTTCTGTGCCTTTGTTGGAACAGGTGGGACACGGGCCGGGTCTGCAGGGTGAGGATCTGCTAGGAGTCTTTTCCACCAGCACCAGCCCCACAAACGACAATCCCTCACATGAGTCAGCTCTGTGCATTTTCTCTCTACACGAGCTGGACAGATACATCAACTCAACCCGTGACCTCTGCTACACCAAAGATGGGCGGGGGGAGGGAACAGGAGAGGCCTACATAGAATATGAGGTCAAGTCCAGCTGTGCCAACCTGCCCGTGGTAAGAATACAGGAGTAAATGTTTTGGGGATTAAGCGCTGACCTGCTTTTGATGTTGATCTTTCCCGTGAAAACAAATATTTTTTTTGAGCCTTTGCATGCTCATGTGAACCTTTCAGATTGCTGAGAGAGAACATCCTTAATGCTTTGTGCTAGTTATAGCAGGAAAGCCTCACAGTAGATACATTAAAACTCTCTATCATAAGGACTTATTCCCTGATGTCGACCCATACCTCAGCTATATCGACTAATTTGATGTAAGTGTTCAGCGGAAGCCAAAACAGATACAACCATGTAACGAAGAATGACAGGACTGGTAAGATTAAGTGTAGTAACAAGAAGAAGTAGTGACTACATATAATGGATGGATGAAAGTGAAGTAATGAGGTCCTTGTTAAAAAAAACCCTAAGGTCTCTAAAGCCCCAGGAGTAGCTCTGCCCAGCTGCAGCCATTCAGAGACCCTCTCCACTGCCCTGCAAACTGCTCAGGTCCTGCCAGCCCACAGAAGCATTTAATGGGATCGTTAGGGATCAATAAACCAAACTACCCCTGAATCATATGTGAAACTGCTTAATGAGCTCTGACAAGGAAGGACGAGTCTTCTTTTGAAAGCCACGGGCAGAAGAAAATAGAAAGGGAGAGAGGGGAAGAAACAGAGACGTGAAGAGAAAGCCTGTGGAATATAGTGCAAAAGAGGAGGAAATGAAAGTAAGGAAATAGATGAATGGGGAAGATAAAGTTGTATTAAATCATGAAGTTCCCCTCCTAGCAATGATGAAACGTTATCATTATTTTCTTAATAAACAAACTGAGCAAACTAAAAAAAGATCTCTCATTCTACCCACTCCTCCTCCTCCTCCTCCTCCAGGGCCAATTATCTAGAAGCAGAGCTTGGAGACTTAGTGGAAAAGCGGAATTTGGAGTGGTTGCTTTGCAAAGCCAAAGGAAAGGAGAGACCATGTCTCTGAATGAGTCTGCTTTAATCTATGGTGCAATCCTCTTACGATGTATTAAGAGGATTCAGAGGCTCTGAGGCAACAGTGGGAATATAAACTTATTTGCTCTAAAGCTTTAGATGTTTGGCATGACTTAAAACAACAAGGGAAAAATAATAGCTGTATTTGAAATGTGATATAAAAATTTAAATGTAGCTTGAAATTGTAGCAATAAAAGTCTCTGTTGTGTTTATTTGAAGATGAACCAGCAAGACAAACTCTCTATCCCGTCACATGTTTTAGAATACCCTGAAGGCATATCCCTGCGGCTCCGACCACACCCCAAGTCCAATGGCAAACAGGGAACCGCTGAAAGCTAAACCTGCATGGCACACCTCATCTGCCCGTCTCACCGCCGTGGCAGTCAGTGTCAGGGATGGACATAGCATCGCATTCCTGGGAGACTCCAAAGGGACCCTTCATAAGGTAGCTCAGACTTTTAGTTTTTGTTTCTGTGTGACCTTGGAGAGCCTCCCCTGGTGCGCAGAGTGGGAGGCAGGGAGAAACCCCTGACTCATGGAAATATTTCTACCAGTTTCTTATTAACCCGGTGGTCTAATTTTTCATTCATCGCGCTCACATAAGTGTCAGGGATTAACTGGATCTGTGTCCACGCAGGCCTGCCTTTGTGCTCTAACTTGTCTATGATTCACATCTCAGCAAAACACACCTTACACCACATAAAACACCCTGAAACACACAAATCCAATTTCAAAGATATTTAATCCAAGTCCACGCCAGTTCCCATATACTTCTACATCACTGTGTGACTCCGGCCTGGAAGATTCCTATCATTCCAGCATTCACAGTGTTCCAACAAACACAGGCTAGCATACCTTTGTGATCCCACGCTTAACGGGTTTGCTTTTTCTTCTGCACACTGCAACATGTTGGAGACAGGGTCTTATTTTGGGGGGGTTTTTGTTGGAAAGTTTCGTCCAGAGTAGATTTCTAACATCACTTAGACTTTTTATCAAAGTCTAAGTGATGTTTTCAGCTCTTCTGTACAAAACAAAACAAGAAAAGAGAACGCTTCTACCTTCTGAACAACATCTGCATAGATGTGATAGTTACATGAAGGGATCAAGATAAGAGGATTGTAGACACAACCTGTTTTGCTCTGTTTGTGTGTGTGTGTTCTTGTGTCAACTAGAGAGAGTGAGACACAGAGCCAGACTTAGTACTTTTAGGTAGCAGATCAAAGCTGCACTCAACGTAGTCATCTGAAAAAAGCTATTGTAACAGGATTAGCGTATCACAGCAGGACAAATTCCACAGCATCCAGATATGGGACTCCATTTGAGCGCGTGTTTGTGTTTCAGAGGAAAGAGGTTGACAACTGGTGACCCACTTTAAATGTAATACTGCAGTAATATGTTGATGGTCTGTAATTGGTGTAACTGACTTGATTTTTGTGGTTGTAGTCAGCAGGCTTTACCTGCGTTGCTTTGTTGGAATTAAAAGACCATTTCTGCATTTGCCTAACTGCGCATATTTGTTTTCACACCAAGGTTTCAATAAAACAATCGATACTGCTCTTACATTGGTACATTAACTGTGGAGCTAGAGCTGGAGGTTGTTTGGCTTACGCGAGCATTATGGATGGAAGCATAAAATGGAAAACATAACAACGACCATCTTACTGCTTCCTTGTTTAACTGGTACAAAAACCACACTGAACATGTAGGAACTCGAGTGCAGGAAGTACAGTACTTTTCATCCACGCAGGTTGTAATTATATTTATTCTGTTTATAAAATTTGCAACTTTGCAAATCTAATCTACGCCGTGCTATCGTGTTCTTTTTAGAGAGAAGAGGCTTTGTTGCGGCAATTCTTCCAAATAAGCCATATTTGTTCAGTTTTTTAATTATGCTGTTAAGAACTTCAACATTTACCTGTATAGTCTGAGATGAAGCTCTCTGGCTCCTTGCAGTTTGCCTGAGCAATGAACAATCTGACCTTGTCTGTAAAGGACCTTATGACCCTTCCCACATTGATGGGAGCAACAATTGCTTCTCTAAGATCATCGTCAATGTCTTTTCTCCTTAGCAGTGTGTTACCCACACACATAAATTCTTCAGACAGGCAAACTGCTGAAACCTCTGCTTTTATAGAGATGCTCACACTTGCTAATGATTCATTAATGTGCATTTGATTAGGAGCACCTGCCTGCTACTTACCCTCTTATTTCCTACAGAAGGAGTAAAGGTGTGCTTAGGTTGTCAAACAACACTTTTTAAAAATAATAATACGTGTTGTTGTCCAAACAGATTGTCTAAGGAGCGTGTAAAAAAGGTCAATGGACTTGTATCAATTTCTTGAATAGATTTCACCTCTCACCTAAGGCTTCTTTGGGGTTGTTCATTTAATTTTAAGACTAGATTATTTGTTATTAAGTTATAGGTGTGTGAAGAGTGGGTACATTTTTTTTCATGACTGTAGATTCAGAATTCTTTAAATTCTGCTGACAGTTGGTGCTTAATTTGGCTTATAGTCTCTCCTTTCAGACAATTTATAAGGATTGTGTTGCTGAATGAGTAAATAACAGTCTCAGGGTATGAAAACTTGTCGCAGAATTAGGAAAGGACTCACTGTACAAACTATCTTATGAAGACGATGGGCTAGTGGATGTATAATTCTGAATGAATAATGACATTTTTAATCAAATCAAATCAAATCACTTTTTATTGTCACATCACATGTGCAGGCACACTGGCACAGCACATGCGAGTGAAATTCTTGTGTGCGAGCCCCACAAGCAACAGAGATGTGCAAACACAACAACACAAACGAGCAAAATACAAGAATGGCCAACCTGAAACTAATAAATATATGTACAATATATAATAGTGTATGCATTTCTGGATGTGTATACTAAATATTTTCCTACGTGTGTGTGTGTGTGTGTGTGTGTGTGTGTGTGTGTGTATACACATTTTTACAAATTAAATAGTAAAAAAATAAAATAAAATAATAATAATAATAATAAAATATATAAAATATACAGAGTTGAATATGTGCAAAAGTGCAAAATAAGAAACAGTGTCTGTGATTTCTTTGCTGGCTTGGTTTTTAGAGCCACAAGTGAACATATTTTTGAGGGCTGACTACAGCTGTCTACTGCAATAGACAGACACAGACACCTATTAATTGGTGCTAAAAGACTAGAATTTCACTAAAGTGGAGCCAAAGCATCTTGGAAAGGTTGCATCACACAGAGGGCCGTGATATTTGTCAGATAATTCCATTAATAACGATCCACCACAAACACGGTCAAAAGGTCCAGTTCAGTGAACGAAATAGCTGAGATAAGTGAGTCCCATCAGACAGGTGTTGGCTACACAGCCCTAATTTTAAGTATTAACAAATGGGTGAGTGATTACGAAAAAACATCTCCCTTATTGGTGTCAGAAGGGGGAAAATTAGGTATAGACACTTTAAAGATGGATGTTGGATATTTTGACATGGAGCTCTTTGGAGATTGACTTGCTTTCAGAGACAGCCTTCAGTGCGCATTAGATGCTGCTCTGGGCAATTAAGTATTGGCTTTGTTTTTCAGGCCTGATGATTGCCACTTAATACCTTAAAGAAGCATTAGCGTGGTGGAGATACAAGTCACCTGGACGTCTTGATGGTTAACTTCCTTGTTTTGAATGAGCAAGTGGAAGAGCAGTGGTGTTCCTGAATTGGTTTATGTCAGAAGTTTCAAAATAAAAGTCAAAACGGGATGGTGTTGGTCGCTATCCTGGAAGTGGGTTTTTTTAATCCCAGCAATAGTAAAATGACAAATAATGGAGGAACATTGATTTACTGTTAAGGAGCAGTAGGCTAGAGTCAGGTTGTTGCTCATAGCTAGCTGTTTCCAGGAGATGGCCTGCCATTTTCAGCTTAAAAAAAGTTTCTATGATGGACACATCTCTTTAATGTTCCAAAGTCACAGAGCATTACAAAGCAGCTTCCCATGCCATTATGTGTTGAGTGCATCCTCTTAATGGGATAACTGATTCTCCATTCTGTCCACAGTGATCTCATTAACATGAAGTAACATGAGAGTTTGAATGCCTGGGAATTGCTTAAGCCAGAGGTGTCTTCCTGTACTTCATATTAGATTTGACTGTGTGATAATCACATTCATGCCCACTTCTACTGCGCTCCTTTGCAAGTCTGATTTGATTTGTGTTTGAGTTGTACGCTGAAGAAGGTATTCGTTTGTCTTTTATTTTTTTGCCTGTCTCAGTTTAGTCCTGCAGTGAGGGGAATAGATCACGCTCATCCTTTCTGTCCTGGAAATTCAAATTGAGTTGGACTGATATTTGCTACGTCATGTATACCACGAATTCTATGTCTTGTGCTTTTCTGCTATAAACGTCCAGGTTTATCTTGGCCGAGATGGCACTGTGGAGGTATACGAGAACACAACGATCCACCCCAACTCTCCCATTAACAGTGACCTTTTGTTGGATCAGAATGGAGGACATATCTACATCATGACCAAAACCACGGTAAGTTTACAATGAATTATAAACACTTTAGGATAGTTTTAGGTTTCCCATATTTTAAGTCCAAATATTCAACAGCTGCAGGGTTTGTTTTTTTGGTTTTTTTTGACTGAGTATCCCCATTCAACCACTCAACCAGATGTCTCCATACACAAGACTGAACATGGATTGTAATCCATCGTCAACACTATTTATTGTTTGTCAGAGTTTTTCAGGCTTTGCGTCTTCCTCAAGCTGTTTCTCTCTCACTAATAAAAGAGGATAACAGAATATAAGCCAAAGAGTAAAAGAAAACACTGAGGCCAGCTGGCTGTTGAGGTCAAAAGTCACTAACCCCACTGTGAGTTGTACAACAGTCTGCAGGAGGTGTAAAGTCGCTTTTAACAATGGTATTGATCAGAGAAAGTGGCCTCCATTGTGTTGGCACACTCCCTACAGAGTGTGTGTGGGTAGCTATAGATGCTGATAAATGGACTTGGGGAAACTGCAAGTCTATACACAAAATTGATTGTGTCAGTCCGACACCACGGAGCACCTGAATGTAGCGCAGCAGAAGTTACATTTAGCATACACATGTGAGGCAGTTCCAGTTTCCTCATATACATTGCATTTGTCAAGAGACTGCTGGTATATTTGCATGCAAAAAGTGAAGTTCAGTTTATGGTAGTTAGAAAAAAAATTATGTGGTTAACCAATGCCAACAATAAAAGGGATAAAAGACAATATGTAAATAGGAGAGCTCCTACTTCCTAAAGTTTCTTTTTCATAGTAATGTGTGACAAAGATAGCATTAGCATTCCTAAATCCAAGCTTCTTTTTCTGCATTAAGTTAAAAAAGTACATAAATAAAAACACACAGTACAGCATCAGCCTTGCGTCAATAAATAGTATTACTTTTTGTTACCTATCTTTAGTGCTTGAATTTCTAGTTAGATTAAGTTTAGCTGTATTATTGTAGGGTCATTAACTTACAATATAAAGTGCTTTGAGGCAGCTGTTGTTGTGATTTGTTGCTATATAAATAAAACTGAAAGTGGATTGAACTCAATTAAATGTCCAGTAGATGTTTGTAGGCGAGCAGCCAGTGTAAATATTTGTTAGCTAGTCAGCCGAGCTAGCTACTGACTCATATTGGTCTGGCTTGAAGAAACAGGACACACAAAGGGCCATAACACTGTTATTATAGTTACTGAGACAAACATAGTTAAATGTGAAGCTAAGATTAGAGAGCTAGAGATTAAATATCTCGCTTCGTACGTGTCGGTAAGTATGGCAGATTTATTTTGTAATGAGCAACTTAGCCATCTTTAGTAGTCTGATGTGAATAAAAAGGAAATATAAACACAATAAAACTGTCATTACAAGCTGAAACAAATATTGAGTATAACATTCAAACTAGCTAGCTAAAGATTACATGTATAGCTAACTAAATATTTAAGAATTGTTTTTATGTCATTTTGCCATAATTTGTCTTTATTTCCATTTTCACTAAAGCAAAGCAATTATCACATTAAAAACCAAAGACAACCTCTTCAGTATTTGCCACAGTAATGCAATAAACCAATTATCAAGTCCAAGTTATTACATTGTGGTTGCCAGTTTGATGAGTTCCCAGGGACTCTGATGCAAGTTAAAATCTTTGTAAAGCCATATGCCTATAAAAAGCATTCACATTTTACCACAAGATTATTGACTTACTCATGATTATCCATGTTCACATATGAACAATTTTTGCTTTATTTGAAGCTGAAGATTTTATATATAAAAAAAGATTGGTTCACTTTAAAGACTTCATAGGATTCATAGGACATTAGTGCCATTGTTATCTACTTTAATCACCTCACTAGTTTAGCCTTACTTCTTCTTTCTTTCTTCATTTCAGGTAGAGAAACGTCCAGTGGCAGAATGTGGGGATCACTTAGACTGTCAGTCCTGTCTGTCTGCCAGAGACCCCTATTGTGGCTGGTGTGTCCTGGAGGGACGGTAAGAAATGTATTATTATTATTATCATATTAATTTTCCTTTAAGATATAGGGAGATGTAAATGCATCTTTACTGTGGCCATGATTCTCTTTTCTGATCTTATTCGATTTTCTTACATGTAACATTATTCAGCTGTGGTCAGCGGTGGGAGTGCCAGCGAGGATCTGAGCAGGGTCACTGGTTGTGGAGTTTCAACCAGACACAGCAGTGTCTCAGTATCCAACACCTCAGCCTCTACAATATCAGCCGTGGAGAGGAAACTGATGTAATACAGGGGGAAAGGGGCAGCAGATCGAAGCACAAGATTACGTTGTTGTTTCCAGTTCTTGAATTAAACCCTCAGTGGGTAGAGTTAAAAAGTAATCATTTACTTTAATGAAATGCCCTCTTTGTCTCTTTTCCTCCTTTCTTTCTTCATACTGTCCTTTCCTATGTAGATTACAGTGTCAGTAGAAGGCCTACCCAGTCTAAAACAAGGCGAGGCCTATTCTTGCTTCTTCCAGTATACAGAAACACCGGCTTTGCTCACTACTGCTGGTGTGATATGTTCCACCCCTGATGCCAGCAGTCTGCCCCCCATTAGCCATGGAGATGGTGGGTGTTGCATCCACTCATGTAACTGTTGTAAATAGTGGCTGGAGTGTTTTTGGACTGATTCACAACTTGCATGTATTTGTTTCTAAGTGGCAATGTGAAAGCTACTTCCTTCTAAAGTGCAAACAATAGCTAGTGTCAGATGACAAAGATACATGACATATATTCAGGTTTTACTTACTATTCTCTTTGTAAAAGCAAAGTTGAGGCTGCCCTCAAATAGTGTCCTCCAGTCGCTCACTGAGAATTTCAAAGAATTTGTATGTAGTTACTCCGTGCACATTTTTGATTTATTGATCAGTCAACTTGAAGCTAACGTGTCCTGGCTTACTTGTTGCAGAGTTTGTAATGGTTACCTTATCGCTGCGCTTCATAAATGTCACGGTAGCAGAGACAGAATTCACCTTCTACAACTGCAGCTTGGTGCAGCAGCTGTCTGGACGCAGGCCGTGAGTACCTCTCTAACCAAGACACATGCGTACACACACTCACATTATTAAATCTAATTTGGCGAAATGCATTAGATGCTAGTAAGGTGTTTTCAGCTTGTTACTGCAGTAAGAATGCCTGTTTGCACATTAGGTGTCTGAGTCTCAATTGTTAGCACTTTGGCTTAATTAACCCTGTTGTGGATACGGACATGGACAACTGGACACACTATGGCTAAGTAGCTATTCCTGGTATACTTCTTTGAAGTCCACCACCTGGGCCACTTGTTTAGTTGGTGCATTGTAACAGAAATTTTTCAGTGAAGTCTGCACGGTCACAGAAATAGCCCTAACCCGATATTTCCATAGGAATTGCTTGGAAAAATTCATAATAATTTTTATATGTTTCAGTTACAATGATTATTTTCTTTGTTTGTATAGTAAGTGTAATGTAGCGTTGGGTTGTGTGAAAGAGTCTGATTGTTGTCATAACAGCCCTTTCAGAGATTGCGATCATGTTTTTTTAACATTGCTGTGTTCTCTCCCAGATGCCAAGGGTGTATCAGCAGTCGTTGGGGGTGTAACTGGTGTATCCACCAGCATGTCTGCACACATAAACATGTCTGCACCGAAGGAGTGACTATCTACAACCAAAATGTGAGTCTGCACGACACAGAGAGGGCTTTTAACTGTGCTGTGCATATAGATTCTATAAGGGGAAACGGATAGCCTAAGAGTGTTGTTTGTTTTATGAGCATTTATCATACTGCTTTTCGCACCACACATACCAATTTTTGCATGCATTTTCTGTTGTTTGTTGTAGTTCTGTTTATTTTTTTATTTACTGTCCCTGTTCTATTTTTTGGTTTACCATGAATGTTTTTATGTTACTCATAAGTTACTCCTTAATGTTTTTTTTTGCTTTCACCTTCTGTTTTATCCTAATTTGTCTTCCCCATGCTTCTTTTCCCTTCCCCTCCCCCTCCCCCCTTTGCTTATTCACTTGTGTTTCCTCATCGTCAAGTTCAAACCTCCAACCCCCACCACACCAACACCCAGCAGAAAACTGACCCCTCCACCTCCTACTGTCCCGACTGCTACAACAACAACTACTGCAACAACACAGCCACCACCCACAAAGACATCTGCTCCCACCACTACAGCTGTCCCCACCACTACAATCAAAGTAATGCCACCAACAACCCCCAATGCTGAATCCATCACACCTATTGGCCTCCCTACAACTTCTCCCTCTGTCAGGACCTCTACGGAGCACACTGAGGTCACCACCATTGGCTTCGATGTGGGAAGAACAACAAAGGGTACTGATGAACCTACCAGAGGTTTTTCAAAGGATCAGCTCACTGATAGCTTAAATATCACACAAAGACACACAGTCACTCCATTACCCAGCAGCACTAGTCACCAAACAGACTCTCATTCTTTTGAACCATCTGGTGGATCTTCCTCTGAAATGAGCATGAGCGCTTCCAGCGAAGTAACCCTTTTATCAGACCCAAGAGATTCCAAAACTCAAGAGAATGACTCACCACTGTGGCTGAACAGGTCGACGAACCCAGAGAGTGAGGTGGTCTCAACAAGTTCATCTGTCATTCCGACATTTGTATTGACACAATCACCTGAAACAGATATTGACCTCAGCTTTGATTCTGGAGAGAACTCCCAATCTGATTCTACAATTGACTCTTATTTTCTGGTGAGTGCCAAAGCCAGAAAAAGAACTACTGTCACAAGTCACCAAGAGGAACCACTTAAATCCCCTAAATATACATTTAGGGGAATAGGCTTATTTGTCTCCTGTTGACAGGTAAAAAAAATCAGTGCCATGCACTGTGAAGCTACATGTATCTGGCAGTTTGCTTAGCTGAACAGACAGCTTAAGTTGCTCGTACTCACTGATTTCTGTCTATTAAAGCCTCAATATTAGCATTTTTACTACCAAAAGGAGATTTTGAAGAAAGAGCTGTCAGCCAACTGTAGCTAGCTTGGTTAGAAAGGTGTGTGTGTGTGTGTGTGTGTGTGTGTGTGTGTGTGTAAATAAATAAATACAAAAAACAAAAAACTCAAATTGCATCTACAAAAAATACCCTTTAATAAGGCTAGGTAAGCAAATAGTTCTTATATAGTGCTTTTCTACTCTATCTTGAGTACGCAACTTGCGCATTCACCCATTCGCACAAGCACTTTTTTCTAAGTTCTTCCTAACAGACTAGGATCGAACTACCAACCTTCCAGTTAGTAGGTGACCTGCTCTACCGCCTGAGCTACAGCCACCCCAAGTTTAGGTTTAAAGCTTTACTCTAGGTGGTTTGCAAAAGGTGCCAAACCAGCAATGACTGACATTACTGGAATTTTTTTGAGGTTCAGTGGATTGTCTATCATCATATCATAGCTGTTAACTTGTTGAGCACTAGCATGATATTACAGTGCTACAAGCTAAGCGTCCGTCCCTGTGCTTTACTCATACATCTTATGCTACATTGTGGGACATGTCTTTGTGCTGGTTATCGTCTTTTTGTTTCTCTTAGTTTTATATTTTGTTTGCATTTTTTCTAGGACAGCAACGTTTTTTATGGGATTTACTTTTCTTTGACAGCTTGTATTTCAAAGATGAACAGAAGAATTCTTATCCATAATATACATCATTATCTATAGTAAGGGCACCATCTTATTTTTTAAATGGACAGTTTAGTGGGGTTGTTCTTAGTTTGGTGGATGGAAGTAGAATGTGGCTTGTCCCAAACTACCTTTTACCCATTGCCTATATCAAATTTGTCCAAATCAGAGTAAAAATATGAACTTTAAAAAATAAACAAACAAACAAAAATGTCCAGAGCTGGAGAATTAATTAGGATTTTATTAACCCTGAAGATTTTAGTTCTTATAGATGTTCAGTGAAAGAAAAAAGAAATGAGCAGGTGCCTGCGTAACATTAAACGTTGAGGGCAGGATGCATGTGCAGGTCTATAAATGGCTGTATTGTCTGTATGTGTAAATGATTTTGCCGTGTCCTCAGGAATGCCCGTGTGTCGAGAAAGTTCAGGATTCTCCTCTTCTCCCTGTCAATGTTGAGCGGAAGATCACTCTGGTGGGACAATACCTAAACCTGTTTCAGGTTTGTCTCATCCTTAAATCTCAACATATATTCTCTGTTACATATTTTAAAATTGAGATTTGTTTCACTTTGTCAGTCAAAAACACTTTTAGAAACTCTTTTGTGTTGATACCAGGACACATAAGTTAATAATGTGTTTATTTTGGAATGTATTTGTGGGTCCACTCTGTACATTCAGGATGAAGATTTAAACTACGAGTGTGTACTGGACATTGAGAATAAGTCAGTGGTAGTGGATGCCTCAGTGCAGCCGGATACTGCAAAGCCATCAGTCTTCTTTATCACCTGCCAACCGCATCAGGTCAGATTACTGCAAGTCTGAAAGACTGATAACTACTCTGATTGTCTGTCTCAGTGTAACTGAGTAAACGTCCTGTGTGTGTTTGTACACCAGTTTCAATAAAAAGCTGCCTTTAAATGATGATTTATAAATACTTATTTATTAATGATAACCTGTTTAGCACAGCCAACATTACAACTAGTCCTATGTTACACCAATAAACGAGGGACATGTGCTGAACGAAGCCTGTTTTTGCATCAGTGAGCTTCATTAGCTCTCAACCAGATAACTGGACGTACGCTGTAACAGCTGTACACATGGTTTGCATCACACGACCTTGTACACATTATTCTTTTTGACTGCTCGTCTTGTTTCAGTATGTGTACTCGGTCTCGCTGGAGGAGTACCCAACCACAATCAATGTGAGGAGAAAAAACAACTTCCTCATTGACAGCGCTGAGGATCTGTATGGTGGGTTTGCATAGCTGTGCATAGTTGCACTATAGACAACTGTTGTTTAGAGTACAATAGTTTTGTGTATAGTGCATTCATTTCATATTTACTACTATAGTGCTCTCTGTTTACTTTATACCCTCTCTTGCTTCAGTGACTCTGTTCAATTGTTCGGTGGGGCGGTCAGACTGCAGCCGGTGTCGCACAGCTGACCCCAAGTATGGCTGCGTTTGGTGTGGTGGGGCCAGCAGTTCTCACTGTGTGTACCAAGACTCCTGCACCGATGAGATCAAGCACACCTGCCCAGCACCAGTCATCCACTTTGTAAGATATTTCTACCTTCTTTCCAATACTTTACTCACTTTCATTAAGTAGGGCTGAAAGGAAAACCAAAAAGTTTTTCGTCACACATGGGGCATTGTTAACTCTCATTTAACATAAAACTAACATAACTGACAATGTAAATTCATTGTTTTCTACTTATCTGAAGCTGGATTGTGATGGCAGCAGGCTAACCAGGCTTCCAGCCACACTTTCCAGTTCTTCCTGGGGGATCTTAGAATGAACTGTTCTATGGACACAGTTCTAGAGTTGGATGTCTCGAGACCACTTTTACGTGGTCTTGGTCTTGTCTTGGTCTCGACGGACTTTGGTCTTGGTCTTGTCTTTGTCTCGCTGTCTTGGTCTTGCTTTCTCAGATCGACATAGTGTTCGGAGATTTGGAGTCAACCATCGGCGGAGCGCGGGGGGGTGGCTTACTGGGCTTAAGCCTGGGTCATTTTTTCAGAAGCCCGGAGTCTTTTGGAGTGTAATTTGTTTCATAGTTAGATGCCTTATTGACAACTGTATAAAACAAAAACTACACACAATATTCAAAACAAATAGTGCACAGTCATAAATTCCCCCTAATTTTGGTATGATCTGAGCTCAGGCACTAGGTGACTGAGCACAGCACTTGCGCATGCATGTGAGCGAGGGGGGAGAAGCTGCTGCCTGCGAGTTTTGCTGCAGACAGAGGAGAGCTTAAATTTGACCAGGTACCAAAGCAAATCATTCGTACTTTACAAATAATGTAAATATGACTGTGTATCACAAAAGACTAACCACTGAATAAGCACTTAACAGCTTAGAAAAAGTGATTGGATGAATGAATTAGTTATATAAAGAGCTTTGAGTGCTCGGGTAGAGTAGAAAAGCGCTGTAGAAGAACCAGACCATTGGCATGCAAACCAGATGCTGAAACCACCCAAACTGGCTGCTTTCGATATGGAGGAGCAATGGCTCTACTCCAACTCCTCACCCTACCTCTGAGGCTTAGCCCATTTGATCTCATTTTATCTGCTTGTATTCATGACCGCACTCTTTCAGTCATTACCTATATTTCATCACCATGAAATATGACTTATATATGAACCTCCACCTGATGTGGAAGGTGCATGATCTATGTTATATTTTCAAGCATGCCTGATTAAGCCCTATGGACACAGGCCTGATCAGCAGACACTTGCCTTCAAGTTCCCCTTCCCAAGCTGGGTTCCAGGAAAGGTTCCCATTTTCTTGCTTCCGGGCAAGGTGGTTGAGCTGCAAATCTTCCTCTTCATTTGTGTTTTCCGAATCGCTCGTTTTGCCAGTGGGAGACCATAAGAGTGG
Organism: Aulonocara stuartgranti; assembly: GCF_965226115.1. Classification (NCBI taxonomy): domain Eukaryota; kingdom Metazoa; phylum Chordata; class Actinopteri; order Cichliformes; family Cichlidae; genus Aulonocara; species Aulonocara stuartgranti. The sequence goes on along the minus strand of NC_138956.1, from coordinate 14,294,991 downwards.
CTAATGCCCCAGAAACAATGGCTCCCAGGATCACACGGAAATGCAGACCTCTCCACTACTGAAAAATTGTGATTTGCTGAGGGGGAATAATAACATGTGTCTCATATGTTTTGATTTTTTATCATACAATCAAAGTTGAAATCAGATTTAAGGTGAGCACACAGATAATGTCCACCTTCAGCAGATGCCTAGAGAAACAAATTTACTGTGTCATAATCTTATCATTTTATGCCATTAAAGGCAAATATCTACGTTCCTCACAGTATGTTGAGAGGTGCTTGCTCACAACACCTGTGCATTAAAGCGGACTCCAAACCCTCATCATTTCATTTCTTCTATTTACATTCAAAATAATATACAAGATAACAACTGACGTTAAAACCCCCCACATATATCCAACAGTCTGATGAGCCCCACTTTTATTGTTGTTGTTATGTTGCTCATGCGAATATGTGCATGCTCACCTTCTGCTTTTCACACAGTTCATGCTGGCATACTGGTAAAGTTTAGAGCGTGTTTCCCCTATCTTTGCCCTGCCACCCCCAGCAACAATTCTTGCTTCAGGAAATAACAAAAGACTACAAGGAGATAAAAAAAAAGAAGTTTTAATTCATTACAATGTCACTCTGTTTTGCTTTATGGTGACATTAGTTCTTTTTCTATGCTCAGGGATTCACTGTGAGCTAATCAGATGTAGAAGTAAATGATAGTAACTCCAGCTGAGGAACCAGTACATATGGGTCAATCATACCATGAGTACATCCTTATGTCCCCGCTGGTCCCTCATTTCTATCCTCCTAACTTGGCCACTGAGACATATCAGTTTTGATCATGCACAATATTCAGTTTGCTCTTGTGTTACAGCTGGACCCAGTATCCGGTCCCGTCGAGGGAGGGACAGTGGTGACCATTTCAGGCTCCAACCTTGGTCAGAGAGCCGAAGACATCCAGGGCTCAGTCACAGTGGCAGGTGTTCCTTGCAATGTGATCCACAGCAGATATGAAGTCTCCTCAAGGCAAGTCAGGGGCACACCTGTGTGTACACCGTTCTTTTATGTACCATACTCCCTTTGTGACAGTTCTGTGACTCTGTTGTGTAGGATAGTATGTGAAACTACAAGCAGTGGAGGGGAGAAGAGTGAGCAGGCCTCAGTCAAAGTGATGGGAGGAGGAGTCGGGCTGTCAGCTCAGTGTTTCCATTTCCAGGTAAATTAAGCAGCCATCAGTGTGTTTACATTAAACTGTAAAATGAAGTATGTGTGTGTACAAATCTGTTTTTCCTGTCTTCCTTCTTTCATCCCAACCGGACGCGGCAGGTTTCTTCCTTTTGAAAGGGAGTTTTTCCTTCCCGCTGTGCTTGCTCATAGGGGGTCATATTATAGTTGTTTTTTTTCTCTGTATGTATTATTGTAGGTTCTACCTTACAACGTAAAGCACCTTGAGGCGACTGTTGGTGTGATTAGGTGCTGTATAAATAACATTTACCGTAAATCCCGGACTACAGAGCGCACCTGATTAAAAGCCGCATGCTCTAATTTTAGAAAGAAAATCAATTTTGTACTTGAACAGGCCGCACCGGATTTTAAGCCGTATGCGTTTCAATTGTAATATAAGATATTTACACAGAGGTATTACACGTGAGGATTTTTAACGTTTAATTGAATCCGTAAGGTAACATAAACATGGTAACATAAATGTTAAGGTAACATACAAAAACACATACTGCAAATGCTTTTTTTTCTTCGAACAGCGCCTGTTACACGGCTACCTTTAAGTATACGTACGTATCAGCAACACACAAATTACGTTGCTTATGTTTTTTTTACGGAACAGTGCACAAACAACATTACAACGTCTCTTAACAACCAGTAAAAATATATACCGTATATATACTACTTAGAAATTTTATTGGTCTACTGTTACCAGGCAAAATGTTTTTGGCCGCAAGAAAAAAAATATGCATTAGCCGCACATCAGTATAAGCCGCAGTGTTCACAGCGTGGGGAAAAAAGTAGCGGCATATGACCCGAAAACTACGGTAATTGAATTGTTTAGTCCAAAATCCAGCATTTGCAAAAGAGGGACGAAAGGAGAACAAAGCAAAACAAAATATAATAATACATTAGGTTGTGTGTATGCACACATGTTCAAGAAACAGCAATGCTAAAGAGAGATTTTAGGAGAAAGGCCTTGCAAGATATGTGTCGAGAATGACAAAGGATGAGGTCCACAATTAAGAGGCTGAGGTTGGCTCAGTCAGCAGCCTATTTGTTCTGTATTTAATGAATTGAACATTTTTTCTCTTATCATTTATCTTGATTTGTGTCCATTTCGGTTATTTAGACTTACTCGTACAGTGTTGAGTCAACCCCAAACTGTTCAGAAAGAAGCCTGTTCACTCTTCAGAGAGCTCCAAATTCATATTACCCAGCTACCACGAATGGGTCAAAAAGAAAGAAATAATGCACTAAAAATGTAAATAAAATGAAACATTTCAAAAGTTTAAACTTCAAATGGGAACATAACAAAGTAACAAACGTAACAAAGGACCTAAAGATTCAAAGTAAAAGGAGTTGTTTCCTGAGAACCACTGTTGGGTTTTATAGTGGCTCAAGCACTGTATCAGTCAGCAGGTACACCTTCCTGACATATTGTACTTATGTGTCTGTGTAACCGGTTTCTGCTTCATACCGCTGCAACAGTTCGGCCCAAACAGACTCCTTGACTCTGCGTTGTGTTGTGTTTTTAAGAAGACAAGGAGTCTCTGATCGATCGTTGCCACTTTATTTCCTGAATGGAAACAACGGTGTATTATCAGTGCACAGGCTCGCCACACACCACTCCGCACAGCACATTCTCGTATGGCTACGGCAGACTGGCAGCGACTACTGCAGCCATATTACAATTTCTAATATACAATAAAATAACAGCAACAACAAGTGATGTACCTGAATGGAAACAACGGTGTATTATCAGTGCACTGGCTCGCCACACACCACTCTGCACAGCACACTACGGCAGAACATCTCATTAGCATTCCGCTTTAGCATATAGTTTCACACATTAATAAACAAATGAAAAGTACATAAAATTGGTGTTGGACATGTGTCCACTAAGCACTTATTACACTCGGTGCCCATCAGCTAATCAAACATGTTTTATGTGTCTGTACTACTTAGCTATATCGTGTGTGGAACAATACAACTCACCTCTCGTATGGCTACGGCAGACTGGCAGCGATTACTGCAGCCAGCCTCACCTAACCAGCCACACCGAGAGGGGGGGGCGCTGTTTCCCCATTACACTGACATTTGTGGCAAGTGGAATAATACCACATAAACACTGTTACATTCCCCCCTGCTGAATTCCACTTGCACACTCAAATAAACAAACACCACAAACAAAAAAAACACCCTTAAAAAAAAAACAGGTACACCACAGTCACCATAACACAGAGGACAAAAACCCAATAATCCTCAAAAAAAAAAAAAGAACAAGATTTAAAAAAAAAAAATCCAATAGCTAATCCACAGCTACCAACATGTGATAAATCTGCTCAGTAATACCAGGTCGTACAGTCACAAAGAAAATTCAGTCAGAGGACTATCCCCAAAGGAAGTAGAAGAAGAAGTTGGCCAGACCCCTTCCAAAAAAAGAACAAAATATGCCAGTTACATATTTCATCACATCATAACTGTACGCCACTCTGACACAGAAAAATCAACGACAAATAATCAGTTTCAATTCTAAAGATCAAAGTCCCACTTCAACAACAATAGAATCAACTCACCATCATCAACAATATTTAAACTTTAACAGGTCTCTGATGCATCATTTCAATCAACCTGGAAACAGGCTTAAGTAACCGTCTCCCACTCGATCTAGCACGAGTCCCCACCACCCTGTTAACATCAATCGAGTCTGCGTTGGGCGGAACAACTGTGGTCGAGACATGACCCTCAATAGCAGCTTCATTGTCCTGGTCGCTGTCAGTAATGGCTGCAAACTCCAAAACAGAGGAGGCTGCAACTGGGGCCACAGACATAAGCAGGTCAGAATGTTGACCACCAGAGGTGGCATCTACCTGCTCCTCAGTGTCAACAGGGGGAACACTGGTACAGGAAAGCTCTTGATCCACCATGCTGCCTTCTGGTCGAGTAACCTCTGTCATCAGCGAGTCGCTGGACACTGCAGACGGTAAGTCAGACACCCAAGCTGTCGTCCTGTATTCAGCCGTGCCCACTGATGAGTTGCAGACAGCTTCTCCGTCGCATCCAACCATCAGCGAGCCAGACTCAGAAAGCTCATCTCCATCATCCTGAACTGAAGCACCACTGAGAAGAAGGAAGTTCACTGGCATTATCAGGTTGCGATGCACAACTTTCACTTGCCCTGTGGAATCATCCATCAGCTTAAAGGTGTGACTCTCATCATTTTTGTCAAAAACTGTATAGACAACACTCTCCCAGCGATCAGCAAGTTTTCTTTTGCCACGTCCCTTTTTGTTGGCCAAAAGGACGCGATCACCAATCGCTACTGGGGCTCCCCGCACCTTCCGGTTGTAGAGGTCCGTGTGACGCTTCAAATTTTTGCGTGCCACCTCCTGCGCCAAATCCATGGCCTCTTTGAGGTCCCTCCTCAATGTCTGGACATATCGATCATAGTTCATGATGTCTTGGTGCTCAATAACAGAGCCAAAGATCACATCAATCGGCAGTCTTGGCACTCTGCCAAACATCAGCAGAAATGGCGCATAGCCAGTTGTCTCATGGACTGTGCAGTTATAGGCGAATGTGAGAGCTTTCAGTGCATCAGGCCACCTTTGCTTGGCTCTTGGGGGTAATGCACGAATCATGTTGCCCAAGGTACGGTTCATCCTCTCGCAGGAGCCGTTTCCCATCGGATGGTATGGGGTCGTGTGAGACTTCTGGACACCTGCCACATTCAATAGCTCGGCAATGAGCACACTCTCAAAATTAGCTCCCTGATCTGAGTGAAGGCGTTTCGGAAAGCCGTAGATGCAGAAGTAGTTATGCCAGAGTTGGTGTGCCACCGCCTTAGCAGACTGGGGCATAGAAAGGCCTGAGCTATCAATCTTAGTAAAGTGGTCTGTGACCACAAGCACATCCACTGATTTGTTCGCCGAATCCTCCGCAGACCAAAAATCTATGCAGACCAGTTCAAGAGGCTCTGATGTTCTGATATTCTCCAAAGGTGCTCTCGCCTCTGGCTCAGGCGACTTGCTAACAACACACGTTCTGCAGCACCGTACATACTCTGACACATGTTTGGCCATACCAGGCCAGTAGAATCTATGCCTGGCCAGATTAAGTGTTCGTTGTTGTTCCTGGTGAACGGCTTCATCATGGACGCCTTTCAGTACAGCGAGCCGCAAGGTTGGCGGAACAAATGGTAAATGGCCTGCATTTGTATAGCGCTTTTCTAGTCCATAGGACCCCAAAGCGCTTTACACTACATTCAGTCATCCACCCATTCACACACACATTCACACACTGGCGATAGCAAGCTACATTGTAGCCACAGTTGCCCTGGGGCGCACTGACAGAGGCGAGGCTGCCGGACACAGGCGCCACCGGGCCCTCTGACCACCACCAGTAGGCAAACACGGGGTTAGTATCTTGCCCAAGGATATTTGGCATGCAGCCAGGGTGCAGCCTGGGATCGAACCACCGACCTTCTGATTAGTGGCTGACCTGCTCTGCCACCTGAGCTACAGCCACCCACAACATACAGATAAGTCTTTGTCTTTGAGATTGGATTCTTGGAGACTCGATACAGCACACCATCTCTCACAGTTAACTTGTCCCAAGCCCTTAGAAATCTCTTCGTATCAACCGGTTCACTTGCCCGCTCCCTCCTCGAGGGTCTCTGTCCCCTTTCCACATAGGAGATCACTCTGCACAGCACATCATCACGCCGCTGGTGTCCCACTAGGTCATCACGCGAGAAGGGTTGAGAGTCAGACTGGTTTGGCGTAAGCACAGTCTGAGAGCACTGGGGCAGAAGGAGAGCATGTGGCCACACCCTGGACTCATGTTCACTATGGGCCTGGAAGACAGCTCCCACCTCAGAAGATGTCAGCATTCCTGTCTGTGCAACAGCCGTGCACTGCGAAACAACAGGCTGGTCATTGCTTGAGGCCTTATCAGCTGAGTGAACAGTCCATCTGAAGGCCTCCTGAACCCCACCAGTGGCGACTGCCTCTGCTTCTGCCAGAAGTTCCTTATATGGAACCCTTATCAACCGGTGGGAGGCCCTGGGGTGCACGAAGGGCCCCCTGCTCAGCGCGTCAGCAACCACATTTTTAGGACCAGGAATGTACTTTATGTCAAACTGGAAAGGCGCTAGCTTTGCGATCCACCTCTGCTCACATGCATCCAGTCTTGGCTTAGAAAGTATGTAAGTGAGAGGGTTATTATCCGTCCATACGGTAAACTGATGACCCCTCAACCAGTGATGAAACTTGTCGCACACCGCCCACTTCAATGCAAAGAACTCCAGCCTATGCGCTGGGTACTTGGACTGTGCATGATTGAGTGTCTTACTGGCAAAGGTGATCGGACTTGATGTAGAAGCCCCAGTAGGAACTTGCGACAACACGGCACCAAGGCCACTGCTGGAGGCATCAACAGAGAGCAAAAAGGGCTCCTCAAAATTAGGATGGGCCAGGAGCACTCGATCCAACAAGGCCTGCTTCAGCTCATTGAAAGCTGCCCTGCATTCATCCGTCCAGTCCTCCTCACACAGCTTTGTATGCACCAGCACTTCGCCGTGAACCACGAGGGCCTTTATCCCCAGATGTCAGCCGAAACAGAGGTTTTGCGATGGATGAGCAGTTCTCAATAAATTGTTGGTAGAATATTACCATCCCCAAAAATGAGCGGACCTTCTGTTGGGATGGGACACTCGAACCCTCTTCCATAAGGTCTGCCTCTGCAAGGGATGTAATGGATGCTATTTTGTCAGGGTCTGACTGTATCCCATCAGCATTTACAATGTGCCCCAGGAATTTCACAGACTGTCCCAGAAAATGGCACTTCTTTGGAGCCAACTTAAGGTTGTGAACCTGGAGTCTCTGGAACACCATATGCAAATGCTCCAGTGCCAATTCTTCTGTCGGGGCAAAAACCAGAACATCGTCAAGATAACACAGCACACTGAGGAAGTTCTGATCCCCAAAAATGCCTAGCATCCTCATGAAGGTGGCCGGACTATTGCACAGTCCTTGTGGCATACGATTATATTCGTACAACCCAAATGGAGACGTAAATGCCGTGTACTTACGGTCCTCCTCATGCACCTCCACATTATAATAACCCGAAGTCAAGTCCATTGTGGAGAACAATCCGTTCCCTCCCAAAGCAGCCAGTGCGTCAGCCGGATGTGGGAGTGGGTGAGCATCTTTGACAGTTCTAGCATTAAGCCAGCGAAAGTCGTTACAGATTCTTAACTCACCGGACTTCTTCCAAACTAAGACCAGGGGTGATGCAAACTCACTGCAAGACTTCCGAATTATTTCCCGTTCCTCCATGTCATTCAGAACCTGTCTTAGTTTTTCATAATGAGTCGGCGGCACACGTCGGCATGGCAACCGGAATGGCTTATCGTCCACAACTCGAATTCGATGTAGGCAGCCGTTAGCCTTGCCACAATCCAGCTTGTCTCTCGAGAAGATAGACTCAAACTGGGCAATAAGGCCAGTTTTTCTTTGCCAGCCGGCGAAACTGCACATGAATCAATGTCGATATCAGACAGCCCCAGATTTTGCAGCACTGCATGTAAGGGGCTACAACCACTTGTCACCTCCTGTGAGGGTAAATCATCTGGCAGAGTGGAAACATCAGTGACTAGACTCTGCTCATCATGGCACCAAGCTGAGCCAGTAGACCATTGCATGTTCTGTTGCAAGTAGGAGCCAGTGGGGCTGAAGTTCTCCACTGCTGCACAGGGGGACATGTCAGCCAACTTCATGTTCCGTTTCAGTGTTATCAGCTTGTCAAAGGGGTTCAGCACTTTCACAGGGAGCCACCCATCACTGTTTAGATGCGCTACAGTTCTCCCAACCATAACTGACCTCGGTCCAGACCTTGACTCGGTGGGCTCTACAACTACAGCATTGCCCACTTCCCCATTATTCATTAGCTGCAGCCTGCCCCAAACAAGGTGTTCTGTCAAGGGCTCTAATGCTACAGCTCTCTTTAGCTTGACAGTTCCGATCTTATCACCAACATGCCCTGGGGCCACCACTCCTGACATTGAACTCAGCAGATTTTTATTAGGCTGTTCTTCAGCACTCAGGGTCTTGCTGCATTCCTCTCCTAAATGTCCCTTTTCCCTCAGGCGATTACCCAGATACCTCATTAGGTTTCTGCCCAAAATGAGGTCCTCACTCTGCCCTGCAATCACCAACATTGGCACAACAACTTTACAGCCATACATCTCCACCGTAATGTCACACACACCTGATGGAACGGTCCTCGAACCACCACAGCCAATCAGGACGACATCCGTGGGTTGCAAGGTGGGGGTCTGCAGCACTGCATGATGTAATAGTTGGGGCATCATATTGGTGCTGAGGGTGCAGGCCATAGAGCCACTGTCAAGCATGGCTTTAACAGACACTTTGCCACCCAGGGTCACATTTTCATAGAACAGCTCATCATGCTGTGTTAGTCTGTGTGTGTTCTGAAGAACGGGTCTCCGGCCTAGCTGGCGCTCCTCACAAACAGTGTGTAATACAGATTCTAAATCATCAAAATCATCCTCTTTGGGGGCAATTTCAGGCCTAACACTTGCCCCCCCACATGTAGGCCATCTAGTTTCCCAGCTGCTGGGTGGCTGATTCAGGCCCCCTCACTCTGACATTCACGGCCCTGGGGCATTGAGCCCGTGTGTGGTTCCCAGCATGGCAGATGAAACACAGCTGATGGGCTCTACAGTGGTGATACGTAGAGTGTTCAGTGTCACCACAAATCACGCAAGGCACAATTTTGTGTGTTTGGTTCCGGGGGACCCTTACATCATCCTTAGCAGGCAGTTTTGCTTGTCGAGGTTGTCCCTCCAGGACTTTCTCTAACAGGGCTATCACATGATCAAGACGATCAGTAGGTGGTTTTGCATGAAGGTCGGTAAGTGATGCTGAGACAGAGGTTGGTGATGGTGTAGTACACTTACTGTTGCCTGTCGCCTGCTGCACATTAGGACTCACCTCCTGTTGCTGAAAACTCAAGGCACTGACTGCACTAAACTGAGGGGTGCACTTCCGGTCCTTGCCATGCTTCAGCAATTTCTCGTGCACATCAGCAACCGTCCACTGCTGCAGGGGCTTGCACTTGAAAATAAGAGACAGTTCTGAGTCTGGACTAGGGATGGGTATCGTTTAGGTTTTATCCGATACCGGTGCCAAATCGGTACTTTTGAAACGGTGCCGGTGCTCAAACTGTGCTCAAACCGGTGCTTAAAGAATGGAGAACACAAAATTGGTCCAAAAACCTCTCATGTTCAGCTGGTTTTTTGTAAAAAGATAACAATGTTAGCCTTTTCTGCAGCAATGGGGCATATATGGTATCACTCTTGGCTGGAAGCAGTGCTTAAACAATGGAAAAAACACAAACTTTGTCCATAAACCTCTCATGTTTAACTGTTTTCCACTTTTTCTTTGGTCATTTTAGCCTTTTTGGCCAGGGTGAAGGGAGTATCTGCCATCAAACAAGAAGACAGCCGCATGTAGCTATGATGATGTTTGCTAGTTTACCTTACCTGCATTAATGTAATAACGTGGTTAGCCTACTCAACGTAAATTACACACGAACAACATTAAGCTACTCACGCAGAGAAGAACGGCTGCTGCTGCCATCATCATCCTCATCATTTCTGCTACACTGGCAGGGCTAGGGGCCAGGACTCTACTCTTCGTGTTTTTGGGGGATGTTTCTAACTCCGGGTCCGATAACAGGCAACAGGCGAGTAGATGCGCTCGGTGTGGTGTGAGGTCTCGCAGCAAGCTATCAAATACAGCGCATTTCTCAGCTTTTAAAAAAAACCCGCTATGCATCGCCAGGTGTTTCATCGGATTCGAGGTGTTACCTCCTTTGACAGTATCACAGTATCAGCTTAAAGCACTTGTTGCAGGCTGCTGAGTTTGCATATTTTGCTGTGAAGTACAGCCAGACTTTTGACCGCTTCGCCTTGGGCATTTTTAATCTGTAGCTCTGCTCTAAAAAAACGTACGTACCTGGACCCGCCTACTATCCTCGGAAACGTAAAATGATTGGCTAGAAGTGTATCACAGCTCAGGAAAAAAAAGCACCGAAATAAAGCACCGAAATGTGCGCTGCTTTTCGGTCTGGTTACTACCGTTTGTCAGAACTGGTGCCATCATGGTACCGGACACCGGTACCCATCCCTAGTCTGGACAGTGGCGGATAAACATAGCAGTCAGCTCTTTTGTCAGATATGCAAAGGACTTATTTTGTCTCTTCAGACAGCCTTCATTCACCTCCATGGCTCTGTTCAACCTGAGCCAGTAATCAAACGGTGTTTCACCTGAGTTGGGTAGTGTTGCATAAAAGTCAGCTAAAGGCATGCTTGAACAGGCAGTGTCACTGAAGTGCTGCTTTAAGATCTCAAAAATGGGCTCTGGGCCCCTCTCAAGACACACAGATGGCTTACTACATATGCCCACCTTGACTATTTCTCGTGCCCTCCCCAGCAGTTTACTTAGCACATCATCAGCTTGTTCAGCAACTGGTACACCTCTTCTCTTAAAAAAAAGTCATCATTTCCTCCCATTCCTGAACACTGCATGTATCACAGCCATCCCCTCTAAAACACACAGGTTCTTTAACATCAGACTTTACAATCACATTCAATAGTGAGGGTTCTGATAACACATTATTGGCAGATCCAACAACACTGTTTCCCACTCCAGAGCCCAACCGAGATTCAAGACAAGAGGCAATGCTTTCCCCAATAGAAAACCCAATTTGCGTTGCAATCTCTGCATAAAGGTTCTCTTTTGTGGGACTGGTTTCTGATCTAGTATTTTGTAGATTATCACAGTTCCCATCAATAGGGTTTTCATTTAACTCAGCAAGGACAGGCTTAGGTGTGGAGGAAACTGGGGCTGTCAGCAACCTTGATCTGCCTCTGCCAAATGAATGCAGAGGGGTAAAACCAACTGCCCCCCTTCCCCTGCCAAAACTGGGAAAATCTGCCATGGCTCAGCAATGTGTTTCTCCCCTTTTTTATTTTTTCGTTTTTATTTTTTTTTCTTTCTACCTCTCCAAAAAAAAAAAAGAAAGCACAGAGCCCCACCCCGATGTCTCTAAAGAACGCAGAAAATGGCAGGACTAAGAAAAGCCAGTCTCCCGCGACTTTTCCACCTTCCAGGAAGCAGACGCCCCCGTTGCGGTCGCAGGATTGCAGGAGCTTGGGTCACGGCACCAGTGTAACCGGTTTCTGCTTCATACCGCTGCAACAGTTCGGCCCAAACAGACTCCTTGATTCTGCGTTGTGTTGTGTTTTTAAGAAGACAAGGAGTCTCTGATCGATCGTTGCCACTTTATTTCCTGAATGGAAACAACGGTGTATTATCAGTGCACAGGCTCGCCACACACCACTCCGCACAGCACACTCTCGTATGGCTACGGCAGACTGGCAGCAATTACTGCAGCCATATTACAATTTCTAATATACAATAAAATAACAGCAACAACAAGTGATGTACCTGAATGGAAACAACGGTGTATTATCAGTGCACTGGCTCGCCACACACCACTCTGCACAGCACACTACGGCAGAACATCTCATTAGCATTCCGCTTTAGCATATAGTTTCACACATTAATAAACAAATGAAAAGTACATAAAATTGGTGTTGGACATGTGTCCACTAAGCACTTATTACACTCGGTGCCCATCAGCTAATCAAACATGTTTTATGTGTCTGTACTACTTAGCTATATCGTGTGCGGAACAATACAACTCACCTCTCGTATGGCTACGGCAGACTGGCAGCGATTACTGCAGCCAGCCTCACCTAACCTGTTTCCCCATTACACTGACATTTGTGGCAAGTGGAATAATACCACATAAACACTGTTACATCTACATATTCTCATGATGTCAATGTATATGAACAACAGTGTGAAGCCCTTATAGATAGCTCAGGCAGGCACTTCCAGCTGCACTTCCTCACACACTTGCAGTCTGTTTCTATCTATCTACAGATTTTCTCTCTGACATGCCTGCAGTACCTGCTCTTTCAACCCCTTCATCACCTTCAGCATCCACCTCAGCCTCAGTGGAAGGGGGAATATTTATGCATCGCTCACTAATGTCTTTCTTTTGCATGGTCCTCTGATTGGCTCAGAAGCTAGACACCTAAATTCTGTTCTTTTCTATTTTAACATCTTGAGATCAAAAATCTTTTTCCTGTGCGTGTCCTAGGCCAACATAAGCACCATTAATCTGTCAGTTAAATGTGAGCTTTCTGGCTGAACTGTTATAATCAAAATGAAGTTTACAGCAGTAACAGTTCTATTCATAGCAGTAGAGCTGTAACTACATACAGGGAGTGCAGAATTATTAGGCAAATGAGTATTTTGTCCACATCATCCTCTTCATGCATGTTGTCTTACTCCAAGCTGTATAGGCTCGAAAGCCTACTACCAATTAAGCATATTAGGTGATGTGCATCTCTGTAATGAGAAGGGGTGTGGTCTAATGACATCAACACCCTATATCAGGTGTGCATAATTATTAGGCAACTTCCTTTCCTTTGGCAAAATGGGTCAAAAGAAGGACTTGACGGGCACAGAAAAGTCAAAAATAGTGAGATATCTTGCAGAGGGATGCAGCAGTCTCAAAATTGCAAAGCTTCTGAAGCGTGATCGTCAAACAATCAAGCGTTTCATTCAAAATAGTCAACAGGGTCACAAGAAGCGTGTGGAAAAACCAAGGCGCAAAATAACTGCCCGTGAACTGAGAAAAGTCAAGCGTGCAGCTGCCAAGATGCCACTTGCCACCAGTTTGGCCATATTTCAGAGCTGCAACATCACTGGAGTGCCCAAAAGCACAAGGTGTGCAATACTCAGAGACATGGCCAAGGTAAGAAAGGCTGAAAGACGACCACCACTGAACAAGACACACAAGCTGAAACGTCAAGACTGGGCCAAGAAATATCTCAAGACTGATTTTTCTACGGTTTTATGGACTGATGAAATGAGAGTGAGTCTTGATGGGCCAGATGGATGGGCCCGTGGCTGGATTGGTAAAGGGCAGAGAGCTCCAGTCCGACTCAGACGCCAGCAAGGTGGAGGTGGAGTACTGGTTTGGGCTGGTATCATCAAAGATGAGCTTGTGGGGCCTTTTCGGGTTGAGGATGGAGTCAAGCTCAACTCCCAGTCCTACTGCCAGTTTCTGGAAGACACCTTCTTCAAGCAGTGGTACAGGAAGAAGTCTGCATCCTTCAAGAAAAACATGATTTTCATGCAGCACAATGCTCCATCACACGCGTCCAAGTACTCCACAGCGTGGCTGGCAAGAAAGGGTATAAAAGAAGAAAAACTAATGACATGGCCTCCTTGTTCACCTGATCTGAACCCCATTGAGAACCTGTGGTCCATCATCAAATGTGAGATTTACCAGGAGTGAAAACAGTACACCTCTCTGAACAGTGTCTGGGAGGCTGTGGTTGCTGCTGCACGCAACGTTGATGGTGAACAGATCAAAACACTGACAGAATCCATGGATGGCAGGCTTTTGAGTGTCCTTGCAAAGAAAGGTGGCTATATTGGTCGTTGATTTGTTTTTGTTTTGTTTTTGAATGTCAGAAATGTATATTTGTGAATGTGGAGATGTTATATTGGTTTCACTGGTAAAAATAAATAATTGAAATGGGTATATATTTGTTTTTTGTTAAGTTGCCTAATAATTATGCACAGTAATAGTCACCTGCACACACAGATATCCCCCTAAAATAGCTAAAACTAAAAACAAACTAAAAACTACTTCCAAAAACATTCAGCTTTGATATTAATGAGTTTTTTGGGTTCATTGAGAACATGGTTGTTGTTCAATAATAAAATTATTCCTCAAAAATACAACTTGCCTAATAATTCTGCACTCCCTGTACTGATGTAATGATGTAACGGTATAGCAGTTCAGCACGTTCTTCAATTCAAACAAGTCGGGTTACTCAGGCGTTACGCACGGTGAAATGCTAAGCAGACTTGTTCATTTTCTGTCTCTCTTATCAGACACGCACAGATACACACACACACACACACACACACACACACACACACACACACACACACACACACACACACACACACACACACACACGGTCTGCATATGTGAGAATCAGATAAGACATTGCTTTTCTTTGTTGTGAAATCTAGCTGCCAAGATCACTTATGAGGAAAACTGGGTTATATTCATACGTGATGTTAAATGTTTATGTGTCCATAAACACCCTTCTTATCTGCAGAAACTGCTGCAGCACAGTGCAGCAATTTACAAGAAATTAAACAAGCATTTCAAAAAACCAAACAAAACCAGGCCATCTCAGGGGCATTTTCACACCCAGATCACAGGCAGCAGTTATTTAGTTTGAACTCTGCTGTGATTCCCCCTGAGTTTGCTCCAGTTGCACATGCAAGAACACGCTAATCGCCCTGGGGTGTGGACCAAAGCAGATGGACCCAGACCTGACCGAGATGGGCGGGAGCGGGGCGGGTCCCCTGGTATTTTTTAAAACGCCTCCTTTGGAGAAAGTGATGAGGCTGCAATGTGTCAGCACTCGAGTGTGGCATTAGGAAGAGTCGTCCACAACTGCTGCTGTTTGTGAGAGAAGCTTTCTCACAACAGAAATCTGGCCAATTACGGAAACCTCAGCTCCCACATGGATTTTCTTAATAAGGCCTCAAAGTGTGTTTGAAATGCAAGAAAGGCACTGCAATACAATACAGTAGGAGCGCATCTACTTATTTACATAGCAGAAGAAGGACTGAAGCCCTGATGGTAGACTTAATTAAGTCTACCATCTTTGCAAATGACAAGCAAATGAATTGCTACCTTCAACGGCCATCAGGCACACTACCAGTGTTTCCCAGAATGCCCTGGCCTTTCTTTTTATCTTCCCTATAAATCTTCATCTTAGTATTGAGTTATCGATTACACTTTTATTCTTTGCGTCTCATGCTTGATCTCTCTTCTCTCTCCAGAATCCCGTGCTAAGCAGCATCTTCCCCCACAGAGGGCCCAAAGCAGGTGGCTCCTCTCTCACCATCACAGGCCAAGCACTGAGGACAGGACACCTGAACGAAGTCAGCGTCTTAATTGGAGGAATACCGTGTGATGTGTAAGCACTTCCAGAATAAATCCTGTTCATGCTGCAGGATTTGATTTGTGGGTTAAAATCTAAAAGACGTTCCTCTTCTCAGGCGCGACATCCAGAAGGATCACATCAGCTGTCTGACCCGAGGCAGCAACAGGACGGGAGAACACGGCATCACTGTGCGGTTTGGTGGTGCAGAGCGCCACCTGAAGGGCTCGGTGTATCATTACACCCCCAACCCAAACATCACCAAGGCTGCTCCGTCCAAAAGCTTTCTCAGGTGCTTTAGTGGAATATAACTGTATACATCTAGTCCATTAATGAAGTCAAGTAAAATGCTTTTAATATTATAAAATCCATTTTTATTAAATCACCAATAAAATGGATCATCACCCATATTATCTATTTGATGAGCTTAAAAACTTTAGTTTCAGAGTCTAAAGAGAAACATAAGTTTTTCCATATTGAAACAAACCTATAGAAAGCTATAGAAAAGGGACACACACGGTTTATAAAACAAACCCCAATCCAAGATTAATACAGTCACCTCACAGCAATCTGCTGGCCGGCCGGGGCCTTTCTGTGTGGAGTTTGCATGTGCTCCCTTTGCCTGCATGGGCTCTCCTCCCACATCTTAGGGATTTTGGTGATTCTAAACTGGCTTTAGGTGAATATGATTGTGAGTAGAGGACTGTAACTCTGTGTTAACCCTGTAATGGACGGTCAGTGTGGCCGGCGTGTGCTCTCCTCTCACCCAATGACAGCTGGAATGGGCTCAACACAGGCTGGGTTAGCCCCCCAAATTACACTTGTATCAGTGCATGTGTAAGGTATTAAGCAATTCGGTATTAAATATTGCAGTATTGTAAAAGTGACGACAGACATATTAAATTAACACAAATCCACTGAACTCATTTTCTTTCCTACTGCTTTCCCCCACAGTGGAGGCAGAATCATCACAGTTTCTGGTCAGAACCTGGATGTGGTCCAGGAGCCAAAAATGAGGGTTACCCTCAGTCCTCGTGATACTCTCCCTCCCAGGAGGCGGAGAAGTGTGGTTAAGAAGAAAGAAGGAAGCCTGAACCGAGGACAGGATCACCAGGGTCCGCTGAAGAGATGGAGGAGGATTGTTCCAGAGGCGGACTGCCCTGAGGGGACGCTCTGCCATGTCAAACAGGTGTCTTCATGGGATTGTACAGAAATGATTATTTACTGCACTGATTTTGTTTAAAATACGCATCCAAGGATTATCTTCTTTTTCACTTCCCCCGTGCTCTCTTCCAGTACGAGTTTCGCTGCACGGTGAACAGCTCCTCCCTCATCTTGTGCCCGACCCCAGCCGTGGGCCCGGAGGCCATTAATGCAAGGGTCAAAGTTCACTTCCTGTTGGACAGCCTTCATTTTGACTTCAACACCGTGGGTAAGGAAGCCTTTAGGTATGAGCTCAACCCCACGCTCTACAAGCTGAACCGGAATGATCCCAGCAAGCCGTACCATCACAAACCCGGCAGCATCATCTCTGTCGAGGTGAGTTACGGGAACCTCGAGCTCGAAATAAACTGGCACCACTTTGTTTCTGCTCAAGACTGTGTTAAACAAACAGTCTCACAGTGTTGTTGAAGTCAGCCTGAAAAAATAAAATAAAACGCTAACAATGAATAGAAAACGCAACAACATGCCACTTTATGGAAGAAGTAGTTGTTGTGGTTAGATGGACAAAACTCTCTGGTGACAGGTCTGTCATTTCCTGTTTCTGTACTACTTTCAGCAGTGTGGTAAGTTTTAACAGTCAGTTTCTTTAGTAAGGTCCCTACCTGAGAGAAGCAACCTCTCTGCACTGCAGTAAAGTACACTGCGCTGCAGGCATGATAAGAGCTGTATGAATGCTCCTAATATGGAAAGGAAATTGGATAAAACCCATATAAATCCCACATTTAATAATTGCACACTATCAAAATAGTCATAAAAACGATCATCGTGATTGACAAAGTAATGCAGATAATGTGTTTCCTATTTCATGTGGAGTCATTCTCAAGGCACACTCAGACCAAATGCTGTATGCATACATTGCCTCCTTGTGGGCACAATATGCAACTACATCTTTAAATAACATAAAAGGCTTTAAGAAGTCTGCATAGGACCACCTCCTATCCTCAGTAAGTCTTTCCACTTACTGGTTCAGGTTTCAAAGAACATATTGAGAAATAAATCATATGAATGTCCTTCTATAAAATATAAATGATAATAACATTTTATTGAATGCTGCAGCTGAGTGGAAGAAGAGCAAAATTACATTCTTTCCGCAGAGGCTGGGTTTCTTCTGACTAAACACATGAAATGCTGTTGTGTTTTGTCAGAGCTGCTTTAGAAAAGCCGTACTCTGTTTTTTTTTTATCAAGGGAGAACATCTAGATCGAGCCATGTCCAAGCGCGAGGTGGAGGCTTGGATAGGTGACGGCCTGTGTTCGGTGAAGACCCTGACACACAGCCACTTGTACTGCGAGCCACCGGCTCAGCAGCCCTCGGTGAAAGGTAGGAAGAAGCAGGATGGCGTGGACAGTCTGCCTGAGTTTACGGTGAGTACATGATGCAAAGAACTGTGAATTTGAGTTCAGTGAACCCTCTCTAGTTCATATAGTAAATACTTTCTTGCTGTAGTGTTAAACTTGTTCTTTTTCACCTGCTTTTCAGGTGAAAATGGGAAATCTGAACTTTTCTCTGGGCAGAGTAGAGTACGACAGCCAGACACAGTCTACATTTCCTCTAGAGGCTCAGGTGGGAGTCGGTGTTGGAGCATCCATAGTGGCTCTCATTGTGCTCATCATAGTGCTCATATACAGGTAAACATGTTCAATTCACTGAGCATCAGTTTCTCCTTTGATCAACATATTGGTTGGTTTTGGCTGTAATATTGCCTTTTCATCATGGCTTGTGGGTCAGGAGAAAGAGCAAACAGGCCATGAGGGACTATAAGAAAGTCCAGATCCAGCTGGAGAACCTGGAGACCAGTGTCAGAGACCGCTGTAAGAAGGAGTTCACAGGTAACTTCCTCTTTTTCTTCGGGACTTTTAGAGAATACATGTCCTTAAAGTTAGACTAAACCAAGACCTTTATTCTTTTTTTTAGACTTGATGACAGAGATGATGGACATGTCCAGTGATTTGGTGGGCTCTGGGATTCCCTTCCTGGATTACCGAACGTATGCTGAGCGTATTTTCTTCCCGGGGCACCAGGAGTCCCCACTGAGACGAGATCTGGATGTCCCAGAGAGTCGAAGGCAGACGGTTGAGCAAGGGCTGATTCAGTTGTCCAATCTGCTGAACAGTAAACTTTTTCTCACTAAGGTAAGCCTCCACAGCTGCTTTTTATTAAATCTGTGTTTATTTATTTATGCTGCCTACATTTGCAAAGCAAGCCCCTTTGCAACCCACAGAATTGTTGGTTCTATTTTGCTGCTACTACTCTCCAATGTCAGCCTTATGTGCATGCAATAGAAGGATGGGGAGTTCCCATACTAGAGATACAGAGCTATTCTGCCAAGGTTTACCTGGTCTCGACAGAAACGAGGGGGATTTTTCACACACAGATTAATTAACTCCATATTCTCACCTTTTTTGTTTTTCTAGTTTATTCACACTCTTGAGGTGCAGCGGACCTTCTCCCCCAGGGACCGGGCCTACGTGGCCTCTCTGCTGACTGTAGCTCTGCACGGTAAACTCGAGTACTTCACAGACATCCTGAAGACGTTGCTCAATGACCTAGTGGAACAGTATGTGGCCAAGAACCCCAAACTGATGCTGAGGAGGTGATGCCGTTTTTTTAACCTGTCCTAGTTGGCGAGTAGGAGATGTTTTTCATCCACGGATCATTTACATGTGTCTCATTTTTTTCCTCCCCAGAACTGAATCAGTTGTTGAGAAGCTGCTGACAAACTGGATGTCCATTTGTCTCTTCACGTTTCTGAGGGTAAGTTGTTTTAAGGTTGACCAGACATTAGCTGGTTAGACACTGGCGGTCAGTGAAACATGACGAACATCAGTTACTACTATAGTGTTATTTGAAGTTATAAAAAAGAATATTTTTACTGTCTCTTTACTGTGAAGTTTTTATGTCAGGAAAATGTTTTAAGAGCCTGAAAAGGGGGGAAATCTGCTAAAATTGTGCTTTCAAGGTCATTTTTAACAACTTTGGTACAGAACTGCTAAAATTTCTTCCCTTTGAAACGCACAGCACAGTCTTAGCAATAAGATGATCAGAAACATTCATTAGTTTATATTTTTTGTAAAAAAAAAAAAATTAATTCAATTTGATTTACTTAATTTTTTTAACCCTTTAAGGGGTATAGTTGGTAGAGTTTACCCTTCCTCTTCCTCTAAAAGACAGTGTTAGGGTTTTATCAGAAAACCTTTTATGTTCAAATGATTCTGAAAAAAGACAAGATAATCCTTGTTCTAAGAAATAAAGCAAAAAATTTGATTAAAATAAACTAATAAAAAAAAAATCACACGATGGTGTGTACTATTTTCTTCACAGTATTAAAGTATTAAAACTGGCTTTAATTTCTTTTTTAAAGAGCAATGGGAGGCTCCGGTGTTAAACTAAGCAAGAAGACAAGTCCATCTAAATCTCTAGTTTGAGGCCTGACAGTTCCTCAACAAGCAGTGTCGTTAAATAGTACCAATAATACCATGGGAACACACAAGTGCTTGATGCTAAAAACTCTCATCTTCATATGATTAGATACTCCAATAAATGTTACAAATAAGCAGGAAGGAGTGCTAACTGCAGCGCTGCATGAATTTGCTGTCAGTTGTTGAATTATAACATTGAAACACTTCATTATAGGAGGAACAGATGCGCTGTATTTAAAGCACATTTCACAGAAAGTCAGTGGAGATCAAATGTCGCTCACCAGTAAGACAGTGTGACTGATCAGAAGTGGAATACCACTTTAATGAATGAATTCTTCATGCCTGGCCAGGAATCAGCAGGGGAATCTTTCTACATGCTGTTCAGAGCAATAAAGCACCAGGTGGATAAGGGACCTGTGGACGCTGTGACTGGAAAAGCCAAGTACACACTTAACGACAACCGACTCCTGCGAGAGGACGTGGAGTACCGCACACTGGTTAGAACTCACACATCCTTTGATTGCAGCATTGTTAATGTTGGAAGGAGAAACCCATGTTTTCCTGTTTGGTTTATTATCATATGCTGATATTTAACTGAATAAGCTAATAAACTAAGTACGTCCTTACTGTTTCCACAGGAATTAAGAGATTTAATCAAATGCCTACACATCAACGTGTTGATGATTAATTTGTCATCAAGACGTGAGAACCTTTATAAAAGCAGATTTTTGTCACTTTGGTCTGGAGCATTCAGGGTTGCATAAAAACAATACAACAGTCTTACCAGGAGTGGGTGTATCAGGAAAGAATGGTCAGACAAGCTTGAACAAAATTCAAGAGCTCCTCAGTTTAAAGTTGATGACAGTACAGTTAGAAAAAGGATGAATAAGTGTGGCTTATTTGGAATTCCTGCCAGAAGAACATCAAATTGGGTCATGTGACAGGACAATGCTCCCAAACGCAGCAGCAAATCAGCTACAGATTGGATGAAAAAGACAAGAATCAAGATGTTGCAGTAGCCTAGTTGAAGTCCAGACATCAACCTGATTGAAGTTGTGATGGGGCCTTAAGAGAGAGCGGTGCATGGAAAAATGTTCACTAACCTCAAAGACCTGATGTGAGAGTGGGACAAAGTGTCTTAATGCTTAAACTGATGACATTTTATGTTATTGTTGCTAAAGGTGGTTATACAAGCTACTGAGTAATGGGGTGTGCTTTTCACATAACTTTGACATCTTTAAAATAAAACATGACTAAAATTAATGTAAACGTCAAACTGTTAAGATTTAAGCTTAAACAATTTAAAGTCAAACCAGTGTGGATGGTTGCACACAAGTGAACACTCAAACACTCCTCCAAAGTGCCGTGTGTCCTACAGTGTTGTCAGTGTTACAGTGTCCTACAGTGTTACAGTGTGTTTTATCCATAACCAGCATTTGTGTACATGTGTCCAGACTCTAAATGTGGTGATGCCAGCTGCAGCTGCCAGCGGCGGCACCACAGCGCAGACGGTTCCCGCTAAGGTGCTGGACTGCGACACCATCACACAAGTAAAAGAGAAACTTCTGGAACAAACCTGGAAGGGAACATCTTTTTCTCAGCGGCCGCACATCGACTCGTTACATCTTGGTGAGTCAGATTCATTTCACAACAGCATAACTCTTTCTTGTGTTTCAGTCTTCTCTTATGTGAGGATTTTAATTATAGAGATGCAGACGTTTGTTTTTTTTGTGTGTGAAGTGCATAAGAGAAAACAAAACAACTGTCATTGAGTCAGTATTTAAACATTAAACAACCTCACCAGTCATCTAAACAACACTCGGTTCTGGTTTGAAAAAGTAAAAGGTGAAAACGCATCTGCTGAAAAGATATCACTTCTAAATCTGAAATAGAATAGAAACTAGTGTATAATTACATCTTCCAACAAATTTATACATTGTGATGAACCTAGAATTAATCCATAAAAATGAATAGGAGTGGAAGCTGCCGTATTGCTCTTCCATCTTGAATACAATGGCCGAGATGGAAATCGCCACTGCAACGAGCACATTTCATGCGTGTGACCAGCCACATACGTAGTACATCAAAGGTGGAGGAAAAGAGAACTTGCAGGTATTAATGTGCCATAGAAGTCAAAACACTTTCATTAATGTTTGTACCTTTGGACTCAAGCTATGAAGGATCGTACCTGTTTCATCATCAGAGAAATGAGTGAAAAGCCGAAGGAAAGAGACAACGCCACAGGCATCTTAATAAAATGTCATCACCTGAGCAGACGTCAGGGCTCTAACACACAGAAATGTGCAACAACATGCTAATTTATTCCTGATATTGTCAGCAGATTAGACATTTGACCCTCCCGTCTCCGAACAGCTGCGACACCCGACTAAATAGCATCAATAGCTGGTTATAGGATAATATTATACCAGCTAATGTTAAGCTCGAGTGGCCCGAAAATCACACTTTCCATCTGATAAACAGTTTGAGTCATTCTCACACACTCAAGTCAGCAGTGTTAGATCCATTTGACAGACACGTTCAGGGTACCCTCAGCAACTTCTCAGTATCTCTGTCATCAGTGAGAGGTGAATGTCACTCGCTCATCAACTCGTATCTGTTTAAATTTTACAGCCTGCGCCAGAGTAAATAGACATGGACACATTGACAGTTGAGGGAAACAGGAGACTGGCGGCCAGAGATGTTTGTCTGCTGTTCATCTGTAATCTGTCACTGCCTGCAGTCAGTGACAGATTACAGTCACTGTAGGTAGGATCATGCATTTGAATTGGTG
Organism: Aulonocara stuartgranti; assembly: GCF_965226115.1. Taxonomy (NCBI): domain Eukaryota; kingdom Metazoa; phylum Chordata; class Actinopteri; order Cichliformes; family Cichlidae; genus Aulonocara; species Aulonocara stuartgranti. Next base: position 14,272,206 of record NC_138956.1, on the reverse strand, counting down.
AGGGGTAAGAAAGCCAAATTCAGCTGACTGCATTCTGCAGTCCACTGGTGTGTAGTTGTGACATTTTACACAGTGCATCTTTAAACAAGCAAAGCTGCCAGCTGGTCTACCAGATTCAACCCAGGAAATAACATCTGTGGTCCCTGAGGGTTTTCGTTTTTATCAATCCTCAAAGTTTACTGTCTTAATTCTGCAGCTATTAGCACAAGCTCAAGGTTACCTGAACATTTCTCCCTTCAGAGTGGCGTGCAGGTGTTGCAGGTCACCTAATCCTATCAGATGAAGACCTGACATCAGTAGTGCAAGGTTCATGGAAGCGCCTTAATACACTGCAGCACTACAAGGTGAGTGCTGACATCACACAAACACTGATACACACACACACACACACACCTCAACTCATTAAAGTTTTGGAAGCAGTTTTAATCACATTGTGAATGTTGTCATGTGACTGTGTAATCAGGTCCCCGACGGAGCGACGGTGGCCCTTGTTCCCAGAAACAACAAACATCACCTTCACGACAGCCACGATTACATGCCAGGAGAGAGTAAGTTCATTATTATCTGTTACCCCTGTGTTGGTATTATGGTTATACGTTGCTGTCTGTATGTAGACAACTGCATCTAATGGCAATGGTTGGCGACCTTCATTCAGACGTTTTATCTGAGCAGATGAACTCAGTCTAAATAACCAGAGGAGGGCGCTGTTTGACTGTTTATGCATATCCTATTTTACAGTGGCCGTGACTTGGGTGTGAAGATGAGTTTGTGGGGGGAATAAAAGCTGTAATAATGAACAAAAACATCAGTTGTTCACTGCGTACAAACACTTGAAACAAAGACAAACAGCTCAAATGTAGTGACCTGTTTCTCACCTACCCATCCAACTGTTTGTCCCCTCCCACCAGAGACCCCTATGCTGGATGATGGGGAAGAAGGAGGCGTGAGACTGTGGCATCTGGTAAAAGCCAGCGAGGAGTCTGAGCTGCCCAAGCACAGGAGAGGTAGTGTGAGAGAGAAGGGTGGGGAGCGAGCCAAAGCGATCCCCGAGATCTACCTCACACGCCTGCTCTCCATGAAGGTAAAACACAAACAAGGTGGTGGTCACTCACTAATATCTTAATAGGTTTTGTATATTTAAATTGAACAGACATCAGATGGTACTTATACCTCTTTTTTATTTTTCATAAACAAAACGTGTTACTGAGTGTTATTCAGGTTTGTGTTGCCTCCAGGCAGCAGAGTAAACAGCTGGGAACACCAAATGTAGTGGTTTTGTTGTGGATTCTCCACAGTTGATATACAAATATGAAATGAGTCAGCAGCAAGAAGGTGTGATGTGCAGAGACATGACATACATGTTCACAACAGAGATGCCACAAAACCCTGCTACACTCGGTCCAATCCAACAAATCCAAGTTTTTTCATTTAGAGATTACATAATTGAAAAACATATTTGCTCATGTTCCATATTTTCCTTATGAGCCAGCCAACACTGAGTATGTGAACACGGTGGCCTTTGTGACTATGACGTGGTGCTATTTTGAGCTCACGTTTTCACAAAGAAACCTTTGTCAGTTAGGAACCAGCGTGAGTCTAAATTATTTAGAGCTCACGAAATATTTATCTTTATAATGTATGTTGACCCAAGACGTTATGTAGTAATGATGAACAATGAATAAACTGGGAACACAGTGGATTTAAGATGCACAAATGTCAAATAAATATTTGGCTTGTTTTTGCCGTTACTATTACATTAATATTTAATTGAACATGTTTCCATAGTTTCATGTCAGCGGCTCTGGCATATAACCACCCCTTTTACACAAATAGCATCCAGCTTTGGACCTCTGCACACCTTGAATGTGCATGTGAGGAGCTGCTACACTGATGCATCAAAAAACAAGAGGAAGAAGAAAGGATTTCTTTTTTCCTTATCACTGTGATACTGTCACCGCGGGTTTATGACTGACGCCTCTCACTCCATGTGATCTCCTGGTGACCCTGAGCTAATTAAAGGTTTAAGAAAATAGATGATTAAGTGAGGATAAGATGACCAGACAAAATAAACGAACTGTATATTTCATAAGTTGCAATGTATGCCTGTGCTGCTTACTTGCAGAATTGTTTCAAGAATTTAAATTGGCCCATCCATGATGGGAGACTTTAAAAAGTCCCCAAACAAACAAAAATAAAAATCTATTTGTCAAATTCTGTACATTAGAGGTCAAAATGATGCACTTTCAGTTTTAGATTTAAGGCTCAAGAAACTTGGGATCCTGTATTTCCTACAATTCACTGTTTCACTATTAAATATAACCTGAATATGGTCAGAGCCCCTGTGACATCATCAAACTCACTGGTTTACAGCATGTAGCTTTTTTTTTTTTTTTTTTGTGAAAAAACCCCCATATTTCATTAAATAGAAACTTCCATCAATTGAACGCCTTGCATATTTCTTATTTTTGCACCAAACACCATGGTTCATTATCCCATGGACCATTAATATAGAATCTTATTCATTAAATATGACAGAAACCGCTCAGTTCAGACAGGTGCCTTAAGGGTCAGTCCTCTGGGCTTTCAAGGGGTAAAGAGTTAAATCCAAATTGAGAAAACCTCCTGTGACATTGGGATGGGAAAAAATAGACGCGGGCTTGTTCAGAGCCTCAGGAAATGCTACATACAGTGGGGCAAAAAAGTATTTAGTCAGCCACCGATTGTGCAAGTTCCCCCACCTAAAATGATGACAGAGGTCAGTAATTTGCACCAGAGGTACACTTCAACTGTGAGAGACAGAATGTGAAAAAAAAATCCATGAATCCACATGGTAGGATTTGTAAAGAATTTATTCGTAAATCAGGGTGGAAAATAAGTATTTGGTCAATAACAAAAATACAACTCAATACTTTGTAACATAACCTTTGTTGGCAATAACAGAGGTCAAACGTTTACTATAGGTCTTTACCAGGTTTGCACACACAGTAGCTGGTATTTTGGCCCATTCCTCCATGCAGATCTTCTCGAGAGCAGTGATGTTTTGGGGCTGTCGCCGAGCAACACGGACTTTCAACTCCCGCCACAGATTTTCTATGGGGTTGAGGTCTGGAGACTGGCTAGGCCACTCCAGGACTTTCAAATGCTTCTTACGGAGCCACCCCTTTGTTGCCCGGGCGGTGTGTTTTGGATCATTGTCATGTTGGAAGACCCAGCCTCGTTTCATCTTCAAAGTTCTCACTGATGGAAGGAGGTTTTGGCTCAAAATCTCACGATACATGGCCCCATTCATTCTGTCCTTAACACGGATCAGTCGTCCTGTCCCCTTGGCAGAAAAACAGCCCCATAGCATGATGTTTCCACCCCCATGCTTCACAGTAGGTATGGTGTTCTTGGGATGCAACTCAGTATTCTTCTTCCTCCAAACACGACGAGTTGAGTTTATACCAAAAAGTTCTACTTTGGTTTCATCTGACCACATGACATTCTCCCAATCCTCTGCTGTATCATCCATGTGCTCTCTGGCAAACTTCAGACGGGCCTGGACATGCACTGGCTTCAGCAGCGGAACACGTCTGGCACTGCGGGATTTGATTCCCTGCCGTTGTAGTGTGTTACTGATGGTGACCTTTGTTACTTTGGTCCCAGCTCTCTGCAGGTCATTCACCAGGTCCCCCCGTGTGGTTCTGGGATCTTTGCTCACCGTTCTCATGATCATTTTGACCCCACAGGATGAGATCTTGCGTGGAGCCCCAGATCGAGGGAGATTATCAGTGGTCTTGTATGTCTTCCATTTTCTGATGATTGCTCCCACAGTTGATTTTTTCACACCAAGCTGCTTGCCTATTGTAGATTCACTCTTCCCAGTCTGGTGCAGGTCTACAATACTTTTCCTGGTGTCCTTCGAAAGCTCTTTGGTCTTGGCCATGGCGGAGTTTGGAGTCTGACTGTTTGAGGCTGTGGACAGGTGTCTTTTATACAGATGATGAGTTCAAACAGGTGCCATTCATACAGGTAACGAGTGGGGGACAGAAAAGCTTCTTACAGAAGACGTTACAGGTCTGTGAGAGCCAGAGATTTTCCTTGTTTGAGGTGACCAAATACTTATTTCCCACCCTGATTTACGAATAAATTCTTTACAAATCCTACCATGTGAATTCATGGATTTTTTTTTCACATTCTGTCTCTCACAGTTGAAGTGTACCTCTGGTGCAAATTACTGACCTCTGTCATCATTTTAAGTGGGGGAACTTGCACAATCGGTGGCTGACTAAATACTTTTTTGCCCCACTGTAACTGTTAGATCAGCGGTCCCCAACCTTTTATGCGCCATGGACCGGTATATGCCCGACAATATTTTCACGGACCGACCTTTAAGGTGTCGCGGATAAATACAACAGTATAAAACTAGTACCGGTACCGAAAAAAAGAAGATTTATTCATAACACATGTGAAAGGACCCAGGAAAACCGAGTTAACGCTAAAAACGCTAACAAAATAACGCTGAAAACCGATAAAAACCCTGAAAACCATACATTTCACACCTGAGCCTCAACTCTCGCGGCCCGGTACCAAACGACTCACGGACCGGTACCGGTCCGAGGCCCGGGGGTTGGGGACCGCTGTGTTAGATGACACATGTACCTTAACTTAGCTTCATGTGCATAATCTGTGGAGTGCCCCTCTTTGTGCCATGGTTTATTTATCTCTGTCACTTTCTCTGCTCTGTCTCAGGGCACTCTGCAGAAGTTTGTGGATGATTTATTCACCGCCATCCTCAGCACCAGCCGTCCTGTACCTCTAGCTGTCAAATACTTTTTCGACCTGTTGGATGAGCAGGCTCAGCAGCACAACATCATGGACCCGGAGACCATCCACATCTGGAAAACCAACAGGTAACTGGGTGAAAGACGCTTATATTGGGTTTGGATGTTGAGAGGCAGAGTTGGAAGCCAGGAATGGGTCATGGGCCGTGAGACATATGAAACACAGCATAGATATGCTTCGAGGGGAATTTCATCCATCGAGAGATTGAAGAAGCACCCCACACAGAACATATGGACAACAGCTGGTTTTATGGTGTTACTGTACTAGGACTTTACTTGCAGATCTTGTGGAAACAGCAGAGATTTGCCAGGGTTTGCCAGGGCTCATGAACCTTGCCAGAGACTTATTAAACTGCTTGTTACTTTGAAGCATTTGGTTGATACACGAGGAACATATGACATCTTAGATTAGATTTTGTCACCTTTGTATACATCACTGCTATGTGGGTCTTCCGGGGAAACCCATTGTCACTTAGGCTACTGACAGTGGGTCCACCTGCACTTGGCTGCATCTTATTTGTTTTCTATGTACTTGTAAAGAGCTCACCAGAAAAGTGGTGATGATTTCACAGACCGTGGACCTTACATATTGTGAATAATGACAAATAAATATACAAAGGACACAAAAAGAAGTGTCTTGTATGTTTGTCTTATTGGTGATAACAACCATTCCTGTGTGTTTACCATGTTTCTCATATTTTAAACTCTCTAAAAAGGCTTTAAGTGTATTTTTGTGCAAGCTTGTTAATGCGATTACTCAAGGATGAGGTGATTATTTATATGTGCTCTTTCTTTAAAGCTTATCTAGTCAGTCATATAAATGTTATGGCGCTCTTCATTGATTCATGTCGTAACCAAACCTCCTCAGAGCAGTTCGTTTAGACATCACGTGAGCTTTGCGTTTTCACCACATTCCAGATACACGAAACCAAAAGGCCCAGGACACCAGAGTGTGTTAGAATCAAACAAAAGGGATGGAAGCACCAGTAAAGAACCTGCACTTTTTTTCTGCATAAGAGGGGATTAGAAGCATTTTTTAAAATCTGATGTATAACTGTACTTTTACATTACAATCACTGCTTAAATGTGTAAATGTTTTCTTGCTTTACCAAACAGCTTGCCACTGCGGTTCTGGATCAATATCCTGAAGAACCCGCAGTTCATCTTTGATGTGCAGACATCAGACCACGTGGATGCTGTGCTGTCTGTCATAGCTCAGACCTTTATGGATTCTTGCACCATAGCTGACCATAAACTGGGACGGGTGAGCTTCATTTGTAAAGGACAAATATGAGACACTTACAGAGGGAAGAAAAATAGCCTTTTGGCTAATTCTGACACATTAACATTGATTTGTAGATTAATATGCACTGTCCCTTTTTTTTAAAAACAAAAAAGAAAAAAAAGAATTTGAATTAGATTTTAACTTATGTCCTTCTGTGTTTGTGAGCCCTGTGTTAATTATGTACGTTTCATTTTAAGATGGTCCCAAAATTAGATTCCAGAGAATGAAGCAATTGCATCTGCTGTGACCCTCCTTGCAGCATTGCTGTGCACACTTTTTTGTCTTCATAGCACTTCAGTGTCTACCCATAGTAGATGTGAGAGAGGCCTTTCATTACTTAGAAGTTAACCAGGGTCTCTTTTTACCTCAGAGACGATAACACACCTTGTTATTAGTGTGCTGTTTGTTGGGCGCCTTTTTCTGTGGAGCATTTTCTTAGACTGTCTCAATGTGGACATTTCAAAATCTTTAGAGATGTAAAAAATACTTTTTTCTAAGATCCAAAGATCCTGTGTCTTAATCCTGCAATATACAATCCCACACTTTCAAACTGTGAAGGTCAGAGGGTTTCACACCTGATTAATTCACAGCCGACTCTAATTAAACATAAAAGAGCATTGTATAGTTTTCCTCAGTACATAACCAAATCTAATAGTCTGGGCTGGGTTTTGTCTACTTAAGACTTAACACATAATATGTAGCAAGGATCAGATATTACACATCATCTCGTGCATAATAGGAATGTGAGTCTAATGAGCCCTGCAGCCTTGTTTTGTACTCAGTGCATGTTGACATCAACAAAATTATTTGTGCACATTATTACTCCTTGTTTTACATGCCTCGTTACTCTTATGTGACATCTGTCTTCCTTACTCAGGACTCTCCTATCAACAAGTTGCTGTATGCCAGAGACATCCCCCGCTACAAGCAGATGGTGGAGAGGTAAGAATATGGCAGCCGGTCGTCCCACTGACCCCAGGCATAAAAAACACTCTGGAAGAGAGAGGAGGGAGGGGTGGAAGGAGAGAGTGAGGCACAGGACGATCTGTCAGTGCCAGACAGAGGGTAGACTAAGCCCGCGAGGCTCCATGCATGGATGGTCTGAGAGCAGACTGCTACACTTACTACTACCTTCTGCACATTAAGCTCGGCATGTCGCCCTGCTGAAATAAGTGTTGCTAGACAAGATTTTAGGTAACACATGTGCTTGTTTTCGAAGCCTTATTAGCCTGATTTGCATTTAAAAATGATCACTTCATCTTTCTCTACATGTTTTCCCCACTGATACACCAGAGACTCATAATTTGTCATATTTTCTTATTTAAAATTAAACAAGTCAAAAATGAACTGACAGTAATCAGTGGAGAGAGTGGCGAGCTCTTAGGGGTAAACATCTCTCTTGCATTTGGGTTCAAATTTCTGTGGATTTAATGTAAAAATCTGTGATTCCCTGTACCTCCAGGTACTACGCAGACATCCGTCAGACCATCTCTGCCAGTGACCAGGAGATGAACTCGGCCCTAGCAGAACTCTCCCGTGTACGTTACCTACTCTTGTTTTCCCATTTAGTCAAAGTAACCTTTTTTTTACACAATGGCTGAACACATAAATACTTTTAGGACCTGGAAGATTCCATTTAGCTGGGAGAATGACAAGCTGGATGTGGAGTTTGAAATAAAATATGAATAGCAACCGATGCAGTTTTTAACAGCTTTCCACCGCTGACGTTTCTTCGCCTCTCTATTTTTTTACTCTCCCTGAACAGAATTACGCTGCTGAGGTCAACTGCCTCGTGGCTTTACATGAACTTTACAAGTACATCAACAAATACTACGATCAGGTGAGTATCACAAAATTACGCAAACATGATGCTTGCATTGCATAGTATGCTGTCAGGGGAGAGATTTACTAGTTGTGAGCTGACAGGGATTTCATGTAATCATTATTTAAAGAGCTGGCTATGTGCATATGTATGAACTGTCAGGAGTGTAGCTCAAGTTATTGATTGACAAACTGATTGAATTCCCTGAAATATTTGGATGTCCGATCTCTGAAGTCCACAGTTGTCTCATACAAAACAGCATTAAATACTCAACAGAAACAGTATTTGCTTTTTGTAGTTCTTGTTATAATTTGAATCTCACATCCCATTCGCCAATATGAAGTGGGCAGGGTTTACGCTCTGTATTGCAATCTATTTCCAGACAGAAATCAATATTTCAGGTTCACCACTAGGATCTGTCATGTCATCTGGTTTTTGTTTTTTATATATATATAGTCCCCACAAAGTGGAGTTTGTGGGGATAGGTTAATTAATTAATCCAAATTACCCATAGGTGTGAATGTGGGAGTGAATGTGAGCGCAAATGGTTGTCTGTCCCTGTGTGTTAGCCCTGCGACAGACTGGCAACCTGTCCAGGGTGTACCCCGCCTCTCGCCCTATGACAGCTGGGATAGGCTCCAGCGCCCCCTGCGACCCTGAGAAGGATAAGCGGAAGTGAATGGATAGATTGATATATATATGTAGTCCTCCTTTCCTGACACATAGGATGATCACAGTGCACAACGCAGACTTAAGGTTTCATATGGTATTGCTCAAAATTAGTAACTGAGCCCATAAACTCACCAGGAAAAGTGTTTACTAAGGTCAGCGCAGATGGCTGTTTCCTCAGACTTTCACTGAGATTTTGCAGCAATGTGCTGTTAACTTGTCTGCCATTTTAGATGTGTCACACTGTACGCTCAAGGCTCCAGTCATAGAGGCTTAAGCTGGGCAGACACTGTACGATTTTTTTCAGTCGCGTTATTCAGCTTCTGCTCAAACTGTACGATTGACTTGCAGGGGTTAGAAGTTCGTAGGTCACGATGCAGGGTCTCACACTATACGGCCCGATGCTCTGATGCAACCCGAGTGCTCAAACTGTGCGTCCATAAAAATGAAGGTTATAACAGAAAATCTGTCGCTCGCTCTCCCTCTCTGTCTTTCACTCACACAGACACGCACACCACCATCAACTTTGCTAAATTGCTAATGAAAAACATTGATCAGGCAGCTGTGATTGAGCAGCGATGTAGATCCAACTATTTTCACGGTTGTTGTGGTCGTGATGATTTTGTGATGCCACATCGAAAAGGCTCGGATGAGCTTTCCAAAGTTCTACAAGTGCCTCCATCGCTTGTGTCCAGATCACACACTGTACTGCCGTGCTACTCCGTCTTTTTCACCGACGTTTATGTGTTTGCGCGTGCGCAGTGTGAGCAGCTGCGGTGACGGGAGGTTTGAAATCCTCCCGACCAAGCGATTGATGATCAGGAGCTGGTCGTGAGGTGTTAATCGCTTCTCGTTACCCCACATATACTACACGATGCACGATGAAGGCCAAAATCAGGTCGATCACCAAAACGGTCGCACGACTGAAAAATCGGCTCAAAATGGGCCAAAAATCGCACAGCTTTAGGGACAAGTCCACAATGATCTGGCAACCACTGAAAGGAAAACGTGAGAACCAAAGCGTGAGAAGCTTCTATAGGAGTGAAATCATTTCAAGGAAGATAGCTCATTGCTCTAACTTTAATATGTTAAGTAAGAATTTTAATTGAACTCTTTTTGCCTTCTATCAGATTATCACAGCTCTGGAAGAGGACTGCACGGCTCAGAAGATGCAGCTTGGATACAGGCTCCAACAGATAGCAGCTGCCGTTGAAAACAAGGTTACAGACCTATGATTTCCACGGCTGGGATAGACATTTGTGGAAAGAAACTTTCTTTGACATCTCCTTGGAAAAAACAAAACAAAAAGAAAACGTTTTTTTTCCCTGAGAAAAGGGACTATTTGGTCCCATACTGTGATTCTGCTGTCATTTTGACAGACTAATTGTTAGTGAGGTGTGTTTCCTGTGCTGAATCGGTGTGCACAATTACACTCCTCTTTTGTCTCATTTTGGGAGCAAAAAGAGCGCCACATCGCTGAGGAGGGGGAAAAAAACTGAGAAAATGCACATCAAAACAAAAGAATTTCTTCTGAACCTTGGATTTCTGATGTTTAAGTCACCTAAAGGGAAATTAATAACAAAACAAAAGAGATCACTTTGGGGGGGGTTTCTCTTTCTTGATGGACATTTTTCAGAGTTACTGCACAGAACATTCCTGCCCCGAGTTTAAATGTAGATTTGTTGGAGAAAAAAAGAAAATCTAAGTGTGCTGGAGGACAAAATAAAGTGACAAAAGGGAAAAGGAGGATTTGACCTTAAACACCAACAGCTTTGGAGTTTTCTACCATGTTTTCTCAAAGTCTTACAAATTGATAATGACACTGTCAGTGGTCTAAGTTATCACGTATTGAATCTGCTTCCAAGTCTTACTCTGTTGTCATGTTCAGTTAGCTGTTATTGGATGGTTTCCCTGGGTATATTTCATTTTTTAAACTCGTCATTACCAGTTCTTTTACTATAATTTGTAGCTGCTGCCTAATTTAGTTTAAAGCCAAGACTAATGTTTTATAAAAGCTCTCAATCTGCTTTTTTTTTTTAAAGATAACCTACAGCTTGGGGAATTTTCTTTTTTAAGTAAAGTTTCACAAATTTTGTTGCATTTTGCAATCTTTGCTTTTATTTGCAGACGCAAAGCAGTTTGACAAAGACATTTGTAGCTGACTTAAGAACAATCCGTCCGAAAGTCAAATCTTCTACACAAGTTAAACTACATGCAGACAAAATTCATACGAGATCAAACCCGAACTTAACTAGCAAAAATATTAAAAATAAAATGCACAAAAGAACCGAGGAACACTTTTAGAAATGTCAAATACTGGGGACATTTACTTTTGATTTTAAAGGTGTCTCATAGGTTGTTCTAGAGAAGCAAAACAAATAAAATGTGGAATAAACTCAATGAATACTTGATTTGTACACTAAACTATGATGAAATCATTTTCCCTTTAAAGTCAGGTTGAATCTAACACAAGTTTTCTAGGGTCACTGTCTAAAGTACACAATTAAATAAAATTATTTATGTATTCTTTCTCACTCTGGCCCATCCTGCATAGATCAGCTGATTGTTGCGTCTGCCGTTCCAAACACGTTGCCAACCCTTACAGAGTGCCCTCGTGTCACCAATCGATACACTGTCACCACATAAAATAGTAGAAAGGTGTTTCTCCCGTCTCTGTTTTACTTACTTTTTAATTTCCATATATTGGCCATTATAAATCCTGACACCAACAGATCTGTGAATAGCTAATATTGGCTAATGACATCAGCCCGTTGATAAATTGGTCGGGCTCTACTTTATATATATTTTCAGAAAGACCTGTTTTCTCTTCTCTGTGGTCACATGACCACTGCTTAAATTCATTGTTTCAGGAAAAATATGTTTTCGCTGAATCTTGTTACGCTGATGAAGCAGTGTCAGTGTATGTGTAATTTTTTTTTCCTTTACAAAAAGGGGGGAAAAGCTCATCTCTGAGACTTATAATCACACATTGTAATTGCCTAACAAAGGTGCCTGTTGCTCTGCCACGCCTCATGCGAGAATCCTTTTATTTTCCCAGTTTAATTTATTGTTTATTTATTTTATTGCATATGTTGTTGGATTTTTCCTTACAGATCTATGAAACATTTATTCCCATCAATTTCAGATGTTTTTTGTTTTGGTTTTTTTTTTTTTGTACATCGAGTTGGATTTGAGGAGTTTCAAACTTCAAACTCAAATCCAGTTGTTCTCAGATGCTGATTATTTTTGAACATTTTGGACCCATTTTAAATGTTTCAAGGCAGTTATCTTGTAAATTTAAAAAAGCAAACAAACAGGATTTTTTTTTTTACCATGCGCATTGGTGTTGCTTGTGTAAGCAAAGCTCAGTTCTGATGTTTGTTCTGTACATACTTTTCCTAAGTAATCATGACTTTAGCGTTCTCTAACCAACTGATAGGATGAACCTAACAACAGTTTAATGTGATGCAATAAACAGGTCCAGATGTTAACAGAAGTTTCATTTTTTGCATTATTAAATTTCTGTGTAAATATTTTTTGGAACATGAGTTAATTTTGACTTCTTTTGAAAGAAGGAGGATCTTGATGTGTTTTCAGGAGCAAATATGGTTCACTTGTACAGTTCAGTTTAATTCATGTCTAGTTCATTTTCACTTCAAAGTGCCTTTATATAATTTGAGGTAAGGATCCTAAAACATTTCAAAATTTTTTAATATATGTGATTCTCTCCTCATTAAAACACTGTAACTGAACACCTCCGTCTATCCAGACGCTAGTGAGCCAGCACAATATATATATATATATAGCCACTGGTAAAAAATGGGAAAATGTAACTCGGGCAACTAACTAGGTACACTTTTCTTTTTCTTTATTTTTTACTATGACAAAAGATGGTTATCACACTAAAACACATACTCTTCATTAGGTATGCTGATTTTTCTGGAACCAAAAGTTGCCATATTTACTGAAGAACAGCTGAAGTTAACGAGTTTTTATCTGCTGTTTAGTGTTAGTTAACATGACAAATAAAATACTAGAATTTCACTGACTTCTTGGATTGTCATTTATCAGACAATTCCAATAAAATGCTCAAAAAAGGCACTAACAACACAAATACAATCAACAGGTTCAGTTTATCAGATTGATTTGGTGAAAGTAACGTCAGCAATACATGCTGCAGACGCCTGTTGGTGCATTTTTACATGAAACGGCCTACCCCAAACACCTCTAAGCCTCAACATACAGAGAAATGAGCTACAGAAAAATATAGAGAGAAATGCACTTGTTACAAAGACATTAATTGGCAATTATGACGTGTAAACTCCAGTTAGGCATTTTAATATGGAGCAGGCTGCAGGGACTGACTGGCTGTTGGTGAAACAGCAGGTTTTAGTAGTGTTAAGCTCCACTTTTAGTCCCACACACTGTCTTCACCAAGTTTGTGGTAAACACTTGGGTCCGTCCCTAGTACTCATGCAGTATTGTAGCAAAAAATAGTCAGGTCTCAGCCAACATGTCACAGTCCCATTTCCATTGCAAGATGATCTATTTCTAGAACGAGAGCATTAAAACCTGGATGGATCCAGCTCCCAGATCCAGTCCAGTTATTGTCACTGCTATTAGTTCGATCGGTCACTTTTTCTGTCTAAATGTTAAACAGGTGGCAGCCACAGGCCTTTGTTGGGAAGCTGAGTGTATCAAACACAGTATTATCATAGACTCAACAATATACAGAATGTATTTCATTTCCAGTGTTATTGGCAGGACACGTTTTTTGTTTTTTGTTTGTTTTTAAACAGCATCCCATCAGCACTGTGACAAGTCCCTGGTTCTTGATAGCGATTAGTGCAGTAGCTGAGCGTCAGCTCGTATATTAACTGCTTCCTGTCATCAGTAATCCAGGATAGAGACTCCATATTTAGACGTCTGTAAATGTAAGAGTATGAGCACCTGTCACATGCAGCTGGTAATGCCACACCATGCTCCACACAGAGATAACAGCAATAAGTATGACTGCTCAGATTATCAGTAAAAATATGAAGTATTTCTATATAAGCTGCCAGTCAGTGTGGTGTTTGTATGTGTTTTCTTGAGGCAGGCGGGCGATGAAACGTAGTCACCCCTGAAGATATTTAATGTGTGCGTTCTGTGTATATGTTTCAAGTTGTAAACCAAAGACAGGCTGGCTGACTGTGGTCATAGCAAAAAACAGTGCAGGTCACAGTTCAGTCTGTAGTGGGCGGGGGGATCAAACGCATGAGTTAGCATGTATACTTTAAGGAAGAAGTTTGTTGCATTATCTATTTATTTATCCCTTACTAACCCAATGATCTAAATTTGTGCAGGTGCTATTTTGATTTCTCCACACAAACACACACACACACACACACACACACACACACACACACACACACACACACCGATTGCTCCTGTGGGAAGTGTGTTATTACAGCTGAGTGCAACTGGAGAATGGTAACAGCCAGCACAAGCTTTTAGGATTAAGATTGGACCAACATTAGAGAGTAATACCAGGACATGAGAGGATGGGCTGGAAAACAAGAATGGACACCTGCTCGCTCCGACGCTGTGCAACAAAACAGCCTAGTGAGAACTTTAAAGAAGCCCTGGCTTGAGCTTTGTTTGTTCTACAGTCCAAACAGGCTTGGAATATTTTTCAAGAGATCAGTATAACAGCCTATATTTGTAAAAGTACTCAGTAGGTTAAGGCCTGTGTTTAATCCTACATTCTGAACCTGTGAATCTCTACATGGTCTCCATGGTCTGCTGAGCGTTTGGTGGCCTGAGCTGGAAAGCAGTGCAGATGGAGTTTGTTGTTTTGGACCAGAACTGGTCGAACACGTGTTTTGATTTTCGGCTTGAATCTTTACAGTGATACCTACTATTCTCTAGCATTTGATTCACATCATTTTTTTAAACAGACACATACTGTGTCAGCACATAACAAACACCTTAGCAAAAAACCCCATTTAAATTCACATCTTTATACACTTACTAGCAGCCTGTTGCAAAAACATATAATTTGTTCCCATTTCTTCAGTTACAATCTTTGGAATCTATGAAAAATGCCAAAGATAACAGCTTGGCAGGCTTAAAATAGGATTTTTGCACCCAAAATACCATTAACTGTTCTTACTAGCTATTACCTGAAAACCATATGGGCATGGTGTGCAGCCTCCATCCATTTGCTTCCGCTTATCCTTTATCAGAGTCGTGAGGGGGCTGGAGCCTATCCCAGCTGTCTTAGGGTGAGAGGCAGGGTACACCCTGGACAGGTTGCCAGTCTGTCGCAGGGCTAACACATAGACACAGACACCCATTCACTCTCACATTCATGCCTATGGATAATTTAGAGTTTCCAGTTAACCTTTCCCCAATAACGGCATGTCTTTGGACTGTGGGAGGAATCCAGAGTACATGGTGAGAACATGCAAACTCCACACAGAAAGACCCTGGCCTGATGGTGGAATTGGACTCAGGACTGTGAGGCAACAGTGCTAACCACCGTGCTGCCGTGTGCAGCCTGTCCTTAAAAAGAGAACTGAGGAAACTAGACAAGTGGAGGACAAAGAAGTGGCAGGCCTAAAAATGATCTACAGCAGATGAACAGTATCTGAAAGTTATGCCCTTTAGAAAAAGTAAAGAAAATGCAGCAAAGACAGAAGCAAAGAGAGATCTTCATCAGAAATGGTCTCAGTGAAAGGCTGGCTGAGACAAAAGGCTGAAGTATGATGATATCATCTGGAGGTTAGGATTGTCTGCAGTCATGTACAGTAAACACACTCCAGCTATAGTTTCGTGTGCTTTGCAGCTGGAAAATTTCAAGGAGACGCAATGCCATCATGTGTCATCTGACTATTAACAGTTCTTCATGTGAGGTCGACAGGCCTCTTGATATCTCACATCACACACACCCAACCCTCATTCCTCTGCCTTCAACACGCTTCCCTGTTTTACGAGCCAGGAGCTCCTTTGCTCCATGGCATCCACTATAAAATGTGGTGCCATGTAAGAGTGTTAACAGCATGGTGTTGGCAAGAAAAAGCAGACTCAGCCACTGAGATGTGAAGGAGGCTGTAAGATCAAGTGTACAATATATTTGTCAAGATTGTGCCAGGTGCTTCTGTTAAACTTCTTCCTCAAAAGCTGAGCTCATCTAAATGTAAAATCCTCATACAGAGAGGGTTTTAAATTGCAATCTGTTTTTAAAAAATGGAACTTTCAGCCAACCTCTGTTCTAACGACTTTATTTTAATCCTTAAGAATGTGCTGCAGGCAGGTTTAGCAGTCTGTGATCCCTGTAGCAGCTGTCGTTCCCTCTCTTCCCTCACTCTGTTCGGCCTTGTGTGACGTTCGGCTCATCTTTTAGGGGCGCCTTCTCTCTTTTATAGCTTTCCCAGCATGCACGAGACATCGAGGAACAGAGAGAGAGAGTTTAATCTGAGGCTGGTGACTGAAAGATGCAAGTCCTGCAGCAGAGCAGGTGAAAACCTGACAGACTGTGAGCCAAGACCCTGCGGGGGGATTTCCATGTTTAGACCCTGCTGACTGCTGATTCCAGCCTCCTGAGAGACTAAGCAGACCCCCACCACAACCCCTTCTACCTCCACCACCTCCACCTCTCAGCTGCTTAACTAGATTCAAGGGCAGCAACTGTAATCAGGGCTACTTGCTTTTTTTCCTGCGCCTAACTCTCTCCTCACTTTATGCCAAAAAATCGGAAATTTTAATGTACTGGCGACATCTGCTTAATCACACCATGCAGAGGAGCCCCTGCCTGCCTCATACAGAGGCTGAACAGCATCGTGTGTGAGTATAAAACTTTCTGCATTAGTATCATCATTATTATTTCGTTTCTTCTTTCATGTTTTTATGTAGCCTTGCATTCTTGCGTGACCTCAAGAAAATGCAACTCAGCTCCTAAACTCTTTTTTTTTGACATTATCGATAATTATTTAAAATTTGCCCCTAAAATCTTTCACATTTATTCGCGTCTAGCTCTTAAACTCTACTGTATATGTCCCTCTGCTGAAAACAGACCTGTGATCAGTATTTCCAGACATGACGTGACTCCGACTCCTCGGGCCATCTGTGTATTGGGAGCA
The DNA here is from genome assembly GCF_965226115.1 of Aulonocara stuartgranti. Taxonomy (NCBI): domain Eukaryota; kingdom Metazoa; phylum Chordata; class Actinopteri; order Cichliformes; family Cichlidae; genus Aulonocara; species Aulonocara stuartgranti. The sequence goes on along the minus strand of NC_138956.1, from coordinate 14,255,484 downwards.
GCTGGCGTGCAGAGTTATCAGGTTGCGCGGAGATGCTTCTAAATGATTTACAGCCTAGTTAGAAATAGTGCAACTTCCGGTGCTGCTTGTCCACTCTCAGCTGGGCAGTGGGGCAAACGTCCACGGCACGCTGAGTCTGTGGGAATCTCCAAAAGTAGTTCAGCTCTCAGAAACTGACACACATATGAATACACTGTTTGAATTTCTGGGTTTGTGTGTGTTTGCAGGAGTGAGGGTGGCGTGTCTAACAGTTTCAAAGCCCTTGGATGCCAGGAGCAGCTGGATCCCAAGGACAGTCAGGTCTCTGAGGACCCCCAAGAATACTGTTATGGTAACTCACACATGTATCCTAACTTTTATCCCGAGCCTCTCGAAACCCTCAAAGCAGCTTGTACCAGGATGTAATTAAAGATTCTTTCAACATGCTGACTCTGTTATTCAGAGCCCGCTCCAGCTGGAAATGATGCAGTGTTTATGAGAATGGGCCGCTGTTGCAAGCTAAGTTCCTGTTGGCAGCATCATTTTGAGACACTGAGCGTTGCTGCTACAGTTTACAAATAGTTTTCGGATTTTTGCCAGAAGAGTTGTCCAAGTACGACGAGAGGAGCGCTTGGGCGGTGGATTGGACAGCTTTAAAAAGGAAACAGTTACCAGATTCTGGTTTGTGGAAACAAGATTGGATGAGTCTGTGAATATAATGCAAAACTGCACACTGAGCTGTTTGAAAGAAATCTTAACATGTCAAATACTGGACAGAGTAAAGTCTACTTTTAGGTTTGTCAGATTCACTACACATATTACCCGCTCGTATATTAAACACACGCCTGATATCATGTACTCTCCATTGTGCCACCATTGAACATGGAGTTATGCACTCTGAGACATCTCAAGATCCCCTAAGGATATCAGACACAAGGACATTATCATCAAATCCTTTCATCTTTTAAATTGTGAGGTGGGGTCTCCATGTATCCCACAGATTCTCAGATTCAGGAATTTGAGAGCCTTAGTCAACCCCTGAGTAATCTGTCATGTCTATCAAACCCTTCATCCACATTATATAAAAGAAACAGCGACTTCAGTAGTCCAGTTCACTTCAGTAGTTGCCCTTTTACAGATACTTTTGACCAAGTCACCAATCCGTCACAATTTGGCCTTTTGCCAAAGTAGCTGAGGCCTTCTTGCACATTTCTCTTCACTCCATTGCTCATTCATGACTGTATATAAAAGATATATGCATATAAAAGATGGCTATAGCCCCTGAGACCTAACCCTTTGATTATGGTCTCTTCAGTTTGATGTCTCAATGTTAGCATTTTTGCTAACATTGCTAGCTAGCTAAGCTTCATTGTCTAAGGAGCTTGGAAAGAAAAGCGTCTGGACTTCTTTGAGTTGCTTGAAAACGTTTCACCTCTCATCCGAGAAGCTTCTTCAGTTCTAAGGGTCAAATGGTGGAGAGTCCCAGATTTAAACCTAGTGGGAGTAACCCCCCACAGAGGGACAAAAGGACCCCCTGATGATCCTCTACCTAATCACATGAGCCAAGGTGTGAAAGCGGGTGTGGGTCACAATCAGCCAGGGTTTCGGGTGAGCTCATTGTGAAACCTGGCCCACAATGAGCTCACCCAGCTCCTTAGACTACGATGACCTGGATGACTGAGAACCTTCACAGACACTAAGCTTCATTCATAAACCACATGGGTGCAATATACAAGCACAAATAAATGTGAATTAGTGCTAAGAAACAGACTAATAAAAGACTAAAGTCTAACTGACTGAAGCTCATGCAGTGTAGGTAAGACCTGGTAGGCCACAAGAACCATTTTTGTATTAGTAAACCTACATTTTAATGACGTCCAGTTGAATATTTTAACATGAAGGTTTGCTATGATTGACTTGCTTCTGGGTCAGTCTCAAGTGAACATTGGAGTGTGTTTAGCAGTGGCTTTGATTTTCAGACCAGGAAGTTGCCGGTACTGTATTTGCTAATATTCACTGCATCTTTATAAGGTCACGGCTATAATTACCTCCACCAAGGAAGTTTTGTTTTTGGTAGAACATGCACGAAAATGCTATCTGCAAACACAACAACTCAAAAGATTTGTAGGGGTGTATAGTGGGGTCATGTTAACAATCCATTAAAATGTGCCTTTTATCCACCAAGCTGATGCAAAGTGAATATATACAACAACAACAACAACAACAACAACAAAAACACTATTGCTTTAAAACTGCCAGGAGAGAGAGCTGCCTTGGTGGAGGTTTGTGCTCTTGGAGTGCTTCGTGTAGATTTAACGTTTCAGGCTCCATTTACTGAAATGCAGCAGTTTGAAAAGGAGATTTTGACTTGGGGTCAACTTCTTACAGGTCAAGAAGAAGGCAGGTTCAGACATAATTAGAACTAGACAGCCTATGTATAAGAAGAGCAAACCACAATGACCGAGAATATAAGATCACACACCTACCGTATTGTGAGTTGACTATAACGTGACCATCTATTTAAGTTTAACCTTAAGGTGAGCCAATATAACCCCTTTCCCCCATAAAGACAACATTTGACAACCTCCACTGTACCCTTATTGACAAATTCTGACACAATAAAGTTCTAATTTAACAGACACTCTTGACCACTCTTGGTAACTTCTGATGTAAACACAGTCATTTTATTCTATTAGCAGCCTGAATTATGACAGAAACTGCTTAGCTCAGAAAACAGCTTTGAGGGACTCCTGTTTGGCTTTTGAGGGATAAAAAGTCAAAGATGATCATAAGAATCCATGCATATTTTTTCTTGTGCTTTGCTTGTGTAAATCCAAAGTGTGGCTTCTCATAAGCCTCATAGCTGCACTAAGCCTGTGTGCCTCTCTCATTATGCATTGCTTTAATGCGCAGTATCTGGTTGCCAATTTGCTGGTCTGACCTTGGTCCTCGCTTCTTACCTGCCAGCTGTGCAAGTCTTTGTGTGTACCTCATATATCCTCTGCTGCGTATGTGATACCACCGGTGCCTGACACAGTAATAAATCACAGGCTGGTGTATCTCATGCTTAAATTTAATAGACACAGAAATTCAGTTTCAAGACTGCTGACAATGTCCAACAACTGTGTGTCATGCTTGCTGAAAGAGAAGCGATACAGACGTATGCCTCGCCATTTTTCTCTGTCCTACTAGCAGATCTGAATGTATTACTCACTAACAGACATGTTATAGCCTATAGGAAGTTGCAACGCCAGAAATAGCTTTAGCGGCTATATTTTTAGTCATCTTTCAAAGCTCTCTAAGCATATGGAAAATCCTTAGCGAATGATAACAAGGTTTCAGATGTCAGGTCATATAGAGAAGTGCCTAATCACTGAAACCTAGAATAAATTCAACCATATAAGCAGTTCAACTAGAAATGGGACTTTGTTCATTCATGTCATTCTGCTTTTATCCCCCCAAGGTGGGTACCACCCCATCCAGATAGGGGACACCTTCAACAGAAGATACCAGGTGGTGTCCAAACTCGGCTGGGGTTATTTCTCCACTGTATGGCTCTGCCAGGACCTCAAGTAGGTTCATTTTGAGACTGTGTGATATGATCAGGGTGGAAGCGGTGGAGAAATTTGATCTTATTAGGCATCATATAATTATAATAATTAAAAATTGGATCAAACAAATATTTAGTTTGAGTCTTTTACTTTGTCCAGTAACCAGCATGCACATCTGATCTGGTGTCTGTGTTGGCAGGCTAGGTCGGCGTGTTGCTGTGAAGGTGTTGAAGAGTGGGGCTGGCTTCACCCAGGCTGGAGAGGATGAACTGGCTCTCCTGCGATGTGTTAGTGACCGTCTGCTTGTGAATCTCCTCTCTAAGCGCTCTGTCTGTCAGATATTTTTCTCTGTCATATCTTTGGAGCATCACTCTCTGCCAATCTTTTAATAAAGGACGAATCATCCCCTCCCTCTTTAAAAAAAAATCTCTTCTTGCTCTTCTTCCTCTGTTTTCATCCTCTCGTCTCCTCTCTTTCAACAGGCCAGTGGTTCTGTGGGCCGTCATCCCTTTGGCCAAAGGATCGTTCGACTGCTAGATGAGTTTAAGCTGGTTGGGGTAAATGGGGTACGTATCCTTTTTGGAGATGGGATTTCTTGGGCGCATATTCCAGAATCCTTTGAGCTGTTCCATTACATCATTGAAACAATCAATGTCAAAGTATTAAAATGTGAACATGTTGTAGTGGATGTAGTTTTTGCAGCAAAGTGGTTTGGGAAACTGACCTTAATGTATGGTGGTTAGACATTTGCCTAGTGCTGGAGCTGCTGGGGCCTGACCTGAGATGCTTGCAGCTCTGCTTTGGGAATCCAGGACTGTTGCAGCCTTGGATCAAACAAATACTTATCCAGGTAAGACAAAGCAGACCAGAAAACCCAGGCACCAGAAATCAAGTTCATATAAGGTGTGTTTAATTTAAACTTCACCTCTTTGTTCAAAATTTGTGGGATAATTTTTTAACCAATAGGTTTTTGTACAGTTTCCCATTTGGGGAAATTTGGGGTAATAATTTCTGAACAAACAGTTAGCGACCTTGATCTTAATGAGATCTCTAAAAGTTTCAATCTGGTTTTAATCACTACACAGCACTGAGACAACATGTTTAGGGGCTTTTAATGATATTCTTTTAACTCTGGTTTCTGGCAGCCCTACCCTCTTGTTGTTGGACCTGACAGCAGCCTTTGACACGCTGACCATGATATCCTGCTATCACGGCTGGAATCTTATGCTGGCCTAAAAGGCTCTGCTCTTCAGTGGTTTTCTGTAATTCTCTGTACTTTGGTTTGGACCAGGCCTCTATTTATTGTCACCAAATGCAGCTGCTTTTCTGCTAACTGGCACAAAACAGAAGGAGCATACCACCCCAGTGTTGGCCTCCCTACAGTAGCTTCCTGTTCCTTACAGGAGCCAACTTAACATTTTACTTTTTCTTTTTAAATCACTAAACGGCCGAGCCCCTTCTCACCTGTCTGAGCTCCTATTTATTTATACTCCAGAAAGAACCACGAGGTCCAGGTCAAAACTAACTTTAACTATTCCACGGTCTAAACTTAAATCTCGTGGTGACAGAGCCTTCTCTATACCAGACTTCGTCTTAATGTTAGATCTGCACAAACGCACAAACTTTTTAAATCGTTACTGAAGACACATTTTTATGGTCTGGCTTTTAACGCACGTTGACCTAAACATTTTGGTTTTAACAGCCTTAGTTGTTGTTGTTGTTGTTTTTATTGACTATTACTGATTTAATTTATTGATTTATTGATTTTATTTTTTTCTCTTCTATATTTTACTGTATCACTGTTGTGCATTTTATTTATTTTAGTGGCATTTTACATTGTTAAGCAATTTACCAACAGTCCATGCTGCACAATGTTAATCTAGGCTAATCATTCTGGCTATAGCTTAGTAATTTATAATAATAATAAAAAGAATTTTCCCAAAAGTGTTGCTTAAACAAACTTTAATAAAGGAAGATCTCAAATTGTGAAAACACTGACATGGTGGGGGAATCAACGAGAGCTGACTCCCGATTCCTGATGTTTTTTCCTGATAAAATCATCGGTGAGGGAGCAGGAAAGGAAAGGAAACATCATCAGATCTGTGTATTTTTCTATAGGTCCTGCAGGGGCTGGACTACCTTCACTCTCAATGTAAAATCATCCACACAGACATCAAGCCAGAAAACATCCTTGTGTGTCTGGAAGAGCAGTCCCACAAAGCACCAGCAGGGGGCAGCAGCTCCTCCTCGTTACAGACTGGGAAGGAAGCCAGTTCACCAGGCACGTTTTATTTTGTCCTTCATTGCTACAGATGCTTGAGAGTGTTTAAGAGTTTCAGTAATAAAAAGGTTCAGCGCCAGATATTTTTATTTCTGATGGGCCGTATAGGCAACCATGCAGCTGTAAATACATAAATAAATATTTGCTTCAGTATTTGTGGTGTTTGTTTTTGTGCTAAGAAAAAAATAATGAAACTAATTCAACATATAATCAAGCAAATACATTAACCATGCCATCCCAGCTATTAGAGCTGGACAAAAACAGCTGTGTACTATTTAATTTTAATATAAAACATTTATCTTGGAAATCCAAATTCATAATAATAATAATAATGTTTGTTTGTTTTTTTCTCCCAGAAAGCAATCGGGTAAACCCGTACAGCTTAAAGGAAATTGCAGTGAAGATTGCTGACTTGGGGAGCTCCTGTTGGGTGGTTAGTATTTACACTTATACACTTATAAAACTTTTGGTTTAACATATTTTATTAGTGTATTATTAAATTGTATAAAGGGTCAGCCACTTTATGTTTTTGTCATCAGAAGCTTGCAACATTAGCCTGAAAGGTGACAATATTATATGTCAACATTCTGTTCCAAAATGCTCTCTGCTGCCCCCAAGTGGACAAAAGTATTGTATTCACTTTTGGTACTGTGTGGATGTAGTTTGATCACATTTAATTATCTTAATAGCTATAGAATTGAAGAGGTTCTCTTAAAAAGCGCTATAAATCCTCCAAAGCAAAGAGGAACTGAGGTTTTGTATTGTACCTCCACACTCAAAGTAAGAACTCGAGCCAGATTTGGAAGAAAAAGGCAAAGTTTATTGTAAGAAGTGTAAACATGATGCTTCAACTCTGCTGAGAAGCCACACTGTAGAACACAAGTGACAAAGAAAATAAAACAACGAGAAAGGGAATAAAGAGGAATAGATCTTTCTGGCTCTCTGTCACATGCACACGCGCACACACACCAAATCACCTTTAAACCCTTCTGTCTGTCATCACCAGTACAAACATTTCTGTGAGGAGATCCAGACCCGACAGTATCGCTCACTAGAGGTTTTGCTGGGATCTGAGTATGGCCCACCTGCTGACATCTGGAGTGTCGCATGCATGGTGAGAGACAATCCAAACTAATGTGATGTTCACACTTTGAAATATTTAATCCCATAATGTTATGTTTATATACCATTCCATCAAATGGGAATTAAAGTAATTTGCACAATTCGTAGCTAAAGCTATGCTGCCCTGTAGCTAAATGACCTATAGTGAAACCTTTCTGATAAAAAGCTATCTGTGCATTCTTACTTATTCTGTGTGTCACCACTAAATGTTCTCCTGAATTCTCTCAGGCCTTTGAGTTGATCACTGGAGACTCACTGTTTGAGCCCAGAGCCAGTGAGTCCATTTCCCTGGAGGAAGGTGTGTTTAGATGGCTGTGTGACGAGCACTGACACGGGATTAAGTGAGATTACACCATGCCTTCATTGTAATTAGGATACTAATGCATTCTGTGCCATGCTTGTATGTGTTTATCCACCTCAGATCATATTGGCCAGATAACGGAGCTGCTTGGCAAAATCCCGGCCGCTGTTGCCTTGTCGGGTAAATACTCTGCTGAGTACTTCAGCTGCAGAGGTGAGCGTCTACCTTCACTTCCAGATGAGATCTTTCTTCCTGTGTTAATGTGTTGTTATTGCTGCCAGTGAGCTGCTCGTCTGTTGTAACAGTTTATGGTTTTCATCCAGGCGACCTGCGTCGTGTCGGTCTGCTGAGGTTCTGGAGCCTCTATGAGGTTTTGGTGGAGAAATACCACTTCCTGTTGGAGGAGGCCTCTGGGTTCTCTGACTTCCTACTTTCCATGTTGAATTATCACCCAGAGAAGAGGGCCACTGCTGCACAGTGCCTCCGCCACCCTTGGTTGACTTCCTGTTAGCTTCTTGTTAGGCCTCTGCAGCCCTTATAGACAGATGCTTCAAGTTGCTGCTAGACTTTGTCGATTTCAGGGCATCTTTGTGTTTTCACAGCATCTGATGGGCTTCTTATACAACATTCAAAAAAGAAGAATTTGAACTTCGCTACAAGAGCCCAGCAAAGCACAATGAGCTTTTTCAACTTCCTTGTGATTTTTTTTAAACAACCATGAGAAGCTCAGCTCTGACGCTGCTAATAAGTGTGAAGTTCTCAATCTGCAACCAAGTGTGGATTTATTCTTTAGTCATTTTGAATATGATTTTCTATCTGAGAATGACTCAAACTGTAATCATTTGTTGATCTTTTACAGTGCATGTGCTCGTTTAGTTTAAGTTTTGTACAGTAAAGTGAAGCACTTTAAAGAACAAAGTGACATTAGAAGGAGTGCAAATCCAAGTCAAGCCTTTTTTGTTGTTGATGTTTGTTTTACATGAGCTCAAATCATCTGATTAACCCTAAATTAATTCTGTAGCGACTTGTAAACCAGAAAAATATGGGTTTAGATATAACCCCCGCAGAGCCTGATTACAACATCCACACCACTGAGTCAGCCTAGAATCACATTAAGAGACTGAAAAAAATTCCAAAACCAAAACAATCTGAGAACTGTGTGCAAGTGCCAAAAGAACCAGTGCTGTGTATGGTTCATTTAAAAGTCCAAGCTATCTGACAGTTTTGGTCAGATCATTTTGTCTTTCGTATGTAAAAAGTTTACACGTAACTGGTTCTTATACTTAAATCTTCAGCAAGGACAAGTAAAGACTAACCTGACAATGATTTTCAAGAAAAGAATCTCTCTACAGTATTTCAAAAGAAGCAGGATGTTTCTCTCGCTGAAGAAAAAAGTTTTATAGAAATATGTGAGAGAAAAAAACGACTTCAGCTTCATTGGTTCCTGACCTCAGTAAATACATCTTACTTATTTATTTTGTAAATCATGACAAGCATTTGTGAGCAGAGGAACAATGAAGCAGGATGCGCTTCGAGGCTGGACTTCACAAAAAAGGGTCTTCCAAAAAGGTCACCATGGCTGCCCCCATCTTTCATATACAGTCTATGCTATTTTTCTTGGATGGTGACTGTTAATGTACCAGACGCTGCATTTATTGGGGTTGAGCTTCGTATAAAAAGAACTTTCTGGCACTGCAAACAGCTGTCCATTTCAATAAGTCATTTAGTACAAGTACAGTTCACTAGTGACCTTCTTTGAGTCGATACATGTTCTCAGAGACAGGCGCATTCATTCAGCATTCACCTGGTCATCAGTGACCCATCTAGTGTTGTAGTTAGGGCTGGGTTTTGTTTCTGCCACATGTTAAACAGGTGGATTTTCAGGTAGATTTCAAATCTTGTCTTAAAAGCTTGTTTCCTCTTTTGGTGTTCAAAATAGATGGAAATCCTTCAGAAAGCCAAACCCTATAGTTGACAGTAGATGGGTTACACAGACCTGGTGGACGGTCAAAGGTTAATGCCATCTGTTGCAAAGCTCTGTAGGGTGAAAATTACAGATCAGAGAAAGAGATTGTCATTGAAATACACTCATGTTGAGCGGAATAACTGGAAAAGATCATATCCGACTGTCAAGCTAAACCAGAGTGTTGGATTATCGTCAAGGAGAGCACAGGGAAAAAAGGCACATAAAGCTACACATTCTAATAACTTGACCTTATTCCCTGTAACCAGAGCATCAAATAATAATCTCACTTGTCCTCATGAAAACTAAACACAGTAACATCAGCAAAGTTGCACTGACCAGGACTCTCGTGTTAGGACTGCACAACGTTTTTAGGGTGTATGTTTTTTACATATTTTATGTTTTCATGTGAGTTCTCCTGTAGTGTTTCATCCTATCCAGCTGTAGGCTCGACACTCCACCAGTGGATTTTCTTTATAAACGACCGCATAACCACACTCTATCCTGATCCGGCGACACTTCTTGGGCCACGAGGTGGGTTTCATCGGGCTGCAAAGGAGAAGCAGGGAAGAGAGAGGTGCTTTCATGAGGCTACAGTCATTTTAATAAATCAGCAGTGTTGTGCAAGTTACTTTAAAAAAGTAATTAGTTATAGTTACTAGTTACTTCTTCAAAAAAGTAACCGAGTTAGTAACTGAGTTACAAGATTCTAAAAGTAATTAATTACTCAAAAAGTAACTATTGCGTTACTTTAAAAAAAATGTTTAACCCTCGGGGGTCCAGGGTATAATTGGCCATTTTTAACTACTTTTGATTTTCCCTCCACATTTTACCTTTAAAAACGATTTACTTTGCCTTGTTTAGTATCATTCTTTTCAGCACGACCTCACGTGTCTGAATTTATGTTTTATTTTGACATACTGTATTAACACAATTGATCTAAAATCAGACAAAAAACATAAAATCCGAGTTTAAAAAGTGATATTTTTTACTGTAAAAACCACAAACATGTTTATTCAATTATATTTCATAACTTTAAATGCAAATATAATTTGTCAATTTTAAAATCCTATGCATAAGTTTTGCAAACAACAAAGTTATTTGCAGTCATTTACCTTTTACCCCTTTTTTAAATAACCATTTCACACTATTTAGATAATAATCAGGTGTTCTGCATTCAATAAGATGCCACACAAATTATTTGTGCCACTCCAAAAAAATAATTTCTGTCCACTACAAAGGAGAACAATATTGACCGAACCAGCAGCAAAAGAAGATCCAAACTACGCTTCACATAAACATAGTTATGAATCCCCTCTGACTTTTGCTGTTTTGCTTCTACCACGATAAAATCATGCACAGCTCTCTCTCTCTCTCTCCCTCTCTCTCTCTGTATACTTCAAGAACAGTTTCCCGTCTAAAAATCTGTTTTCTTCATTATTCGCTTGCTTGTTAAGCACAAGTCTACCGTTATTTACGATGCTGTCGGCCGCTGGTTTTTTTTTTTCCTTTTACTTTACTTACTTCTGAAAAGAAAACCTAACTTCTGCTGTTCAATAGGCTTCTGAACAAATGTAAACTTTTTAAAACTATGCAAAATGCAAACCGCTTAGCCGTGTCTCTAATAAAACCTCTGTAACTTCAGAGGTAATGTTCATATGTTGATTAATGGTTTTCTTTCATTTTTGATGTACTGCAGAATATTTTTATAAAATCCCAGGCCAGGAAAACCTCCATGTTTTTCTGTGTTTTATCTTCAGCTACTTTGACACAAAGGCATCTGCTGTGACGCTCACACCTTTGATAAAGTCTTGCGTGTGTCAGCTTCCTTTTTATAGATACAAAAATATGTAAATGTACTGATCTGAATTATAATATTTCTGACTGTCTGAAGCAAAATTTCCCAGATTCAAATCGAATTGAATTGAATCAAATCGTGGATCGAATTGATTCGGGACCTTGTGAATTGGAATCGAATCAATTCTAGAAATCAGTGACGATACCCAGCCCTAGTCCAGATTACTTACATAGACAGCTACTTCCATGCAACTGATATAAGGTGCGATAAGCTGAAGACAGCTTCAACAGTCTGTTTGTTGAAAAATAGTAACATGACCGCACCACATTTTCTTGTTAGTAACGGTAACGGCATTGTAACGATAGGAATAGTAATTAGTTAGATTACTCGTTACTGAAAAAGTACCACGGTTAGTTGTAACGCTGTTATTCCCATCACTGTAAATCAGTGGCCTGAAATGAGCTGAACTGGAAAAAAAAATTCTACTCACGCAAAGCAGTAGAAACCAAACGCGTGACAGAAGCACTTGTCGCAACCTCTCCGGAAAGAATCTCCTGCTTTGTAGTTCTTGTCTTTGGAGGAGCAGATGCCTGCGAAAGAAACGAGAGCCACGCTGTCAGATCTATCTCATCTGACTTTACATTTCTAAGCTCTTCTCTTTAGGTGAGCAGGTATGAAACTGCTGGGTAAAAATGCACTTTTTTCCCCCCCAGGACATCGTAACTTTGCAAAGGCTATAAATGTCCGTCCTCTGGGCAGAACACATAAAGCCCCGCTGCAAGGGGTCAGGCACATTAATGGCTAAATCTGGCATCCGCAGTGAGTTTCCTCAGCGTTCCTGCAGGCTGCGGGTAGCTATCCTTATGGGGTTTGTCTGTCACCTTGAGAAGGGGATCAATAAGAACGCACTGATGCACTGTGAAGAGCTCCCAGGGGAATGAATGCAAGGTCAGGGTTATAAAGGACAGAGAGTTTGCGGTCAGCCAGTTTGTGTTGGTTTAACAGCCACAGCTTCCATAAATCACAAGTGTTGATTAATGTGGAAAGTAGCAGCCCCTGAGCTGCGCAGGGTAATGTGAATACATTATCTTGAACAGTGGAGGAACAGAAGTGGTTCTTACCTTTTTTGTGGTAGACTGAAGCTTCTGAGCGTCCATCGCGCAACAGAAGGATGAGGGACACGCACAAGGCAAACACCAGCACTGAAGAGTAGCCATTATTTACCGGATGTGACATTGTGAAATATAACAAGAGAATTACCTGTTTTAAACTGGCGCTTTCACTCGTTTTAATCTTGTGTGACTGTCTGGTGGAGTCCAGTGAAGTCCCTGTGGTGGCCGTGTTGATGCTGGCTAATATTTATAGTCTCACAAGTCCACTGGAGACAGAGAGCGAGAGAGAGAAGAAGAGCATCTTGTGGTCTCCTGGTTTCTTTCCACTGTCCAACTTTTGTTTCAGAGTTTGAGTGTTTAGAGTTTGGCTGTGTAGCCATGCATCCCTAAATATTACCTTTGGCCATCAGCTGCTGCGTTAAGCCTGCATGGGTGAAAGTACGGGCCGGTGTTTTGACGTGACAGTCGATCAGCTCAGCGGTGGTCCTGAAACATTCCTAACCTGCCTATTTAGCATCTATTTCAATTCACCATTTATTCCTTTCCTCCTGATACACGGAGGTGCTGACTAGTGAAAAAAACCCCTGCTGAGACCATTAAAAAGAAAACAGCTGTTTGTGCTGACGTTGCCCCTTGTGTGAAGGGACAAATAATGAGAAAACGGCATTCTGAAACATTTTAAAAAGCGTGTGACAAAAAAAAAAATCACAGACTTAAAAAATCGCATTTCCTCTGGGGATCCAAGGTCTGGCCAGTACCATACGATGAGTTTGTAGCCCCAAATTGTTTGTACAGCACATTTTCCCCCTTCTTTTGATTGTTTACATATGCTGCTGTTCACATAGCGCGATGTAAAGACTGCAGTATTGCCAGAAATGTATGTCACATATAACTTAAACTGTCTGATGTCTGGGGGAAAGACCCCTTAATTTAAGGCAAAGATCAGAAAATTGCCATATGTGAGTGTCATGTATGAAAATGGACCAACAGAGAAAAAGAGTCATATCCTTGATGTTGATTTGACACACACACACACACACACAGATGGATATGGCTGGATGTTTGAGCAACCAAAGGACAGCTTGTGGCCAGTTTCTTCCTTCCTGACAGCCTCGGGCCAATAGCCAGTCAACACACCACGCTCTGACAGAAGGCAAAAACAAAACAAACTACAACATCAAGGGACTAGAAAGAACTTGTGGTGTCCTAGGGCGCCACTGCTAGCTTCCACATAAACCCCTTTAGTCACACCGGAACATTCTGAGAGCTGTGGCCTGGTGAGACACCACAATAGGGTGAAATGGAGATGTTAACCCTGTTGTAGGTGTTGGCGGCATCCAATGAATTTTGGATTATACAGTCCATCTTCGTTGGTGTCCATAGCCAGCGTTGAATACACTGTTGAAATTGAAGTGGAGGTCAGCTTGGCTCATAGACATACTATTGTTTATTGTTTAAATTCCATGTAGGATAGTTTCAGTCCTGCCACAGATGTATAATTAAAGTGTTGCGTTTAACTTTAACCACTTCTCTAACCACATCCAACTTTTTTGTTGGGCCTTATTCCCATAAAACCTGAACCATAAATAATTTGCCCAAACCATAATTTCTTTAACCTTCGCCATGACCTATTTGTCATGCACAGATATTTGCAAAAAAAGCAACAAGTCAGAAAAACGTTGGTTTTGGACAGACTTCAGGGTAATAACATGTTCATTGCTGGGTGCTGGGATAAGCTTTTGATCACTGTGAACCTGTACGTAATTTTTTTTCTGTATAAAATAGCCACGTCCAGCTGTATTTGCTGTCTCCATAACTCAGTTTGATCCTTTTGGACAGATAACACAGTGCTTTTAGGTATATGTTATACGGAAAAATATTTAGAAGAAGTAAACAAGGGCTCAACCTCATTCTAACCAATTTATCTGCTTCACTGGAGACAGTTCTGGGTGATTTCTATTAAAAAAGCTCTTGAAATACTCCTGCACCACTCTTCATCCAGTGCCATTCAATTAGCCAGATATACTGCAATGAGATGCACTGTTGCATCAGTGGGAGAAAATTTCTCCCCCCTTAGGTATTCCACGATAAACTGCAAGAAGCCTTGGATGAACCGGGATGCTCGTCTCCTCCTGAAGGCCTGCAACACTGCCTTTAGGTCAGGAGATGCACACGCCTACAGCACAGCCAGGGCTAATCTAAAGAAGGGCATCAAAAAAGCCAAACACCATTACAAAAAGAAGGTAGAAGAACACTTCTCCAACTCCAACCCCCGACGCATGTGGCAAGGACTCCAGACCATTACAGACTACAGGACCACCAAACCCTCCCCCGCATCCTCTGATGTCTCCTTCCTCAACGAGCTCAACAACCTTTATGCTCGTTTTGAGCGAGGGAACCCCACAACCACAACCAAAGCAGACTTGACGCCAGACCACCAACCTCTGACTCCCTCCCCCACCGATGTAGGAGCGGTGCTAAGCAGGATCAATGTCCACAAGGCTGCAGGTCCTGATGGCATCCCCGGGCGTGTTCTCAGAGCGTGTTCTGGGGAGCTTGCAGGAGTGCTCACAGACATATTCAATCTGTCCTTGGCCCACGATGTGGTACCGGCCTGCTTCAAATCCACCTCCATCATCCCGATACCCAAAAACTCCAACCCATCTTGCCTTAATGACTACCGCCCAGTAGCACTCACCCCCATCATCACTAAGTGCTTAGAGCAGCTGGTCCTAGCACACTTCAAATCCTGTCTCCCCCCCACCCTGGACCCCCACCAATTCCGTCAGAACAGGAGCACAGAGGATGCAGTCTCCATCGCACTGCACTCTGTCCTCTCACACCTGGACAACAACAACACCTACGCCAGAATGCTGTTTATAGACTTCAGTTCAACATTCAATACAATCCACCCCTCACAACTCATCAGGAAACTGACAGACCTGGGCATCAGTTCCCTCATCTGCAAATGGTTACTGGACTTCCTGACCAACCGCCCCCAACATGTCCGGCCGGATAACCACTGTTCATCTACAATCATGATGAACACCGGTGTACCACAAGGCTGTGTGATGAGCCCTTTCCTCTACTCCCTCTTCACCCACGACTGCAGACCGGCTGATGGTTCCAACACCATCATTAAGTTTGCAGATGACACCACGGTGATTGGCCTCATCAGTGACAACGATGAGGCCGCCTACAGGGAGGAGGTGGATCGTCTGGCTAAGTGGTGCGACACAAACAACCTGCTGCTTAACACTGAGAAGACCAAGGAGCTCATCGTGGACTACAGGAGGAATGCTGACCCACATCCACCCATCCACATTAAGGGGACGGCTGTGGAGTGTGTGAGCAGCTTCAAGTTCCTGGGAGTCCACATCTCCGAGGATCTCATCTGGATGACCAACTGCTAGAAGCTGGTCAAGAAGGCTTACCAGCGCCTCTTCTTCTTGAGGACTCTGAGGAAGAACCACCTGTCCTCAGACATCCTGGTGAACTTCTATCGCTGCACCATCGAGAGCATCCAGACCAACTGTATAACAGTCTGGTACGGGAACTGCTCTGCCTCGGACCGGAAGGCGTTGCAGAGGGTCGTGAAAACTGCCCAGCGCATCGCCGGAGCACCACTTCCTGCCATGAAAGACATCTACAGGAAGTGGTGTGTGAAAAGGGCTGGGAAAATCATCAAAGACCCCAGTCACCCATCACATGGACTCTTCACCCTCCTGCCCTCTGGGAGGCGCTACAGGAGTCTCCGGACTAAGACCACCAGGTACCGGAACAGCTTCTTCCCCACAGCTGTCAGACTCCTGAACTCTGCCTCCTGACATCTGACCCACGTTAAACTCATGGACTGGACATACACACACCCACAACCACCTACACACACACAATGGACAACCGTACCCTCAAACACACAATAATAACATGGACTGAACCACCACTCGCAACCACTAGCACTTTATATAGCCTCTGTAGAAATTATCCACATATCTCACTTATCTTAACTGTATAGTTCTGTGTAAATAATCATTCTGTACATACGATAATTTTTAATCCTACAACTGTTTATAACTTTCATAGTTCACATTTCTGTATAACTGTATATCTCAGATTTCTGTATAGTTTTTTTTATTTTTTTATTTCATATTTATATCCTGTACATAGCTTGTACTCACTACAGCCTGTACATACCTATAGTTATAGAATGTTCACAACATACTTCATACCGTGTACATTATAACATACCATAATAGACCCATTTCTGTAATATACTTACATATCTATATTATTGCTAATATATATTGTAATATATCTATATCACTAAAGCACTTCTGGATGGATGCAAACTGCATTTCGTTGCCCTGTACCTGTGCATGTGCAATGACAATAAAGTTGAATTCTATTCTATTCTATTCTATTCTAAGTGGTGTTATAACAAAGCAGAAGTGTTTAGGAACCCAAAGCAACACAGCCACAAAATGTCAGACCGCATACAGTTACAGAGCGGTTTCACAGAGCCCTGAGGCACACAGTATTACATAAAAGTGTCCAACGCTCTGCTGACTCCATAACTGCACAGTTCCAAACCTCATCAGGCATTAACATCAGCACAAAACTGTGTGCCAGGAGCTTCATGGCAGCTGCTGTAGGTTTAACTATGTCCAATATTTTGTGTATGCCCAAAGATGTGTAAAACTGACAACATTGCAATAAGTTTTACGATGCTCCTACATCACAAATAGGAAGGCAAACATGAAATATGTGACCAGCCAAACCTTAGCCACTCAGATTTGTCATTGTGTGTCATGATTTCGGCTCTTGTTGTTTTTTTTCTGCCCAGCCCTTCCACACCCACTAGCTCTGCAGTGGGTGATCTTTCCCGCCCACTCATAAACCTGTTCCACATCCTTGCCCTGTTTCTTCTGTCATTTCTTGATTACTGTGTTCATCATATTCAGTGTCTTGTTGACTCTGAATGTTTTTGCGCTGTAGTTTTTGCATGGTTGCAGTTTGCTCTTTTTATTTTCTTCCCTGTAGATATCACTGTGGCGATGCAAATGTTAGCACGATTCAGTAAATACACGTGAAATAACCAAGAACTCTGTTTCACGCACAATGCATGGTGGCATGCGCAATGCAGGCACCAGGAACAATACCAATCACAGTCAGTCAATTTCAGTGGTGCAGAATTGAAGATTTCAAACTAGGACAACTGAGTGTGTAAGCTATGTTGGACTATTGCTGTTGGACTTCTTCTTATTATTACTTTTCTTTTCTGGTAATGTATAATAATGTGATAGAAGTCAGGAAAATGGTTACACTGCAAAAACCCTAAATCTTAGATGGTAAATGGCCTGCATTTGTAAAGCGCTTTACTTAGTCCCTGAGGGCCCCAAAGCGCTTTACACTACATTCAGTCATTCACCCATTCACACACACATTCACACATTTAATTGATGTTCCTCGGCTTCTTGCAGTATAATTATAAATGTCAAATTAGATTTGTTAAAAAAAACAATTACATACCTTTATATTTATGTATTTATAGTTATAATTCATATAATAATAATAATTAAATATTATTATAATTTCTTAAAGCAATGCATTAAATCCTTGATGGTACTGTAATAGTTAAATATTGGTAAGTTGTCTTTATATGTACATTTACTATTGGATCAGTAAATGTTAGAAGAACTTGGAGCAGTTTGCTGCAGTATGCACAGCACACGATGTCTGATTGTTTGGCAGAAACATAACCATTGATCTCAGAATGACATAATTTTTCCTTATGTGTCTGGCGTGCCATCAGACTGTGTGGCAGGCTGAGGTCAGCAGATTGAGCATAAGTGGGGCTGACTGTGGTAGGTTGGATTCTAGTATGTGAAGAAGTATTTGCATCTGGACTGTGGTAAGTCCACAGGCTGCTGTCAGAAGCAAAGCCTTGGCAGAAAGACCACACAGAAATCCAAATGACACACGATTACAGCCATATTAATTTTTCTATTAGCTGCAATACAAATCTTCCAACATCTGAATCAATCACTTAATTGTTTTCAGAGATTTCTCTCTGTTAGATGGGTCTTTGTTGACACAATGTGAAAGAGCTAACGATTCCTGAAAAGGATTCCAGGAACATCTGTATTCCAGCTCTCCATCATTCAGTTGCAACCTCGGGGTCACAGAATGGGACACCTCGTTGGCCTACAGAATAACATGACACCCATGAACTGCACTGTCTACATAGTGTCTGGCTGACATCTTTGATGCATGTCACTCTTCATTACTTTCTCCTGTTCCAGCCGTAAATGCCTAAAATACGTACAACATATATATATATATATATATATATATATATATATATATATATATATATATATAAACCCAGCACGCCCCTGCGGGCGGTTTATCCTTCAAGCTCGGGTCCTCTACCAGAGGCCTGGGAGCTTGATATATGTATGTATACATACATATATGTATGTGTGTGTGTGTAACGAACCCAGCATGTATACTGCAGTTCTAAAGTCACATACATGCTATCCCCATTTCTTAGCTTTGCAGATGGAATGTAAAAATATCAACCAGAGCAACGTGTTTTAATGACTTTGCTTTTGTTTAGCGTAAATTAGCATTGTTGTAAACAGCGGTTTAGCTTGTAAGTGTTAGCACAACTAGGATAGCTGAGCATGTAGGCTATGCTGCTATGCTACCTTTACCATGGTGGCTATAAACTGTGTTTATGGTATCATACAGAAAAATTACAGGAAACTTAAATGTTTTTCTAGTATAATGAGGAGCCCCCCGCTTACACTGTATATATATGTTAGCATTTTTTCAGGTTCAGTTATTCAATTAAAAGGAAGAGCTACTGCAAACAATTCTTGTCAGTGAGCATAAGGAAACACTTCTATTCTGATGTGAGTTGTCTGTTTCAAGACGCACAGGTGTCACTGAATGGTGCGGTTCCATGGCTTTTGTCACCACTTCTAAACCTATATGAACTCAAAAACAATTTCATGGTTGGTTGGCGAGTGGTTGGAGAAAGTTCCTTCTGTCATCAGGTGAAACTAGACACAAAGAGGAAGGAAAAAACTCCTTGCAATTGCTTTGGTCTTTAGCAGGTTGCCAGAATCTGCTGAACTTTTTCTGGAAAACACTGACTCACTAACTAAATTAAAATTACTTACAGAACAATTTGTGTCTACTTGTTTCTAAGCTATGGAATGCTTAGAATTACTCATGCACGACATGAATGACTTGCACATTAGTTAAAATTATTTACAGACTACTTAAATTTACTTAAAGTATAACCTGACTTTAAGTAAGACCCATTGTTCTACCTAACTGAAGGTATTTGCAGGGAAATTTAATTTAATTACAGGCAAATTATGGTGTTAGTCATGAGCTTAATTATAAAGTGTATCCCATTTCTCCCTAGCAACCAGATTTTGTCAGGAAGTCAATCTTTAGGCCTGTGTGACTGAAGCTTATCAGGACATGGTGAAGTTCAAAACCTTGCTATGATACATTACATTAGTTTCTTTTTTCACCTGCACACATATATAGGGGTATAAGATTATAGAGCATATGAGAATAATCTTCTTGAAAAAGTCAGCCAAGCAGTCCTAAATGCCAGTGAAACATTTAAGGTTTCTAAAAGTATAACTGTATTGTAGTGGATCGAGCCATGCAGTATCCAAGGGTGCATACACATTCAGCACAGAATTCAATACATAACACTGTGGGTGACCGATGTGGTAGCTGCTAAAAGCAGACCACACAGAGAAGGAAGCCACTGATGAATTACAGGTACTTACTGTGACAGGTTGTGGGTTCTCCAGTCACAGGCAGTCTCAGGCTATGCCACCCTCTTCGTGTGCATCTGTGTGCAGTGGCTCTGTGTGATATTATTGGTTGTGTGACTCACCCTGAACACTACAGCAGAGCCGGGTGCACTAGCGTGTGGCTGTTAATTACATAAATAGTCCTATTTCAGCCAGAACTTTATGCACAGTGATGGATCTAGGCCTCAGGACTCTGTCTGGGAGGTGTGTGAGGCTGTATGCGGAAGAACAGTGTTTACTGCTCTGCTTTACATCCGTATGCTAAAAAACAGTCTACTGATCCAGCTGGGACAGTATTTTTTGAATGTAAAATATTTTTATTCGACCTTCTCAAAATGTGTTTCAATAACAGAAATTGTCATCATGGTGAGTTGGAATACTATTCACAAATAGGAATTCATTCAACATTATAATTTTTTAAATCAAAATCAGCATGTCATCATAATCCAAGAAAACAACAAGCCTCTTTCACAGTCTGCCCACTTGGCCACCATCAAGCAACCCTATAAACAGATTTTTGTACATGTTTGGGTGTTGAAATTTCAACAAGCAGTCATCTGTTAGTAACACGAAACTGAGTCTGAGATGTTAAGCCTGATGTGACCAAACAACAATCATCATACATCATACTGAAATACACTGAAAGTAAAGCATAACAGAAAGGAAAGAGTCTGTAGTTAACACATAAAACAAAGATCTCTTCAGAAATACTTGACAAATATCAGTATATCATTCTTTTGTTATACAAAACCAAAATCAGGTGTTTCTCTTTTTTTTTTTTTCATTTTCATGGTAACACATGATCATTGATGGTATTTTGGCAACATCTGCATTTCAGGAGTTAACAGAACTATTATCATAACATAAGTCACTGGACATTACTCATCTTTGCCCCTGTCCCATCCCACCCCCAAACACGATGTCTTTATACATGATGTTACATGATAAAAAGATGATGAAATCATTGACATAGAAATGGCATTTACATAATCCACAAAGCTTTCATTTGTGGCCAGAGATTGGAAATGACTTGTCATTGACTCTTTTATTAGCTTTTCATTCTTTTTCATGTCTTTAGATGATGTAATCGAAGACTGAGGTGAATTCAGTCCAATCGCACATTGGAAAAAACCAACCAACCAAACAAAACAAAAAAACAACAACAACAAATTTTTAAATATCAAAATGTTTCCCCAAAGCAAGGTAAATAACTGGGGAAAACTAGCCAATATTATTTTAGCTATAATTCTTTGACTTGAAACTGAATTGATCTCAAATCTGCAATAAAACCCACCTAACTTCAGAGCTCAGTCTGAGTATGTAGTCTTCAGTAGAAAAAACTACAGTGTCACTACTTGTTTTGCTGGTTCTGCACCACATCTGAATTAAATCAAGAGTTCTTAGAGGCACCTGAAGTGGTACAAATATGTGCTCATCAAGGTTAAGGTATTGTCAGTTCCTTGTTAAGGTATATTTTCAGTTCATTGTCAAGTTCTCAGGAACAGAGTATCCGGAGAAGAGACCAGACCATTGATCACGCAGGTAATGATGCTTGGAAGCCTGACTCGACCATTTAGGCCTCAGGGTTTTTTTTTTCTTCCCGTGCTCTTTTTCTTTATGTAGATTTGTCGTTACATACATCCTGGGCCTGTGAAAGTATTCCCAAATGAGAGATGCACGCTATAGGAGATATTTAAATCCCAATATATACTGCATGAGAGACATTACTGCCTGCTTTATGCAAACTTTAGATACAAAAAAAGCATTCTGGTTCTCTCAAATGATCACACACATATAAAAAGCAAACATATATGTTTTGCTATACCAAATGAATGAGGTCTCTTTCAATCATTTGCATTGTTTTTTTTTTTTCTTTTTCTCGTACAGTTACTTCATGGTTAAAGTGAAAGAAACGTTTCTTGAATGAGGGCCCAGCACTTCTAGCCCGGGTGGGTGATCAATATAGGCCAAAGGGTCTGTGCAGAGCCTGCGTGGACAGCATCATTAGAATCAGCATAAGGGCTGTTGTCATATTGTCTTAAAGGCCCAGCTTGGAAAACCGGCACTATTCTACTTTAAACTCTACTAACAAGGGATGCAGCTGAGCAATGCGTCATTTAAACTTTGACCTCATCTTAAGTCCATCAATGAAAAGACTTTAATCGCATATTTGACTTGCTTGTGTTTGATCGTTTCCACTTGAGCCTTTAATACAGTACTGTGTACACAGCTTCCTGAGAGTTAGCTAGCTACCATTCTAACAAAAAACACTACAGTCTAGCTATCTGCTCATTATATAGTGATAACATACCCAGGATAACCTATTGAGCTGATCTCAAACCCATATTGGGCATCTTCCCGTAACTCATTCCACAATTGTGATAGTTTAATTAAAATTCTTAGCTGTAATGGCATAGTCTGATTTTTGAATCGCATTCTTTTACTGGTCCACAGTGATTGTGTTAGCAATGCATCCCTAACAGAGCATAACATGAATTCTAATTAACTATAATACAGTATAATGTGCCCCTCACTAGGCTGTACTTTGGCCTTGTGGTGGATGAATTGCTCCCTCAAATAGAATCAGTTACTTCGTGGGGTTTACATTATGATCTTAAAAGGGCAAAGCGTGCCAATATCTCATCTGAAACAATTACCCATGTGCAGAGCTAATTCTATTCTTGTCGTGACTTGAGCCAGGCTTTACGAGGTTCATTTACAGTATGTCAGCCTCAAGTGCTGCTCTGAGAGGGATAAGAGCCCCACGGTGCCTTGGATTACAGCAGCTTGCTTTATCATTCGTTGCAACTGCAGCTTGTCACGCTAGAATCCCACTTGTCGCTGGTATCATGACAATCGGTGTCACTGATGCAGACAAATCAATTGGCTATAGCTTGTGGAAGCTATAACAGCGCACACGGGTACAGTTGTGAGTCACAACTCAACAGCTCAAACCCGAGTACTGAATGCTCTTGCAGATGAAACAGATTCATGTCTTTAAAATCAGGAGACTACAGACTTCCTCGGTTATCACAAAAATTGGCAAAGGATTCATCGCTATACACATGATAGTTTTTAAGTTGCTGGTGTAGCAATGATCACTGTCATACATGTGTCACCATGGATAACAACCAATGACACTTGCGTGTCTAGTGCTACATCAAGTTACTCTGTTGGAGGGACAAAATCAGGGTGGGGTTGGTGACACGTCACGGTAACAATGTTACATGGACAATACTTTCTTTTTGGACAGTGGAGCTCGGAATAGTGATCATTGTAACATTGTAACTAATTTGCTGATCCCAATATGACTGTTCTCAAAGGGCCTCAGCAAGAATCATTTATAGACAGCAGACTGAACACACATCTTGTTATTAAATTTACAAACATGGTATTAGTTTGCTTGTCTTGCACTTGCCCACAGGGACCCGCACAGATTCTTCTTAGAGACCACATGGACTCTACTATAAAAGTTCCTTGCGTGAGGGCCATTATTACAGAAGGGCACAGCATCCATAAAAAAAATCAAAAAACTGGAGCTTTCATCTTATAAATGTGATCTACTGTCTCAAGCAGTCATCATTCTACTTCAGAGAACAGGGCAAAGGCAACATCTGTCCTACATATGCTTAAATTTCAATACTTGTTTTTTCAAAAAAACCAAATTAGCCTTTTTTTTGCTTAGCAGAATTACGATTTATTAGAATTATTTAAGAAATCTTGATGATTTTCTTGCCAGTTCTAAATTGTTGCTGCCATATCAAAGTAAGATTTAACTGTAGATGATTTTTTCTCTCATAAGATAAGCTCTCCATATTTTCTCAGATGCATGGACAAACACATGTTATGTTTGAATTTGGCCAATATTTTATGGAAGAACAGGAAGTGCCTTGGTGGGATTTTAATCGTAAACTCTCTACTACGAAAATCCTGGATGCAGCCCTTCCCAGAATGACAAGAGTTTTAAATCTTTGCTGTCTAACAGCCCTGTTAAGACTTAATGGTCTGAAGTGTTTTAGTACTCTTTAAAGTCTTTTTCTTTTATTCATTTGTTTATTTTTTTTTGCTGGGATTGTGACCCTCCTATCGGTCCTATGGCTACTACAAAACAGTGTTGTTTATTAAAAGAGGCATATAAGTGACATCACCTTTTTAACATTGCACCACATGGGGCCAGCAGTCCTACAGTCATATTCATGCAGCCTTAAGACATCTGTAGAGTAAACTCATCACTGTATGCTGGAGCCATAAACTGGAGTAAACTGCACACTGGAGAAGGGGATCGTGGGATAGCGCGAGGAGAAAAAAAAAAGATTAACTCTGAATAGACAGCTGCTGTTAAGTTAAACAGCTTAAAATGTACACCATACTCAATGGGGACATACTACAACAAGGGGCTTCTGTTGAGGCCATGCTAATGCAAGGGATGTGTCTCATTTCCTGTGCCATTAAAAAAGAAATCAAAGTGACCATACATGATCACTTTGATTCACGTTGCTCTGCTTCTCTGGTGAATATTTAGCTCAGGAATCCGTTTTTTAAGCCCATCTGTAGCTTCAGAAGGGAGGAGTCAAAGAAACACAATGAATTTGCACATACTCTGATGCTCTTCCAGCACGAGGAACACTGAAACCAAGGGTAGAAATACTATACGCAAATGCATTAGAGTCAGATGAGGTTTTGTTGTCGGCTGTTGTTGTCAGCAGTAATGTTATATACATCGTTAAGTATGTACAGTAGAGAATCTCCCAGAGATGTTAGGTTCTGTAAAGCTGCAATGGGGTACTCCTCTAAATTTCTCACATTTTAAAGTCCTTAGATGAAGAGCCATACGAGTCCCTGTTGAAGTGTTTTAAATATTTAATAATGGACTTGCTGCCATATTGCGAGTCTCCACTCTACCAGTGTGTGAGGAGTATTGAGAATCTGCTCTCTGAAAGCTATGAATGGACACAACACACAAACTCAACATTGGTAAATAGCAATAAGTCAAATTAACCACAGTAAAATCATAAATGGGCATTATGGTTCTTCATCTTAAGGATTGAACTTTTCACCAAAAAATCAAGACTTTAAATACAGTAAAGTTTTTTTTCTTTTTTTTTCTTTTTTACATCATAAAGGTATTCATTGAGAAAGTGTTAAATGCACTGTACAACCTTGTATAATTTTTTTTTTCCAAAATATAGTTTATCCCAGTGTGGTTGGTTGTTGTTGTTGTTGTTGTTGTTTTTTATCTTACAGAATCCTGTACACTTGGTGTCTGCATTGAGATTGGGTGATATCCTGATCATTGGAGAGGAGAGACAAGAGAAGAGAAGAAGAGAAGGGCAGAAAGAGAAGAACAGAGAAAGAGAAGTTGTCCAGTGCCCTCAGTGAAGACGCTGTACTCCGTATCGTGGCTCTCTTCTGTCCCGCACCTCAATCTGAAGGAAACAACACAGAGGCTTCATTACTGTGCTCAAAAGGAATGAAGCTATGGGTGAGATTTATAGGTGAAATCAAAGTTATTAACGGTGTGGGCAGGAGTGTAAAAAAACATAAAGCAGAAAATAACCTTTGTGAAACAGTTTTGTGGCTTGGAGTTTAAGCAAAGACTTGTTAAAATTGAGAGTCTTGATGTATTAAATGCAGTAATGTTTAACAGCACTAAAAGCATACTACTACTACTGAGCAACATTGTGGAAAGCTTCTCTTTTAACCTTTCTTCTATTGCAACAGCCCATCAACTTTGTTGAACAATAATATTATATGTAAAAGTTCTTACAAGATTTATTTAAATTTTTAACCCTTTAAAGCCTGAATCATGAAATAATTGCCCCAAAATTCAAATTGTTTGAAAATAGTGTTTATTTAACCTTCTTTTGCTTAATTCTTTTTACACTGATGATGTTGATGTCCCCAAAATTGGCAAAAAACTGTATGTATCATATATGATACACTAGGCCAGCGGTCTCCAACCTTTTTTGCGCCACGGACCGGAACAAAATAAAACTAGTACCGGTATCGAAAAAAAGAAGATCTATTCATAACACACGTGAAAAGACCCAGGAAAACTGAGTAAACGATAAAAACGATAACAAAATAAAGCTGAAAACCGATAAAAACCCTGAAAACCATACATTTCACACCTGAGCCTCAACTCTCGCGGCCCGGTACCAAACGACTCACAGACTG
This sequence comes from Aulonocara stuartgranti, assembly GCF_965226115.1. Lineage (NCBI taxonomy): Eukaryota > Metazoa > Chordata > Actinopteri > Cichliformes > Cichlidae > Aulonocara > Aulonocara stuartgranti. Next base: position 14,229,356 of record NC_138956.1, on the reverse strand, counting down.
GTACCGGTCCGAGGCCCGGGGGTTGGGGACCGCTGCACTAGGCGTTAAAGGGTTAACTAAACTTTTAAGGTAATTTTGGAAACACTAAAACTAGACCTGTGGGCTTTTAGGGCTATCGTGGTAAACCTATATTCACAGAAAACAATGTCATCAATAATAATAATAATAATAGTAATAAATACTAAAGATTATTATTATAAAATAATTTGTGTCTAAATGTACCATTTCTTTACATTGCAGTAGTAGTGTACTGTGTGGTTGCCACTAAATTCCCAGGAAAACCTCGACCTGTCTCACATTTTTATGTGGAGAGTTCAGCTGATAAAAAGAAAGAGTCAGAAGTCGTTTGAATCTTTTACCTTTGGTTTAAAACTGTTTTGAATAAGCCCACAGAGCTGTAAACCACATGATTCCTTGTTTTTTGGAGAATAAGCACTGGATTGTTTCAACTGTGTTTCAATAAGTCTAATTAGATTCAATTTAAGGTTAGATTTAATCCTACTTTGTGTTTTACACATTTTGAACATTTCACAGCTTTTTAAGATATTTATGGTGTTTTTCACTCCAAAATCAGCGTTTCTGTTTGAGGTTAGCAGGGAGGTTTTTGTTTAGAAACTGGACAGCAAAATGAACAGTATATAAACTGGGAGTACTTTTTTTTTACTGGTTAATCTGGTAAAAGCAAAGTGAAATGGTTTTACCAGATTAACCAGTAAAAATGTGTTTGGTTCAGTTTGTGTAGGTTGAAGTTTGTCAAGGCGAAGAGCATCAGGAGATTCTGGTGTATAACTATGAATCAGCTACCCACACAAAAAGAAACTGTGCTGAACTTTTTAAATATTCCTGTGAGAAATATCCAACAGAGTTTAATATTTAAATGATTCAAACTTAGAATACCTAACCTAAACTTGAACTGACATAAGCTCTGCTGCTTGATCAACTAAAAACAAATATTTATAGTGAAATAATAAAAGTAATTTTTAAAAATGAACTGTTTTCTCAAATATTACCAGTGACAATTCTTTATTAGGAGATATATTCTTCAGACATAACGCACATTAAATGTATAAAGAAACTCGACTTACCCTTGACACTGCAAAATCTGCAAGGACAGAAAAGAACAATAGTGTTGGCGTAAACACAGTGGGGCAGGAAAAAGTGCATTTGTGCATTGAGTGAATATGCTTATGTAAGTATAAGCTAAGCTAAGGTCACCACTTTCAAACAAACAAAAAGGGCACAAACAGAAGGTCATTCATTTACTATCGATGTCTGTGCCACGTCCACATGTTTTCTTTTTATGAAACTGTTATTAAACGACTGAGATATTGTAATGCGGTAAACTGAGCAGGTTTTAAACTAAATGTTTCAAAACAAAAACCTAAACTTACTCTTGGACTCTACAAAAGTAGCTTTGCATGATTGTTAGTATGGAGATGCTCAGTTCATCCTCTGTCTGAAACAAGCTGCTTTAAGGCACTTTTATTCTTATTCATTTTACTCTTTTTGTGTAAAAAGAGCTTTGTGGGTAATTTTAATCACTTTAATATGCAGTTAAGAAACCCGATGGTTGGGTTAATGTTGAAGGATAATAGGGCTTCTATAATGATCAAACAAGAAAGCTTATTTCATTTAAATTTAAGAATTGTATCCAGCTCTAAATTTGGTAACTCAACTCTGTGTTCTGTATTTCCTTGAAAATAAAAAGTTAGTTTCTCTTTATTTACTAACCCTAACTCCAGGAATACCACAACATGGTACGAAGTGCTTTACTCAAGAGAGAACAAAAAATATGAACAACATAGATACAGATCTACTCCCCTCCAATGGCGAGCACTCCAATAGTTTCTCAGAAACAGGGAATTTTGAGAAAACAAGTGAATCAGCCAATAATTCACAAACTGAAGTGCAGGCTGCAGGGGGATTTTTTTAAAATTCCTCCTTCTTGACTTCTATTCAGTTTTTTTTATTTGCATATTTCAGAACATCAGCAGTGATAGCCAGAGTAAATACAAAATGCAGTTTTTAAATGATGATTTTACTTAAGGAAAAAAAAAAAGAAATATCTAAATCTATTTGATCCTATGTGAAAAAGTAAACTTGGGAATGTGACCTCTGGCAGTGAGTCTTTCACAGTGCCGTGACCCACTCTCTGCAGCACCGACTCTTTGTTTTAATTCAGCTACTTTGAAGGAACGGTCACGACGAGGTTTGGATAACTTTTCCCTTTAATTAATGAAATTGTCATTTAAATACTTCATATGGTAGTACTTTGACTTTGATGTAGTTACTCAGGTTATCTTTGTCTAATACTAAATTTGTTTGACAAATATGTAAAACAAACAAACAAAAAAAAAAAACAGACCAAAAATAAGAAACCAGGAAGGGGACAAATAGTTTTTCACAGCATATGATAATATTTTCATCTTCATTAAGCCAGCGGAGGCTTTGTATTAAACCAAGATTGAGATTCAAAGTTATCAGGCCTGGAGATACTGGAGAAGCTTCTAACACCCAAGCAAACTGTAACTCATATTTATGCCAGTAAATCATTTTCAAAGTGTGCACTGTATATGTAAACATAACCCTTAAATAGGCTTATTATTGATCCAGTTTTCCCGTTGTACAACTCAATTTATTTTGTCACGTGTATAGCCAACAAAGAGTCCCATGGTCTGTTCCCAGGCTATAATCTACAGGGACATTTTTTCTTTTATGAAAGAATGTGCGTGACAAGAGAAACTTTACTCTGCTGGTGAAGCATTAGAAGCATTAAATGGGTAAAATCACTAAAACTGTCAGTGAGGTTAATCAGATAAGAAGAGAAAGACACGCCCACGCACTGGAATATCTCCAGTTACCATGGAAACCATCATGGAGATAGATCATCAGAGAACCAAGACATCTTATGTCACTATTCTCTCTCTTTATCTCTCAGTCTCTTCCTCTCCCCTCCTCCTCTCTCCTTTACTCCTTTACTCGTGCTCCCTGTCTCTGTGTCGCTCACACTCTCGTCCACCGTTACAGATCGTCTTCTTTCTGCCTGTCTCTCTATTTTCTGTGTGTGGGATCGAATCAAACACGTAAACCTTATTTAAGGACATTTAATAAAATGTTTTACAATATCTTTTACTCTTCCCCCCTTCATTTCTGCCTTCTGCTGTTCCTTCCCTCCTCTTCCTCTCTTTTCATACAGCTGAAACAATGCAATTTGAGTGTCCTGATGCAACATCATGCAAACTGTCAGAAATCCTCTGGAGGACTTGCTCCCACTCTTAAATTCAGCACTGAATGCAATTTGGCTGAAGATACTTAGGTCAGGTTGGAGTGCACTCATTTTTCAGCAGGACAAATTTCATGTTAATGGACAAAAAAAGCCCTAAAAATGAGATTTGGAGAAAAAACAACTGCCTTTCCTAACTCACCTTTTGAGTTGATTTACTTTTATGAACTACGCTACATGTGTTTGTTTTTCTTTGTAGGTTTTACAGTAATGGGGTTTAAAGAGTTGCAACTGGAGAAGAAAGATTGGATAAAATCAGCTAATAACTGTATTACAGTGAAATAAATTACGTTTTTTGATTAAACTTGGAAAAGTAGTTATCAAAGATCAGCAGGTTTAAAATGAAAAGTTGCGCTTTGAGTTACAGTAACAATGATACTCTGTGTTTAAGTGTTAGGAGAGTGACTATTGCCTTCGGTTGATAGAATTGATTAAACAGTGGTTTTCTGCATTTTATAATAAGATTTAAATATTAGCATAACGGGCTAACAAGTTAGCTAGAAAACTGCCATTATTCCTAACAGGATCTTACTAAGTTAACTGTATGGACTGTATTGTACATAATTGGCTTGTGGCCATCGCTGTATTCATTTTTGTTTTGTTTTTTAAGAATAATTACTAATAATTACTTACTGGTGTAGAAGCTGACTAAGAAAACAAAGGCAATGAATACCAATTTGAAAGCAAGTTGTTAATCATATGAGTGATACTTAAATTATACCCTGCTTTATTATCTATTTTATTCTGAATCAGACTATAATTTAAAGAACAAACATTGTCTTACTATACTGATAATAGCCTATGCATGTATATATATATATATATATATATATATATATATATATATATATATATATATATATATATATATATATATATATATATATATATGCATATGTACCGGCATCGTAACATATAGGATTATAATAATGTGATTATAATCACATGTTATGATAATATAATTATTAGTATCAATATTTATTTTAAAAACTGTAATTATAATTCCAAATTCCTTTGATTTTCCTATTCATCACCCCCCTGTGAATCCACTGTTAGGTTCTCCGTTTGCGTCACCTGCATGTAATTACACAGTCACAAATATTTGTACCTGCAGTGGAATTTTCTTTGAGTCACCATGTAATATGGTATAATGAATTTCAAAAAGAAGTCTGCAGGCGGTGTGTTAAATAAGACTAGAAATAAGCTTTATGTTTACAACTATAGGAGCCCCCACTGATGGCTATTAGAACAAATGGAAGTTTAATACGCTTTTGCACTGGCTTCAATTTCAGAGGCCATCTTTTTATAAAAGGTCTCTCTTGCAGCAAGCATACTGGGTGGACGGTTAGCACTACCAGATTTGATGCATTCAGCTCAGACATGTTTCCAGTCTTACCCCATAGTTATTCATTATTACTATTTTCTCAAAGTCAGGATTACGATAGATTTTTTAACCATTTCTAAATTCAGTAAATGCAGTAAAAGAATACCTGGATAGAAATACACACAATGGATCATTATTAGTCAAGGATTGGCTTTCTTGGAGTCTGAAAGTCAATACTATTGAAGCAGTTTGGGATCATCTTGACTGAGATTGGAAGAAAAGGCAGCCAACATCTAAAAAGAGCTTTGAATGTTCTTTAAGTAGCCATCCTGAAGACTGTTTCTTAAAGTCTACTTAAAGGAATGAGAAGAAAGCTTGCCTAAGAGAGTTTAGAAAATAAATGAAATAATTTAGTGAAAGACATGTTGTCTTTAGTTCAAATGAATCCTTTTTAAAGCACTGCTCTTCATTATTCCTTTACTTACCCTTGTTGTCTGTTTGCAGATCATCAAGATAGAAATCCGTCTGCCGGTTGCCCAGGACAAAGGCCAAGAAGGAGAGAATGAGGGCATCCAGAATTCCCATGATGGCCAGCATGTAAGCCCAGCGTACAGAGCAGTCACCCAGGGAGTATTTTCCTGTCTGCTCCCCGCACATGTCACGGATCACCTCGGCGTCCCATCCATCGGGGAAGATCATGCAACCCAGCACGAGGCACACTCCTGCAGAGGACAAAGAGGTTAACAGACTTTAAATGGCAACATGGATCGATTTGGTAAGTTTACAAAGAGATGTAAAAGCAGGAGAAAAAGATACTACTAACCTATACTAACTCTCTCATGTCTGGATCTAGAACTAAGTGGTATCACCGTCTGTTTGCATCCTAAGAGTTTGTTGAAATGTTGGTGTGTCACATGTGCATACATGCAAAAGAGCATGTGAAACTTTTGCTTGGAGACTGATCTGGAATACCATTTTGTGCACTTCCGAGATCCTGAACTTGCAAACTTGCAAAACAAAATGTTTGCAAGTCCAACAAAGAAGAAATTGAAGTTCCATTTGTTAGATCCATATTTCACATGTGTTGCGATAAACTTATAAGATTACTAAAATCTGACAGTCTGCAGGCATCTTAAAGAACATCATAAGGTTTGAAATGAATTCATGTTAAAGCCTCATTTGAGTTGTGCTCCATCAATAGCAGTCTTATGTTAAAATGTAATTTTAAGACACAACTTTCTGCCTACGAGCAAATTGGGAGATCAAATGATGCAATAATGTGGTTAATCACCACCCACATCCCTGATGTGTTTAGTGTGCCTAATAGTGTTATTACGCTCACTGATGCCTGTTTCATCCAGCTGGACCAGTTTGGTGGGTGGGATAATCATGGAAATGTCATCTCCCGTACCTGGTTACAGCACTAGATTTAATTACTTTTAAGACCACATGGGACTTAAAAAAAAGCTTTCCACTAAACTTTTAAATACATTTTTGGACTTTCATTAACTGTTCCACCTTTAATGAACTATTCTTCCTTAATGGGTAAGCATTCATAGCGTACTCAGTCAGCCAGTCAGCAGCCATTGATCACTGCTTATCAGTAAAACAATATTTGTCATTTAAATGTAGTTTTATTTCTGCATACATTACAAAAGAATCCGTTAATGACAGAGAGTGGCTTCACAGTGTATTGGTTAGCACATTTGTTTAACGAGCAAAAGGTTCCTGGTTCCTGGGAGGAAACGTAAATTGCTCTGGGGTTGTGAGACGAGCTGGCGGGGGGGGGGGGGGGGGGGGGGGGGGGGCTGGCTGGCACTGAGAGAGTGGAACAATGGAGTCCATAGCCTGTGTACATTCACCATGAGACAAGGGGAGGGGAGAGGGGAGGAATTTAAAACGTACAATCACTCCAGAAAATCTGAAAGCCCAGACACAAGGGAGAATATGCAATGCACACGCACTCAGATGCACACACATAATACCAAGGCCTCTAGCGAAAGACACACATATATATCTTCAGTGCTACAACAAAAATGGTAATCTATACTTTACACCTCAGCTCATTCATCAAAGTGAGTATCACTGAGGGAGCTGATTGTGCCATATTTCTTGCTCACCAGCACTGTTTAAATAGCAGTCAGTCTGTGCCCAAGGGGCTGTAAGTAAAGCACTGGGCTCCACTGGGAGATGGGGAACATACATGGCAGACGTCACACTGGATCTTCATTTCAGACCAGACGTGTCTTTTCCACGGGCAACATCACTTGTGATACACACGAAAAGTCAGACAAATCCGGCTGAGTCTGTGATTATTACGCTTCGTTCCAATACATGTTGAAACGATTTAGCGTCTGGAGCTCAATTGGTGTGCATATTTGAATATTTTATTACTGTGAATATCTGTGTGTGCCTCGTGTGCACCACTGAAGGATGCTGGGCACCGTTCAAGCACTGTGGCTGCTGTGTTTGAATGGTACCCAGTCAAATCTGTGCACACAGTCACACACAGATCATAGAGGATAATAGCACCAGATTGTGCTTCTCAATATGTAAGACCCAGTCTTTGCTTCTAGGCATCAAGTTGTCCACACTCATAAAGGTCAATGCACCTTTCTGAATGTGGACATTTGCTTAGTAACCTGCACAGTAATACAAAGTGTGGTACATAATGCTGGTAAGCTTGTGAGCTGGAGTTTTGGAATCTAAATATGTACTAAAAGTTTTTCAAGCTTTCAGATATTAGTCAGTCCACACCTTTTACTTGAGAGGTTGGAGTGGTTCTTATCAGGTTTTTGAGTAGCATGGGTGTCAACTTTGTACTATGGCAATTAAAAAAAAACTACTTGAATCAAAATACATGCTTATAGGATCCAAACTGTACCATCTAGTCTGCAGTCAACCAGGATTGTGTGAAGGGCTGATAACTGCTAAGGAGACCTCACATATTTGTCTGTTTGCTGACTTCTTTTTAGTATTGTTGGTTTGGAAAGGCCACAATTCAGTGTGTGCAAAGTAAAAAATAGACTGAAGAAACATGAACCATGAAGTGATTACTGATGCCACATAGTTTCACTTGCACAGTTCACTTGCATTTCTACAGCGCCTCAGCCCGATACACTGTAACGTAAAGACCCTAAAGCATTCAAGAGAAACCCCAACAATCAGACGATGCCTTATGAGCAAGCACTTGGTGACAGTGGGATGAAAAAACTACCAAAGGACTCTGCATGTTTGCTGGTGGCAACAGCAAAAACACAATCAGCTGTTCTGATTAGAGCATAAACAAGTAATCCACTACTTGTTGGGACAGTAAAACCAAATTATTTTTAAACTCTATTGTCATAATACAAAAAATTAATATATAAGTACTGCACACCACACATTGTTTTTCTGTGTCTGAAAGAAAAAATATCGGCCAATTGATCAGATTTTGAAATAGCAAAGCAAATACCGGCTAATCTTAAGGAGCCTATATCAGTCGGGCTCTAAGTAATCTGAATGAAGAGAATATACAGCATGTTTTTAAAAAAAGAACTGATGCATCGTACTTACTTAAAGCAAGCTAAACTCACACAGTACAGTTTGGTGCACTGTTCAATGTTGGTAGGTAGGTGGGAGAAGGTAAGACCTTTTAGCAAAAGTGTGGCTATTTCCTGGAAGCACTACCTACAGCGCCCACTCACATCCTGGGCCTTATGACCTCAGGAAATCACATGATAGGGTGGGGCTAGGTTTCACAATGAGTTCACCCGAAACTGATTGTGACCTACACCCGTTTTTACACCTTGGCTCGTGTGATTAGGTAGAGGATCATTAGGGGGTTCATTGTCCCTCTTGGGGGGACACTCCCATAGGGCTTAAATCTGGGACGCTCCACCATTTGACCTTAGAACTGAAGAAGCTTCTCGGATGAGAGGTGAAACGTCTTCAAGCAACTTAAAGAAATCCAGACGCTCTTCTTTCCAAGCTCCTTAGACTACATACAAGCAACACAATGAGCTTTTCCATCTTTTTTGAGACAGCTTAGTGTATAAAAATGGTCAGGAAAACACGGGTCTCAGACTAAAATGTTGAAGTTTTTCTAATGGGAAAGGGTAAATATAAAATATTCAGTTTGGTAAAACAATACAACTTAGAGGGTTCTAAAACAAATGAATTCCACCAAAAGATGTGGTTTTCTAAAATGTCATGAAGGTGATTGATCTGAGTATATTAAAGCCACATCCATTAGTCATTTGGTTGAACCCTGTCACATTAGGGATTCCCTCTGAAGATCCTGCTTTTTATATACTGGCAATCCATCATGAGAATATGGTGGGTGGTGAACTCACAGCAACAGATGAGGGATGATATGAGATTAGTCACCACCTCTCTGTGTAAACATACAAACACAAGGAGTCCTATTTTGAGCTGAAATTTACGCCATTTAAAAATGTGACCGCTCCTCTGACAGAATGATTGCAGGCGTAATGGGGGAATGTAATGAGAAAGAATATAATGAGGATAACACAGTAAGTAATGAGAGAATTGAAGAGCAAAGGAAGTAATCATCGTGGGAAATCACCACGTTATTAGCTTCTTTTATGGCCTTTATGCAAAATATTAACATAGATGAGGAATGGTAAAATCATTAACTGAGTAATGAGTGTCAGGTAACATGTTTTATGGATTTTTGATGAATGTTCCCCATCTGGTTGGAAACACCTTTGAAGTTATTGAGTGTGGGCTTTTTAGAAACATGGCTTGGAGAGCCTGACGGGCACCATACTTGAGCCTCATGGCAACTCATTAACTAGCCCATTTCCCTCTGTAATACATGTTATTTGTTTACCACTTAAAGTTTATTTGTGCTGTAAGCAATTATCAAAACTTTTTTTAATCTAATATTTTGGCAGGAAATTAAATATTATCTCATCTCGTGTTATGCCTTACTATAATTCAGCGTTTACAATCATTGCTTAAGACATTGGCTTGGTCAGTAATTTTAAATCTACAGCAGCCAAAGTTATTGCTTTGAGTCCTAATAACCATGCAACATAAATGTAGGAAATGCTCCAGCAGGAGAGCATCCACCTTTGCTTTACTAACTGTGACAACGAGGACACGGCATTCTCATTGGCTACTGACTTATGATTGACAATCGTTAGCCAGTGAGGGCGGATAATTCTTCTGTCCAACTAATAATGACCTTTCTTGTTTGTTTTGTTTGTTCAGTAAGATCTGAAACTACCAGCTGAGACCATAAACTCATCAGGACAGTGTTTACTAAGGTAACAGGTCAATGAAGCCGAAGGCTGTTTCCCCATTGAGCAGGCTTGGCCAACTCCAGGCATGTAGGGCCGGTGTCCTGCAGGTTTTAGATATCACCCTGGGTCTACACACCTGAATCAAATGATTAGTTCATTACCAGGCCTCTGGAGAACTTCAAAACATGTTGAGGAGGTAATTTAGCCATTTAAATGGCTGTGATGAACAAGGACACATCTAAAACCTGCAGGACACTGGCCCTCGAGGCCTGGGTTTGGACACTACTGCCATAAACTTCAATACAACCACAAGTATTTTTACAGCAAGAGGAGTCGCCCTCTACTGGCTATTAAAAACAATGTAGGTTTAAAAGATTTTTGCTTTGGCTTCACTTTTCAAACCCAAAGTACAAAACAAACCTGCTAAAATGTACATCTTTTATTCTGTCTGTGGATTTTACATTTGTTTCCTTGATTGGTTCTCATTGTTGCCTTGAGTTTACCTTTGCCTTACTAAATGTTTAGTAAAGCCTTGATTATATTGTGTTCTGGACATAGATGGCTGAGTAATGTAATGTACTTAGTGTATTAAAGTCCCATCCATTAGCCATTTTGGTTGAACCCTGTTTGCAGAGCAAACAGTTGTTTTCCTTTAACTCTGCGGCTTGCTTTCTCCATTTGAATTCAAGTGAATGTGCACATTTCATCAAAGTTGCAACATGAACTCTGAGAATTACAACATGAGATAATCTCTGTGCTCATTTTTCTTTTGCATTACAATGAAATGCTATGTTTCCAACCCATGCAAGAGCACAACAGAGGACTAAAAGTTGTGAACTGATTCACAATTTCCAACTTACATAACAAATGCTCACAAATTGCTTTTGTGAGCATGCACAAGAATGACTGCATGCTGTGACTTGCAACATCTTTTTGGCGTGTTTAACTCTTTGATGCTGGGACCAGGTTATTACTAACAAAACAAATGTAGCATTATGCTTTCAGTTAGATCAGATTTGGGGGAGCTAAAGCTATTTCACTGCATTGTGATTACTTTTATGCACTAGCAGATTGCTGTACTCACCAGTAGTTTGCATGGAAGACATGAGTTTGTCTGCAAACACTCTCCAGAATCATGAATTCTTCATACAGACAATGTGAAAGATTATCGAAGCTTGTTGAAAAAACGGATATCCATAACTTGAAATTTAGTCTCTGAAATTTCGAAATCCCTAAAAAATTTATTTTCAAAGTTTTTGAGTTAGCTCTCCCAAACAAGAATCTCTGTGAAGGATGTGATTTCCTTGTTAACCAGTAGCAGTTGGCGCAGACACATTTGGGTAGTAACAATATCAGTGAGTTACCAATGTATTGCAAAAGTGAACACATTGGTGCCAGGTTCTTCAGCTTTGAATGTGATGATAACTGCAAACAAGGTGTCAATGTGTTTATGTGGAACTGTTGGACAGCTGATGCCTTCCGCCTTCTGCTTCAGCTTCGTTGTCACAAGGAAATTATATACTTTCACAGAGCTGACTGGTAGAGCTAACTCAAAATTTTGGATGAGTTTTTTTTTCCTGTGGCTGTAATGAGCCTCCATAAAAGATTGATGTAGCTCCCAGATTTGACAAGTGACACCACTGCAAAAGTGCCCTAAATATGCATTCTTTTTAATGTCTACAAGGGCAAAACCTGCTGATCTCAGTGAATTCATGTTTCTGATGAGTTTATTATACATTTGTACATTTTTATGCATTCAGTGTATGCTGACTGGCTGACTTGTTATTGAGTTTGTTAGCCAATGGCTGTGCGGCATCGTGGTGTGATCTGTACCATCTGGTTTCTAAAGAGCACAATGACAAAAGTGAAAAACACCAAGCTTGAGCCTTAATAACAGGACTTTACAATAAATTATGGAGGATTCCCCATCTAGCATACTACCTATGATGGAGACGGACCCACATTTGTTTCGCACTTAATAATGTTTTTTCTTTGGTTTGGTTTTTAATAGACTGAAGGTTAGCGGCATAGATGAGATTTAGTTCAGTTTCACCTAAAATATGTAACCTCTCATCATGTAATGCATTTTCTTTCTAAATCAAGCCTCTATTCAAATGTATTTAGTAACTTGTGTTGTTAACATACTCAGATGTAGTTGAGTTCAGCAAAACGTGCAAGCGCATGCACCGTTTAAAGCAGGGGTCCCCAACTCCAGGCCTTGAGGGTCGTTGTCCCTCAGGTTTTAGATCTCACCCTGGGTCAACACACCTGAATCAAAAGATTATTTCATTACCAGGCCTCTGGAGAACTGCAAGACATGTTGAGGAGGTAATTTAGCCATTTGAATCAGATGTGATGGATCACGGACACATCTAAAAACTGCAGGACACTGGCCCTCGAGGCCTGGAGTTGGGGACCCCCGGTTTAAAGCATCAGGAACTCCGCAGCAAAGTGTTCAGCACAGTACACGCTGGATAAAAAAACCCATTTCTTTGTGAATAGCATTCTAGTATGACAGCAACGATCATGTGGCATGTACTCTCTGTGCACTCTCCTCTATCTCCCCTTTTTCTTTCATCTTCAACTCAAGCCTTTAAGTGGGCACCAGCAGGCTAAAAATAACCCCCACCTTCCCACAACCCAAGAAAAGCCCTTTGAAGTTGTTGGGGTTTTTCCTCTTCCTTCCTCCCCTCCACTCTCTCAAGACACTGCATTCTGAACTTGGAAGGAAGGAACTTCAAAGGCAACAAGCGGAGGGATCGAACAGAGAAGGCGGATGGGAAGGAGGCGAGAAGAACAGAGTTGATGAGTGAAAGAATAAAAAAAATCAAGTCGCATGGCTACTGAAGCTTCACTCCATGTCTTATGTCATTCCCCCCCCCCCCCCCCCCCCATCTCAGTTCATCACCTCCTGTCACTTCTTTTCAGCTCAGCATTCACAGCCAATCAGCTGTTAGGAGGCATCAAAGCAGATCAAACCAGGGAAGACAATTGGAAATGCACCACCTGGATATGATTGTGATCCAGCTCATTAAAAAGACCGTGAATCATTTTTATTTTTAGTGTCTAAAGATATTTATAGGCTTGTTACGTAACAGTTTTGTCAGACTGTCTTATCTACAATCTTCACGGATTCTTTCTTCATTCTCGACAGCCCAAAATGATTATATAAGTCCTCTAAAAATACCATGAGTGTGCTAAATATAAATGTGTGTGTGAAGTAATTTTGACTTGAGTAGTTATAGGCTAAACACCACCATCACATGGTTGTGACATCATCCAACACCCTTTTACTCCTTAGCCATACAAGGCTGATGGGGTATTGTCATTACCCCACAGAGCGGGTGGGAGGGCGGCATGGACACTCAGGGTGGGGAATGCGATAACTTGCCATGTAGGTGACGTAGGATTTTGAAATTGATATCATAGGTGTATCTGCTAGGACCCTGAGGGGTAGAACTGGCGGTCACCAGTATTTTTAAATTTTTTTATTCTTAAGCATTGCTTTATAAGGAAATTGGAAGGTACAGCTGATGTGTTTAATTGGAGATAATTTATCTGAATGTTAAGAGCGTGACCACACCTCGTACACTCCTTTTCCAGTTCTCCATCTATACACAACTCCCCTTCACTGCAAGCGGTTTGTTCTCTTTTTGTTGCCCCACCCTCCCTCCCTTCTAAAATTCATTCCCTTCTCATTAGTACATGGGACTCATACTTACTCCAACTGCCATTATCTACTAGAAATGCTGTTAAATCTTAATGAGAATGTGGTGCTAGCTAGATCAGAGGGCGATTACAAGCTTGTTTTGTTTCGCATTTGTTTCACAAGTTACCACACACACTGGGGCCAAGAAAAGGTGAGAATATGTTTGCTATTTTCTGATAGTTTGGCTTATGGGTGGCCAGTGGTCCATGTTTTGAGTTTACAGTAGAGGCAGTGGATAACCACAACTTGTAGTTAAACGAGTGACATCATCCATTGGTTTCTGCATGTCATATTGGATGAATTCAGTGATTCAGTCATATTTGAACCAGTAGCCCTACCAATGGGAAGGTCAGTGGACAATTACCCAGCTACAGCACTCTACATGTCAAAGTATCCTTGGGTAAAATACTGAACCCTGATTTGCCCCCAGTGCATCTGTTGGAGTGTGTGTGTGTGAGTGTACTTAGGCATAGGAAAAAAGTGTTTAAATCAGGGATGTCAAACTCCTTTTACTCCACGGGCCACATATGTGGCACTTTGGTCTTAAGTGGGCCAGACCAGTGAAACTGCTGTTTCTGTCAGTAGTTTAACTGCACATTTAATCTCTGAGATATCTCACTATAAGAAGAAGAAGAAGTTTCAACAGTATGTCTCAGTTTTCTCTTAATAATGAAGAAATCCTTTTGGAGTTAATGAAAGAAATCTGTCAGCACAGCTCTTTGGCCTTAAACTGAAAGAACTGAATTTTTTAAATTATGGAAAAAATTCTAATAGCCAAACTGTCCTGTAATTATAAAGCGGAAAGATTTTGTAACATGTAAAAAAAAAAAAATATATATATAATAATATGGTAATGAAGAAACAGGAACTCTTCTGTCAGATAACCGTTTATCTATTGCTATATTACTCTGGTGTAGTGTGAATGGCTGTGGGGGAGGTCTTTGTCAGTGTGACAAGCTGTAAAATACATAAAGTTAAAAGTTCAAAATGTATTTTCCAAAGCCATCCAGTGGCCATCCAGTGACTGAAGTCTTTGCCAGGCTGTTTCTGGGCCCCAGGCCTTATGTTTGACACCTAGGCCGAAATGAATGTGTCGTTACGAAGGGAAAACTGTCCATCGAGGCCAAAACAACATTTTTTCGGACCAGATTTAAAAACGCTGTTTAGTTGGCTATTTTAACATATCCTGTATGGACAAAAACCCTGATCACCTGCACATAACATCAAGAGGAACTCCTCAGCCATGGAAAACCATGCCATATAGCATAGTCTATGGAGATTGTCTCTCTTTTAGAGGAACCCTTGAGTGGGTATTGGGGAAACTACAGGTTTTGGTCCTCAGCTTTGTCTGTTGGCTTTGTTCCCATCTCACTAAAACATGGTTCCTGTCATGAAACGCTGTGTGGCAGGCAGGAGATGTGGATCTAAAATGCAGGCGCTCAGACTTGAGGTGTTAACTCAAAGTCACAGCTTTATTGGCTGGCAGGAAAAAAAACCCATACAAACTAAACTAAACCGGGAAACAACAAACTAAAAACTCAAAGAGAGACACAGGGCGCTCCACACAGCATGAGGGACGACGCGACACTGACTCAGAGAAACACAGGATTTAAATACAATGGGAAGTAACGAGGGGAATGAGACACAGAAAGAGAGCACAGCTGGGAGAAATCAGAACTGACGAGACAAGGGAGCAAAGTAGGATACACATGAGACACAGACCTTCAAAGTAAAACAGGAATTAGCACAGATGCAAACTAGACTAGGGGAGACAGAGCAACTAAGAAACACAGAGGGCAGCTACTAAATACTCAGAGAACTAAACAGAATACAAGAACACCAACTAAGACACTACACTAAAGAACAAGCTGGGACAACAAAGAGAACTAAGAACATAATACAGAAAACTCAGAGGCACAAGAAACTCAAAACACTGGGTCACTGACCCAGGACCGTGACAGTTCCACTCTATATGAATTAAACTCTCTCACTTTAAGCCAGCATCCTTCCAATTGGTTGACCCTTGTGGATAGAAGGTTTAAAAGACAGGAGGCTGGAGCTTCTTCTGTGTGCCGGAGATGACCATATTATAGAGGTCCTCTCTCGCTGACATCACACAGTGCCAACAGTAGAAAGCTGTCTGAAACATGGCATTCAGAGCAGTGAGAGGCCTGAGCTAAAGAATCACATAACAGGGTCAATTTAAATATGGCGGCAAAACCATTATGGTACGGATTAAGACTGCATGTTGCTGTCACTTTAAACAGTGTAACATGTTACCAGTGAGGTATGTAATGGTATAGAATTAGTTGATATGGATAACTGATATTTAAAAAACAATATCCATCAGTTATTGTTGATTAGAACTGGAAATTAGCATTACATGTACTATTATTAAATTAGTATTAGTACATAATGTTGCAATATAACAATTTAGCCATTTCGACATCCTGATGGTGCGGAAACCGTTTGAGGCGAGATACTAAAACCCCCCATAAATATTTCTAACTCCTGGCATCCATGTGGAAGCAAACCCCTGCAGTTTTCAGTCCAACGCAGAGCAGCGGAGTGGAAAGGTGTGAACATGAATGCACTGAGAGATCACCATGTCCTGTCTATAATGTAATAAAGCTGTTTGAGGTCTGCCCTTTTCTCTGCTACTGTGTCTAAACCTTGGCCTGCTGTCCTCCTATATAATGGACGGCCTGGCTTGCTGATATACAGAGCTTTTATTAGTGCTGAGACCAAGCCTGCTTTGTGTGTGTGTGTGTGTGTGTGTGTGTGTGTGTGTGTGTGTGTGACAGAGAGAGAGAGAGACTTCAGTGTTAGTATGTGGACTGCTGAGGGGGCACTTTGCAAGATGTTGCTGCCGCCAGGGTTCACTGGCCCACTTGGCACAGAGCTTTTCTTTTTTATTTCTTTCAGTTTGGTTGTTCACTGTAAATTTTCTCTGTTTTAAATTAAAAGTTGTTGCTTATGTACGCTGCATATGGTTATACGGTACCGTGTACGTAGAAATGTACACATTTTACAAAACTGTAGACTTTGTCTTAAAGATTTGTGTTTACTGAGCAGGGCAAAACAATGTGTGAGCACAATGCCCAAGTAGCCCTCATAGTAGAGCTGCCACAAACAATGATTTTGATAGTTGATTAGTCTACTAATCAGATTATGGACATAAAACGTACAGCTTATTCCACCAGCATGCATCTGCTCTTATATAACTATCATTAGCTTACAGCTTGAAGTGTTTAAGGTATGTGCTAACTAAAAATAAAGACAAGATGATAGTTTTTCTTTTTAATTTTAATGAAATTTGCAGATTGTCTCAGTGAAGATTAATAAACTCAGCTGTCTGCTCCTTGCTATCTAAAATATAACAGGACACTTCTACCATCTCACAATTCTGTTTAATCAGTTTTCTGTGTGACGTTCATTCAGCTGTGTGAAAACTATAACTTTAATCTCAGCCAAACTGATTTACTCAGGAACAAATAAAACATTGAAAAAAGCCAAACAATAAAATTTTTAAGTTATCTAAGTGACTTATATATCATGTTTAACCTGAGTAGCGAAAGATGGCGGGGATCTGAAAACGATTTGCCAGGAGTTTGTTGTTCTCGCCAGCTCTAGTGAGCCTTGAACCGCCGGCCAACTAACTATTGAGCTGGTGGGTAACAGACGTCTCTGAAAACAAGCACTTTTGCAAATATGTGGTGTCTTGATAAACCAAGCAGATATTTGAAGTTTACACAGTTACATTCTCACCTGAAAATATCTTAAAAGTTTATTTTGTGACCCAGAAAGAGTAAGAACAGTAATATCTCAACTAACTAGCTGCCGCCATTGTTGGAAACTTTAATTGGCTGGGCCGCACTATGAATTCTGGGATAGGCTGGGCCACAAAGGATGAACTCGACCCATCCTTCAAATCTTGGGAAATGAAGGACAAATTTGTCAGCTGCATTTGTCAGAGTCTTCGAATTTGGACAGTCTCCGTCGCATCGCTGTAACATAATCGGCCTACAAATGCGGCCTCAGGAGGATGCAGTCCATGAATTTGGACACAGCTACGATACCGGAGATTGCGTCTTCTTCTTTGCGGTTTAACGGCAGCTGGCATCCTTGTTCATGCAGTGCTGCCATCTTCTGTTTCAGTCCATTATTACACTCATAAATCCTACTGACAGAGGCGCCCTGGGGCTGCCCTGGGGCGCCTCTGTCAGTGCGCCCCAGGGCAGCTGTGGCTACAATGTAGCTTGCTGTTGCCTGTGTGTGAATGGGTGAATGACTGAATGTAGTGTAAAGCGCTTTGGGGTCCTTAGGGACTGAGTAAAGTGCTATACAAATGCAGGCCATTTACCATTTACTACTAATTCCTACATCTTTCAGGATCTTACAAAGCTTCAAATGACCCGTCGACTATTAAATTAGTCGTCAACGATTTTGATAGTCGACGTAATTGTGACTAGTCGACTAATCGTGGCAGCCCTAGTTCATAGGTGTGGTTAGTTCATTGGTGATTTACTAAAGCTGTCTTCTAACACAAGCGCAGTTGACCCATTTCAATATCAAGTGCAAAAAAAAATAAAACATGCTTTTTTCTGTGTTAAATATTAGCACCAATATCAGTTTGTGTGCTCGATTTAAACATTCTCCTCCCTGTATTTTGCGTTTTGAGAAAGGAACTCCCTTAAATATGCACATGCAGCAGGAGCAGTCACAAAAATCTGTGAAATTCCACCTCCCTACATGCAATTTTGTCACTGCATCCCTTTGTAAATACCAAGCGTAGCTTCATGTAGTACTTTACAAGTACTTTAAAGCTGCAAATGAAAACACTGCAAATAGTGATGCATGTAAGAAGGAAATTCTCTACTGTGGCCAGATCATCTACTTCTTCCAACTCAGATGGAAAAACTCCCAGTTAGCTCTTACAGTATGCTTCATGTTTTCCAGAATTTGGCTGAACATTTAAGTAAAGCCATGTACATTTTACAATTCATCCTGCTACTTCTATCAGCAGTCACATCATCAATAAATGACCAGTGACCCACTTCTACTGTCAGCCATACATATCCATGCTGTAATATTGCCTCGACCATGTTTAACAGATGGTGGTATTCTTTGGATCATTAGCTGTTTCTCTGCTTCTCCATACTTTTCTCTTCCCATCATTCTGCTACAAGCTTATCCTGTTTATCGGCTACAAGTTTGTCTTGTAGCAAGTATCACATAAAGACACCCAAGAGTTATATGGAAAAAAAAATCTTACATCTTTGATGCTTTGTATAAGGCTGGCATCCTTGGTGCCAGTATGAATCTGAAGAAGTGTATTTGTCTTTTTGAGAATTTTTGGGAGTACCTTTTAGGAGATTTTCTTTTGTTGGGAAAGATGACCTACTATGATTTATTATGGTGCAGTTTGTGGATTTTGAAATTTGTCTGAAAAGCTAAAGTTATTTTGAAAAAGTGTAAGGAACTTGTTTGCTGTGGGGTGTCAGAAATGTCTTAAATAAACAGCAGGAACAATATGAATTTAAAATGAATGTGAAATTTCATACAGAAGATATCAGTCACAACATTAAAATCTCACTGTTGCTCTGCCTCATTGGGCATGTACCCTTGCCAGTGTGTCTGACATCAGCAATGTTGGCAGGGGATCCTTTGGGTTCTGTGGATCAGGCTTGTTCAGCCATATAAAGCATGGATGTGGAGAGTTTAAGCTTTTGGATGTGTACCTTGAACTGCTCCTGAGCAGATTTTGTGGGTTGGTAGGGCTTAGAGAAGCCTTAGTTTTGTTGTTATAATCTGTGTGGTTGGACTAAACAATGCTTGGGTTGATATTGATATTGATACTCCAAAAAATTAAAGGATTTTTTTTCAAAATAATCAGATCTCAAAGGGGAAGTGAAAAGATTATGTGGCAGACTAGTCCATGTTTTGATGACTATGCTGCTCAACCCACAAATGCTTTTCCTTGTAAATGTGGAACCATTTAGGAGGATACGATGAGATTTTTCAACAGTATAACATTTATTACCAAAAAGCATTGTTACAACAAACAAATAATCAGCCAAACACAAATTTCCCTCCTTTTTTGGGCCAAGCCTACGTTGTTGCTACTAACTACACATCAATGAGATGTAAGACTTTGTTTCTCACTCCTGCACCGACACACACACATACACAGAGAGCGACAATGATGAGACGGGTCAAAGGAATCCATTATTCAGCTGTTAGGATATTTTTAGAAACACCCCAGTGACTTTGGAATTATTTATTAAGTGCCTGATAATTAAAACATGTACGTTTGGTTGGGAAAGCCAACCAGAAATCTCAGAGAGTGAAAGACACAGAGAAGGAAAGAGTGAGCAAGAGGCAGGGAGACTTTTTCTCGCTACATCTCTCTCTGTCTTACATACACACACAGACACATATACATCTCTTTAAATACATATACATATATATATATATATATATATATATATATATATATATATACATATGTAAAAAAAACTCGACCACTGCAGCATTTATTTAAATCTACTGTGCATGTGCACACATGCTGCATGGATGCACACAGCCACATTAACTGCAGAAGCAAAAACAAAAAAAGAAAAGAAAGAAAAAATAAATACATAAAAAAAATACATAAAAAAACACCACACTGCCTCAAGAGAAGAAAAGAGAAAACGTTCTCATTAATCATTCAGCTCTCACACCATCATGTACACATTTACCCGTTGTCTCACACAGTTGCGAGAACAGATGTGTGTGTGTGTGTGGGGGGGGGGGGGGCAAGATACACACAAAGCATACCATCAGCATGCACATGCAAATGAATTTGCTGTGTTTTGCTCCCTCGCGTTCTGCCTCTCCTTCCATCACATGCACACACTGTTACGCACTCTTTCTGCTGCTCTCTTGCTTTCCTTCAGAATCCTTGTAAGAACAAAAACGGACAACAAGGAAAAACAGAGAGAAACCGAGAAAACTCAAGCTGCTTCACCAGAAAAACAACTGTGTTCACTGTTTGTACAAGAAGGAAAAAAACAACATTTTCCCTTTCAGAGTCAGGACCAACAACATATGTAGGGTGACGTTACTAGAACTCTAGTACTAACTCTAGTAGGGTCTAGTACCAAAATCATTTGCAGTGCTCGGTGATTCTAACTTGTAGTGACGTCAAAATTGATTGTTCCTGCATCTGTGACAGCCCATGAGATGGAAAGGTCATCATCTGCCTAATTCTGCAAGTCCCCAAGGACTGGATCTCCTCCAGCAGCACATTACATTATGTTCTTGTAAGTATTATATTCACTGTGGATATTATTATCAACACGTGTAGCTGTATTAAGTAGTTGCAACATAATAAGCAATGAAATTCTTCTTCTGCATGACTGGAGTTCAAAACTGCATTTTTCTATTGTAGATGTGGAGAAACTATCAGTGAACCTCAAATTTATAACAGTCTTTCCAAAATAGCTGAGTAAAAAGAGAACGCAATCATATGCAAAGACTAACTTTGAGTGAAAAAAAGCACACACAGCACGATTTCCTTTCAAAATTGTAAACATGTTAAAAAAGAAAAGAAAATGAAATTAAGTTTACATTTTGAACAGTATATTCTTATTTTGCTCTGGAGACCTAACCTTGGTGTACTCCAGCTTTCATCCAGAGTCAGCTGAGATAGGCTCCGCCTCCTCCCTTCTCTGAATTGGACGAGACATTAACAAAATGGATGAATAGATGTTTATTCTCATTGTGAATGTAGATTAATTTGACACAGTTTTTGTTTTTAAAAAGTTGAGCCTGGACATGTTTCCTAACAGTTTTTTCTTATTATAAGAGCAGTTAGAAAAAAGTCTGGAGGAGCTGAATGAATTTCCACTATTAATCTAAGCAGTAAGAGCGAATGAATATTGGAAAATTTAAACCCAATGCAGAAGCACTGCAGTGAGCAGTGAATGTAATTACTCAAGATTATTTATATAAAAGTATATCTCCTATGACCATTTTTTTTAGATTATTTGCACTGTGGTTACTCAGTGGTTCCACATCTATAGATGAGCTTTTCTTCACCCTTCCTCCAAACACCTCTGCTTTTTGCCTCAGTATCTGTTAGACTAATTCTACAGGTCATTTATTTCCATGACATTCAGACTGGAAGCAAAACTATACCCCCACAAGATCTTAACTTTACCACAGAGCCCACACACACACAAACACACACACACACACACACACACACACACACACACACACACACACACACACACACACACACACACACACACACACACACTGCTGAACAGTCCCTGACAGGTTGTTTCTCCCTACACGGCTCCTCCCCTGTGCCACAGCCCATGTCCTGCTTAGTTCTGTTTAATATTGCAACAGCCAAGGTCAGATGTGAAAGAAGGATAGTGGACTGAACTGATGGAGATGGGAGTGAGAAAGGGAGCAGTTGAGCTCTACGATTAACTTGGTACTTTCCTGTTCCTCCACCTCTCATTGCCAGAGGGATGCAGGAAAACAGGAGGAGGGTGGAGTGAGAAGGTAGTTGATGGGTGAAGTGACCTCGCCATCTCTGTGAGAAGTAAACGCTGAAATCCTATTTGAATTTCCTCTGAGGTTCTTAGACTAAATTCATCTTTGTTCAAGTAAGGTGAATTAAAACTAAAGTGCTAGCCATTTTCCCAGGAGCATTTTCCACTGAATTAATCTAAATCCAAGCAAAGGTGTGAGCAGAGAAGCTATTCACAGACCTACAGTGCTTTGGGGAAATCTAGCCCTCCACTTGTTCCTTTGTGTGAAGAAGGAAAAAAACTGCAGTTTAGTCTAGATTCTAAGTGTAAAATGATCCCATTATTCACATTCCCATCCAGGTGTGACACAACTGGGGGAAGATGGGAGGAAAATCACCTATTAGCATGTGGCTGTTGATTCTCTATTGGCCCTAACCCACTTTTGGAGCTTTTGGTTTGGATTGTAAACTGAACATTTCTTTGTTTAAGTGCAGTCCCTGATCAATTATCAATAGGGTCTGTGCAACAAGAAAAGTGGAACTGAGATGCCATTTGGATGTGATTTGTCTCTCTAGAGGAAATTTGGCGATTTGACTTTTTATTATTTGTGATGGTGCATGTTTTCAGACTAGTCTGAAGCATGTGTCGCTGTCAGTAATACTTGTAATTACATCTAAAATTCACCTACATTTTTTAAGCCAACTTTAAATTCTGGTGAGTTAACTGACCAAATATGGAAATATTTTATACCCCACTTCTCCCCTTAGCACCCTGATGAAGCTCAACCCAAGCATCAGAATGATTAGGAGAGGTAATTTAAGTAACTTTGGATGTGGTGTGGCTGTTAGTCCCGGGGGTTGATCTGAGTATTGCAGAAACTGCTGATTCACTGGGATTTTCCCTTGCAACCATCTCAAGGGTTATTTCCAGCAGCTTGTTGAATCTAAATTATTGTGATGTTACCTATTGGGTTGTAGACCTTTTTCACAAACTATGACGAGTGAGGGAAGGGTTTGAATATGAAATCGAGACACTTCAAGCTTCAAAAGGAGCACAGGCCATTGCTGGCTCTCCCAGCGGTCTCGGCTCTGCCTGATTTCCCCACCCGAGCCTCTTTGCTTTGAATTTGCCCTCAGTGATTCTCTAATAGTCTTGTCTTCTGGTCTAGATGTCGTCATACCATCCCAAACCCTTATCCTTGGAGAGAAGTGGTCCAAATTTCTATGGCCTCTGGTAGAAGGTGGCCACACATGCAAACTCCACATAGACAAGCCTCCAGTAGATGATGGATTTGAACCCAGGAAAATCTTGTTTTGAGGCAAAAGTGCTAACCACCACACCACCCTAAAAACCATATATTATTAAATGAACATGATGCTGCATTAGATAAGACCTCAAATCTATGACTGACACCATAAATTAATTAGAAAAGTGTTCACTGAGGTCATAGATCATGTACTGCCACCTGCTGGCGATAGATTACAGAACACACATTTAAGTCCCTGCACTGGTTTGACTTTTCACACCCTGAGACTACATCCATGATTTCTTTAATTTATATATATAGCACATGATTCTTCACTAATTACATATTCTTATTGCATAGTAGTCTTAGTTGGTACATGATAAATAAATTCCTAAACAGAAGCCAATTGAGGCTGTTTCTTTGGCTCGTGTCAATTCTTAATTCTTGATGGCATTGATTCAACACGGTGCTGGAAACATTCTTTAGACATTTTAGTCCATACTCACATGATAGTATCACACACTGTATTGTAGATTAGGCCATAGAGTAAGCTAAAGTTCTTTAAGAAAAAAAAATACAGTCACATTTCTGTAAATACTTAAAGTTCTTGGAATTGTTCTCATACAGCTATGGAGCACTTTTTCAATACTTTGCATTCGGCTGATCAACCACTAGCCTAAATGCTTTTCATGCTAACATTGATGAGCTTTGCAGTGGATGAGGGTTTTGTTGTTCGGCCATCTCTTGAAGCATACAAGACCATCAGCAGGATGTGGACATACTTGATATAGTCAGGATAGTTAATATGCATGATTACATACACAATATAACATAATTAAGTGGGCAAGCTTTGTAATACAGAATTAAGCCCAAAGATAACTGAATAACAAGCTACTGTGACATAGTTTTGCTTCGCGATCCAGGCCCCTGTTTTAGCACAGCAGGATTTTGTGATTCCAGTTGAGTGTACGTAAAAGACAACTCTGGCCTATTTTTAGCTTATAGGTGCCAGTACACACTGTGTCAGCGTGCTCTGCCAAGACTCCCACATCTCAGTGTTTTGAACCATGTTCCAGTTTCTCCTTTTATCTTCAGTTTTACCAATACTTAACCAGTAGGTCCCACTAGTTTCCTGACTGGACTAAACACTTACCCAGAATATAGGACAAAACCGCAGTGAGAAAATCGCTGACCTGTGTAGATGTGTGAATGTGTCTGCAGTTTCAGCTGATGGAAACACGAGGAGATGTTTCTATTTAATCTTCTTGTTCCTATAGCACACTCTAAGTGACCAGCAATATTCTGGCTCAAACTGATACCTTTTGGTTCATTTAGGCCAATCTGAGCCACCAGCGGTTCAGATTGGCTCTTACTGTATTTACTGTGGTACAGTCTGTCACTGTTCTGTGCCAGCAGACCTGCTGCTGCAACCAGCAGGGCAGAGGGGATGATTAAATGATCATTTTCAAGGTGGTGAGTGGCATTCGGCCAGCCTTCTAGATGACTTACATTCGCCACAAATCATATGAGTCCACAGAAAAGATAAAAAAAACCCACTCAGTAACTTTGATCTGTGCTCACAAATTAAAAGCAGAATATCAAAGAGGAAATAAAACTGACATTTTATAACTATATATAACCATATTTTATAATTTTACCATATAAGATTAGCTATCTTATATGGTAAGCAATAAATTCTGGATCTAATCTTCCATCCTTTTTTTATACGACTTACAAAAGTAATGTATTTGGATCATTAGAGAGGGACATACAACCCTTTCGCCATAAAAAAGAACCTTTATGTAGCAAATCTTCAGTTTTTGTTAATTTTGTTCAACAAAGATTTCTAAATCATCAGGACGCCTGAGGGCATTGGATGGTGGACATGAAGGGGCGTTTATCTGTTGTTTCAGTAGACTCAGGACTGCTACATTGATTTGATGCACTTGATTCCTCATACTGCTTAATTCTTATGTACACTGCTCAAAAAATTAAAGGAACACTTTGAAAACACATTGGATGTCAACTAGGGAAAAATCATGCTGCATCTATATACTGATATGAACTGGGTAATGTGTTAGGGGAAAAAAGGATGCCGCATCATTTGATGGAAATGAAAATGATCAACATACAGAGGGCTGAATTCAAAGACACCCCAAACATTAAAGTGATTTTCTGAAAGTGACTTATGTTGACAACATGAGACAATAGATGGAGTCCTGAGGATCTGATCTCCAGATCTGGACCAGGGCATCACTGAGCTCCTGGACAGTCTGAAGTTCAACCCGGTGGTGTCAGATGGAGCGAAACATAATGTCCCAGAAGTATTCTGTTGGATTTAGGTCAGGTGTGTATGGGGACCAGTCAGTGGTATCAGTTCCTTCATTCCTTCATCCTCCAGGAACTGTCTGCATACTCTTGCCAAATGATGAAGTGCACTGTTGTGCACCACCAGGAACCAGGGGAGGATCTGACAATGAGTCCAAGGATTTCATGGGCCTGTGAATAGGGCCCACTAGAGGATGTGGGGTCCTCAGGCCAGCCTCATAAAATCTGTTTCAGATTGTTTGGTCAGTGACATTGACACGAGTGTCCTCCTTGAGGTCATTTTGTAGCTTTGGCAGTGCTCAGCCTGTTCCACCTTGCACGAAGGGGCAGACACTGGTCCTGCTGATGGGTTATGGACCTCCTGGAGGAGGTGGCCTACCTGTTTCAGGTAACTTAGAGCGAATGCTATAGAAATGTGAATTTTGTAGTACTTTGCCTCTGTAATGCAATCTTTTTGTTAATTTATACTTCTGCTTTTTTAGGTCGTTTTTTAGAAATGCCACTGGTGATATTACAAACCCAAACCCTATTAAATGGGAATATTTAATTTTTAAATCATGCGGCCATGTCTTGCAATCAGGAGACAAAGAAAGCAAAAATTCTGAAGCATTAAAAACTTTACACTTTTTCCTAAGTGTTTTTTGCCTCTCTCTAAAACAAGGGTTTGGTAGGGTTAAGATTAGGGTCATCAACAATGATAACTTATATCTCACAGAGTTAAGAAACATAGTTTGAGGTGTTTTTAGGAAAATCAACCAGTCTCATTTCAGTTTATAAAATGTATTTACCCAATCATCTCTAATAAAAACATTTATATCTGCCTCACATTCAGATTTTCTTAATAGCTCCACAAACCTATGTTAAGTCTAATTGTTGAATGTTGCCATTGTGTTTCTTAAATTTGTACAGTCTTAGTTTAAGCAGTAGGATCAAAGCCATTCCTTTGATCCTGACCACCTCTCCAGCCACTCTGTGCTGGGGGAGGTTTTATTGTAGATACATCCTATCTGAAAGATCTGTTTCTTTTGATGTAAGCTTCCTGGGTTTATGACCCTTTGGTCAGCAGGAGGTCTCACACACACACACACACACACACACACACACACACACACACACACACACACACACACACACACACACACAGTATACATTTACATACAGTGCCTTGTCTTTGTAACCAAAGGGGGGTTGCAAGGGGAGGTGCTTTGTAAACTATTGTTTGAAGTTTGTCAATAAAAGGCAGCGAGAGGAGGCCACCATTTTTGGGGTTCTTTGTCGTGCTGGACACAGACGAGGCCTCCCTTGCGCAAGT
The DNA here is from genome assembly GCF_965226115.1 of Aulonocara stuartgranti. Lineage (NCBI taxonomy): Eukaryota > Metazoa > Chordata > Actinopteri > Cichliformes > Cichlidae > Aulonocara > Aulonocara stuartgranti. The sequence goes on along the minus strand of NC_138956.1, from coordinate 14,202,374 downwards.
AATGGATCGATCGACTGTCTTGTTTTCTTCATGATGAATAAGTCTCTAGAATTAGCGGGGTTTGTGGAAACACAGACCCAACAACCTATTTTTTTTTACAATCCCCCGTTCATAACGTAACAGCCACAGAACACAACTTCTGAACTGTAAAAGGAACCACTAAGCGTACACTCATCAGCCACTGTATCGGATACACGTGTTCAACTGTTTATTAATGCAAATTTCTATTTAGACAATCACATGGTAGCGACTCAATGCATTCAGACATGCTGATGACTCGCTGAAGTTCAAATTGAGCACCAGAATGAAGAATGTTTAAAGTGGGTTTAATGTGCCATGTTTGTTGGGACCAGACACGTGGTCTGAGAACTGCAAAACTGCTCATCTGCAGAGATTTTCTCACTCAACCATTTCTAGAGTTTTACAGAAAATGGTCTAAAAGGTAAAATATACAGAGAGCGACAGTTTGTAGGCAAAAATGCACTGTTGGAGTCAGAAATCACACAAGAATGGCCAGACTGCTTCAAGCTGAAGGCAACAGGAACTCAAATAACTAGTAGCTACAACCAAGTATGCAGAAGAGCATCTCTAAATGGATAACATGTTAAACCTTGATGCAGATGGGCTACAGCAGCAGATGACCAACTGGGTGCAGCTGCTGTCAGCTGAGAACAATAACTGAGAGGAGATTCACATCAACCGACAAATCTACAGTAACTGTATGATGCTATGTCTGTGAAGGTTCTCAGTCATCCAGGTCATCCAGTCAAAGGAGCTTGCAAAGAAAAGCGTCTGGAGATTGGGACCCACACCAAGTTTCGCACCTTGGCTCAGGCGATTAGAGGACCATCAGGGGGTCCTTTTGTCCCTCTTTGGCGGGTTACTCCCACTAGGTTTAAATCTGGGACTCCCCACCATTTGACCTTAGAACTGAAGAAGCTTCTAGGATGAGAGGTGAAACGTCTTCAAGCAACTTAAAGAAGTCCAGACGCTTTTCTTTGAAAGCTCCTTTGACTGTATGATGCTATCACATGACTATGGACTAAAATCTCTAAAGAATATTTCCAGCACCATGTTAAATCAAAACCACAAAGAACTGAGTATTAGTGTTTGCTAATTGGTTAGCAGCTGGTCTTTAATCCATCTATTAACAGTATTTGGATGATAAATCTGTAACTGATACTGATGAAACTATGCAAATGTTTAGAAAATAGGCACCCTGTTGGATTAAAATGAACTGACTTGCTATTATAAAGTTGTATCTGAAGAGCACATAAACTGTATTAGATGTATTACACTCCTTGATCTTTCAATAGAGGTGTTTTCAGTAAAATCAAGTACCTATTCATGTTGTCTGCTTCTACAAAAGTGTGAAAGAACAAGTCGTTCTAACAAGCTCATTGGAATTAGATACCACTATTGCAACGAGCAAGTTTATGAGGTTTCTTGTATTATTACAAAGTGGAAACCATAGCAAGTGAGCCATGAATGAGCCAACCACGTGAAGTTACAGAGCAGGGTTGCAGACTGCTGAGTTACATTATTCATATTAGCCACGAAAGCTCTGCTGACTCAATAACTGCAGACTTCCAAACATCCTCTGGCATTAACATCAGCACAAAACCTGTGCACCAGGAGCTTCACAGCTTAGCACCTCCTGTAGGTGTGTGTGGCCCAGCACTTTTGTTCATAGAGCTTAAATTCAGGAAAAGGTTGTGGTTTGTTTTAAAATGTCATGACTTAAGAGTAAGGCCACCCTAGCACCACATGTGTGTCACCAGACCACATGTACATGAGACACCAGCAGCTCTGACTGAACAACAGTGTTCACTGATCCGTGATTAAAATTTTACAAGACAACAACTAAGAAAGGCAGATTTCCTTTTACCCACATTCTTATGTAAAACATTAGAATCTTTCCTCATAAAAAGCTCCTTGCTGTTGTTGTGCTTGATTAATTGTGTGCGGGAAAACCGAGGTTCAATTTCTATTAAGCCATACGGGTTTTGATAAAGAAAGCAAAATCTGTACCTCTGCTGTTGTGTCTGATTCCTGCTGATTTCGACACACTCAGCACAACAGAGGACAGAGTGGGCAGATGAGGATGAGGAAAAGAACAATACAGGAGGAAAAAAAGTGCTGATCTCTTTCTCTCTGCTTCCCCGTCATCCTCCCTCCCTCTCATTCAGTATGCTGACTGTTTCTGTACAGAAAACTGACTCCCACGCTATTCTGCCTGGCCTATTTATCACATTGATCAGCTTATAAAGAAATCAGATATACACTGGAGGCTCGCTAGGAGAACTGCTTATATGAGACGGATCATGAATTTTTCTTCTTTTTTTTTTAGCACCCTCTGAGATGCACTGCACCGAGCTCACTTTACTCATTGCTCCAATCTTGCTAACGTGGTCATCTCATCATAAATGTGCTGACAGTTTTTCTTACACAACAGTCACAAACAAAAGAAACAACACAGAATACAAAATTTCTAAGTGTATATTGTTAGCCAAAACACAACAAATGGGAACAAAAATGTGACCCAAAACACAATGAAGGGTCTGTGTTATGTTCGCTAAAACACCACAAATAGTAACAAATTCACGTTAGATAAGAGGCTGTGGTTTCTTTTATTCCTTTCTTTTATTTTGATTTATTTTTTATTCCAGCTTCTCAAATAAGTATTTAATTTAGATTGCCACTGGTCTCTTGTAATCGTGCATCTTTTGTTGTTTGCTCATTTAAAAATCCTTCCATAGGCTAATGGCTAATGCCATTAAATGTCAGGAAACATGCAGTAATGCCTGGAGATGAACCTCTGGTAATCGCAGACATCCTGATCTTCCTTCCAGTGACGGGTGATATTTAAGCGATTCCAAAAAAAGAAAAAAAATCCCTTGTTTCTACTACAGCACCATCTCAGTAAGCATCTACAGTTGTGGCAGCCACACAGATCTAAACTGAACCGTCGAAGCTACGTCTGTTCTTCCACATCCCAAGAAGACAGCAGGAACTCAGTGTGTCCATGTGTTTGGAAAAGCCACCATTTGTCCCTAATCATTTCTAAGTGTAATCTAACAATCTAACCACAAAGAAGGGACAAAGCATCTCTCCCCTGAACACAGTAATCCAATCGACCGGGTATCATCCCTGAAAATAGCAACAGGGCCCGTTATAAGCCCTCAGTCACAGCAATTCACATCTCCGTCGCATCGCACATATCACACCCGACCTCATCATATCCTCTACAAACGGGTGGAGTGAGTGAATGAATGGCATTTGCATTACATCGGCATAAAGCAGTGATCCTGCCGCTTTCCTTACAGATGCTGTGGTGTATCCTCAGAATATCAATGCTTACGTTCTGGGGAGCTCCAGCTGCCTGCCTTATTGCTTCCAGTGCGCTTCGCTAAAATGTATTCCTACTGTCTCCCGGCTGTCATTGCAGGAGTTTAAAAATAAACAAATAAATATATTGGAATAAAATTTGTATTTCACCTCTAATAAGATGCAAAATGAGTCATAGCCTATACACCCCTAAAGACTACACCTTTCACCTTTCTCATTCGAGAAGTCAGGAGATTTTCCCGAGTCTACGGAGGCTTGAGCCGCTGACTCTCAGCACTCTGACCTCACACGTCTCCCTTGTTTTGTAATCGTTTTGAACATTTTCCTATAAGGTTGCATTGTTACGATACCTTCCGTTATCTAAGAGAGCCCAGCGGATTTTAAGTGGCTATCCATTTTTACGTGAACATTATCATTATTATTTTAAAGACCAGAGCCTTGGTGAATCCATCCTTGAACACAGCAACACCAACACCAGTGGTTGCTGCAAATGAAGCAGAAATGCCAGATTGGTTTGGGGGTGTTTTTCACCTGATTACGTTTCTTTGGTTCCCCGCGACTCCAAACACACTTTCCATTCTAAGCGACACATGGCACAAACATTGGGGGGATGCCTACCGCACAGCAGCTGCATCCAGGCGCAGGTCTTGTAAACGGTGGAGGTGTTGCAGAAGAAGAAGAGTGCCATGCAGGCGATGCAGCTGAGGATCAGCACCATGGACAGCAGCACGAACACTGAGGCCGCCTTGAAGGCTCCGGACGGGATGGAGCTGAAGTCGGAGAAGCTGCCCACGCAGGTGAGCTCCCGGCTGGGCGACGGCCCGGTACCCACGCAGTAGTGGAAGAGGCCGAAGTAGCCGGCCTGCGGCGTGTTGACGCTGTCGCCGATCCAGTAGGGCTGGATGAACACCACCACATTGACGATGGCGAAGCAGATGGTGAAGATGGCCCACAGCACCCCGATGGCTCGGGAGTTGCGCATATAATTGTCATGGTAGATCTTGGAGGCTTCTTGGGAAGGCAACATGTTTGGTCGTTTTTTTTCTCCCCTCTCCTTCTTCTTAGATATTTTTTACACCCCCGTCCCGCTTCTTCTTTACACTCTCATATATATATATATATATGTATATATTTTAAAAAGATGTAAAAGATGTAAAAGCCCCCGCACAGCTCGACACACCTCACTATTCAGATAATCTCTTCTCTTCTACACGAAAGCTAATGTTTCCCTCGCTTTGGCTGTTTCTTGGCTGTTAAAAGGGCCTACATAAGCACACGATAAAACCAGACCTGCACATATGTGTGTGATCTTACAAGACTACACATAGTGGGGGGGAAAGAATAATGGGAATGCTACATTGAAGCAATACAAAAATCATAGCCTACCTATACTCCTAATGAATAATTTACTAACACCAGTGATTCAACATTGCTGTCTAAGGCTCGTTTCCTCAGGGCTACACTATAAATGATTAACAATTAAAAAAATCACAATAGGATTTCCCCCCCTTTATTTCACAGTCGCTGGGTGGAGGGGGTTAAAGCTGCTTTTCCATCCTCATCCATCAGTCCAGAGCTGTCTTCATCATGATGTCCTTTTATTACCATCCGTGAGATGAGATGCCTGTAGCGCCAGCGGTGGACCCCCGTTTTTAGCTTCCCAGGGATCCGCGGGGTGCTCCCCTTCCTCTGCTCGCCTCTACTGTCCACGCAGCATGTGGGGGGAGGGAGGGGGGCAAAAAAAATCAACGCGGTGAAACGAAAAAGGGAAAACCAAAAAAAAAAAAAAAAAAAAAAAAGATGGAGACCAGCCTTTAACACGAGCCCTCTGTCAAATTTCAACAGTCCTTTCTCGTAAATCCGACATCCTCCACCGCCTCGACTCCATTATCATCGTGCTTTTTGTCGCCTTTATCCAGTGTGTCTCAGACCTCTCTCTCTCTCGCTTTCTCCGTCCTCCTCCTCCTCCCGTCTCTCTCTCTCGCTCTCCCTCTCTCTCTGCGCGCCCCCCGAAAGATGCTGATGTTGTACTGATGACAGCGCTGGAGCGCGTTCACGTAAGCGGGCGCAGCAGCAGCATAAGGGGTGGAGAGGCGTGGGGGGCGGATTTGCATCAGAGCGCGTCTCAGCCTTTCTTCACCTTAAATTTGAAATCACACCAACAAATATTCCGGACCCACAGTGACCACCACGATGGTGTCACCCACGGATTCAAACCATTCCAGTTCTATCATGAACGGGCTAATTTGCAAAATCTAAATATGAAATACAGACTTTTTTTCATGTTACATAGAACCCCCCCCCCGTTTTTGTGCTCTTGGGGTGTTTCAGGAGGCAGAGCAGGTCATCTACTAACGGGGAGGTTGTTGGTTCGACCCCTTAGCCTACTGCCAGGGTCTCCGTGTCCACGTATCCTTGGGCAAGATACTGAACCCTTAGTTACTGCCGATGCGTTCACGGTACTGTGTGTGAATGTTAGATAGAAATCAGTTAAACGTAGAACAACAAGTGTTTGGGTGAAAGAGGCATGCTGTTTAAAAAGAAAAGCTCTATATAAGATACATCTCTCAAATGCATGCATGGCAATACTAGCTATGCATATTTGAAAAGCTTGTAGTAGATTGATGTTTGTTTGTTGGTTTTATTATTTATTGTTTTGTTAGTTTTTGTCTGTTAATCTGCTGTTTTTTGGTCTGTTCTATCTGACTAACCAGCTAGAAATGTGAACTCTAGCATTTTAACCCGTTTGAGTGTTATCAGGCAATTGGTAAGGCCAAGTAGTGACACATACATGGGAGTGAGAACAACTATAAACTGTACCTAAAAGATGGACACAACAACCTTGCTGTCACCCACTGGTTTCTAGACTGTTTCCTTTTTTAAAACTTCAGCATTAGCCTTTAAGCAGCCATCAAAAACTGTGATGTTGATTTATTCATTTATTCATTGAGACAGAAGTGTTGGAAAGGGTGGAATACTAAGCACAGTCGGTTAGCATCTGTAAATGGTAAGGATATAACACACAGATTGAAATATGTGCTAATTATTGCTAAATAACCGATCAATAAAATATCGATTTTACAGAACTGTATTATAAACATCTTGGAGGGTTTGAACCACATAGCAAGCCATCAGCGACTACTTCGCTAGCCTCAGCAGTATGCAAATGGGGTAATGGAAAAAACAGGATTTAAAAAAACATGATTTTAATACTTTTAACTTGGGCATTTTAGCAGGGAGTCTATGGGGACTGACTCGCTTTGGGAGCCAGCCTCAAGTGAACTCCAGGGAACTGCTGCGTTTTTCAGAGCCAGGAGTTGCTGCTTCATAACAACTGATAAAAGGCACATAATGAACTATTTCAGTAAGAACTGAAGCAAAGTTTGATTAGTGTCTCTGAAAGAAATCTATTTTAGCTTTAGGGAACTATAAATTATGAAAAAAAAGGCATTTCATCAAGATGGTGATGAAATGTCTGCGAATGCACCAGACTACCATAAAACATCTGGCAAACTAAATAACTCTCTTCCTCTAATCGCACATGTAGTGATCATCCTAAGAGACGTAACAAATTATCACTGCCATATATCTCCACATAAGAAAGCACAATATTGCTCCTGCACAACAGAATCACCCACATTAACAGTCATTCGTTGCATTTTCTTTATTCAGGCTTCTGGCTTCTCCAGAGCCAGATGTTGCCTTAACTATTGAAGCCTTCATTCTCTGTCCATAAAAAGCTCCGTTATTCACCGGGAGGGGGGGGGGGGGGGGGGGGGGTGCATCTACCCTCAAGATTTCACATTCATATAAAACTAGGCCAAGACAGAGGTCTGTGAGATCATGCTTTAGAGGAGGGAGCAGACAAAGACTGTTGCATACAGTGACTGGTGTTAAGGCCAGAATAAAGCCTTCAAGGAAGTTGCATTTGAATTAGCATAGCGTTATAAAATAAACCCACAAAGAGAAACCCGGAGAAACAAAAGTGCATTGCTTCATGTTTAGGCATGGCTTATAATTTTCATAGCAACTGGATTACCAGTGCACCCGGTTCATCCTTCCTTTCAACATCTTCTGGCTGCACTTTATGCTCAGAACACACATAGCACATCTGGATGCTGTCTAAACAAACATGTATTTTTGCCCCGTGCTTCCACAGCACAACACTGACTGTCTTTCTTCATCCTGAGGCCTCCTGTCATCTGTTAGCAGCAGCGGGGAGTTGACAAGCTGTGTGTGTTTGTGCGTGTGTGCGCCACTAGCATGTGTGCTTGTGTGCTAACACTGGCAGAGTGAGTGCAAAAGGTGCAGTGTAACTACTGAAGTGAGGACATGTGAGTGGAAGGAAATAGACTTGTACACAGATAGGGGATGCCTCTTGAGGAATGAGAGGAGTTTTCATGGAGGGCAGCAGAGGGTTTGTGAATTTTGCGTCTGAATCTTTGTAAGGCTGCGTGTGTGTCGGCCTCACACAGCAGTAAAACACCACTGTAGAAGAAGAAGACCAACTTCTATCTTTATCTGTGTTTTTGCTATATCTTGTAACAATATCATTATAACTATGCATAACGCATCACCAAAGATATCTTTAACACAGAGCTCTTTCATCCGTGCCTCCATGTCATTGTGCAGTACTCCATCACAGCACATGATCTTGTATTAGGGTGCCATCTGTTGCAATTATAGTGAAGTGCAAGTGGGCAATGTAAAAGTAAGTCCAAATGCATGTCAGTGCATGGCTTAATTTTTTAATTAATTCATTAATTTATTGAGTAAATGACAAAGTTGAAGGAAGTAAGAAAATGTCTGTAGCTAAATGTTTTACTTACTTGTTAACGTCTCACTCAGCTGCAAGAGTTTAATTTCTTTGTGTTTTCTTAACACAAAGCCTGCAGATCTGTAAGCAGTCGAGCTCCTCTCTTCTTTCTAGATATGTCCAGCAATAACAAAGTAACAGAGTCACTAGCACGACGACTCCATAAAATGCTGCCAAGTACATTTAAATATATCAATGGTAAATGGCCTGTATTTGTATAAAGCACTTTACACATCCAGTCATCCACTCATTCACACACTGGTGATGGCAAGCTACATTGTAGCCACCCTGGGGCGCACTGACAGAGGCGAGGCTGCCCAGCCCTCTGACCACCACCAGTAGGCAACGGGTGAAGTGTCTTGCCCAAGGACACAATGACCGAGACTGTCTGAGCCGGGGCTCGAACCGGCAACCTTCCGATTACAAGACGACCTGCCAACTCTTGAGCCACGATTGCCCCGTGAAGTCTTTCACATATCTCATTCTGGTCCCCCACACTTCATCTATTTCTTTTTATGGCCTCTGATTGTGGACTTGTCATGGTCTTCTTTTTCTTTCCGTTGCCTATGTGTGTGTGTGTTTATAATTCTGCTTGTGCGTTTTGGAATTGGAGCCTTGTCCCGGCTCGTGCACTTCTCCTGCCTGCGTACCTGGAAGCGGTTCAATAATCACTCACCTGTGTGCAATCTGATGATTACTCACCCACTACCTAAGGCTAAAGAGTTCCCTCAGCTGCTGCCAGATTGTTTCACTGACTGTGGTGGTGTTATTTGGCTCCTCGTGTAGTATGTTTTTTTTTTTGTTGTTGTTTTTTTGACTAACCTGAATATGTTCTGCACAGATGCTTCCAGACATCATGGGTCTGCAGAGATACACCTGTCTGCAAGAAAAGGAAACCTGCTGAGAAAGAGTTAAGGAGAGGAAGAGACGTGAGAAGGAAAGCTGTCCATCTGCTTGCCCAGAAAGAAGACATTCAAACAGTTCTCTTGTTGCAGTTCAGTGTTTATTGCCTGTGTGTAAAAACATCTGTTGAACATTTATTCTTGGTTTCTGCTTTCAAGCCCAAATCTTGTTCATTTCATGGCAGTACTCTACTTATTACTGCTAACCGTCAGTACAGCATTCATATAATGAGAGGGACTTCTTCACATATAAATTATTGTATGAGTTCCACAGGTTTCTGTACCTGGACAATCACTTAATACACATGCTTCTTGTAAGAAATGTTATTAGAATACATAATATACATTTTCATTTTTATCCATATGGCACAAATCAATGAAACTACAGGTATGTCTTGAACACACAAAAACACAAAACTGCAGTTACTGTACTCTACCCTAAAGGGCTTAGAAACATGATGTTCTGAATGGCCTTTACCCTTGACGGAAAGGACAGGTTCTTCAGCGTGCACATTAAATAAATATGCAGGACGTCTTTCTTTGAGCTGCACCACATCACTAAAATTAGAAACATCCTGTCTGAGAGCAATGTTGAAAAGCTAATCCATACATTTATTAATTCTAGCCTGGACTATTGTAATTCATTATTGTCAGGTTGCTCTAAAAGCTCCTTGAAAAGCGTTCCTCTGATCCAGTGCTGCGATGAGAATACTGACAGGTGAAACAGAGAGAAAGAGATCATTTCTCCCATATTAGCTTCTCTTTACTGCGACCCCATCAAGTCCCTAATTGCATATAAAATTCTTTTCACATATAAAATCTTTAATAATCAGGTCCCATAGTACCAGATCATCCTAACACAGAACTTACTTTCTCTCAGTCAGCAGGCTTACTTTTGGTTCTTAGGGTTTGACAAGTTAGCAACAGCTATAAACTCTCTGTCCATCACATCACTTTCCTGCTTTGGACCTACTTTAAACTGCGTTGTCCCATTTAATTGCCACTCTTTCATTTCATTTTTCTTACTGAGTGTCTACAGTACTTTTCATTTTGTTCTGCCTGTTGTTCATGATCTCTATACTGCCTATATATCCTGAGCCTGGTTCTGCTGGCACTCTCTGCCATAGGTTGGTAAAATAACACATAGAAGAACGAAATATATTATATATGAAATATAATACTATACATAATTATAACTATACAATTTTCTCCTGATGCCAAGCTATAAAAACAAAAGTAATGTATACAATTCTCCAATCATTTCAGTTTATTCATACAATTTATTTGATAATTATTTTTATTCAGTGTAGCATAACCAATTACCCTTTTTCTCGAATAGAAAGTTAAAGTATAAGGCAGCACTATGATTACATTTGTATTTTGAATGGATGTACCTGCTGAAGTCCAAAGTGTCAAGACTTTAAACTATATATATAATTTAATGTCTTGACACTTTGATTCAACTGTTGCAGGTTTGCTCTAAGATGTGGGAGCCACCAGATGTCGCTGTACCTGCTGTTTGACACCAAATCAAATCAAATCAAATCAAATCACTTTTATTGTCACATCACATGTGCAGGTACATTGGTACAGCACATGTGAGTGAAATTCTTGTGTGCGAGCTTCACAAGCAACAGAGTTGTGCAAAATACAAAAGCTTCCATTTGTTTTCTGACATAATGAAAAGAGAGCTACAAAGCTTTGCAAGGCTTCCTCCATTAAGATGGGAAAATGTGTAGATAGAAACAAAATTTCACAAATTAGCATTTCAGCCATACGCTAATAAATAATGTATTTTCATGAACTTAATGAGATTATATTAAACTCAGATCAGATTATGTAGGGTGAAAATATAATAAGATAATATGATGAAAACAAAACCAAAAAGAAAATCACAGGATCATCATGAGAAAGATCTAGAATCAGCCCTAAGAGCATGTTGAAGAACTGAAGGCAGTTGGGACCATAGTAGGGTTGGTAACCTTTCAACTATCAAATAAGGGAGACTCTGGGAGACTCAACCAGCTGGGCATAGTGTAAATATGGAGTGTATGTGACATTGCAGGTAATGGTCAATATACATGACATTTAAGTTAGAATAAGGGGCAGACCAATTTTGCTCATTATACAGGATGTCCTGGCTGAAACAGGACAGCAAATGGAGTGTTTAAATGGTGAATATGACCCAAAGAACACCAGTCAAGCATGTCGGTGGAAACGTGCTGAGGGTATTAGATGACTTCACTACATGGAGGGGTCATGTACATTAAAATCTTGGACTGATCCATACCACTATGATCCACAGTAATGATATTAGAATGTCATTCGTACTGGAGAAGTGTAGTTGGATGGCAACAAAGACAGGGAAAGTCAGAACTGAGGGGATTGCACTACCAGGAGGAAGATAGCTACAAGTACCTCAGTATCCCACAGGCAAATGCGAACCATGAAGAGGCCACTAGAAGAGCCGCAACCACAAGAGACTGGCTGAGACTGGAGACTGAGAACTAGTAAGGGTCAGAACCACTATCCAGGATGAAACAACAAGCATCCATGAGTTAGGAAGATGGCCACTACTAATCATGTGCCAAGTGAATACCTCAGGCAAGGAAACCCTAGAAGGAAGAGGAGCAAGGAAAGGAACCATCATGGAAGGACAGACACCTGCATGGGATGTAGCACTGGCTGCACCGGCTGTGCACAGTCTGCACATTTGCAGGCTGTGCAAAGATTGCTCTCAGACAATCCAGCACATATGGGTAGGGTGCAAGATGCTGGCAGGCAGGGCATACATGGAACACTATAGTGTACAGGAACATCTGTGTTGAGTATGAGAGAGGACAGCAGTCTTAGGAAAATCAAAGATACTGCGTAGAACCCTCAAGCTCGCAGGCCTCTGGTAGAGGACCGGAGCTTAAAGAACAAAGTGCGCCCACAGGACAAGAGGGATATTTTTATTTTATTTTTTTAACCTATATAAAATACAGAATACTTCATCGAAATCTTTATCAAATTAAATTATTAAGTCATTCAGAAGACAGCAAAGTTATGACAAATTAAACTAATTCTGTACTTGGTTTATTGGTTTACTAAAGCTTTAAATTGTGTACATACAGCCTGTAGTGATGTGGAAAAATACTCATAATTATGATTACATTCACATGAATTTCAGTACTAGTATCCAATCTAAGGACTGAACTCATCTTCAGTCATGACCAAGCAGAGCAACTTTCCACACACGTCTGAGGAGAGAAGAAGACTAGTGAACAACATACCACTACAAATTTGATGAACCCAAATTTTCCATCCATATATCTGTGCTCAGGCTGTGAACCTTTGAAAGACACATCTGTTCTCTTATCATTATATACAGTGCTGTGCAAAAGTTTTAGACAGATAGGAAAAATGCTGTAAACAAAGAATGCTTTTAAAAATGGTTAAACATTTATTTTCATCAATCAACAAAATCCAGTGAATGAACGAAAGAGAAACCGAAATCAAATCAATATTTGGTATGACCACCCTTTGCCTTCTTCTAGGTACACTTACACACAGTTTTTGAAGGAACTCGGCTGGTAGGTTGTTCCAAACATCTTGGAGAACTAACCACAGATCTTTTGTGGATGTAGGCTTCCTCACATGCTTCTGTCTCTTCATGTAATCCCAGACACACTTGATGATTGTACAAAAGGCCAGCCAGTTCGCAGAACTCACGAACGGAGCCACATCTGCGGAGTAAGATATCAGCATACTGCTGCCGTTTAGCCAATGAGCGGTGAGGCAACCCATTCTCTTCCCCAATCAGAAGACACAATTCTACCTCATCATTACGCACACGTCGACGCAGAGAGTTCGGTCGGAGCTGCAGGTGAGAAGAGTCAGCAGAGTTTTACTCACCGTGTGGATTTTCATTCCTAATGCTGTTAGCGGTGTGCGTCCATGAGACTGTAAGTTTCTGTGTTTTATCGTGTTTGTTCTTTGCTGCGGCCATTAGCCTCCCTTGTTTAATCCTTGGCGCACACTTTGTTTACCGATTGTTACTGCCGTTTACTGCGAAGCAGCCTCTGCCGTGCGGTCATTAAGGGACCGTCACTAATTTCTCATGTTAGCTCTAATGTAAAGTGCCTAGTTAGGATTTATGTAAATAGTAAAATTAGCATTTGTTGACACTCCCTTATTTTGGTTGAATGTTCCACTATCCAGTATTGTTTGTATTGTTGTATTACACATTTAATTCACTCTGTTCACATAATTATGGAAGACTTTTATGTTCTTTCCAACAGAAACCACACCATCACTCACCACACGGCATATAGCACTTTTTCAGCCTGTTAAATCCCCTCACTCACATTATGGATGTGTGCTTCGGATTCTTGCTAAATAAATGAGTGAACAACAGATACCTGAGTGGCAGTGGATTTTGTGGCTACGCCATCTGTTCTTATCGGACAACCCTGTTGAGATTGTGGATTCATAGAGTCAGCACCTTATCATCTACATCAGTCATAGTCAGGAGGTCAAGTCCATCCCTCTTACAGTGACCTCCTCCATTACATGGTCCTTCGAGCCGGAGTTACAGTTTCGCAGGCAAGATGGCTTTCTCATCCACTCCTCGTCCTCGTCGCGATGGTCATCGGCCTCGTTACCTCGATGACTTCTTGGTGCAGTTGCCGAGGAGATCACTACCACAGGTGCATGTGTCGCACAACCAGTCCCCTGATGACCATGGGGCACATCCCAACACCTCAGCCACTCCAGCTGACCAGACTTCTCAGCATGGCACCTCAGACGTGGTATTATCAGCACTGAGAGAAATGCAGGAAGATAATAATCAGCTCAGACGAGAGGTTCAGACTCTGCTTGGTGCCCTCTCTCTCCGGTCCTCAGCCCTCCAGACGTTATCAGCTCCCCAACCTTCTGCATTAGGCCCCAGTACCCAGGACCAGAGGCAGTCCTTGTGGACTGATTCCATGCCTCAGTCTCCTCATCCTGACCATGCCTCCAGACACTACCCACACACGGTACGTTCCTTTCACATACCAGAGGATGACATACAGGATTTACCTTGGCCAGAGGCATCACTTCCACTTGATCCTCAGAGTGCTGAGCCATTCCCTGTTCCACCACCTCCGGTATCAGAAATTCCTGCTAGTGCAGCAGCCTCAGGTCCTTTCAGATGTACGTCACCTTATCAGTACAGTCAACTTCCTGTGACTGAACAGGTCGGGAAAATTAACGTGAAGGACGAGTATGGGCCTGGAGCATGTGTGAAGAGGCAGGTCACCCCTGAATATGCAGAGCCATACAACTTTCAGCGCCAACAACCAGAAAGCTTCCGGGAGATGACTGGGGACCCGCCTCGCTGGCCACCAACTGATTCCAAAGCCTGGAGGAAATATGGTCAGCATGAACCTCTACCAAGTACAGAGACCGTGTACCGGGGACCAACACCACACATTCCATACTTCACGTCTGATGACCCCAGCCAGTTCGCTCGTTTGCGAATGGCCCTTGACAATATCCTGCCTCACGATGCAACTGAACGTTTCAAGTACCAGATGCTAGTCGATCACCTCAAGTTGGAAGACGCCCTCCTTATTGCCGATTCCTACAGCAATAGTCGCTACCCATACAGCCAGACCATGTCATCCCTGATAGAGCTGTATGGTCAACCTCACAAACTTGCCCTGCAGCGGATCACTGACGTGTTGTCAGAGTCTCCGGTACGGAGTGGTGACAGCCGAGCGTTCCGTCTTTTCGCCCTGAAAGTGAGGGCTCTCGTGGGAATGTTAGAACAGCTTGGGAAAGAGGGGAGAGCAGAACTAGAGTGTGGGTCACACGTCACCAGACTGCTGTCCAAACTGCCACACAGTCTTCGAGCGCAGTTTAAGCGGTTCATCAATCCTCTTCAGACACCCATCCCAACCTTAGCAGATTTGGCAGAGTGGCTTGAATATGAAGTCCGCATCCAAGATGATGATGTGTATTTCCATCATCCTCAGCAACCTCGAGAGCCACGTGTGGATCGTGGGAAGGGTGCCAGACCCAAGCAGAGATCTGCAGCGGCAACCACAACCGTCTTATTGGGCTACGACCCTCCTGCTAAAGGCCCAGAGCCTCCAAAACAGGCAACACGTCCAGTTTCCAAATTGGGGAAGCCAAAGAAATTCTGCCCCTTCTGTAATAATCTTCAGCACTATTTCAATCAGTGCACAGATTTCAAGAATCTCAATATAGAGCAGAAGTTATCTTGGATTCAGACAGGCAAGCGGTGCTGGAGATGTGGAAGGGACCATCCAGAGGCGCAATGCTACCTGAAAGCTAGATGCCAGCAATGCAATCAGGTGCATTTGGAGACACTCCATGAGGTTAATGCATCGCGATCCACTAGCTCTGACAGACCGTCGGAGGAAGCTGTCCAACCAGTCACGTACCACGTTGATCCAACCTGGGGGACCAGTTGTGTGCTACTGAAAAATGGTCAGGGTGTGCCTCTATAATGGCAAAATGAAGCTAGAGACATATGCCATCCTAGATGATGGGTCAGAGCGCACAATCCTTCTGACTACCCACATCTCCTGACTCCAATAGAGCCTGTCCATCTGGGTCCACGGGGAGGACCAGCTGTACTCAAGACACGGCTGGGTTGGACTCTGCAGGGTCCAGCCAAGGTTCTTCTACATCAAGCCTCCACTCCTCAGTGTCTACTCACAAGCACCCTGACTCCCAGTGCTGAACTTCTCAGTAATGTAGCCAAGCTCTGGCAGATGGATGTTCTCCCATACCAGAATGAGAAGGTGGCCACACGTTCAAAACAGGATACCATGGCTGTCAAGATGCTAGAGGAGAAGACCATTAGAGTGGAGGTGGATGGTATCAACCGGTATGCCACTCCGTTGCTGTGGAAAGAGGAACCAGTCCCGCTTCATTCCACTAAGGACTCTTTCTTGGGTCACCTGCGAGCTACGGAGAAGCGCCTCCTGAAGACGCCTGTACAAGCAGCCACCTATAACCAGGAAATTCAGAAGCTGGTGGATGCAAGCTATGTGAGTAAACTGACCATTGCAGACATGGAGATGGATGGTAGCACCTGGTACATACCACACCACATGGTTCAGCATAATGGCAAGGATCGCATTGTCTTCAACTGTTCTTTCGTGCACAATGGTAACAGCCTGAATCAGCATCTCCTACCTGGTCCTACCCTGGGCTCGACGCTCCTGGGTGTGTTACTTCGCTTCCGGGAGTATCCCATTGCAGTGAGCAGTGACATCAAGGGGATGTTTCATCAGGTCCGCCTCTTGACTCAGGACAAGCCCTTCCTCCGGTTCCTCTGGAGAGATATGGATCGCACGAGGCAACCAGAGGTTTACGAATGGCAAGTGTTGCCTTTCGGGACGACATGCAGTCCCTGCTGTGCCACCTATGCTCTGCAGCGGCACGTTCTGGATCACAGCAGCCCCAGCGAGGATACCTGTCACACAGTGGAGAAATGTTTCTATGTTGACAATCTCCTCCAGAGCTTCGCATCATTTCCCGAAGCCCAGCAACTGGTTAACAAAATCCAGCAGTTGCTGCTCACCGGTGGCTTCGAATTACGACAGTGGGCTTCCAACTACCCAGAGCTCATCAGTCATATGCCACCTGGATCAGTCTCACAGAGCAGTGAACTGTGGTTTTCCCCCGATGGGACTGATGTACCAGAGCGGACTCTGGGCCTGCAATGGCACTGTCAGTCTGACGAGCTCAGATATCAGATTCGGCACACTGAGCAGTTGGTGGAGCCCACAATGGGCAACATCTATCGGGTTCTGGCCAAGCAGTATGATCCGCTTGGCCTTCTCATTCCTTACACCACTCGGGCCAAAATCCTGGTGCAGCATCTCTGGAGGAAAAGGAGAGACTGGGATGATCCAAATCTGCCAATCGACCTGCTGCAGCTGTGGCATGCATGGGAAAGTGAATTGATTCAGCTCCCTGATGTCTCCCTGCCACGTTGTTACGTGCAGCCAGAGACAGACCCATCCCTTTGCAAGCAGAGCATCCACATCTTCTCCGATGCATCTGAGAAGGCATATGGAGCTGTAGCCTACCTTCGGACAGAAGATCATATGGGGGGAATCCAGGTAGCCTTCCTAGCCGCCCGATCTCGAGTTGCTCCCGTCCGTCAACAGTCCATTCCGAGGTTGGAGCTCTGTGCTGCTCATGTGGGAGCCCAGCTTGCTGCCGTTCTCAAGTACAACTGTCAACAGTACAACAGTACAACTGTCCTGAATGCAGGAGGTGGCGCAGCCAGCCGGTCATTCCCAAGATGGCTGACCTTCCATTATCCAGTTTGAGACTTCATCGCCCAGCCTTCTATTCAACTGGGGTGGACTGCTTTGGCCCATACCTTGTCAAGATGGGGCGGCGTACAGAGAAACGGTGGGGGATCATCTTCAAATGCCTAACGACCCACGCAGTCTACCTTGATCTGCTTGCCAGCATGGACACTGACTCATTCCTGATGGGACTGCGTCGTTTCATCTCGAGACGTGGGAAGCCCTTCGAACTGCTGTCGGATCAAGGTACCAACTTCAGAGGTGGTAGCTCTGAACTCCAGGGGGCTTTCAACGCACTCGGCCCAGCTCTGAAGTCACAGTTGGCCAGCCAGCAGATTCATTTTCGTTTCAACCCTCCACAGGCTCCACATTTCGGTGGTTCCTGGGAACGGGAGATTCGTTCCATCAAGTCTGCGCTGCATACCATTCTCGGCTCGCAGCATGTCACAGAGGAAGTCTTTAGGACGATACTCAGCGAGGTAGAGAGCATCATCAACTCTAAGCCGCTAGGTTATGTCTCCTCAGACCTAGCAGACGTTGATCCGATCACTCCCAACATGTTGTTGATGGGGCGGCCTGATTCCGGTATGCCACAGGTCGTCTACCCAGAAGCAGAACTCCTGAGCCGTCGTAGGTGGAGACAATGTCAAGCCTTGGCGGATCAATTCTGGATCCACTACATCCGGAATTATCTACCTTCACTCCAGATGCGGCACAAATGGCAGCAGGAAAGAGATGAGTTGACTGTTGGCACTATCGTTCTCATTGTGGACCAGCAGCTCCCTCGTGCCCTATGGCCAGTTGGTAAGGTCAGCCAAGTAATCCCTAGAGCAGATGGCAGGGTTCGAACCATTCAGATACAGGTTGGAGACAAGACATATACACGATCAGTGGCACGACTTATCAGACTTCCAGCTCTTCCACCGGAGTCTACTGCCTGACCTTCCTAAGTGAAGTGCACCTTTGCTCCGCAAAGTTGGGGGCGGCTGTACAAAAGGCCAGCCAGTTCACAGAACTCACGAACGGAGCCACATCTGCGGAGTAAGATATCAGCATACTGCTGCCGTTTAGCCAATGAGCGGTGAGGCAACCCATTCTCTTCCCCAATCAGAAGACACAATTCTACCTCATCATTACGCACACGTCGACGCAGAGAGTTCGGTCGGAGCTGCAGGTGAGAAGAGTCAGCAGAGTTTTACTCACCGTGTGGATTTTCATTCCTTCTAATGCTGTTAGCGGTGTGCGTCCATGAGACTGTAAGTTTCTGTGTTTTATCGTGTTTGTTCTTTGCTGCGGCCATTATCCTCCCTTGTTTAATCCTTGGCGCACACTTTGTTTACCGATTGTTACTGCCGTTTACTGCGAAGCAGCCTCTGCCGTGCGGTCATTAAGGGACCGTCACTAATTTCTCATGTTAGCTCTAATGTAAAGTGCCTAGTTAGGATTTATGTAAATAGTAAAATTAGCATTTGTTGACACTCCCTTATTTTGGTTGAATGTTCCACTATCCAGTATTGTTTGTATTGTTGTATTACACATTTAATTCACTCTGTTCACATAATTATGGAAGACTTTTATGTTCTTTCCAACAGAAACCACACCATCACTCACCACACGGCATATAGCACTTTTTCAGCCTGTTAAATCCCCTCACTCACATTATGGATGTGTGCTTCGGATTCTTGCTAAATAAATGAGTGAACAACAGATACCTGAGTGGCAGTGGATTTTGTGGATACGCCATCTGTTCTTATCGGACAACCCTGTTGAGATTGTGGATTCATAGAGTCAGCACCTTATCATCTACATCAGTCATAGTCAGGAGGTCAAGTCCATCCCTCTTACAGTGACCTCCTCCATTACAATGATGTTGATATCAGGGCTCTGTGGGGGCCATACGATCACTTCCAGTACTTCTTGTTCTTCTTTATGCTGAAGAGAGTTCTTAATGACTTTGGCTGTACAGGGAGTGCAGAATTATTAGGCAAGTTGTATTTTTGAGGAATAATTTTATTATTGAACAACAACCATGTTCTCAATGAACCCAAAAAACTCATTAATATCAAAGCTGAATGTTTTTGGAAGTAGTTTTTAGTTTGTTTTTAGTTTTAGCTATTTTAGGGGGATATCTGTGTGTGCAGGTGACTATTACTGTGCATAATTATTAGGCAACTTAACAAAAAACAAATATATACCCATTTTTCAATTCAATTTTATTTATATAGCGCCAAATCACAACATAAGTCGCATCAAGGCGCTTCATAGATACAGAGAAAAACCCAACAATCATATGACCCCCTATGAGCAAGCACTTTGGCAACAGTGGGAAGGAAAAACTCCCTTTTAACAGGAAGAAACCTCTGGCAGAACCACGCTGGGGCGGCCATCTGCTGTGACCGGTTGGGGTGAGAGAAGGAAGACAGGATAAAAGACATGCTGTGGAAGAGAGACAGAGGTTAATAACAGATATGATTCAATGCAGAGAGGTCTGTTAATACATAGTGAGTGAGAAAGATGGCTGGAAAGGAAAAACTCAATGCATCATGGGAATCCCCCGGCAGCCTATGTCTATTGCAGCATAACTAAGGGAGGATTCAGGGTCACCTGCTCCAGCCCTAACTATATGCTTTAGCAAAAAGGAAAGTTAATCTTAAAAGTAGAGATAGTGTCTGTCTCCTGAATCCAAACTGGAAGCTGGTTCCACAGAAGAGGGGCCTGAAAACTGAAGGCTCTCCCTCCCATTCTACTTTTAAATACTCTAGGAACAACAAGTAGGCCTGCAGAGCGAGAGCGAAGTGCTCTAATAGGGTGATATGGTACTACAAGGTCATTAAGATAAGATGGGGCCTGATTATTTAAGACCTTGTATGTGAGGAGCAGGATTTTGAATTCAATTCTGGATTTAACAGGAAGCCAATGAAGGGAAGCCAAAACAGGAGAAATATGCTCTCTCTTTCTAGTCCCTGTCAGTACTCTTGCTGCAGCATTTTGGATTAGCTGAAGGCTTTTCAGTGAGTTTTTTGGACATCCTGATAATAATGAATTACAGTCGTCCATTTCAATTATTTATTTTTACCAGTGAAACCAATATAACATCTCCACATTCACAAATATACATTTCTGACATTCAAAAACAAAACAAAAACAAATCAGCGACCAATATAGCCACCTTTCTTTGCAAGGACACTCAAAAGCCTGCCATCCATGGATTCTGTCAGTGTTTTGATCTGTTCACCATCAACATTGCGTGCAGCAGCAACCACAGCCTCCCAGACACTGTTGAGAGAGGTGTACTGTTTTCCCTCCTTGTAAATCTCACATTTGATGATGGACCACAGGTTCTCAAAGGGGTTCAGATCAGGTGAACAAGGTGGCCATGTCATTATTTTTTCTTCTTTTATACCCTTTCTTGACAGCGACACTGTGGAGTACTTGGACGCGTGTGATGGAGCATTGTCCTGCATGAAAATCATGTTTTTCTTGAAGGATGCAGACTTCTTCCTGTACCACTGCTTGAAGAAGGTGTCTTCCAGAAACTGGCAGTAGGACTGGGAGTAGAGCTTGACTCCATCCTCAACCCGAAAAGGCCCCACAAGCTCATCTTTGATGATACCAGCCCAAACCAGTACTCCACCTCCACCTTGCTGGCGTCTGAGTCGGACTGGCGCTCTCTGCCCTTTACCAATCCAGCCACGGGCCCATCCATCTGGCCCATCAAGACTCACTCTCATTTCATCAGTCCATAAAACCTTAGAAAAATCAGTCTTGAGATATTTCTTGGCCCAGTCTTGACGTTTCAGCTTGTGTGTCTTGTTCAGTGGTGGTCGTCTTTCAGCCTTTCTTACCTTGGCCATGTCTCTGAGTATTGCACACCTTGTGCTCTTGGACACTATGGAACGCCAGGACTGCCATAATGAATTAATTAAATACACCATTAAATAATTAATTAAATGTGGCAATAATTAATTAAAATTGGAATTAATTAATTAAATAAATAGTTATGATATATGTAATTAATTAATTATTGACACATTTAATTAATTATTTATGTATTTCACGTTTTAATTAATTATTGACACATTTAATTAATTAATTATTGACATATTTAATTAATTATTTATGTATTTCACATTTTAATTAATTATTGACACATTTAATTAATTATTGACACATTTAATTAATTATTGACACATTTAATTAATTATTTAATGATATATTTATTTATTTCATTTTGGCAGTCCTGACGCCTGGCTCTCATCATGAAATAATTTTATCTGTCAGCCTCACCCATCAAACTCAGGGGGCGGGGTTAACGCTGATCGAGTCAAAACCATTGCTTTGGCCTGGTGGCCATTGTTTCTAGCACACAACAACCGGCATGTGGAAGCTAACAGAACTGAGCTTTGAAAAACCCTGTTTGTGTGTTACCAAATACCGTTTTAATATTTTTTTAGCCGAGAATGTAGTGGTTTAATCTTCATGTGTCTGGTCGGTTTGTCAAGATACAGCCTCTTTGCAAAAGTGTTTCGATGATTTCGGAGATGTCGTCCCAGTCTCACGGCAAAGCGTGGGATAGACCCGCTCGCCTCGCAAGCAATCCCACCGACAAAGCGCAGGCCCCGGTACACAGCTGTAGTAACCCCCGCTGACTTCTTTTACTGAGGTTATATTTATCGGTGTTTTATTTCCTGATGTTCTTATGTGTCCTACGTGTTTCAGTCGCCAATTCTGAATTATAACTAACATTAAAAACATGTTTAAGGAGGAGAGAGAGCAAATAAATCTGTTTAACATCTGATCTTTGGGTTTTTGTTCAGTAATCAGCGTGACCTGTGTATAAACACATAAAAGAGATAACGTTGGTGTTTCCGTCATGTAGTAACTGCTGGCTTTAACTGTACAAAGGTTGTTCGACACTATGAAACACATACAGACTTCATGATGTTCGGCTAATATTTTTATTGTGAATATTAATCATGCTGACCTCGCTCTGTACACCACGCAGCGAGGTCAGCATATCCACGATATCCTCAGCTCCATGAGTTAACACAAAGTTTCCCAGCTGACTATCTAACTGCCAACTATTCCAGAGACGTGAAAATATACAGCATAAAGAAAAGTGTAAGAGACTCAGCAGCAGATTAGAATAACAGTTATACATTTAATAAATCACCAAATGAATCCAAGAAACGAGCAAACCTGTTCCGACAATTTGAATTTGTATTCCCTCAGCTGCAGACTCGCTGCTGTTTAAATGTTTGAAAAGGAAGATTAGATATAAAAAACGTCAAACATAGACTCAGTCTGCCTTCACATTTGATATGAGGCCAGCACGTATAGTGGCCTCAGCAGGATATTACTGAAATACACGTGCTATATCATAAATTATGATATAAATAGGGAGGTCCTATTAACATGTTTAGTTTTAAAGGACACCTTCCTGCCTTTAGTCTCATTCATGAGCAGTATTCGTTTTCTTCTAACATCCAGAAGTCTGCACAATGTGTTTCATAGTTTGTAACAAGCCTTTGACAGGTAAACATAACATGACCGAAAAAGCAAAAAAAAAAAAAAAAAGAGAGAGAGAGAGAGAGTGTGTTGACATAAGAAGAGAAAATGCTCTCAATTATGGAGACAGGCAAATGGTTCATTTATGTTTGATGTGTGTTTATTCCTCCCTAAATATCGTCGGTGAAGTTTGCCATGCACGTCAGATTTTCCTGCGCATTTTTATACCTCTGCCAACAGAGAGAGAAAAAAAATCACATTCTAACAGACAGCTGGTGCTTAGAATACAGTTGAATAACTATTAAAAAACAGATGATATTTAGATGATAGTTCAGTCTAACACATGTGCCAGTGAACCATTAAACGTCTGTGAAACTATGCAGTTATGAAACGTAACTTTAACCTCAGCCAAACCGATTTGCTCAGTTGTAAATAAAACAGCGAAGTAAACGTGACCCGACAGACAGAACCTGAGTGAATGAAGTCCAGCGTTTAACCACTGAGAGCTAAAACTCAGCTGAGGTTTCAAAGCTGTGTGCTGGTGATTGGACATCAGCCGCTGATAAAGCTGTTCGCCTATAAAGTGCTCTGTAAGGAAACAAGCTCCAGCAGCTCTGCGCTCGGGGAAAATACTATATTTACTTATCTTGTGCAGAAAAATGCGCTGACATTGCGTTATATCGAGCACCGGCTGCCCAGTTAAACTGTGACTATCACCAGGTAACTAGGCGTGTTTCTTGAATTAGCAGCAGGTGTTAAACAGCTGACAGATGAGGAGGAGGATGCATGCAGGTAAACTGAGGGTCTGCTGAGCTGATCGCTGGTTTCGTGAGAAAAATGTCAGCTCGTTCTTTATGTTACAGAAGCACAGAGACACAAGACCAGGCGGAAAGAGACGATCGTTCGGTGAAAATGAGAATCTGCGAATGCAACATGTGGAACACGGAGAGTGGAATATGTAAACAAACCGGTTAATGTACCCCCTCGGTGCGCTCTGCATGCTAACTGTTAGCAGAGCTAGTGAAATCTCTGAAAACATCTGAGCACTTTTGCAAACATGTTCTATGTTGACAACCTGACCAGACATACGTCGCGACATTCGCGGCTAAAACACTGTTAAAAGTGTAGCTGGTGACAGAAAAACGGGGTATTTTAAAACTACACCACCACCATTGCTGCCTGTGATTTGATCTGCATTCTGGGATAACTGGCTGCCCCAAGTCTACACAAGCAATCGATTATCTAGGATCGACCTGTTTTGACTTACTTTGCACGGCAACCAATCAAATGTTAGAGAAGCTGCATGGGCAGCGTTAACCCCGCCCCCTGAGTTTGATGGGTGAGGCTGACAGATAAAATTATTTCATGACGAGAGCCAGGCGTCAGGACTGCCAAAATGAAATAAATAAATATATCATTAAATAATTAATTAAATGTGTCAATAATTAATTAAATGTGTCAATAATTAATTAAAATGTGAAATACATAAATAATTAATTAAATGTGTCAATAATTAATTAATTACATGTGTCATAACTATTTATTTAATTAATTAATTCCAATTTTAATTAATTATTGCCACATTTAATTAATTATTTAATGGTGTATTTAATTAATTCATTATGGCAGTCCTGGCGTTCCATAGGACACTCCAGTGATGTTGCAGCTCTGAAATATGGCCAAACTGGTGGCAAGTGGCATCTTGGCAGCTGCACGCTTGACTTTTCTCAGTTCATGGGCAGTTATTTGGCGCCTTGGTTTTTCCACACGCTTCTTGCGACCCTGTTGACTATTTTGAATGAAACGCTTGATTGTTCGATGATCACGCTTCAGAAGCTTTGCAATTTTGAGACTGCTGCATCCCTCTGCAAGATATCTCACTATTTTTTACTTTTCTGTGCCTGTCAAGTCCTTCTTTTGACCCATTTGGCCAAAGGAAAGGACCTAAATGGGCGTCCTTAAAGTCAGCAAAGAGGCACAGAAAAGAAGACCAGACACCAGCGAGGGAGGATAAGAAGGACAGACGCAACAACATTGTCATCCCCTATGTAGCTGGTGTATCAGAAAAACTCGGGAGAGTTTTCTCCAAGCATGACATCCCAGTGCATTTCAGACCCAGCAACACGCTCAGACAAAAACTGGTTCACCCAAAAGACAAAACGCCAAAATACAAACTTAACAATGTGGTGTATGCTGTACAGTGCAGCGAGGAATGCTCAGACCTCTACATTGGAGAGACCAAACAGCCACTTCACAAGCGCATGGCACAACACAGAAGAGCCACCTCCACAGGACAAGACTCAGCAGTCCATCTGCATCTTAAGGATAAAGGACACTCTTTCGAGGATGCCAATGTTCACATTTTGGACAGAGAGGACAGATGGTTTGAAAGAGGAGTGAAAGAAGCCATCTATGTCCACTGTGAGCGACCATCTTTGAACAGAGGCAGTGGTTTACGACACCAACTCTCTGCCATCTATAATCCAGTTTTGAGATCCCTTCCCAGACGCCTTAACGCCCACTCACATCCTGGGCCATCTGACCTCAGGAATTCGCATGATAAGGTGGGGCCAGGTTTCACAATGAACTCACCCGAAACTCTGGCTGATTGGGACCCACACCCAGTTTCACACCTTGGCTCAGGCGATTAGAGGATCATCAGGGGGTCCTTTTGTCTGTCTGTGGGGGGTTACTCCCACTAGGTTATATCTGGGACTCCCCACCATTTGACCTTAGAACTGAAGAAGCTTCTAGGATGAGAGGTGAAACGTCTTCAAGCAACTTAAAGAAGTCCAGACGCTTTTCTTTGCAAGCTCCTTTGACTACGATGACCTGGATGACTGAGAACCTTCACAGACCCAAAGGAAAGGACGTTGCCTAATAATTATGCACACCTGATATAGGGTGTTGATGTCATTAGACCACACCCCTTCTCATTACAGAGATGCTTAATATGCTAAAATGCTTAATTGGTAGTAGGCTTTCGAGCCTATACAGCTTGGAGTAAGACAACATGCATGAAGAGGATGATGTGGACAAAATACTCATTTGCCTAATAATTCTGCACTCCCTGTATGTTTGGGGTCGTTGTCCTGCTGCAGAACACATTTGGGGCCAATAAACAATCATTTATATTTCTGAAAGTATTTTTAGTATTTAGTATTTATTTATTTATTGTCATTGTCAAGAACAATGAAATTGCGTTTGGGGCTTCCATACAACCCAAAAAAGAAGAAAATAATAAATACCCCTTAAAACCCAAGTGTACATATTTAACCCAGTGTGACTCCAATGCAATAAGACAATCCTTAGCAATAATGTTCGTAGAAATTCAGACAGACCTGAGAAACATGACAAAATACAACAATGCAACCCATTCAATATTATTGTACTGTGAGATATGATATCAGATATGATAGTCATCTATTTAAGAAAGAGGGGGGGGCAGGAGGGGGAAGAGAATAAAGATATGATGCACCAATGCAGACCAGTTCATTGCTATTAAGAAGTTGGATATGGTTATTGTCCGTGAGAAGGGGGCAGAGAGTTCAGGAGCCTCACAGCCTGTGGATACAGGCTGTTGGCCAGTCTGGATGTTCTGGCCTGTATAGACCTGTACCTTCTCCCTGAGGGCAGTAGATGGAAAAGGTGGCGCGCAGGGTGATGTTGGTCCCGCAGGATACTGTGCACCCTCCTCAGACAGCGAGTGGGGAAGATATTACTGATCTCTGGCAGACTTGTTCCAATAATTCTGCCAGCTTCTTTCACCACCCGCTGGAGTGCTTGCTGATCGGCCTTGGTGCAGCTGGGGAACCACACTAGAAATCCATACGTCAGAACGCTGCTGATGGCACAGTTGTAGAAGTTCAACATCAGAGATCTGGGAATGTGTGCACTCCGCAGTCTCCTCAGGTAGTAGAGGTGCTGTTGGGCCTTCCGTGCAACTGAGGTGATATGGTTGCCCCAGGACAGGTCCTCGGTCACAGTTACCCCCAAGAATTTAAAACTGCTCACCCTCTCCACCGCCTCACTGCCAATGAAGAGAGGCAGATGGTTGTTATGACCCCTCTTACGGAAATCTACAATGATCTCCTTGGTCTTTTTGGTGTTTAAGACCAAGTTATTGTTGTGGCACCATGACTCTAGTTGTTGCACCTCTGTCCTATAGTTTTTCTCATCATCGTTGGATATAAGTCCGAGCACTGTAGTGTCATCTGCAAACTTAACAATGAGATTGGACGCGCAGGAGGAAATACAGTCATGGGTGAAGAGAGTGTATAGCAGAGGGCTCAGAACACACCCCTGAGGGGCACCGGTGTTGACCACAAGGGTGGAAGAGGTGTTCTTACCCACTCTGACACTCTGTCTACGGTTAGTGAGGAAGTCCACAATCCAGTTGCACAGAGAGGAGTTAAGTTTGGGACGGAGTTTGTATGGCCGGATGGTATTAAAAGCCGAGCTGTAGTCTACAAAGAGGAGCCGTGCATAGGTGTTCCTGTGTTCCAAGTGCTTCAGTAATGTGTGCAGCACTGTGGCGATCGCATCCTCGGTTGACCGGTTCTCCCTGTATGCAAACTGGTGCGAGTCCAGGGATGGTGGAAAAGCAGCTCTGATGTGTTTAATGACCAGTCTCTCCAGGCATTTGGCGGGAATGGGCATTCTTTGTCTGCAGTATTTTTTCACACCTGCCTAAAACTTTACAGTACTGTATGTGCAATTCAATAGGAAGTTCCTCCCAGTTATTCCCCTAAACTGTAGACAACACACAATAGATGCAATACATTTATTCTCTTATCTTGTCCTGATTCATAACTAACTCCACGGATTTATTGGTTTTTATATGAAACACTTTAATTTACTTCCAATATGCTAACTCAAGTTAGTTTTAGTTTTTTCCACACTATTTTAAAAATCCATGATAATATAATTAATATCTTTGAACTGCAATGTCACATACTGAACACAAGATGGGAGCATTCTATCAAACATTACATAAAAGTAATGCTACTGTTACAGAATGCTTTTCTTTGTGTATCACTTTTCTTTCCTCTTTCATATATGAACAGCCAACAACTTTAGATTCTGTTTATCCCAAAATGCTGAAGATTTCACACCAGTTAATGTAACATCAGTTATGATGAAATTGAGCATGTGCCTGACTGCATGGGTGGAAGTGGAGACGCCAGCAGCGACTTTAACTCATTAAACAGGAGGGAAATACGTAATACCCGACTGATGTTTTTATCCCCCTGCTTTTAACACAAGTCATATTTTAATCATTGTTTTTTTGGCCTTGTGGGTGAAATTTGTAACCAATAAGATTAAACTCTGGAAAGCAGGACCATTTTAAAGATGACTGTTATTGTTAGTCAGCTCCACGACAATTAAACCAAACATGGCACAGTCTTTTTGTGAAGTGATGTGATGAGTCCCATCTTCATTTAATCAAGACGAAAGAAATTATTATTGATTTTAGAAGACACCCTCATCCACACAAAATGATTAAGAGTCAGACTGTGTGCAATCCTATAAATATCACAGAACAATTATTGACTGAGAAACCATGATGACCTCTTATTATTGTGTGTTTAATGGGTCTGTTTTGGCCCTTGGTGTCATGGTTTGGATACATATTTGTGAAAATTAGAAACTCACTCGAATTGTTAAATAGTCTGGCCACGGCTGAAACCAGCATCCCTGTACGTCAGACAGTTTGAACTTTCAGTTTCACCCAGAAGGAAGAAACTGAATAGTATTGTTTAAAAATAGCTTTGCTCCAGCAGCATCACTTAGATAAAAGAAATCTTTTATTACTTGGATGAAATGCAGGCACTTTTTTGACACTGTGTCATATTATGCCTATCTACTGTTAGGGTCATTTTGAAAAATGACCCTAACAGTACTGTAACCTACTGTAACCTGAGCCTACCTACAGATACAAATAAAGTAACACTTAGAAAATCCTCTATACTTAGTAAATGCTTCTGAGATGGAAGCATCTTCTTGTCATTCAACAAGTGTTTCTAAATATGAATATTATGTATTCATACCTCTACTGAATCGTTTGTGATAACCTTAAATTGAAATGAACACCGCACAAAAGCAGAGACAGTCTTGTGATCTGTTTTTTGTTTCTTTGTGTTTTTTGGTCAGACTCAGTAGCAAAACATTATTTCTTAAAATCAGACATGAATATGAGATTTTGACAGTAATTTAAATTCAGACGCTTTTAAATAAAAACAAATGAATTGATTCTTGACATGAACAGGTGGCACATGCATATTTAAACAGCTAAGCTCTCCAAAGAAAGGACACTCAAATCAGCCTGGTGTGAGAAAGCATTGTCAACTGTCTTTCTGGACCGACGCAGACACAAAAGAGTGTAGACAAATAAAGTGTGATTTTATGTGTGTTGATTTAGCAGTAATTATATTAAATGAGAAAATAATTATTTTTATATAAGCACTTGAGGATGCCTTACAGCATAGGTGTCAAACTCTGGCCCGCGGGCCAAATTTGGCCCGCAGCCTAATTACATTTGGCCCGCGAAGCCATACCAAATTACTATTAGAGCTGGCCTACTGGTATTATACAGCTAATATATATATATTGTTTAGTATTAAGCTTTGCTTGTTCCATATTCAGTTTTTCAGCAAAACGTGTTTGAGTCCATAAGAAAAGATTCATTCTTATATCTGGAGGAATAAATATATTTCAATAAATATTAACGTTAGCCCGCGACTTTGTTCCAGTTTTGAATTTTGGCCAACTGTGTATTTGAGTTTGACACCCCTGCCTTACAGAGACAGCCTCCCTGCATTACATTCCAGTTTATGCTGCCACCTGGTGCAAATCAATGCATATAAACTCTCTCAAATGCAGGAAATTGAGTAAATGAACTCTTCACCACTCCTACACCATGCACTTTACTATTCCAGGTATTTACACCTGAAAATGGAAAGACACACTGAAAGTTGAACTCTGATTTTCCAACAATTACCCCGAGAGGTCTAAGTGATCATCAGTGGCGAGTATCTAACCCCAGTGTTTTCTCAGTGTGTAACTTCTGCCAACTGTTCTTCAAATAATGGTAACTGGGTGTAATAATAAACATTTTTACCAAATACTTTTTTTATTCCCAGGAAATCATTTTGGTTAGTAGTGGAGTTTTGGGGTTTAACCATTTTATTTAATGAGGTTTAACTATTTGTGGAGGCCTAAACAAAGGTCATAGGGGAGCATTTAGGAGTATGATGACCTTAGGTACTTCTTATACTTTTATACCTTTTTTTTTTTTTAATTCTTAGAACTTCAGAATTGGATGACCATGCCTGTTATAACTTGTGTGTTTACCCCTTCTTTTTGATATCAAGAGATATTCCACAAATAAAGCATCTGCGCTTCACAATATTCATCTGTGTGTGGAAAACTTTGAAACAAGATCATTAAGGTTCACAGTTCACTGAGCCTTGACACCGAAACACATCTAAGAACGGGTCATGAATATGCCATCTCCTAAGCTAGATGATTCTGTTTGTGTGTTCGTTTCAGATGGTTTATTGAACATCCAGCACAGGCTGTTGTTTCTCTTGTCTCCTCTACACAAGGCTGGTCCAGATGATCACAGTGTGCTTGCTGGCAGTGCCTGTGCTGAGTTTGGGACACTGGGGAAAAAAGGCTTTGCAAATCAAATATGCTGTCACATCATCAAAAGGCGTTTCAAACTGTGATTTGAACCAGAAATGGGAAATGATTGTATTTTACAATGCAAGATACAAGCAAAACTGAATAAATAAAAGTTTTTTTAAAAGCCAAATCAGAGGTTCTTTCACTTGTCTACTCTTTTTTCCCCTGTCACGATGGCTATGCACTTCTTTTAATGTTACAGCTTTTTATATATTTTAGCGATAACTGAGTCACACAGTCATGCAGTACATGGAACTGCTCGCCTCGCTATAATCAGCAGGCCTTGTGTGTATTCATGAGTAGATATACGGTGGAAGCAAGTAGCATCTTATTTAGCATCCTTCGACAGGCTTATCATGTCCTAATCAGAGAGAATTGTGACTGTAGATGGAATGAGGCGGGCTGTGATTCACAAGATTTCTTAATGCTGGTTGATGAAGTACCGCAATATATTGGACTAGCTTGATTTCAATTGCTACAAGTTTGTCACGGTGCGGCATGGCAGACCGTGGGGATATGGGGAATGAGGACCCAGGCGCGGTGCTCTGTGTATAAACAGTGCGTTTATTTACAGTGATGGAAACAATAACAGTAAATCCCCGTGCTCTCCCGTGACTCCCGTGTCGTGTCTTCCCAAAAAGTCCATGCTCCGTGTTCTCCACTGCCGTGTGTCCACACACACCCCGTGCCTGCTGCCCTCCGATGTTCCACGCTCCTCCTGAGGGGAAAATGACAGAGGCAGCCGTCAAGACACTTAATTCCAGTAGGCATACACTCAGACTTTAACTAAGCAGAAGACTAACATGGAGTCTCATAGAATGATCCCGCGTCGGTGGGAGCTCCAAGACTCTCTTAAGTAGCTCCCCCGACGAGGCCTGATCAGCAGCAGGTGTGTGGCTTCGGGTGTGGCCAGTCCCCTTGCAGGGCCACACCCTCCAGGCCTGACGCCGCCTATAAACAAGTGCTCAGCCACCCACACACACATATACACAAGCACAGAGAAGGGGAAGCAACACCAAAATACACAACAATAACACAGGTCCATGACTGCCCAGGGGTCCTGGGTCGCCCAGTCCCAGGACCCTGACAAAGTTAGAGAAATGTCCCTAAACATAGACTAAAATATCTAAAATCACCTCTGTTACTGTACAAAGCCAAATGACTTTTTAAGACCAAATGCGTTGTAGTGTAATGTGCAGCTATTGCACTGTACAGATTCCTTAGAGATGTAGGAAAAATGCATATGCTCCCATAATCCAGAAGAGAGCTGATAATGATCATTTCTACTCAAGATTATGAGACTGGGTGTCCCAATGTGTTTAATAGTTAGGACGTGAAATATGAAGTAAAAATGGGCAAATGTATAAAAATGTCAAACATGAAACAAACAAATTGGTCAGCTGAAGCTTTTTGTAGTGCTGTAATCAGCTATGGAAAAACAATGGTTGAAGATCATGGCCAAAGTTCCCATAGCCAAACTTGCAATTTTACTGCCTATGAAATGGTCATTTCCAAGATGGGGACCAGGTCTGGAACCAATCAGTAACCAGCTTCAAAGCAACTTTGTTCCACACATAAGCAATCAGACTACATTTAAAATGGATCAGTCTGCTATCACTCTGAAATGGTAAAATGGTAAATGGCCTGTATTTATATAGCGCTTTACTAGTCCCTAAGGACCCCAAAGCGCTTTACATATCCAGTCATCCACCCATTCACACACTGGCGATAGCAAGCTACATTGTAGCCACAGCCACCCTGGGGCGCACTGACAGAGGCGAGGCTGCCGGACACTGGCGCCACCGGGCCCTCTGACCACCACCAGTAGGCAACGGGTGAAGTGTCTTGCCCAAGGACACAACGACCGAGACTGTCCAAGCCGGGGCTCGAACCGGCAACCTTCCGATTACAAGGCGAACTCCCAACTCTTGAGCCACAATCACCCTGAAGGGTTCTTTCTGAATCTAAGATTGATTACAAAATATTAGCAATAATTTGCAAATCTGCTCCAGTCTGTCTGAAAGTGATTGCAGTCAGTTAAACAGTATTTGACGGTTGCCTTTCTTCAGGCAACTGCAACTGCCTTGTAGTTTCCCTAATGTTAAAGTTGCAACAGTATTTCAAACAAAAAGACATTTGACAGATGATGTCACAAATCAGTACTAACAGATGACAAATACAGAACATGCAAAACTTCCCAAAGTTACCACAAAGCTGCACTGTACAAAGACAGAACAATAGGAAGTGTTATTTATTGTGTCGAATAATTCATTCAATAACTGACTGATGTTACAAACAAAACTTAAACTAATGTAAATTCTTGATTCATATTCAAACAGCAGAGCAAACAAAAAGAATTATTTATTTCAGTAGATCACAGAAAATCCAAATATTGAGAATCATATAGAAATCACAATGTTCAAGCTCATAATTTATCAAGCAGTTGTTGAAATTAGATTTAAGGATATCATGGCCCATCTAATAGCTGTGGAGACATTTTAATCCAAAATGTCAACCTGCTGGTTACTCTACAGCGGGAGTCTGAAAAGTCAATAGACTTGGGACGCATCTGATTGGGTCCCCAATTCCTTCTGGAGCATGACAACAACAAATCCAAGCATAAAACCATAGTCAATCCCCAAGTAACCACATACTGCAAACTCTAGCTGTTGGAGCTATTTATCACCTGCTTTCTCAGAAAAGAACTACCCTGAAAGCTAAAGAGCACTGCGACCTAAGGCTGTCCAGCAGATTTACTCAGAAATGAAAGCACGCCGACATATTCAAGCACCAACAAATTAAGAAAATGGCTCTCTTTCTCTGTTTATATTATTGCATCATGCTTTCACTGTTTGTCAGACACCTGCTTTGCTCTGCACAATGAAATGGAAACTAAGCAGGATTTCTCCTCCTCGGATAATTAGCTTCAATTCCACACACACAAACACACACCCCTCGGGCCAATAACCCCTTTGACGTCTGAATACACCTCCTGGTAGAGATCATCCAGAGACATGAGAGTGGAAATTGGGTAAATAACTAGACTTTTTCTCTCTCTACTCATCATCCTACTGCCATTCTACCCCCTCCCATCCTTTTTTCATTTCTCTCCATTTTTTCCTCAACGCCATTTTCTTCAGCCCATGAAAAATTTAAATTTCTGCCTGATCAGCTGCAAAATTGAGTGGATCTGCAGACGCACATGCACACGCATGGAGACATAGCTGAAAATAACCTCTATTTGTCATTACCTGTCTGTGACAATGCCAGTGGAGAATGATACACTGATACTGTCACACTCACTGTCCATTAACTGAACCAATCCATGGATGAGTCGATGTCGGACAGATAATGACTCAGACTGTATGTTCTACACGAGGCTGAACTTCCACTGACTTGCTTCAGTGAATTTGATGACACCCTTTATAATGCGAGCCCTTCCACCACCTTTAATCTTATATAAATGTTTACATTTCCTTTTATTTGTAGTCTGTTTCTTTTTGTATATACTACAAATTCAAATACACCTTTGTTCCTTTTGTCCTCAGAGCGATTCTCTAAGACCTTTGTTGCTTTGTTTTCCAAAAATACTGTCTTTCAGAAATATGGCTCTTTGTTTTGCAAAAGAGGGGATGATGAGGTCACAGTAGGAAGCTTCAAAGAGTGTGTCATATTGCTTTCAGGAGAACTGAAATGGATAAATGATTAAGAAGCCCCTCTAGATTTAGAAGTGCAGAGATCTCATTAGAAGACGGTAGCTTGTTTCTTCTGTTACCCTAATTGGGCACGGGTGTACGTGCTCAACTTTTACCGGCTCCAGTGAATGCATGCTTTATATGATGCAACTGTACCCGTGAGTGCAGTTGTGAGAGAGGGACCCATACATTACATTAGATTAGTGCCCTTTATGCATCTCAGTCTTACTGAAGTGTAGCTTTTAATTTATTCATTCAATGGTGGCCTTGCTGGTGTGTCTTGGGTCATTGTTTTGCTGCATAACCCAGGTACACTGGAGCATCAGGACATGAACTGATGGCCGGTCCAGTCTTTGTACCTGACCATTTTCAGAGGAATGTTTGTTCAGCCATTTAAGTCACAGTAATGTTTTGTCTTAGCTACAATTAATTATTCAAGCAAAGAAAGATGCCTAACTTGAGGGACCAGTTGTGTCTACACATAATAGACAACTTTGCAAAGAATTTCAAGTTGCTTCCGTAGGCATTCTATTACTAGCAGCGTGTTTCAAGAAGACATTTGTTCCCATTTCTTTAGTTGAAGATTCTTTAGTGAGATTCTGAAAGCTCTATTAGCTTAAAACTATATTTTACCACAGTGTGCAGTGTGTCCTTAGAAATTTGGGTTAACTGAACAAGTAGAGGACAAATGAAGATGTGTCAGACCTAAAAGACTGTAATAGATAAACAATATCTGAAAGTGATGTCAGCCAATGTCTGACACAAGACCTGAGAGATGCTTTTAGCCCTTCAGTTGATCCGTCTGCTCTTTGCCTGCTTCATCAGAAATGGTCTCAGTGGAAGAGTGGATGCTTTTACATTATATCTGTTGGGACAGAAGTTTCCTCTAACAGAGCCTGCTTATAAAGATTATTTACTCAAACTAATCACAAAAAAATTTAATTCCATCAACTTGACCTACTATTCCATAAATGCAGTTTTAAAAGTTACAGATTAATTACAAGTCATGAAAATCCAGCAAATATTTCATCTTTCTCAGGGTCTAGTGTTTGAAAAATAATTAAAGTTTGGGAATTATTTTTTTAATAAAGTGTTTCTTTTTTGTTTTCTTTTTTTTTTACATTTTACAGGGCATATAGTCATAGAAATCTGTGTATGTAGAGTGAATGTTGGCACCATCACAACCAATTCAGAACTAAGAAAGCTGCTAACGAGTAGCACATGAGCGTTTGTTCTCTTTTTTTGCAAAAATGTTGTGCTTCATAACAGAGGTTCCAGCTGGGTCACCAATGGAAATTGTTATAACCTCAGGATAAAAATGCTCGGAAACTCAAGTGCCAGTTTTAGGACGTTTACTGACCACTTTTAGAAACAACCACAGCTAGTCGCACACATACAGGAAACTGTCCCACACATAACATTCCGGCAGGGAGAACCCTGAAAAACCTCTGAAGGTTCCGGGGTGCAACGCCCCAAACATACATTAACAACAACACTGTCTATAACAGAAATCATCATTAAGATTGGCCCATCTACAGTAGACTTTTTGGCATCACACTTGGAAAATAACATCAATCTTTCAACCAACTTTCCTGGTAACTTTCTTTGAGAGCAGCAGGGTCTAATTTAAACCTTTACCATTTAAACCAGGGGTCCCCAATCCCAGTCCACGAGGGCCAGTGTCCCTGCAGGTTTTAGATGTTTCCTTGATCCATCACAGCTGATTTAAATGGCTAAATGACCTCCTCAACATGTCTTGAAGTTCTCCAGAGGCCTGGTAATGAACTAATCATGTGATTCAGGTGTGTTGACCCAGAGTGAGATCTAAAACCTGCAGGGACACTGGCCCTCATGGACTGGGATTGGGGACCCCTGATCGAAACTCTCATGTTCTTTTTGCTATTAAAGTGTGTGGAGTAATTAAGCCAAGATGTTAAGAACCATTTACAGGCTTTAGAAATTTCTTATGTATATGATTCCAAAGAGTCTGGCAAGGAATTTAAAAAAGAGATCTCTAAATTATTTGAAATACATCATACATAACAGTCAGCCCAGGAGCAGACTGTTTGATGTGAAAGAAGTCTCCAATAAACCCCAAATTTCATTACATCATCTGCAGGCAACTCTTGCAACAGCTGGTGTCAAAGGAGAGTGATTTCATGAATCTGAATAGCATGGGATCCGTATCCAAAAGTAGAAGAAAAAAAATCTCACATTCACTGCAGCTCTTGTTGGTGGAAATATTTCAGTTTGGGGTTACTTTGCTCCTTCGGGAACTGAGAAGCCTAAAGTCACTGATTTAACTATGGATTCCACATCATGCGCTTAGAAGGTAATGTAAGGCCATCTTTCTAAAATTTCATTTTGAACTAGGATAGGACTTTTCAGTAGGGTAACAAAATAAGTTAGCTTGCAAATCCACTAAGGAATGGCCTAGAAAGAAGAAATGGAGGATTATGGCGTGCTCTGGTGAAAAAAAAGCCTAGATTTTAAACCTTCTGAATTAATATTTTTCAGCAGAGGAAATTTTATATGGAACAAATTTAGGTCAAACATTTAGGCAAACCCAATGGCAGACTCTGGCACAGTTATACAAAATGCTTCCAAGAAGGATTTTCTGCTAAAGGGTAAGGGGTATCAGTTCCTGATGGTAAGACTATATTAGCTATAAGAGTTTGTATGTTCTCCCTGTGTCATGAATTCTGGATGAGAACCCCAAATGCAGACTATAATATAGGCAGGTGAAATGACACTTACAGCATACCTTAAATGAATATCAGCTGTAACAGTCCAACTGAAAACAAGTTGAAAAGGGGAATAAAATTCAAGGAAGACATAACAGAACTGTCACAAAAGACTCTGTAAGGAAAAACTAAAACCAAAAATGACAAGAAACACTACAAACAGACAGTAAACAGTAAAAGCAGACTGGAAGCAGTTCAGGAGGACAAACAAATGCACTGACAAAGGACTGAGTGGGCTAATATGCACACTCACTGACGGATAATGGGAATCAGACACAGGTGGAAGGAATGACACAGCTTCACACAATCGGCAGAAGAGTGGAGGAACACAGGAAACACCTAACTACCAAAATAAAACAGGAAATGAAGAACAGTGACTGACAAAAACTGACAATGACTAAACTGAAAAGTAAATAAAACTAACTGAACCTCAGAATATAAACAAGGCAAAGACAAACAGAAAAAAAAATTAAACTGGAAAACACAGCTCAAACACCATGGCTATGAGCAAACTACGATTCATATAGAATTAGATAATTTGTGATAAGATAATTGGTGTTTAACCAGATAATTACTCTGGATGGCATTTCCTTGGCCTCAGGTAACACTGTGAGGAATCTTGGGGTCATTTCTAAACAGGATTTGTGCTTATTAAACTAATATGTCAGGCTACGTTCTTGGATTTGTGCTATATTTCTAAAATTAGATACATTGTGTCTAAATTATTAACAGCCTGTAGTTGATCCAAAATGCTGCAGTAAGAGTATTGACAGGGGCTAGAAAGAGCGACCATATTTCTCTCGCTTGGCTTCTCTTCATTGCCTCCCTGTTAAATCCAGAATTAATTCTACATTTTCACGCACAAACTCTTGAATAATCAGGCCCCATCTTATCTTAAAGACCTCATGTATACCTCGTATAACTCCATTAGAGCACTTCACTCACAGACTGCAGGCTTGTTGTGGTTCCTAGGATATTTGAAAGTAGAACGGGAGGCAGAGCCTTCAGCCTCCAGGCCCCTCCTCTGTTGAACCAGCTCCCAGTTTGGATTCAGGAGACAGACACTCTCTCTTAAAATTAGGTTAAAACTTTTCTTTTTGATAAAGCTTATAGTTAGGGTTGGATCAGGTGACCCTGAATTCTCCCTTAGTTCTGCTTCAGTAGGCCCAGGCTGCTGGGGACTTCCCATTAATGCTTCTTCACTCGCTTTTTTTCCACTCACTGTGTGTTTGCACACCACTTTGCATTTAATCGTTAGTGATTATTAATCTCTAGCTCTTGTCCACAGTGTCCTGTTTTGTCCTGTCTCCCACGCTTTATTCCCAACTGATCATGACAAATGGCTGCCCGTCCCTGAACCTGGTTGTGCTGGAGCTTTCTTCCTGTTAAAGCTGAGTTTTTTCTTCCCACTGTCCCAAGTGCTTGCTCATAGGGTGTTGTCTGATTAATGGGGTTTTCTCTGTATTATAATAGGGTCCTTACCATTCCATTATAAAGCACCTTATTGTGGATTTGGCACTATATAGATGAAACTGAATAGACTACATTGCATAATATGGCGAACTTGAACTTGAACTCTGAGTCGAAAACCCAGGACCACAATTCCCTGTACATTGCTTCGGGTGCTGTCACTTCCTTCCACCGTTCAAAGACAAAGAAATACCTGTAAATGGAAACTACTACTGGATGCTTTGAGTCATCGGGAAGACTATAATGCTATAAAAACACAAGCTACACTTTTTCCAAAGAAATATTAACCCACTACTGCACAGTGATGTCCTCAGCAAATGGAAAACTGTGTTTGTGTCTGTATGTGTCACTGCAGCCAAAAGGAAATGGTCAAAAAAGTACCAAAGAACAGCCCGATAAGGTGTGGGAGTCACTATTCACTGTGTGGAGTCACTTTTTTGTGACTTTGAATGTTATCACATATCGTATTTATGTGAACAACATAGACTTTAAATAATATCTGATAATGATGGTAAAAAAAAGATAGACACTTAGGCCTACTGTACCTGCACTCAGTAGATACACTGCTTCTGCCAACCAAAACATGCCTGTCCATTCTCTCACTACACTACAACAACCTAATATTCTCCTGTTACATCCCCCAGATTGGAAAGGCGAGGAGAGGAACACAGGGTCACTCAGTAATATTCAAGATGACTAATACATGACCTTTTAACCAATCTCATAAATCATGAGTTGATCATTTATATAACAGGAATTCATGATATATTAATTCACATATTTAATCACCATGCAGTTGTTATTCTTACCTACATAAATAGCCCTAAAAAAAAGCATTTATGCATTCTATTTTTAGTGTACAGCTGACCCAAGAAAGACAAAAACGGAGCTTGCATCACCCTCTTGTTGCATAACATTTAATACAAACCATACACTTGTGTGGAAGAGGATTAGGGCCACTGGTTAAAAGCAAAAACAAACATACACACAGAAAAAGAAAAATAGAGGCATCTTGGATTTTTATAAATGAATTTTGAGGTATAAATTCAGACTTCAATCTCTTGAATCTTTTTTTTTTTTTTTTTTTTTTTACAAAAGACGCTGCCCCCTCACCACCAACACACACACACACACACACACACACATGCTTTCCTCAGTGGTCCAAGTCCTCGTCCATTGTTACATGTCGTCTTACACAACTTAAACGGATAATTTGGGTGCGTCTCTGGCGCCACAGAACAGAAAAGGCGTTACATTTTGTCACACGTGGAAATATTCTGCCCGCTGGTGACAGACAGGCAAAGGACGAGAGGAAAAGATCTGAGGAATTTTACTCACTTTAATTTATTTTAAAAGCATGTAAGCTCCAGAAAATATTTCACAAAGGAAGAGGACGATGAAAAGAGAGAGAGGGAGATAGAGAGGTGGAGAAAGCACCTTGCTGTTGCCGGTGCCTCCGGTTGGCTGCGCTCTCCTCCCTCCTCTCTTCCTCAGCACCGGACAGATACCGGGAGCGCACGGTGAACGCACGAAGGATGAATGAACTTTACATTTGCCTCACAACTTTCCCCCCCTCTCTCTCTCTCTCTACCTGACAGTTTCTCCCCCCTCCCCCGCCGCTCGCTGTTCCAGGAACGAAACCCCTAGAGAGGAATATCTCTACAATGGATTTACCGCAATCACGATCCAGTAGTGATTAAATAGATTGTTTCCCCTCTCACCCTCTTTTCCTTATTTCTTTGCGGATGCTCATTAGCTTCGTGAGTCGAGATGATGGCATCAATAGGGGAATTCGATCCTCTCAACACCAGAGTCCCCGCAACTAAAATAGAAGTTACCGTGTCCTGCAGGTAAGGGCAAACTCCCGTACACGTACTGTAGATGCTTTTCAGTTTAAACCCTGATCTAGAGTCTGTTATTTCACCCACTGTGGGTAAAATATGCTGAAAAATTAGTTCATCAGATGTGCGTGAGGAATGTTTTGTTCTTTCATGTAACACTGATGTTTTCTATCTATCTATCTATCTATCTATCTATCTATCTATCTATCTATCTATCTATCTATCTATCTATCTATCTATCTATCTATCTATCTATCTATCGATGACCTTATGCTTTCAGATGCCCTTTGCTCTCATGGTTGCCTCCATATGTATTAAAGCGGTTTAAAAATCGTGGAAAATATTTTCATATGGCATCAAGTCTGGCCAGTGCCCTAGCGTGCCACTGATATTCATAGACATGCCTTGATGGTGAGCTGTGTGTTAGGCACAGTGCAATAGCACGTGCAGTTACAGAGTGTTAAAATGCTGCAAATAAATACACTGATAACAGCCGTTTAATTTGTCCTGTTTAATTTGTAACCCTGCAAGAGAACTTCTACAGCTGGATTTACAGTTTTACAGATGCCTTAGCTGAACAGTTGACTGAGTGACTAACAGACCAAGCGGAGAAGCTCACCCAGGGCTTTTCCAGACTGTCAGTCACCCTGCCTACCTGGGTCTGCTGACGGTCTTTCCAATTCACTCCTGAATAATGAATAGCTGTTGCTCCTGTGCTGTCCCTTCTAAGATCAGACAGATTTGAAGTGGCTAGACACCTGACAGCAGTGTGAGCTAAAGGTGAGCTCAGATGAAGAGATAAATGATAAAGTTCTTTGTGTTTTTTTGTTTGATTGTTTGTTTGTTTTTTACCTTGGGTTTGCACACTGAATGCATGACCGTATCTATGCCTTGAATTACTGAATTTCTGTTTGATACAATGACAAATGGAACAGCTGACCACTTAATATAAAGACTGGAAGCAGGAGGAAACAGTATGTCTAGCTCTGTTTAAAAGTTTAAAAACCAGCATAATGTGAGTTTCTGGGCACTGTGTGCAGGACAAAACATGAAGTAATACATCAGGGTATTAACCAGACTGAACAGACCTCTATATAACTCTCTTTAATGATGTTGGAGGTTCTGGTAAGCATGTAGAGACGGGCAACTGATTTTCTTTAGATGGGCAAAATTGCACTATTGCATTTCATTTTTATGATATCTCTTCTCCCAAAGATAGAGTTATCCTGCACACTGTTTCTGGATTTTTTTTGAGCAACAGCTTGATATACTGATACATTTCAGTGAGAAATACTTTTTCTTTTTTTCAGACTGACACGAGACAACCCTTGGGGCTTTAAAGCATGTGAAATCTGAAGCCAAATCATGGCCTTAACCAAGTAGTTTTGTTGACTAAACCTAACAAAAGTAGGGTTGAAATGATACAGTAGAAAGATCCATGTACACAAACCAAGGGAAATCTTTGGGATTACATCACACATAAGGCTTCTCTGAATATTAGTTTACTTGTGAATTAACCAGTGGAGTAATTAAATCAGTACTTTACAAACGTATGAATGTCATGACATGAACTTTTGTTAGAAATGATTATAAAGACTTTTACAGCTAATCTATGGAGTGTTTTACCCTCATAGAAGAAATACGAATGCACTATTTCACTCACTGTTTCTGCATTTTGGCTTAATTTCTGTTATTAAATAATAACATGGTGTAAAATGTCATGTTTTGTGGTTATTTGTCTAGTTTCAAGACTTGCTAAGGACCACATGATTTGCATTATTTGCTGATATGTGAGCAAAAGTGTGTGCTTTCCTTTTTTTTGGCTTTACACTTCATGGCTCAGAGTGGTTTTACATGATATACAATCACGCTGTGTGTGGATGTTGAAATTCAACCAAATCATAAATTCTGTGGACATACAATGAAAAGGCAGAATCATGTTACATAATGTTTTGGACTATAAAAAGTGTAAAGCCCATAGATTATGTGATAATATATGATTTGTCTGTTACTTTGGTTCATTTCTCAGGTGACAGTTGTCCAAATAAATATGTGAAGTCTTTCACTTGATTTTGTAATATGTGGACAACAGGAAGTACCTTCTTCATTCTGTTTGGTAACTTGTCATTACTGCCTACAAGTTGCACAACTGTTATTTTTATATACATCTTTCAGGTGTGACGCTAATGACAACCTGTCGCTAAAGAAAGCAGAAGGATTACCACGACAGACTCCCAGTATTAGTTTGTTCTTTTAGAGTACAACTGCACACAGTAGAAATATTCCGTTTCTGTATGTACTAGCACTTGTGTGAAGATTGAAGAAAAATACAGTTATTTTTCCTCACATTAGATGCAAATGTAAGCGCTCTTATTCCACAAAGTAACTGCAAAACCTTGTGCTCTTGAAATCATCATCTCAAGCGTATTCACTGTGATGCATAATAGCAGGTACCTTCAGAAAACTAACAGTCTGACACATCAAGTCATCACTGGCAGAGAAATATGTATGTATGACAAGACAGGAAAATTTAGAAGTCATTGTGGAAATGACTGGAAATCACCAGCCTGTTTCACACAGTACCAAAGGGTTTGAGTTTTTCATTTTTGTAGGACTCATTAATTGACATTAAAACTTTTTGACACATTAATGTAAAAACCTTTGGCGAGCTAGAGTCATGTAGTGTTTCTCTGCTCATGTTTTGGGAAATTAATCTTTGGTTCTGAAAGATATTTCACAAAATGTGCCAGAGTAACTGAGTCACCAGCTACCTATTTATCTTGCTGATCAGTCCTTCACTAATCATTCAGTGCTTTGTTTTTTAATTTTTTCTTTCATTTTGGCTTAGCGTTACTCAGAAAGGCTTCTCGTGATGTTTGTTTTCACAGAATAACTTGGGGAGCAGTTTAAATTTGCCCATGACCTAACTTTCAGGGTTTAGATGAAAACCTTTGTAAACATGCAGGAGAGTTAAGAACAAAAGAGATAAAAATAGGATGGAGCGAATGTTAATGAATGAATACATCTTTTTTATTGTTTCCACAGGAGTCTACTGGATGTGGACACATTCTCCAAGTCAGATCCTGGTATGTATGAACCATTTAGAGTCTGAAGTGCTGGTACTGATGATTAAGTTTAAATAAAACTGTTTGCTGGGGATGGATTTGGGTTATTTTTTGTTAGTTTGTGTTACCTAAAATGAAGTTAAATACATTAAAAATAATAAAACAAATAAGGCACACCACAGATAAATGACTCATATTTAACTTATTTATTAGTACACAATACTGCAAGATGTAGTATTGATCTGAAACAAAGTAAATACAAGATCAGTATTGATAATACCAAGTACTGAAAGTACAGCTACCGGTACATTGTGTGCAGTGTAATGATTTATGAAGTGAATACATCTTCCGAATGCTAAATGTGAATACATTTTAATGAGCACCAAATGACTTTTTTACGTTCCACTGTTAATTAGTTTACACAACAAAACATAACTTTCACAGTTTTTCAACTTTTTAGTTTTTTTGAGACCTAAAACACATTTGCATGGAAAACAAATATCCATCTGTGCAGGGATCTTTATTAAAACAGTTTTTTCCATGAATTCATTTAAAAAAAAGATCTCATTTTATATAAAATACCTCATATTCAGAAAAAAACACTGCTGACATGAGGATAAAATGTTTATCAAGTTTACAGAATGACCCGTGTACGTGTGGACACAACCATGTTCTCAGTCACATTCAGGGTGACAGTCTGATTAAGGTGTTAGGCTTGTTAGTTTTGCTAGCAGTGTGCATGTGTCAGGTTCTTATTAGACCGGTGTGTGGATGCACATGTCTCTGTGTATGTAAACATGATCAGTCAGATCCAGCAGCTTTGACAGATCATACATTTTATATGGTACAAAATAGCCTCAGAGTTGTTAGACAGCTGGGGAAAATTGTGACAGAAAGTTTTGATAAAGGAGTTCATGCACTTACTTTCTCCTACTGTTCTCCCCATAATGCCATTGGCACGATAGCTGTTGGCCACAGTGGATTTGAATGCACCAGCCGGAGCTAAAAAGTTCAGAGAATACAAGTGTTGCATACAGATGTACCTTCAAACACTATTTTTGAGTGGTTTCCA
Source organism: Aulonocara stuartgranti (assembly GCF_965226115.1). NCBI lineage: Eukaryota > Metazoa > Chordata > Actinopteri > Cichliformes > Cichlidae > Aulonocara > Aulonocara stuartgranti. The sequence goes on along the minus strand of NC_138956.1, from coordinate 14,157,906 downwards.
TCAAACTGCTACATTTCTAAACACCAAAATTGTCCATAATTACGCCTCCATGGCAGGATGTTTTCCACCCCCACTGCTGCACTCACACATCTTGATTTTACAAACCCATGTAGAAATTTAGGTGATATCTCAATTTTTTCCCTTTTTTGGGGAGTGGGGTGGGGGGTGGGGGGTTGATTCTGAGCTGTCAATAGCCAAGCCATACTGAGAACATTTCACAGCCACTCACCTCCACAGCAGCAAGTCTGGCTGTCTCTCCACCACCTCGTGTTCATTTTATTTTCAAAGCACAAGTGATTAAAAAAAGGACTAAGACATGCTGGCCAAAAAATGGCAGTTAAAAGAAAACATGATTTTCAGAAAAGGAGAAATTAGCAATCTTCAGAGTGAAAGGAAGTCAACAGAAAAAGAGCATAACAGCTTGAGTTCAACAGGTTCACGTGTTGTAGTCAGTGAAATTAAATGCAATTGGTGAATTTAGATATCAGTTATCTCCACTAGAATAGACTAGAGAATACAATCATAGCAAAAAAAGTGTGAGCCATTGCATCTGATAATCTGACTGCTCTGTAATAGTTTTTTGGTGTTTCCCCTCATTTGCCCTCCTGGCACCAAAGCTTTTTGCAGTCTAAGTAGAGCAGTGTGGTAAGCTTGAGAGGCCACAGGGCTTAACTATCTCAGACAAGAAATGATACCTTAAGAAAGCCTAACAGTTGAGCTTTAAATGAGTTACTCAAATCACAGCTTGAGAGCACAGCTGTCCAACCACCGGTCTTCAGGCTTGGGCGATGATGACTGATCACAGATGTGAGGGCTGCCTGAGGAGCGACTGGGCTCCAACCAGTACAGACAGGGTGAAGTAGTGCGTGAGGTTCGTCTTCAGTCCAGCACACACAAGCAGATGTTGGAGAAGAGCTCTGAGCCGCCTGTTGCTACATGCACTGCAGCTGGAAGATGTAATTAGCGGAGATGCTATTATTAATCAACAAACAGAGGCAACAGGGAAGATTCAAGATTTAAAACTATTTAAAAAATAATATTTCAAGCAAAGAGTAGAGGTTGGATTTTATCATTAAGTCGCTTATTTTTTGTGCTCTCTCTCGGATCCACAGAAAATTGAACTTGCACAATAAACGTTTAACGTGCAGCATTAACAAAAAGTGCAAAGCTTATGTTAAAGACTTCCATAACTCTGATGTGCATCAGTAGTACAGTCTTTAGGAGGAGCTATTAGATGTGCAGAGTGTGCAAGATTAAAAGTCATGTTAAAGAGGATTAAAACTTTTGTTAACAAGGCAAATGTTCTTGATTCACTTCAGAAGAAATGCAAATCTTATGATGTACATCAATAGTAATTCTAAGAAGATTCAGTGCACTCATGTGGCACACTAATTAGGGGTATATGTAAACAGTATTGCATTTACTGCACTTATTGCTGATGTGAAAAGCAGCAGCTTGCTGTACATCAGCCCTTTAACCAAAATACCAATCAAAAACTGAGATACAGCTTGACATGAAAAAATGAAAAAAGGCCATTTAATATACAGTCAGTTATCATTATGAAATCAGATGATTCAATGTTGTTATGAACTGTTAATAATCATCTTTTAGATTACCTTAATATTATAAAATAACTATTGCTGTCAGAGTTAATCTTGTTAAAATGACGTTAACGCCATAACCGCATTAATGCAGCAAATCTCTGTTAGCGAGTTAGTGCAGATCGCCCCTTGCATGACCTGCATGGCGTCAACGCGTTAGTTCGTTTAGCTCTTAATGCGTTAGCGCCGTGCAGCCCCAGGCACAGGGCGATCCACGCTAACTTGCTAACGGAGATTTGCCGTGTTAATGCGGTTATGGCGTTAACGTCATTTTAACAAGATTAACTCTGACAGTACTAAAAATAACCTTTTTGTTTTGCAGGGACACATTTTCTTTTAGGTATTTTGATAAGGACATTTTATTTCACAATGTCAACTTTTATACTTCTTTTAAGCTAGCAAGCCCAATATGTGCTACCAAACTTAGCTTTTATGTTTACGGCTACTTAGCTAGTCAGCTAACTGTCTAAGCCAGTGTGTGGGTTAGTGTTATAAGCATTAGAGTTAGTGGTCTTTGCTTGATTTCTTTTTCTCCAATTATAAAGTTTAGGTGTAATATATGTAGATACCACAGTGGTTCCATACAGCTTCCAACCATGACATTCTTCTAAAATTACGCATACTTGCATGATAGAAAACCCACATGAATTTTCAGTTCATTTTCTAGCTCGAAGGTTTGTGACAAACAAATTTATTATTTTGATGTAAGAGATGGTAAATGCACTACCTGAAGAGCTTTACACAACATGACTCATTCACCCATTTACTTTTTTTCTGTGCTCAAGTGGATTTTACTTAATATTCACACACAGAGAAAAATACATCACATCTGTAAAATCAGTTTTCTTTAACTGAATAAAAACACATCAGCTAAATGTTTGATTGAAATTTAAAGCTTTTTTTTTTTTTTTTGCTTTCTCTTCACTGAAAGTTGGCCTAACTTAATATATCAGCTTTATCAGGACTCTCAGTCATCAGTTAGTTTTAGCTTGAAAGAAGAATTACTTAGTGTGATGCATCAGCAGCAACATATTCACCTCAATAATGCCACAGTCACATTAGGGAAAGCAGTGGTCAGAGACCATGACATGAACAAAATAATTTCAAACGTGTGGAATAAATTTGGGATTTCATTGCCTTTGAAATGGCTGCTTCACAGACAGGAACTTTGTCTGCAGCTTGTAGCAGTTTCTATCTTTAAAGTGACTTTGGTGTCAAGACGTTGATAAAACGGCCATAAGACGAATTAGTCTGCTATCGGGTTGCAATTGAATGGTGTCAAGGTAGCAATTACATGCATTCTGTTTGTGATAATAGGTCATTGAATGTGATAAATTTGCTAAAATTGCCTAATTACATTCAGAGTCGAGCCAGAACCTCATAGATTCCGCAAGTAGTGATGTAGTTTTTGCTGGACCGAGATTTGACTGCACAATGAATGAGGTGCTTCAAAGCCTCTTTTTTGTATAGGAAGATAACCAGAACACAAACAGTTGGCAACCATTTAAGTTGAGTCTTGTAGTGCAAAGAGATGCGTTTCAGAAAAGTTGTACTTGTACACATTGACTCAGATTAATTGTAATGTATTAGAAACCATATATAAATTAGACAGCAGTTATTTGCAAACCTTAATCAAGTCTGTCTGAGTGTGACTGCAAGCAGTGTAAGTCACACTGCAATTGTTTGGAGACAGGTTGCCTCCAATCACGTGACCTTAATATAGGTTGCCTTAATATGGTCGCCCAGTAGTTGCTGATGTGCACAGTCGACCTCTGAGTGAGAAGTTCGTTAGTACAACTGCTTGCATTTACGTAATACAAAAAATATAATCAATGCAATCACCAGGCATTTTTACTAGTCCATTTTTTTCTTTATGTAACCATAAAATATTCTTGGCTCTTGACATTTTAGGTTTCATTTGAACATTTCCACATTTAGCTCTGAAACTAGATGAAATGTGTGGGTGCCCATATCCATAGTCTCTAAGAAGTGCATTATATCTTTAAAACACACATGCATGTTCAAATGATTAATAAGAATACCATTTTTAAAATATTTTTAAGGAAGCATTTCCCTCTGGCAACATAGACATCCACAGCTGCCAATTAGCACCTCCACATCTGGCTAAAGTCAAATGTATTTTTACTGCAGCAAGATTTTATCAGTCCTCAGCAGCTGAAATACCTTTCTTATTCTGTAATTATCAAGAGTGCCTGTGTTCCTTATGAATTTCTGTGATATAGTATATGTACTGTCTTAGTGGTCTTTCTGTGTTTATAGTGGCAGGAAGGTTTAGCATGGCTCACAGGAACTACATACTTTGATCTGTAATAGGAACCAATCATCTGGATATGTCTGCCATCCAGGAAATTCTGCTGGATAATCTTGCACGCCCAAGAATTTTGTGTGAATGGTGCACTTTTACAGTTCAATTCACAATTGTCAGAAGAAACGATAAAACGATTCCTGCTGTGTTAACTAAGTTGTGAAATTGCTTGACTAAAAAGCTGCCTGTGAGTTCTGGCATCAGATAAGCCTGCAAATGCACAGTTTTCCTAGGTAATATTTCACTGGTACCTGGAAAAACACAGAACACCAGCGCCAACCTTTGCAACGCTAGAGTGCTGTGGTCTGAATGCTCTGTAACTCCCCCTCATCTAACAAGGTAGAAAAACAACTCCTCACTGCTTGCCAATCAATCCTACTTGGAGGAGATCATTGTCAAAGGAAGCAAAAATGACTGACAGGCTTAATAACCTCTTATTTGAAAACATGTTCTGTGATCTCCAGGAAATTGCAGCTACTGAACTGATCACAATCTAACAATACCTCCACCCTGTCATTCTCAATCCATTTTAATATGCAGAGAGCTGTTATACAGGCATGCATCTGTATACACTTGTCTACAGGTATTTTCGTAAGTCAGACCAGTTCACTGATTTAGTTTCTGTTGACAGATGCTCCCTGATGCATGCATCCGGGCTTTAAGACTGTAGAGAGTTAGCTGTTGGATGTTGGGCAGTTACAGGAATAAATGCTATGGCAGTAATAAGGCTGCAGCGTATGACAGGAAGGAAGCTTAAAAAAGGACTAAAGAACGTGGCTGTGTAACAAGAGGATACCGGCCCGTTCAATCAATCAGACGTTCTTTTTCCACTTCACATGTGAATGTTTTAATCAAAGTATATTCACCCAATCAGGGCTGCGTGCACTGCATCATTGAAGCTTCTGTGATTGCTAAATATAGGAACTTTAGATGAGATAGCAAAAATAACACAATATGCAATCGGGTCAAAAAGAGCATCTTGGCCTCATAAAACTGCAGGCGATTTAATTACTTTTAATATCGTTCAGAGATAATTTAGTAGGTGGTACTCATTAAATGGGTCACTTCCACTTTCACAGAGGTGTGTGAGGAGTCAGGAAGATGTTTTTTAATACTGTTGTCCATTTTTCACCGCATAGCTTAACTTATTACAGTCATTTCACAGAAGATGAGACTGACTAAAGCAGGGCATACATTTACACAGACATCATAAACTGCTGTCTTCATCAAAAATGCATTAAAGTGCCTAAATTACTCAATTCAAGTAAGGCAATGATCAGTGAAAATTTAAATTGTTTGATCACTATAGCCCTCTTGGGTTTCATTAACATAATGGATGGATGAGGGAGAGATGCTTTCTGTTCCCCGGTGATTCAGCTCTGTGTTTCAGATCAGATTTTAAACCTTGCACAATTACAGGACTTATTTGAAGGTTGTGAAACTGACATAAATCCACTTAGAATTACCCCAGACTCACGAAAACCTGTTTTTAGTATCAAAGTAATCCAGTGTTAGTTCACTATGCTTCCAGACAGAGATCGATCATGTATCCATGTATCTGTATACACGCCACGTCTCATATTTTTACAAACAAGTCATCTGTATTTAAAAGATGGGCAGTCATAAACTTTGTGTTTTACTCAGTGTGACCTCAAATTAGTAAATACTTTCATAGTGAGACCATAACATCACTAGGAAAGTGTTTTCTCAGGTCATAGAACAAAACAGCTGAGGGCTGTTTCCCCACAGACACAATATAACTGTAAGCTTTGCAATCAGACGAGTCGCCCTCTACTGGCCATTAAAAAGGATATAGATTTAGCGACACTTCCACAGTATAGACAAGTTAAATACTGTTAGCTAGATAAACAATAATAATGCCAAAGGATTGTGCGACTGTTAGAAATCATACGTACCATCTGTGTTCAAAATCAAATCCTAGCTATGTGTTAGGCAATGACTGCCTCTGTGTTTTGGAGCACTCTGTTTTTTATACAATTGTAAACTGAGTATTTTGCTAATTAATATTTATATAGAGATCTATATATTATATATACTGTAAATACCATATATTCCATACCACTGGTTTTTTTGCACTATGACAGAAAGACAAGCCTCCTCCTCCTCATTTATGTACAAACTTGGAAACAAATGTAATAAAAAATGTTTCTAATAATATCAGTCACAACTTAGTCATTTATTTACATTCCACAATACCACAATAGTTTTGTTTAACTTACAGAGTGGCTTAAAAAGAACTAAAGGAGTTCTATAGTCTGGATTTTCAGGTTCATGGTTATTCACAGAAATGTTTGGGAACTGATGACATCCCTCATGATTTCAGTATTGAATTATTGTTGCAGCATAGGAAGGGTCTTTAGGATAAAATAAAATATGATACAAAAACTTGTCTGTTGAGGGAGATGTAATGATTCAATTTGATTACATTCAAATTCATTTCAAATACATTTAATTCATATGTGCCTGTTTAGGCTCATTTATCTGCTTTTTTAGTGTTTCTGTTTTCTCTTCATGCTCTCCTAAATGCATGGTCTGTCCTTTACATTAGATATTGTGATTGAGTTGTTTTTGAAAATGCAGCACTATTAGATATGACTCAGTTTCACTGAAAAGTAGAAAGAGATTAAAATGGCAGGTAAAATTACGTTGTGACAGACCAGTTCACTTTTTACAGCTTTGTCTGTCAAAATGATGGACAATGAAATGCAACCTCTGGTGTTACCTTGTGTTAAAAGCTCTGTATTTGCTCACTTCTCTTCTCTCAGTGATTGACTTGGATAATGATATCCCTGCATCCTGGTCTGTGCTGGTCTTGGCTGAATGTAGTGACAAGGGGTTTCTGTTCAATGCCAGGGATACTGGCATTGTACAGACCACCAGCCACTGTTGTCTTCTGTGTAAATACAGGCCTTTTGATGTTGCCGAGCTCACCGCAATAAACCAAGCTAGTGATGTGGTCTCTGCCAATATTCCCCCTACATTACTATGCAAAGGTCATGAGCCATGACTGGATCCCATTTCTTTAATTAACTCATTAGAAAAAGACAAAGATAACACAATTTGACTGGCATATGATGGTATTTTTGCATCAACAAGGTGATTCCCAAAGAGCTATTAGCTGAAAACTCAGGAAATCTTAGCATGGTGTGTGGTGTGTGCTCGAAGAAATTGAAGGAAACTGGACAAGTGAAAGACAACAGGAAGAAGTGGCATGTCTAAAAAATCTACACCGGATGAGCAAATTCTGAAAGTCATGTCCTCAAAAAAAAGAAATGATGTCACACTATTAAGCTATTAATAAGGTATTAGAAGGTGCTTAATTCATCATTTATGTATCTTTACATCATTACTGCTCCTTGGTATGCCATTTATAAATGCAAATATACTGTTATGACTATGATTCTGATTATTACTAGCAGTGATAGCTGTACATAGATAAACCATGTACAGCAGTGATGCACATGCACATGCTCATTATATTAATGCTGCTATCCTGTATATATTGTACATACTATTGTTTGAGTACTTACGATTGTTTTTTTTGTACTTTTTATATTTTACATTTATATTTATTATTGAAACTTGCACCAAGGGAGTGGCACTCCAATTTCGTTGTACTCTGTACAATGACAATAAAGGCTATTCTATTCTATTGGTGTAACAGTAACAGATGGATAAACATATCTGTATTTATAAATGACATACTAAGGAAGAATAATGATGTATAAATGCTGAATTAAGCACTTGCTAATAGCTTACTAATGTTGAATAGTGTGACAGTATCATAAAGTTGAGTTGAGTTGATCTGCTTGAATTGATTCATCTACTATTTGACGAAGCCTCATCAGAAATGGTGTCAGTGGAAAGATGTCTCTCAAGACAGCATTCTTAAAACAAAAGAGTAAGAAAGGAAAGAAGGCTGAGGTATGACAAATTACACAAAAACAAAATATAAAGAAATTGGTGTCGTTTGAGACTTTTGTACGCTACAGTATTTTGGTAATAGATTTATTATTTTGTCATAATGACCTCCAGATTTTACAAATTTAGTTAACCTCCTAGGGCCTGATGTCCACATATGTGGATGTCATATTTTGGGTTGTCTAGACCAAAATACTTAATTTTGCTCTACAAGGGCCTGATATCCACTTACAAGGACATTATACTGACACTGTTCTATCGACATTTAAAACAACTGTCCTCATATGTGGATCTCATTCTTCTCAGTAACAAAAATCCGGTAAAAAAATAAATAAATCACGTAATTCTTTGTTTTTACATTCATCAGGTCCCAGTCAGCCCAAATAGCAAAGAGAAATTAAAAATGCATGCCATTGAAGAGTTTGGGTCTTAGGAGGTTAAAGATAATAGCCAGACTGGTCTGTGAAACCGTTTTTGAATGAATTGACTACAGTTACAGTCTGCAAAACAGTTTTTCAAAAAACATATTTTTCAAATTCGGGGATCAGTGATCAAAACAAATACGAAAGCACATGGCTGCATCTTTGGTTTAAAAATAGGCAGACCAAATTACAGATAGACCCCAGTGCTTCTGAACTTTGATGGCACTTCATATCAAGTGGTACTCGACGAAACCCAGTGATCCGGTTGTTGATATTCGCTATTTCAGTGCTGTAGTGAGTCTCTTTTTTCATACCTAGGTAGCTACAGCTTTGGACTTTGGTAATGATTGGATTTTTTTCTCAAGAACACAACAATAAATATGTGATCTCTTTTCTCCTGCATTCACATTCTGAGAATTTCAGCTGTTCTTGTCAACAGCTTTGAGCTAAGAGGTTGTGCTTGTTTGCGTCTGTCTGTCTGCGTATCTGTCTCCTGCTCATGAACTTGTCTGTCACAGCTTTCTACAAGAATGTGTTAGATGCCAAACACTCATCTCTTCAGGCACTTCTTCTTATCTAATTTATTGATGACTCAGCGTTTGTCCTTGGAGATGTTGTGTCACGTTGCCTGGTCGTTGTGTAAATTTAATTTGAGTTTCTCTTACTCCACCATCAAATTAGCTGATGCCTCTCTCTCACCGCCCACACAGGGATGGAGGATGTACTGTATACCTGCACTGTTCATGTGCTCATCTGTGTAAAGTACAGGACTGTTAAGTTGGCTTGCAAATAGCTTTTTTCCCATTTAGATGGACATGAATAAACATGATGCTTTGAAACCAGTAGGCTAACCAGTAGGTTTTTACAAAGAATATATTGAAGATTTTGTTGTTCTTTTACTTTTGTGCTTAAATGTAAAGCGATTTAGGAAGACCAGGTGTTTGAATGTTTGCTTTCGGCCAAATGTGACACTGTGCACTATGATTATGCATCTTCAACCCTTCCAAAAAGGCCATACTTGTACAGTCTTTCTCTAATTGTACTGGTGTGAGCTTGTGTGTAGCTCTTTGGTTTTGTTGCAGTTTCCCTGATTGCATGGTCTGACCTTGAGGTGACTTTGCTGGGCATAGAGTGCTGTGAAGACTGTGGCACTGTGTTAACACACCTGAATGCTCCAGACTACAAATTGGCAAAGATTCAGTTTTTATGGAGGTGCTCACACATGCTGGTGATCAATTAATGAAGTGCATTTGACTAGCGGCACCTGGCTTCTACACTTTGCTCATCCTGACATGCTTTACACCACTGATGCCTGACCTTCGTTTTTGCATTTCATTAATGTGTTTACTTTCATATTTGTTGCAGGTCTTGAGCTGAGTCTGTAGCAACCATTAAACCATTAAAAACTAATTTAGGTCAGAAAAAAAAATTGCAGGTATACATTTTGATTTGAAGGTTATCTTTAAGGTATCTTTAAGGTTTCTCTATTTTTCACCTATTCTAGTTCTATTGATCAATCATCTTTGAAAGGTTTTCATTTCCTAGAGGTAACCACTCCATTTCTTATTAAATCTATATCTATATACATGATGTTGCTGAAAGTATTTTCACATCTGTCTGTACACTCATATAAACCTGAGTGACATCCCATTTTTAGGGTTTAATATGGTGTCTGCCCACCTTTTGCAGCTATAGCAGCCTCTTCTGGGAAGACCTTTCATAAGATTTAGGAGTGTATTTCACTTTCTTTTTTTTTCTTTTCTACCATTCTGTCAGATGTCATGTATGAGGTCAGACACTAATTTTGGAGCTTGCAGTCTCCACTCTAATTCATTCCAAATATGTTTGGAATGAATTGGTGATGTGGTGTAGAAGAACTTGACTGGCCTGCTCAGAGTCCTGACCTCAAACCCACACCACGATTCCCCCTCTGCCAATCTTTACACCTGGCACAATGCAGTAACACAACTACCGTTTTTCTGGTAACTGCCAAACCCAGACTCGTCCATCGGATTGCCGGATCGAGAAGCATGAGAACATGTTCTCTAGCGTCCACCACTGTTCTAGAGTCCAGTGGTGGTATGCTTTCCATCACTGCATCAGATGCTTTGCATTGTGCTTGGTGATGTGAGGCTTGGACACAGCTGTTCAGACATCCAAACCCATTCCAAGAAGCTCTGTGCACTGTTTTTTTTTTTTTTTTTTTTGCCTGTCCCATTTGGTTCTTTAGCCATCAGAATTGTTGTCTGAAGACCAACAAGGATACCCAATGGATTTACTTTGCCAAATGGATCATCGTGGCATTACTGTATTGGTCCATTTGATCGACCTTTGTTTTTATTATTTATTATATTTTATTTTCAGATGTTACAGACGGGACAGACATGAGTGAGGGATAGGAAAGGGAGAGAGAAAAAGGAAGGAAAAGAAAAACAGAAGGGGAGAGGGACAGTGAGAAAGGGGGGAGAAAAAAAAATCTCCTGGATCACCTGTTGAGAGAAGAAGAATAGAAAACAAGCAAAAAAACAAAACAAAGCAACATACTAAACACAACACCATCGCATTAATCTAGCTAAGTGTAAACAGCAGTAAATACTAAATATTCAATGTTGTTGTGCAGCACGCAGGACCGACAGCGCACAATGTGCTTTGAAGTAGCAGCCAAGAAAGGTGTAAGTCTACGAGCAGTGAACACCCGTGTGCATACCTGTGTGGATCAGCGCGCTTGTATTTAAATGGTTTCCATATGTAATGGTCTGCAAGATGATGTAGCAAGCCATAGCCCCGTCCCCCAGGGCATGAAGCAGGCATGGAGGAGATCCAGGCCCCAGACATCCAGAGGCCTCAGAGTGCGAGAGCCAAGGAGGACCACTGGAGGGGCATCCGTGCCACCCTCATGGGAAGGGCTGAGATTCCCCAGACGAGGCGTCACCCAGGAGCCACTGAGCAGAAGCTAGAGGGGGCTGCACCGGCGTGCCCGCTGGCTCTGCCGGCAGCCAGCTGAGCCAGAGTGAACCGAGCCGCAGGCCCAGAGGCCAGAGGCCCGAGGGCCCACCACACCCCGGAGGAGGCCTGACCGAGCAACAGGCGCCAGGCCCCGCCAGGCCCCGCCAGGCCCCGCCAGGTAGGCTAACCAGTAGGTAGCCGCCAGGTAGCCACCGGGAGTGAACCGGTACATACCTGGGCGCCCAGCCCCGGACACCAAGAACCACAACCGACCCCTGAGGGCATCAGTCACCGGCAGGGAGTGTGGTGAGGGGAGATAGGCCTTGGAGGGCCTGGGAGTTCCCAGAGAGGTGGAGTCTAAGACCCGACCTGACATATAGACACAGAGAAACAGGCACACACAGACACAAACATGCATTCCCACCCTCATGCACACATATACAAACACTCAGAACTCACCCAACGTAAGGATTGACATAAATGGACATGTATACACAATCACACTCCCCAAACATACTCTATACCCCGGGTCCAGGTACCCTCGCCCCCAGAGGGGGAAACAGAACCCATACCCAAGAGATGTTACCCTTCCCCCCGGGGTGGAGGCAAGCAGACCATCCCAGGCTCCGCAGCAGCAGGGAGGCCAATCGGACAGCTAACATCTCCTCCCAGCCCCCCCGCCCCAATGGCTAGCAGAGAACGGGGGTGTGTGAAGACCCCATACCTCCCTCCTCCCGCTCATGTGTAGTGTTGCTGCGTGTTGTTCTAAAGTGCATTTAAAACAAGGGAGAGCATGGACGCCGTTAACGTGCCCACCCTCAAGGCCCTATATATATATGTGTGTGTTATGAGATTGTAAGTAATGTGGATGTCTAAGTTGTGAGATAAAATTGAGGCACAGGTGGCCGGAAGGGGAAAGAGGGGGAGGGGGGGGGGGATGTCTCCCCTGCACCCTTGTGACAAGGCCCTACCTGTGTGGGTGAATGTGGTGGAGCGGGAAGAGGGAGGTAGCCGGGGATGGGGAGGAAAAGGAGGGAGGGGAGGATGCCCCTCCCTAGGGCCAGCTCCCCTGCTGACCCCAGTAGGCACCCCCCGTCCTCTGGTACCCACCAAGGCAAGGGAGCCCAGGTCCATCCAGACCGGGGCCTACGGTAGCACTGCCAAGCCCCACAGGACCCGGGGCAGCCCACCCTACCCCACCACAGAGGAAACTGTACCCACCCCAACATTCAATCGTCTCCCAGACTACACAAGACAACAGACACCCAGGTTAAGTTTATTCTCCACCTCTCCTATGTCTCTCCCCCACCTGCAGAGTGGACTCCTGCAACGATGGAACAACCTCCCTGCCAGTTGAAGAGCCCCCCAGTTAGGCCGATGCACAAGAGGCCCCCTGCGCCAGGGCTGAGCCCCCATGCACCCACCCGCTCACAATCTCGGTGACACACCGACGAGGACCGAAGCCCCCAAGGCCCAGCCAGAGCCCCAGCACGGAGGCAAAGCACCCCCGAACCCCAAACCCCCACGCCTGCCCCGGATCCACTCAGGGGCAGCCAGGCCACCAGGCCAGTAACCTACGTCCACCAGTACAGACCATCCTCCAGCCCCGCTGCATGCAGCCACGAGGAGAACAACCTCTAAGAGTGACCAGAGCTACTAACCAGGTTATGAACACAACCCCCGGGTTAAGCCCTCCAGGGATAACGTCTCTAGGGGTCCTCCAGGCGCCCTAAGCCCATCCCAACTCCATATGAACCACAGTAGCTAAGGCGGGACCAAACCACGACCCCCTACCCCCGCTAGGTGATGGAGCCGATCAAAGGAGCCCAGAGGGATTGATCTAATGTGGTGGCAGAGGCTATATCGAGACTAATGTGATCTATTAGAAGGTTTCTATATTGGCTAGAATTAAGATTATTTTTATTTTTCCAGTTCATGAGGACCGTTTTCTTGGCGATGCATAGGGCAGTAAAAACCATGTGGACTGTATTAGTTTCTGTAGTGACCTCATCCAGTTTTCCTAACAAGCATACTAAAGGGGAGGTTGGAATTTTACATTACATTCTTTGTGCACTGTTAATGAACTAATCTGAAGGCCACATGATGTTTGGAGATCTGTAGTGATTGACACTGCAGAAAGTTGACCCATTAACTCTGCTGTGATTTTATTTGGCTTATGACTTTCTTGGCTGAGATGCTGTTGATCCCAATCACTTCCACAATGTTATAATACTTCTAACAGTTCACTGTGGGATATTTAGTAGTCAGGAAAATTCACAACTGGATGGGTTGCACAGGTGGCATCCTATCACTGGAATTCACTGAGCTCCCATTCTTTCTAAAATGTTTGTAAAGCAGTCTGCATCCCTAGGTACTTGTTTGTATACACTAGGGCTGGGCCATATTATACCGTTCACGGTAATACCAGTGTAATTTTGGGCAACGATAGAAAAATGATAGAATATGAGTAAAACGCGCATGCGCAGTGCCTTTGGTTTCATATGCACACGTCGGAAAAAGCATGGCGGCGAAAGCAAATCGTTGAATGAATCGGATAAACCAGAATTGGTTTGTAAAAATGCTGCAACTTCAGTGGTGTGGAACTGGTTTAGCTTTTGTCCGTCAGACACACAACAAAGCACTATTTTTGGTAGAGCATGCTAGCGGGCCGTCATTATTACTGTGTTTTTTTGGAAAATACGGCACACTTAAAATCAACCCTTTGATTTTTCTGAAAATCGACAGTGCCCCTTATAACCCCGTGTGCCTTATGTATGAATTCTGGTTGTGTTTACTGACCTCGAAACGATTTTATGTCGTACACGGCGCTCGAAAATCTGTCAAATGTTTTAGTACTACTTTGCTAAGCTACGAACCTGGACTGCTTGATGGATTGTCGGAGCATTACGGCTACCGTAGTCAGGAGCCTGGCGGAGTGATACGTACTGTGCTTCAACATAATATTATCGTATTGTGTGTGTATAACCTCTTTTTTAAGTGTTGTGGATATTATACATGGTTATGCTGAGGATATGTCGGCCAATTTCCACTGGAAATCCTGAAAAGATGAATTATGCAACGAATCTATGAATTATAAAACAAACATGAACTTAATTGTAAATTAAAATTTAAAGCAGACCTCTGGCACCTACAATACTTTTGACAATAAATCATATCAATGGCCATTGGATGGGTCAGGAAGTGTCGAGCTGGCTAGACCAGAAGACTCTTTGAGGGTCTTCTGATCTAGCCAGCTCCCCACTGGCTCTAGCCTCCTTTTAATCTCCAACTGGCTACTCCCAGTAATTCTTATTATAGAAAGCATCCACACATGCGGGTTTATGTACAAGTCTGTCTGTTAATAGATGTTAGTTTGCTTGCTAGATTGTACCATATTATGCTAAGTCACAGTAACAAAATTACAGATTTTTTTTTTTACATGAAAACAGACAGACCAGTATAAAAAATGTAACCCTTTTTTTGTTTAAATCCCTCACTCATATTACTTGGTGTGAAAGCAGGTTGCACAGTCATGGAAACTGTTTGAGTTTGGGCCATATGCAAAAATCAAATCCGTCACTCAGCAGTATACTACACTACTATTTTCTCCACCAAGGAATGAAGTTATGTAAGTTCCTTTGAAAAGAACTCTGGCGTGCTGTGTACCAACCTGTCAGCCAGCGTTTTAAAGGAGGTGTCACTTTTTTAAAATGATGATAGATGTTTAATTTTGAAACATAACTCCTTTCATTATTAATATTACATGCTCTGCAATGCTGTTAGGCAGCTGGATATGCATTTTTTCAGCCTTGTCTCAACCAGATTTTAATGAATTCCAGGCATGCGTGACCCCGACCACACAGACTTTGCCCTTGGACAGATGCAAACAGGTCTTGTGCGTTTCAGAGAAAAATTTCTCTCCAAGTACGGCTCCCTGAAGAGATTAGGGGCTGGGAGAAATAGAAGAAATTTCAGTCTTTTAGTGAAATAGACAAATATATCTGTCTGATAGATTGCTGTGGTCCCAGATACAAAATAATGAAATTCATGAGATATTTTTCTTCTCATTCCCAATAACTTTGACTGTACCGCTTTGCTCTTTTGGGCACAGCACTGAAGTGACCTTTTAAACTTCAAAGAGCATAATTTACAACTTTAATTCCTATCCAGATGGGATATTTCACTGGTGGTGGAGCTCTATTACACAGAAAATTACTGATGACATCGGATTGCTACAAGTTTGAAAGTTTAAGAGAAGACACTTTAAAAGTAGAAGCAATCTCATTTAGCTGCTTCATGCTGTCATCCAGCAGCTCCCAAAGCTACTAGCTCAGGAATTATCTGACTCTTTTATTTCTATCCACCACCATCTAAACTGCTCTCAGGCTCCCATATGAAAACATCCCACTTCTCTTATGTAACATCATTTGCTGGTGGAGTACTGACAGTTTCCATCCACATGCATGGGTGTTTCGCTCCATTAAAATCTGTAGGAGAGGCAACCCCCCAGCTGACCGTCGGTCCAGGAGTATATAAAAGTAAAATCAATTATTGTATCAATTATGATTACTCTTTGTAGTCTCTCATTGCAAGTTGGTGAGTCATGTTTATCAAATTCATCACATTATATGGTATTTCTTTTGCATTCATTTAGCTGTAGCTGCTCGAGGATTGTGACTCATCAGCAGGTAGGAGTTAATGTTTTGTTGTAACACAGAAGGTGTGGTTATAGTTTGGAGAGCTTGTCCACGTCTCCTAAAGATCTCACCATTATATTCATTGTATATGGATGAGTTTTTTATATATATATATATATATATATATATATATATATATATATTTATTTTTTAATATATATATATATATAACATCGGAGATCTGGACAGAGATCTCCGATGTTATTCCCGGGATCTGCTGGAGCCACTCGCCTAGCTTGGGAGTCACCGCACCTAGTGCTCCGATTACCACAGGGACCACCGTTACCTTCACCCTCCACATCCTCTCGAGCTCTTCTCTGAGCCCTTGGTATTTCTCCAGCTTCTCGTTCACACAAGTACACACACACACACACACACACACACACATATATATATATATATATATATATATATATATGTATATATATATATATATATATATATATATATATATATATATATATATATATATATATATATGTAGAGAGACAGAGAGAGAGAGAGAGAGGGAATGATATATATATATATATACTTGTGTGAAAACAGCCGGGACACGTGAGGCCGAATGCCTCTTGCAAAATAAAGGATGGCAGAATTTTACTATTTTTTGTCATCCATTGTTTACACATTAACATGGGAAGTTTTCTTTCCTTCACTTGGTCAATTATATTTCAATAAAGGCTCAGTGGGGTGAGTAAATGCAAGGCCTGAGTCATACCTTGAAACTAAAGGTCACTGGTCTCTAATTACCCCCAAGGTCTCCTAATGAGTTCTGAGGAAAGAGTGAGCAGCCCCTGTTGATTCAGACATCGAGGGTCGTCCATTCCACACCCACAACATCCATTAACCACGACCTACCTGAAAAGAGCACTTTAAAAAAAAAATCAGGAAGTATAAACAGAGCATTAGGCATGCTATTATTACAGGGTTTAGCTTTAGCTTTCCTAGTGAGTCTGGACATTCTTCATCTTCCAGGTCACTATAGCACATGGATCCATATATTTGATTTGATACTATTTCACGTGCAACACTCTCAGGGTTTTGTGTTTTGAACTGGAGACCTTTTGCATGTTATTTGAATTTGTTCAGCACTACACTATGAATATGTCCTTCATATTTATTATACACTGAGTGATAACTGAATGCTAAATAAATGACCTTGATGCCTGATTCCAATAATCAGATGCTGTATGTAGCCATTCACTGAGCATCTAAACCTCACGCGTACACCAAGGGGACCTGTTATGCTTCTCCCTGTTACATGGCCAAAGTTCGAAATAATTAGGTCAGTGTATGTATAAGTAATTTCTTGTGTAAATGAAAACCTCAGGGATTAGACTAAATAATAATTTTAACTGTATTTTTTTCCGTTGTAAAATACATCAGTCAAAGAAGCTAAGGCTCACTGATGCATATGGAGAGCGAAGGCTGGCATGTGTGGTCCAATCAAATGGGCAACTACTGTAGGTGGATTTAGTGCAGTGGTGTCGAACTCCAGGCCTCGAGGGCCGGTGTCCTGCAGGTTTTTGATATCACCCTGGGTCAACACACCTTAATCAAATGATTAGTTCATTACCAGGCCTCTGGAGAACTGCAAGACATGTTGAGGAGGTAATTTAGCCATTTAAATCAGCTGTGTTGGATCAAGGACACGTCTAAAACCTGCAGGACACTGGCCCTCGAGGCCTGGAGTTTGACACCTGTGATTTAGTGGATTGTAGTGGATGGGTTCAAGCTACAAACCTATCACGTAGTTTATCGGCCAGTTCTGATGAATCACATTTTCTTTTACAACATGTAGATGACCGGGTTCTTGTGTGTGGCTTAGCTGGAGAACACCTGGCACTGGGATGCAGTATGGGAAGAATGCAAGGCAGGGAAGGCAGTGTGATATTTTGGTCAGTGTTCTTTTGGGAAATGTAAGAAATGTTTACAAGCTACAGCCAGTCAGAAGAAAGCTGGTGTAAAGCTACATAAGAGGGAAGTAAAATGACTGATTTTAAGGCTCAGTAAAAGTTGTTCATAGGGATTATTAATTTGCAAATCATACAAAGCTACTCTATTAGAGTCCAAGAACAATGGCAAGGAACTTAACATCAGCACAATAAGTCCGGAAATGTAGCTAGAATGTGGTCACCTTAGCTGAACATAAAGTTTGTAAGGCTTAGTCTTATAAAATTTTTTAAAAAAAACAACACTTCCAACTGGACTGGAATCATGATGATAGACTTGATAAACTGGCAGCTTGTGCCACCGGCATCTGCCCATCTTTCTAATAATGACTTTGCATGTTGTCCTCAGTGGTTGATATTGATGAATGAAAGAATCAATGAGGTTCGAGAATTTAGTCTCCAAACATTAGCAGATCAGCAGATTTGTGAGGAAGTGCTGCTAACCTAGCTAACTCATATGACAGTCTTATAGGACAGTTTGTGTATCAGTGAAGGATTTTTGACAGCTGAGGTCTTAAACCTACTCCTTCTTTTCCTAGCTAAAATCTTACACTGCCTCACTGTGCTGGAATCAAATTTGCACTCCACTTCTCTTTGCCAAACAATCATCTATCCATCTCATCTCTCTGTCTTTATCTCCTCTGTTTTCCTACTCCCACCCAGCCTGTCTAATATTCTTACTCCACATTCCCTCCCTGTCCTCACCTTTTAGCTAGATTTCTATCAGTCACCCCTTTCTAGCGCCATCCCCCTACAGCCCTACATTCCATCTACCTGACCACTTTTCTCTTTCACCTCACAGTAAGCAGCTTGTATCCTCAGCCCGTAACTAAGTCTGTGGAATCTTATTTGTGTCTGCCTTCACTCTTATGAAATTCTCCTTCAGTGCAAATCTTGGAGGCAGGCAGCAAGAAATCCCCAGCAGACAAATAAAACCTTCACACAGGTGACTGTTGATGTAACTGTTGCTCAACCGAGAGTATGCTCTGGCATTTTCAGCTACTCTCAACATACTTATGGGACAGACATGTTGATATTGAAGGGCAGGGTGTCCTGGAAGTTATCTGATGGGTATCTCTTTAAGAAATCTGTAGACAAAATAAAATGCACAGCAGTTTAGATGTGATGAAAATCAGTGCTGGAGGGTGCAGGACACATAGTGTAAATAGTTCAAGCCACTTCCCCTCATTCCCTTTGCTAAACATAATATTTGTAGCAGTTGTTAATAATACATCTACTGTTCCTGCTTCTGCTGATTTCTGCTGTTTTATTTAGAACTGTTCATTACATCAAAACAAAGGCCGAAACATGATTTCCCTCAAAGAAAGTAGCAAAGCTACTCATCATATAACAATGTGTAGTGCTGTAGGACTGTTGCACAAGTATCCTGTGTTTCCATATTTAGTGACAGTTTAGATAAGAAGACACTGAAATTGAAATGCAGACTGGGAATTGTTATCAGAGGGGAACAAGGAGCCACCTCACAAATTTGCTCTCATCTAGCTTGAAACCTGAGCTCTCCAAGTGAGCTCAAATGCACCTTTGATGTGCTGCAGAAAATATTCATGGAGGAAGAACCTAAGAAAATGACATGTAGGGTGTGCAGTGTGAGTGCCAAGCTCTAAATATTAAATCAGTCATATTAGTGTGCACTGCATCCTTTGCAGGTGCACAAAGTTTTTGGGATATTAAACATGTTAAGGCTCACAATAGCAATTGAATCATGATGAAAATTCTGGCAATATACTGTTAATATGACTTCAATGGCTAAAATTCAGTCACCTTGTTTTGTGTGAAATAGATGCGTGTTTGTTTAGGTAAATATGAGGCGTTTCTTTCAAAGTTCTCTGTGACATTCTCTGTTTTAGTGGTCTAAGTTTTCTCTGATCGTCCGACTCACATGGCAAATATATCCATAAATACATGCTGGTGCACCTGCACTGGCCATCAGTGTTTAAGATGTTGTTGTATTATCTTGTATAGCTGGAACCATATGATTTCTATGGTACATACAGCAGTAAAAAACTCTCAAACCCGGGTCTAGAATATGGAGTGAAATCTTCAGGATGAATTTCCCTACACGCTAAAAAAAAAAAACAATCACATGATAAATAGCATTCTTCTTTATCCTCCTTTTTGACATAAACTTTTTTATATTCAGTATGATTCAAAACTGACTGAGTCCGTGAGGAAAGGCAGTCTGCAGCTTTTTTCCTATATATTTCTATGTAACTGGATACTGTAACTGTATCTGGAAATTTTTACAACCCTGCTGGCCGAGAAGGCCTGCAGTGCAGCAATATCTGAAAATGTTTTTGTCAGTGCTAGCTAGTAAACTGTGTTTATGTGGATGTGGATCTGTATGATCTGGCTCGTGTGGCTGAGCTATTTGATATTTACCTGAAAAAAAAACTGGTAGTGAAGTAAAATGCTCTTTTCTCTTTTATCTGATTGGCTCTTTGTCTCTCCGTGACAGACACAGGGAGCCAAGATAAAAGCAAAGCAACATTGTTCTTTGGAAACCAGACTTCAAAACATCAAGTGGCCAAATGATCTGAAATCCTGGATTCATTTGCTTTAGAAGAATAGTAATGGTATAATAATCATTTGTGTGTTTGGACAAAAGATTCTGGTATGAATGTGTTAACATCCTAATATGCAGATTCCTGTTTGCTGGAGATATTCTATTTCTGTAGGATGACCTGTACACTGCTAAAATGTCCATTCAGATTAGAACTTGATATGATTTGTGCTCAATTCTGAATCATTCATGTTTAGTGTCCCCTGTGTGGCCAGCCTGCAGCCAGACTGTTGTCAGGAGTCATGGGAGGAGGGATATGGAATTAACTTGTGATTTGGCCGCTGTGCAGTTGACCAGATGGGCTCCTTCCTTTGTCAGTCACTTTCCATAAAGCAGGCAATCAGTCAGGTTCTTCCGAGACGGACGACACTCAAATGGCTTTACCGGGGATTAGTTAGAGTCTGTGCTGCTCTAACTCTGCAACCTTCGGGGAACATTAAGGTCCCAAGACTCTGATCTCGGTCAAAGCACCGTGCTCTCTCTCAAACATCATTATTGCAGTTAAGAGGTATGACTTTGAGACAAACAGATTGAACCCCTGATGTTCATTTGCCTTCAATTTTTTATTTTCTGTTATTCAATTGAGGGCTAATTCACTAACTGATTAACTTGGATTAATCAGATTTATAAACCTCATTTAAGCAGCAATATTCCTGCTAATAGTCAGACAAAGAAAAGATTGTTTTATTTCAAACCCTCTGCCCAAAACGCTTGCTGTCTGCTCTTCTTTCTGTCTTATCTCGCCTCTCTTAATTGCTCATTAGGAGGGAAAATGTGGTTTTAATCGTCTGTCGGTCCAGACAGTCTGAAGTTCATTAGAGCTAATGTCCAAACTTCACAGAGGCACAAAGTGGCTGATGGTTCCTGTCTAGACACAAACAGCAACACTTGGCCAATTATTAATACACCTCATAAGGGCCTTTCGTGAGTGTTACTTGTTAGCTTAGGCATGAACATGTTTGTGTTTGAGCTTAACATGATAAACATAATAAATCTGTGGGTTATAATTGGTCTGGCTCTGTGTTTTTGCATATTTATGCTGTTTTAAAGTAACTTTTGCCCTCAAAAGACAGACATAATGTTAAACAAAGCACCGCAGGACACGGTAAACATTACAGTAAAAATTGTAACCAGTTGGAGAACTTACTTAGGCCCATTTTATTTTAACAATTCAAGAATTTATACCGTAGTCACGAAAAAGCTAATTTGTAAAGGCTGTAATGCTCGTCTGTGAAGGAAAGCAATTTGACTAATCAAGAATTTTTTTTGAGACTTAATGAGTTACTGTAAAAATAAGCCAGATTACAGTGGCATTGCTATTGATTATTAAGTAAAGGTAAATTCTTTGCTTACAACAAAAAGTGTCATATTAAGTCTTTTAAAATAAACCCTTTCTGCCTTAGCCTTTCTAGGCTAAAACGCTTTAGCCATGCTAAGTTTAAAAAGGCGGTCTCTAAGGCTTTTGGTAAATGAACTATCCCAGCAATTACTGAATGCTGTGAAATTCTGGGTCCCCATAGAATGGATCAAAAAAACGTTGGTCATAGCATCACTGGGCGGCTGATATTTTTGTACTTTGTCCAATGAAAATAGCAGATACACAATCCACTTATAAATTGGAATATGCTTGGTGACTTGGTTGCCTTAACACTTCCTCTATGAGATCAGCAAACTGTTTTGAGTGAAATATAACTCAACAACCTGTTGGTGAATTATAATCAAAATGTAATAAATCTGATGCATTTTTGTTCAAATCTTTATCAGAAATATTGTGGAAGAACTAAGTCAAGTATTAAACTGAAGTTAAACCTTTGTTGGTTTGGTCATTTGCGTTTGTAGACATGTAAAGACAAATACGCTGCTAATCAGTTTGGTCATTGCACTGTCCTCTGCTCAGAATGACTGTCTTTCTGTAATGTGTTTTATGAACAAACACAATGACAAATCTAATGACATCATGGTTATTATTATTATTATTATCCAAAGAAATACTAGGAAGCTAGACTGAGTAGACTGTGGTAACAGTTAGACCTTCATACCTGCTAAATGTCAGCATGTTAGTACTGTAATTGCGAGGCTTTCATAATTTAGCTCAGAGCACTGCATGGCAGGAGCAATGCATTAACAGAGCCAGGGCAGCTGTGGTGCTTCAGGTGCACTGTCACAGACTGTATATATAAAACATTTAAACATTTTAAAGCCTAAATCTGTGTTTGCTGGTGCTTTACATTTTTCATGAAGCAAAGATTTGGCTTGAAGGAAAACAGGGGACAGGCTACTATGAACACTATGTGAAATATACGACTCACAATAAGTGATTATAAATGAGGGGTCATTTCCCCATACACTTCTGTTTACTTCTTTTTTTCAACTAAAAGAACTTCAGGATTGCAGTTGTTCATCTGATATTTATAGTTTCTGTTCATTATTAGATGTGAGCTTTGGAAGCGCTCACTGCTCACTACATAACCACTCCAGTTACATGCATATAAGTATCTTGCAGGGTTATAGCAAGAGGTAACATTTTCAGTTATGTCAGTAAAGACATAAAGATCAGAAAGATTTTAAAAACATGGATGAAAGGTTTCCGTGGAAACCTTTTTTGTTTACATGGAAGAATAGTATTTTTCATGTAATACATTACAGTATTTTAGCCAAGCCTGTTTGAACAAGGATATGCTAACATGCAACACTGAACACTAAGTACAGTTGAGGCTGATGAGATATCATTAAATTTGTATGTGTTTGCTCACAACTGATTCTGTTATTTTCTCTGAGAGGGGAGTTTGCAATGGCACTCTACCTATTTGGTCTTTAGATCCATGCCTTGTAGCACTTCTGCATTTTTTTTTGTAATATTCATGCATATTAATAGCCAGAGAGAGGCCTGGCTGAAGGTGGTGACAGCATATCTGTGAGGCAGAAAATGTAGAGAATGATTACTCCCTCACAGTTACGCAGCGAGATCAGGATGAAAAGTGTGAAAATGAGAGAAATGTACAATGAGTTGTTATTGTTCTAATGGACAGCTGTTTTATTAATAGAGTGTAAATATCACCACTGGATATTGAAAATTCCACATTTTTTAAATGGTCTTTCATTGCGTTTAAGAAGAAATTGTTTACTCTGCTTGCGGCTACATCAGATCTAACTGAAATATATGTGGATGTGAGTGTGTTGATATGTAGGTGGCAACATGCAGAAACCATTACACTAGTGACTGAGATTAAAAAGTGTGTTTTTTCTTTTCTTCATGCTTCCTTTTTGGCCTCTACTCCTCCACTTTCCCTTCCAGTTGTTGTGTTGTATCTGCAGGCTGTGGGAACCAAAGAATGGAGGGAGGTAAGTTAAGCAACCTTTCTATTGCCAATGACAATATCCAATATTTTTGTCTACATATCTGCCAGATTTTTTTATTTTTATTTTTTTTATAGGGAATGAAATAAATGAGTTGTCTTCAGTGTTAATGATTTTCAATCAGAACTTAAAATGGGGGTTATTAAGCTGAAGTCCAGAGGCAACTCACAAAAACCCCTGAGAACATTTTGTAGAAAATTGGAAGTGTGAGCCTCTTCACTTGCCCAGAAAGTGAAACCACATCTTGAACACCCGGGGGGGGAAAGCCCCACATATCAGACCCAAACTGGTGAATTTATGTTGGAGGTGATGGAATAAATAAATTAAAAGACTCATAATTTTATGATGTTGAATGAAATGGATTCTTGTCATGACTCAGGGCAGTGAGAGAAAGAAGGTCAGTTCTTTTTCCACCTCATCAAAAATGCACCATCTGCTCCCCTTGACATCTTGCTGTCTCATCCACTGTCACTGTTTTAAAGGCAAGGTCACGTGACATTCCATTGCTCATTAACATTTTGAATACATTTTGATCTGTTAGGTCCCTCACACAGTTCATGTCTCACATCTTGGCGCTACATTCCCTCATCTAGTTTGCCTACACGTTGCCTCTAGTCACTTTGTGTACTTTAGTCACACTATTTGGCTACCGTTGATCCCCTCATTTTAACGCACCTCACACCTTTGCTTTCCATGTGGTGGGGCTTAATCAAAAAGCACTGCATGAATTGCAGCACAATCAGCAGAGTAAATATCTCTCTGCCAGCCTTACATATTGACACCTCGAGGAGATAATTGCACATGGATGGAAACCTGGAAATCCTTTGTGTGCTTTTGACATCATTATGCATTATGTAAATAATCTATATGTCATTTGTAAGTGCAATTCATGCAGAAATTATTCAGTAACGTTCAGTTACACTTACATGCAAACGTCCTGTGAGCATGATGGGTTTTTTTGTATTGTGTGACTGTTTTGTTTATTATGTGTGCGCAGTATAGAAACCTTGTCCATCAAAATAAGGTGCAATAAATTTGTATAATATTTCAAATGCACGCAGTAACCATGTGATGGGAAGGACTCAGCAAATGAAGAATCATCTTGACACTGTATCATCTTACTTATAGGCCATATTTGTTATGCAAAACAAAGCAATCAGAATCAGAATCAGAAAGGGTTTTATTGCCAAATGTTGAGCAGGTTTACAACATTAGAAAATTGCTGCGGTACTTAGTGCAAAACATTCTGTAAATAAACATAAAAATAAAAATTAAAAGTGCTAAGTAGATAGGTATATACATGAGTGCAGGTGGTGATCAGTGCCAAACATGGAATGATGCAGTGAACACAGCGTAGGGTCATGTGTTAGTGGTGGGAACAGTTATACGGTTATTGTTCATGTGTCCGACAGCAGAGGGGAAGAAACTGTTCTTATGGCGAGAGGTTCTGGTGCGAATGGACCGGAGCCTCCTGCCTGAGGGGAGCAGGTCAAACAGACTGTGTCCAGGGTGAGAAGGGTCAGCTGAGATCCGAGCTGCACGCCCCAGTGTCCTGGGGGTGTACAGGTCCTGCAGAGATGGGAGTCTGCAACTAATCACCTTCTCAGCAGAGCGCACAACACGCTGCAGTCTCTGTTTGTCCCTGATAGTGGCTCCAGCGTACCACACGGTGATGGAGGAGGTGAGGATGGACTCGATGATTGCAGTGTAGAATTGCATCATCGTCCGTGTTGGCAGGTTGAATTTCTTCAGCTGCCTCAGGAAGAAACATCCTCTGCTGGGCTTTCTTTATGACAGAGATGATGGTGGGCTCCCACTTCAGGTCCTGGGTGATGGTGGTACCCAGGAAGCGGAATGAGTCCACAAAGATGATGAGGGTGTCAGTCAGGATGATGGGGGGCAGTGGGGCTGTGCGCTTCCTGAAGTCCACAGTAATCTCCACTGTCTTCTGGGCATTCAGCACCAGGTTGTTGTGGCTGCACCAGGACACCAGACGTTCAACCTCCCTCCTGTAGGCAGACTCGTCCCCGTCCGAGATGAGTCCAATAACGGTGGTGTCATCTGCAAACTTGATTAGCTTGACAGACTGGTGGGTGGAGGTGCAGCAGTTGGTGTACAGGGAGAAGAGCAGAGGAGAAAGAACACAGCCCTGAGGTGCTGATGGTCCGGGAGTCCGAGACCGAGTCTGAGACATTCTTTCCTAGCCTCACATGTTGCTTCCTGTCCGTCAGGAAGTCAGTGATCCACCGGCAGATGGGATCAGGCACATTTATCTGGGAAAGCTTGCCTTGGAGATGGTCTGGAAGGATGGTGTTGAAGGCAGAGCTGAAGTCCACAAACAGGATCCTGGCATAGGTTCCTGGGGAGTCCAGATGCTGCAGGATGAAGTGTAGAGCCATGTTTATAGCATCGACGGAGGACGGAGGGCCAGAACCAAAACAAGCAAAAACAACGAAGTAACAAACCCTCACAGGTCACAGTCCCAAAGTCAAACCGTGCATCCCGCAGCGGTGCAAAAAAAAGAAAAAACCCCACAAAACAGTCTCAGGCGGCCCATCACTACAACAAAAGAGTTCAAGTGGCCTACCTCTTGTCCCGTGATAGGAAAATATAAATATAAACATACACTAAAATACATGAGCCCTGGGTCCCTAGACCCAGGCCATGACAGTTTACTCATTTGTTTTATGATCACAAGCGGTTCAGTTTTCCTCTGTGAACAGCTATGATCCTCCACTTAAAGGTCAACAAATCAGCAGTAGTACCCCATAGATGACTGCAGACTACTCCGTCTCAGCTCTTTCTGTGTGATTACATGCCCTTAAGCCAGAAATGAAGGTAGAGCTACACTGGCAATGGAATTTTGTGGTGATACAAACTGTATTTCATCAAATCAGTGTTATAATTGCATTCACTGAGCAGACTAAACTCTAGGAAGCTATAGTAGGTTATTAAGCTGGTACTTTTATTTATCATCCTCCCCACAACAAAGGAATCTTATTGTCTTGTTAACGGACAGAAAGCATGTGGATTTTTTTTCTGTCTCTAATGAAAGTCTTTATAGAATTAAACCAAGGAAAATCACCAGAAAACAATCCTAAGAGTTAAACAAGTCCCAGATTGTGTTTCTGCAACTGTAATCATCTATATGTTCTCTTCCCATAAACCTTGTACAAGTTAATCTGTGTTTCATGTGTCCAAAGAACTTTTATTAGAACTGTGCAGATTCTTTTAGACGTTTCCTGCCGAGGTTTAATGTTGTCTTCTTGTTCTTGAGTGTAACCAGTGGTTTGCACCTTCTTGTAAACCTATATGTCCACTGATGATGTTGCCACCTGATGGTAGACTTTGACAGTGATACACCTGCCTCCTCAAAAGTTTTATGGATATGTCATGGACATTCATGGGTATGTCTAGATTTTGTGAATTAATTTTTTCTCACCATGGAAATAATTCTGGCATCATGCACTTCAATATTCTGTGTTTTTTACTATCATAGATTGATTTTGTTTTCTCAGCCTATCCCAAAAGGTTGATTCTGTTCATCTGGATGTTGCGTTTTCAGTGGGAGAAATGTTTCGTTACTGATCCAAGTGATTTCTTCAGTCTCAGCTGACTGCAGGCTTCCCCAACCTTATAAACAGTACATTTGCAGTAAATGTGGTTACCCCAGCTGGACATTTGTCAAAGCTGGGAAGGCACCTAAAGACAGCTCCAGCCGATCCAGGAGAGAAGGACAGCTGCTGCCTAAATGAAAACCTGTAGTGATCCTTTATGTGTCAGGAATATCGGAACGGTTGAATCGCATTCTCTCTAAACACCGCATATCTGTGGCTTTTAAACCATAAAACATGCTGCTCCAAAAATTGGTCCACCCCAAGGATCACACCACAAACAGAGTAACATAGTATACGCTGTTAAGTGCCAGGAGGATTGCCAGGATTTATACATCGGGGAAACCAAACAACCTCTGGCGAAGCGGATGACA
This sequence comes from Aulonocara stuartgranti, assembly GCF_965226115.1. Classification (NCBI taxonomy): domain Eukaryota; kingdom Metazoa; phylum Chordata; class Actinopteri; order Cichliformes; family Cichlidae; genus Aulonocara; species Aulonocara stuartgranti. Next base: position 14,130,094 of record NC_138956.1, on the reverse strand, counting down.
CAACACAGAAGAGCTACCACGTCAGGCCAGGACTCTGCAGTCTATTTACACCTACAGGGCAGTGGACACTCTTTCAATGATGAGGATGTACACATCCTGGACAGGGAGGAACGCTGGTTTGAGCGCGGAGTCAAGGAGGCCATTTACGTGAAAAGGGAAAGACCATCTCTGAATCGAGGAGGTGGCAGCACGGTGGTTAGCATTGTTGCCGCACAGCAAGAAGGTCCTGAGTTCAATTCCACCATCAGGCTGGGGTCTTTCTGTGTGGAGTTTGCATGTTCTCCCCATGTTTGCGTGGGTTCTCTCCGGGTACTCCGGCTTCCTCCCACCGTCCAAAGACATGCAACTTGTGGGGATAGGTTAATTGGATAATCCAAATTGCCACTAGGTGTGAATGTGAGTGTGAATGGTTGTCTGTCCCTATGTGTTAGCCCTGCGACAGACTGGCGACCTGTCCAGGGTGTACCCTGCCTCTCGCCCTATGACAGCTGGGATAGGCTCCAGCGCCCCCCGCGACCCTGAAAAGGATAAGCGGAAGCGAATGGATGGATGGATGAATCGAGGAGGGGGCCTAAGGGTACATCTTTCGCCATCTTGCAATCCTGTGATTGCAGCCATTCCCCAGCTCTCTGTGAATGGTACTCATGGACATTGATCAGTGGGCTTTGATCAGTGGTCAAGATAATTTGCATAATTATGATGAGGGTAACCTCCCAGGCCATTGTTCCTTCAGTGGTGCTAGTTTCAGCTATTGCGCAAATGTACTGTTTATAAGGTTGGGGAAGCCTGGAGTCAGCTGAGACTGAAGAAATCACTCGGATGAGTGAGGAAACATTTCTCCGACTGAAAACGCAACATCCAGATGAACAGAATCAACCTTTTGGGATTTACTTACCTGGATGATTGAGCATGCATCAGGGCACTTTTCTCAGCCTAATGATGGCCTCCTTCACTTCTACCAATGTCTTTGAGCCTCATATTATGAATTCCAGTGTACAGATACCAAATACAAACATTTTTATCTTCCATCTACGCTCATCTTTTTCAGATCTTTCTTCAGGCCTTTTTATCTTCTTTTTTTTTTTTTTGTAATACAACAAAAATTTAAGAAGTGAACTTCTAAAAGTGACTACAGTTAACAGGGGTTAACTAATTAATGGTTAATTAATGGTGAACATTTGCATTTTAATCCCATCTTGACTGTTTGATTTAAAATCCACGGTGGTGGCGTGCAGAGGCAAAAACAAAAAAAACAAAAAAAACAAAAAACTGCCACTGTCCAAAAACTTATGGACTGTGCTGGGCCAGGAGAGGTCTTCACTGTTTATTGTATATTAGCTAAACTTGGCAGCCACTGTGAAAATGAGTGCTAAACCCTAATTCATTTTCCACGTTTCATCGTTTGAAATATAATTGTTTCAGTGGTGATCAGTTGAAAAGTGTTTGCAGATGAGTCGGCATCTTGAAAATGAAAACATGGGTTCCCATGAAGTAATCATCTAGTTTGTCTGCAGTCTGCCCCCATTAAAATTACTAAACTCCATGAATTTTACCCACTTTTCAAGTTTCACTTTTTTTATTTGGCATTTCTGATTGAAATTAAACCAAACAAACAAAAACAAACATGGACACACTCTGTAGCCTGCTGTCAGCAATGCTACTGTACACTTTGACTAAATTCACTTGGTTGTTTGCATTATAGGACACAGACACAGCAAGATTGCTATCCTACTACGGATTTCGGGGCGTTACTTCTGTTGATTCACTTGAAACATTTCTGTGTTCGTCTTTAATGAGAGTTTCTCTCACTTGCTTGAAGTGGGTGGGAGTTCATTCCCTGCAGCAATCAGGATTTTGCAACCTTTGAATCAAGATATGATGACAATTATGGGGTTGTTTTCTTAAGATGTCAAGCCTCTGCTCATTAAATTTGTTCAAAACACACCCACACAGTCCTGGTGAAGCAGATTAGCTTGATAGCTAGTTGAACTCCTACCTTTAAATCTGATTTCGGGTTATTTAATCATGACTATTCAATGCTACAGAAAAAGAACACTTTAAGTTGAAAGAACTTTTGGATTTGAAAGGCTTTAAGATCACATTTAAGATGGCAATTATCGCCTCTTCCTATAAGCTGTTTGAATTGTTGCTTGTATACATGTTAATTTGGGTTCTGAGTGCTAAATCCAAGATCAGTTTACTCTCGGGCAAATATGCATCCATGTTGTGCTAAGGAAGATACTATTGAATTACACCAATTACAATATATGTGGTAGTGCTGAATTCTTATTCTAATACCTGTCAAATATGCTTTCAGACATGTCTACTTACCAGGCTGAGAACTGCAGATTTCCAAGGAAACAAATCTCTTTAAACCCTCTGCAACAAATGGTTCAAAGATCCCTTATGCAGCTTTTGTATTACAGTCTCTATGAACTCCATTTAGCTTACCCAATAAACGTAAAAAACGCTCCCATAACAACATACACGGAAAACAAATTGAAGAGCAGGTCTTTCTTCTGTGCACCAATGTTGTTGTTATTTAACAGTTTTTTAGCCTTGAGTCAGTTTTTCTGTGACCCAGTGTATTTCTGACAGTGAATAAATGTTCCCTGGCAGTACTTTAGTGAAAAACAATAGATGAAAGGAGTGGAATGTTGATAAAAAGCATGTATGTGTAATAGGATTACATCTGTAACCAACTCATTTTACAGTCTTAGCTCCTATACCGACGCTGCCTTTAAAACTCCTTACTTACCCAAGAATAAGAAAAAAAAATCACTGACAAAGCCATTCCTAACCTTTGCCCACAATGCTCTAACATCTATTAACCAATCATGTCAGAGTCAGATTATAAACCAAAGGCCTCCATCCCTGGAAATAGTAACACCGCAAGAAAATATCACGGGCTTTTCCCTGCGGGTCGATACGGCGGGTCAGTTCTGAGGTCTAATATAGTAACCTGCGAGCCCTTGGTAATGGATAGGCTGGGGACACGGTTGATAGCGTGGATTATGTGCGCTGGGCACTAAGGACATGAGTCGAGGTATTGTGGCTGTGGTGAGGCAGTGCTAAGATCAATAGCTCATTACACGGTGCTGTCAGGCCATGCCACAGCCCCGCGGCCGGCAGTCCACCGGGGGATTACTGGCGTGATTGTCAGTATGATGGAGAGACAGTCTGGCCCAGGAGAGAGGCTGGGACTGAGTCTCTGTGGGCTCGCAATGTGGAGAGCCTCCTCCAGAGTAACACTCTGATTTCTCTAGGGAAACGAGGTTCAGCAAAACACAATGCAGCTCAGTGTCATACTGAGTTTTGCAAAGGTGAATTTGTGTCTATGGATTCCAGTTCTGTGTATAAATTTATTAATGACTTGTTGCTAAACCTCATGAATTTTACTTGGTTGTATCTCTGGTGTATTTTTTCTTAAAACAAGTTTTATAGCATATATTAAAAAAAAAATCGATGCTACTGTTACCGCCAATTATCACTTCTTTTTTTCTGTAGTTTGGCAGGACAGAGGTTATCGATAACACTCGGAATCCTGATTTCGTCAGGAAGTTTGTCCTGGATTTCTTCTTTGAAGAGAAACAGAATCTAAGGTTTGATGTGTAAGTAGCCTGACTTTGCTTGCTCTTAATAAATCTAAAGTAATTTAAACATGAGCACACTGTGGAAAAACTGAAATGTGGAGGCAGAGATAATTAACCTAGTAATGCCTTTGATTACACTTCAATAATTTATTTTCTCTGTAGATCCTCAGTTTATTGACTTTACTAAGTAACAGACCAAAGTCAAACACTCGACTGTTCACAGAATAGTGAAGTGGTTAGCACTGTCACCTCACAGCAAGAACGTTATTGGTTTGAATCTGCTGGCCAGTCTTTCTGTGGTGAGGTCACATGGTCTCCCTGTACGTGTGGGTTTCAGTTTAACTGGTGGTTCAAAATTAGCTGTAGGTGTGAATGATTGTCAGGCCTTTGATGAACTGGCGGCCCAGCGACAGCTGGAATAGGCTACTTCCTCTTCCCCCAGCACTTTTCAGTATCATATACATGTACATATACCCATACTTAAGGGGCATCCACATGGAAAGAGACTAGCATTAACATAGAAACCAGAGACTATGAGATGCTAGCAGAAACAAAGTGGGTGCACATGTGGTCCCACTGTAAAGTTTTTTTTTTTTACTTTTAGGCAGGCAACTGAGTGGCAGCAAAGGATACTCAATGTTTGATCGGCCAGGGGGATGTAAATATGTTAAACTACTCTAATGCGTTTAAGCAGTGTATATTACTGCATTTCCATAGTTTATTAATTTATACTGCTTATTATTTACTTAAAAACAAATTGTTTGCTGATAAATACAATCACGTTGATGTGATGCATTTCAGAGGAAAGATCCTAAAATATCATTAATGTTGTTATTCATTAATTTTGAAAAAATAAAAAAATGTGAGAATTCTTAAGAAATATTATTATTATTATTATTATTATTATTATTATTATTATTATTATTATTATTATTATTATTATTATTTATTTTGGTTTATTAAATATAATTTAGGTTATTGGAGATTATAAAATCATAGACTGTGTATAAAAGATGGATGTAGATGACATCAACTGGTTAGTGAAGTCCTGCTGTGAAGCTGAGGATATTTTAGTGTTGCCAGTGTTTAAGAGCACATTTCACACTTTCACACTATGCAAACAAAAGCCTATTTTACCAAAGCGTCGCCCCCTGCTGGTAGCGATAAATAATGTTCGTTTAGGGTACATTCAGACCTGGAAGCATTATTCACATGCTTAAAAATGTCTTCCTGCTAGATAACCCAGAAGATAAAACTCTGCAATTGGTCCTATAATCAGACTTTTCTGCTGAGTTGCAAAGTCATGGCATCACAGTAATGTGGCTCATCACTACTGTGAAGAAAACAAGTAACAGAAAAATCATGCTTCTCTCCTCTGACCAGAGTTACTCTACTACACTTTTCAAAACTGTAATAAGCAGGGCAGTTGTGGAAGGTTTTGGACTAATTTGAAACAAATATTCAAGACCTATGTGTGGCTTTTTATCCAACTTTTGGACTATACTCTAACATTAAGTAAGCAGACTCTTTTTTTGTTATCACACCTGTTGGTTCCCATGTGAAAAGAAAAATCAGTTTAAGAGCTTATTACTCTGACTGTTCAAACCTGTGTGTTTCAACTCCAGGGTTAACATAATTTCTCTAAGTTAGAACTGCTGCTTTCTGAATAAACACCCTCATTGTTCCCAGACTAATAACAAGGAAGCCCATTTATGCACTTGTCCAAAATCTCCTCCAATATAAACTCACAAGTTCTTCCTCTTGTGCCATCTATTTGTTTCTCACAGGTACAATGTGGACTCCAGAAGCTGTAACATATCCAAACACGTAAGTACAGTATGTCAACCTCAAACGACAGTTTTGACTCAGAGCTGAAGGCTCCTGGCAGCATTCAAATGTATCATGTTATTCAGCATTACTCACGCTGTAAATGCTAATTTACAGTCAATGAGTGCAGCAGCTGACAATGAATCAGCATGAAGAAAATTCCTGTTTAATAAGTGGAATTCCATCTCATGACAATGTCTTTTATTCTTCTTCTTCCCCACTAAAATAAATCACACTGGAGAACAGAAGGTGAGTGGTTTCAGCTGAAGAGTGTTGGTCTCATGAGTCCTTGTATTATTATGTCCTTTATTCATTTTATTTTTTTTATGTTCCAGTATATTTCAGCATCCCCAGAAGAATCTTGTGATTTTTCTGTGTGTGTGTGTGTGTGTGTGTGTGAGTGTGATTCACTCCCTTTAATTTCATCATATTTTTTCTCCCATTCTTTCATCTCATTTCATCAAGGACAAACAGCAGCAGCTCCCACCTGGAAAGCCCCCCTCCCCATAGTGTTGTTCCTCATTTTGTCTGTCTGCATTTTATCATTAACTCAGGTAAAAGCAACTTTCACAACTCCACTTCAAAGTGAAAGCAGCTGTCGTTGTTGTTCCAGGCACTATACTACAGCAGATTGTGCATGTCAGGGCATTTACAGGAGCTACACGCATACCCGCTTTGCAGGACTTGCACCTACACCTGCTCGCGCCCACACACCGCAAACATCAACGCTCTGCCCTCGTTGCTGTGCAGGAGTTTCATTATGTTGTGTCATCGCCTCTTTTTTTAATGTTGCCATATGGTTTTCTCTGTAGTGGTTGGGAAGGTTGTAAACTTCCAAATCTGTTGTTGTCAATAAAAATGCTGAACGAAGGGGAAACCTTTATTTCTACTAATAGGACATTTGCCCCACACACAGTGTCGGCCCTTTTAAGAATAATCAATCGGTCAACAAGCAGCTGAATAATGCAGTCCTCCAGGACTTCCTGGGCTTGACCTAGTTGGAATAATGAATGCTTATGTAAATCATGGACTCAAACTCGGAAGTTAATGTTTAATTTAAAATGGCACTTCAGTAAGATGAGATTAAACTTTAATGGAACTTTAATAACTTTAATATCTTTGATAATATCCCTATTGATTTTATAGTCTTTCTCAACTGTTATAGAGCCCATTATCTTTAGTGTTAACCCTTTAACGTTAAAACACTGAAGAGCCAGAGGTGTCTAGTCAGATGTTTCATAGAGTTTAATGGGCTGGTTCCCTCGTTGCCAACTTTTATAACTCTAGTGGATAAAGTTGAGGAGCTGCAAAATGAAACGAGCATGTGCTGTCACAACCCAGGCCTACAGGACAGGGCAAGACTCGCAGTGATCCACATCATGAGTCCAAGCAAACGCCAAAATAAGTGATACCAGAGCAAAGGTGAAGCTAAAAGGGAGGCATGGGGTGGCGCTGATCCCCCAACATTGTGTTGTCACATATTGCAATGAGTACTGCCCTCCATTTAACAAAAATTATTCCAAAGGTGACAACAGCTTGTCCATCAGGGCCCCTCAGCTTTGGATTACAAATAGACGAGTCTCAGGAAATCTGTGACTTCTTTGAAATCACTTGGACAAACCCATTTTTATAAATTTGCTTTTATCTAATGTCTATCTCGTTTGTCACTCTCATTTTAGACCTTAAATGCTATTGTGTGTATATGTTTTAACTGTTTTGTGTATGTTTGAATTTAATATCAATATATCCTATATCCCAATGTCTCTTTAACTTGGCTCCATTTTATTTCTAGAATAGAATAGAATAGAATAGAATACTTTTTATTTGTCAATTTCTTCAAATGTACTTGCCATACAAAGGAATTGAAATTACGTTTCACACTGTCCCATGCGTAGACATTGACAACAATAAGGTGCAGATGCACAACAAAAACAGCCCTAACAGTAAGGTAATAAATAGTAATATAATAATATAAATAGTGCTAAAAGAAATACTAAAAAAAAATATATAGCAGCAGGTGTGTGCAATTGCAATGCAAGTCAGGAATGTTTTCAGTTCTTGGTTCAGAGAGTGTTTCCTTGTTGGAGAGTGTGCGTGGGTGGGTGGGGGGGGTAGAGTCCAATCTGTCTTCCTATACTTCTGCCAATCTGGTGATTCTGCTGGCTGGGAGCCGGGAGGGAAGAGAGTTCAGCAGTCTCACAGCCTGGTGGATGAAGCTGTTGGTGAGCCTGGTAGTGCGGGAGCGGAGACTTCTGTATCTCTTTCCAGAGGGCAGGAGGCTGAACAGACAGTGCGCGGGGTGGGTTGCATCGTTGACAATTGTGATGGCTTTGCGGGTGAGGCGAGTGGTGTAAATGTCTTGCAGGGAGGGGAGTGGTGCACCAACTATCCTCTCAGCTGTTCTCACAATGCGTTGTAGAGCTTTTCTGTTATAGTCAGTGCAGCTACCGCCCCACACAGTGATGCAGCTGGAGAGGATACTTTCAATAGTGCCTCTGTAGAATGTAGTCAGGATGGGTGGTGGAGCACTTGCCCGCTTGAGTTTGCGCAGGAAGTAGAGGCGCTGTTGTGCTTTCTTGGCCAGTGATGCTGTGTTGGTGGTCCAAGAGAGGTCCTCACTGATGTGCACCCCCAGGAACTTGGTGCTGCTCACCCTCTCCACCGCAGCGCCGTCGATGGTCAATGGGGGGTGACAGGTGTGGCCTCTCTGGAAGTTGACAATAATCTCCTTGGTCTTACTGACATTTAGCAGGAGGTTGTTGTCTCTGCACCACGTGGTCAGGAGCTCAACCTCTTTCCTGTAGTGGGTCTCATCGCCCTTGGTGATGAGCCCCACCAGCGTTGTGTCGTCCGCAAACTTCACAAGGTGGTTGGAGCTGTAGGTTGGTGTGCAGTCATGTGTCAACAGGGTGAAGAGCAGAGGACTGAGCACACAGCCTTGTGGAGCCCCCGTGCTCAGGGTGATGCTGTTTGAGACCTTGTTGCCCACACGCACCGCTTGAGGCCTCTGGCTGAGGAAATCCAGCAGCCAGTTGCAGAGGGAGGTGCTGAGGCCCAGTCTGTCCAGTTTACAGATGAGTTGTTGTGGTATTATGGTGTTGAATGCTGAGCTAAAGTCTATGAACAGCATTCTCACATATGAGTCTTTCTTGTCCAGATGAGTTAGGGCTGGGTGGAGGGCAGAGCAGATTGCATCCTCTGTGGATCGTTTCGCTCTGTATGCGAACTGGTGTGGGTCCAGGGTGGGAGGTAGGGTGGATTTGATGTGTGACATGACTAGTCGTTCAAAGCACTTCATAATAATGGGTGTCAGTGCCACGGGGCGGTAGTCATTGAAACAGGCTGGGGATGGTTTCTTTGGCACAGGTATGATGGTGGCAGTCTTGAAGCATGATGGGACAGTGGCTTGCCTCAGGGAGGTGTTAAAGATGTCTGTGAAGACATTCTTCAGCTCCTCTGCGCAGTCTTTCAGCACACTACCAGGGATGTTATCTGGTTTTTGTTTCTGGTTTCTGGTTATCTGGTTTTTGTTTCTGTCCTGGTTTTTGTATTTTACTCATACTTGCATGTCAAAACACCCCGTACTCTGTTTTTAAAGGCGTTTAAATGTCATATGAGTAATAGCAGTAGTATTAGTTTATCAAAAAACTATGTGTGAACGATTTCAGGGGAAAAAGAATCACAATACCCTTTTGGTGGGAAAAAGCCATTGTTGCACACAGTGCATCCCTGTATATGTAACTATGTTATTTAAAATAACATAATAATAACTATCCTGTAGGGTCTAAAGTTAACAATGGCTCCATTATAATTATCTGCAGGCATATATTTATATTTCTACTGTAGTGTATTTGAGCCTGTTTTGAGGCCTGGGTTATTGATTAGTACTGTCTTGCAATTAATTGTCTTCTTTCTACCCTTTCCCCCTCGAAGGACTTTCTGGGCCAGACCTTCTGCACACTCGGAGAAATTATCGGCTCCACAGGAGGAAGGCTGGAGAGGACCCTCTCGTAAGTCCCTCACACCCTTTCTATTGTCTCATTGTGAAATGACTTCCCTCCTTTTCTGTTTATTTATTTATTTTCTTTAAGCGGTGAATCATAAATAGAAATTATGCACATAAATAATTTCTTCAGCTGGGCAGAATGAAACGAGTCCCCCCTCCATCTTTTGTTTCATTTTTATCGATGGCTGCTGGGGAAAACAACATCTCACTGATGCAGTGTGCACAGACTCGCCTGGCTAAATAGCCTCATCTATTACAGCGTTAGATCAGAGTAAGCGAGACCAGGCAAGCCTGCTGTATCACTGCACTCTGAGCTGTTGCTCCTGAAGTAGTATTGAGTTTTACTGTGTTGAACGAAAGTGGGATGTGCAGTAGAAGTCAATATAACGTTGGATACAGATATACAGAATGCGCTCATATTTTCTGCCAGGCAGCATGTTGATAGTAGAAACCAATGCTTTTTTTTTTCAGATAATAAAAGGTGGATTAGTGTGCACTCTTTGTGAGCTCAACCCCCCCTATTTTTTTCACACTGCATCCCTGCAGTGTTAGATAACACCCAGTGTTCTGAGGAGTGAACAAACTGCTGGGAGACAGAGAGAAATGTGAGGTCAGAGCAGTAACCGGCCAGATTTGAACCCATTTTATTGCAAGGACGAGGCATCTCGCTTTTTCTCTGCCTATACAGTTCAGAGTTCATCTTAAAGGGTGCAAGGAAACAATTCTTCTTCTCAGTGGCCCTCACAATAGCCCTTTGTGGAGCAGCACATAAATTAGAAGCTGGATTATATGAGCTCTGTGAGTGTCACTGCTGCTTTATTGTCTTAAATTTTGACTTCAATTTCCTTGATGTAAATGATCAGTGGACTCACTTTATGATAAACTGTCACTGACTGGGAATGATATACACGTGACTGGAGGTTAAATCCTGTGATGAAGGTAGTCACACTTGTCGAAGTTTGACAAAAGAAAATAACATTTTTAGACTCCACATTTCTCGCTCATTTTTCTCTGATCTACTACAGACTATAGATAAAAAAGTAGCCTTTTGGCTATCTCTGGCATGTTTATATTGATCTGTCCCTTTAAAATAGATACATTCAAAACTCAAAAACTTTGCTTTTCTTCAAAACATTGTAAGGTACTGACATGTACGCCACCAGGTAATAACCGCAATTTAAACCCATGCAATGAAACTAATCTGAGTTCAAAAAGTATCTGACTCAGAACTGTGCGATTCTGACTACACCTCACCTTGTAGCACTGCGCGGATGTCTTTTCCTGATTCTAATGTGTTTAAAGTGTGTTAAAAAATGGGACAGTTGCCCAGTCTCCAGAATCCAAAGGGATGTACTTAAGCCTTGTTTTATTCAACCAATAGTCCAAAGCTGGATTTAGTTTATGATAACATCAAACAGAAAAAAACATTGGAGGTTGGTACCACAGACTGTATATAACAGATGGATGCAGACATTGTGATATCAATCAAAAACTCAAGTTTGTCATTTTAACCAACAATTTATGAGATTTTTTTTTTTTACCAAACATTACAATATTTGGGCAAGAGTGCAGAGGTGGGGAGTTGTCATCTAATGCTAGTGTTGGTTAGGGTTGGTTTCCCTAAACCATGAAATACTTTCTAGAAAAAGTGTTTATTGAACCTGCTGACAAATTTTAAAACAACAAATCTAAAACTGTTTTGTATCTATGAGTTTTAATTTGTATTATTTTTGCTATATCCACTATTGTTATGCATTATATAACAAAGTTTTACTTAAAAAATTATTAAATATTAATAATACATTTTGTTTTACAATTTTTGTGTGTGAAAACAATCACATGATGATGTAGAGCGCTTAAAAGTTCACAATAACTCATGAATCAGCCGAGAGATATAATCTCTCCAGCGTGTCCCCGGTCTGCCCCGGGGCCTCCTCCCGGTGGGGCATGCCCGGAACACCTCACTCAGGAGGCGCCCAGGAGGCATCCTTGTCAGATGCCCGAACTACGTCAGCTGGCTCCTTTCGATGTGGAGGAGCAGTGGCTCTACTCTGAGCCCCTCCCAGATGGCTGAACTTCTCACCCTATCTCTAAGGGAGAGGCCAGCCACCCTTTGGAGGAAGCTCATTTCTGCCACTTGTATCCGCGATTTTGTTCTTTCGGTCACTACCCACAGTTTGCGGCCATAGGTGAGGGTAGAGACGTAGATCGACCGGTAAATTGAGAGTTTCGCTTTTACACTCAGCGAAACTCTTCACCACGATGGACCGGTGCAGCGTCCGCATCACCAATCCGTCTGTCGATCTCCGGCTCCCTTCTCCCATCACTCACAAACAAGACCCCGAGATACTTGAACTCCTCCACTTGGGGCAGGAACTCATCCCTGACCCGGAGTGGGCACTCCACCCTTTTCCGGCTGAGAACCATGGCCTCAAATTTGGAGGTGCTGATCCTCATTCCGCTGCTTCACACTCGGCTGTGAACCGTTCCAGAACACAAAATGTTTAAAGGATAAATATTACACCAAAGAAACACTGAGATAATTCATAGGACCAATAAAAAAAACCTGCCTAGTGGTGGTACAAAAATCAGGGGCTTGTCATAATAAACAGAATCCACATTTTGGGACCATGAAACTTTCAAAAAAATGATGTTATGCTATCTAATTAATTATTAATGAAACGTAGATCAAAGATGACCAGACTAACGGTGGCCAGACTAACCTAACATTTTGACTAATTAGTGGTCTCTGTTTTTTAGCATGACAGATACAGAGACCACTGGAAGAAAGTGGACCTTTAATTAAGGAAAGGAAAGTAAACAATACCTACAAGTCAAATTCAAACATTTTTCATCTTCTCTGTAGAATTTCTTGTTGTTGTCTACGCTTGCCAGTTAGTTCTTTTGCACTCCCAAATGCCTCTTTGACGTTGCTCATGGTGGTTTAGCTCAACAAACCGCAACAGTTCAGCTTCTAAACAAATGCAATTTCCAGTCTATTGATAGCAAGTCTGTGTGGGTTTGTCCTGACTGGAATGGTAGTACAGTGTGTGAATCACTGCTTCTGACTTTGGCTTGATGTGGTGAGTCAAGTCGGATAGAGGCTAGCTTATGTCCCCCTCAGCTGTCCCTTGCCAGAAGCCTTATTGACATGTTTTAGAAAGCTTATCATGCTCAGACAGACCAAACAATGCGCCTGCTATTGTCCACTTTCTGCCCAAATGCCATGGTACTGTGTGAGTGAGGGATGAAGAGGAAAAACAAAGAAAGTGGTGAAAGATATCTATATTTTCATTTTTGCTTCTTTGGAATGTAAAGTCGATGTGCTGCCAGTGCTTGAATAGCAGGCACGAATACAAAAAGGAGCCATTAGATGCGAGATTATAATAAAATACATTTAATTTTACTGCTTTTGATTTGTCTTCTCTTAACTATGGAACACGCACTCACCACCCCCTACTTTTCTTTTAAATGAAATTGGCTTTTAACGATGGGGACAATTACTCAAACTCATCACAAACCTGTCGGAAGTGCCATGCCATTAATCATCTTTTCACTGTATCCATTATTGCAATTCACCTTGAGGAGAGAAATTACAAAAGTGACATAAGTGAAAGGTTACATGCAATAAGACCCCTGACAGAGGAATTTTTATTAATGACTGATTCTGTGATTGATGGGGGATAACAGCACTTGGAGACAATCACTGGGGGATTTTCCAACACTATCCGACAACCGAAGGTATGATTGTGGAAGAATTCCTTTTTGTTCTCATGCCTTCAATGGGGTATATATTTTATAGCTTAGATTTTAATTGAATTGTATTAAATGTTCAGTAAAACTTGTAAATGTCAGCAAAGGAAAATCTTAAGACTGGATAAACATTTTAAACGATATAAGATCATCCCTCCACCCATCTATCCACTATGGCAACAAGCAGGAAAAGTCCAAACCTCATTTTCCTGGGCCACCTCCTCCAACTGTTCCAGAGAGGAAGCCTAGATCTTCTCAAGCCAGGCGAGAGATCATACCCCAGGGCCTGGTCCCATTAGGACCGCCTGAAACTGCGTTAACCATGTGAACTGGGCAGTCAAGGGCAGAGGCCCAAGAATCACTTGAGCGTGCTTCTGAAATTATGTTTCTTTTCTATTTAGTCTCTATAAGAGACTGCTGTTGTTTTTAAGAACTTGTGGCTTAAAGTGGAATACAGTGGTATGCCTTTGCCATGGTTATTGCATCTGTATTCACTACAGTACTGTATAGTATACTGTATTCACTTAGTGTTCTTTTTGCATCTTTGGGACGTTTTTTCTTCTTTTACCTTCTAGTTATTTCCATCAGATATAGGCGAGGGAGGGATTTGAAATTGCAGGTTCTTCCATTTTCATGGAGCAAAGGTTTCAGACTGGCTAAGATACAGAGCAGAATGCACTCTCTGCCACTGGAAAGACAAGTGTGTGAGCAATTTTTACAAAGGTTGTGGGGAAAACATATCTCTAGGGTTTGCATGGACTCCCCAGTTATGTATATATATTTCTCATAACTTGACATAATTTTTTTAATTTTCTTTAATTAATGCTTTTTAAAATTATAAATGTTTTGGGCTCCCAGCGGACCCCAATTAAATGCACCCAATTCTGCCTATTGCATGTTTAAGAACTGGAACTGTTTATTCAGTTAATGTTAACTATAGGCTCTAAATTAAAGTGTCATACAGCATCAATGGGATTAGGGGCACTCTGGCAGTCACTTTAAATTAGAAATACTTCATTCTACATTCATTCATTCTACGTGGGGAACTTATCAGATGTCACTGAATCTACTTGTGACAGCTGGGCCATACCCTGGCCATGCCACACATGAAAAGGAGTGGTGCTACACTTCAAGCTCTAATCCAAGCAGCAGTAACCCTCCTGGGAGTGAGGGAAAACTCCACCTGCTGACTGTCTAATGCACAGCTGGAAATCTGCTTGAAAAAGGTGTTACCTTTGCTCCTAAATCACCGACAGGAATATTGAAACCTTTTGGCAGCATGCCCTGAGCACAGCATGAGGCAATATAATAATAATAATATAATAATAATGGATTGCATTTATATAGCGCTTTTCGAGACCCTCAAAGTGCTTTACAATTCCACTATTCATTCACTCTCACATTCACACACTGGTGGAGGCAGTAGGTGAAGTGTCTTGCCCAAGGACACAACGACCGAGACTATCTGAGCCGAGGCTCGAACCGGCAACTTTCCGATTACAAGATGAACTGCCAGTTCTTGAGCCACGATCTCCCTCAAATTGTGTGCTACAGTGTTATGTAGTGTGTGTTTAGCATTAGCCATTTTTAATTATTTCTTGTCCCTGAAGAGCTTGGTTCATATTGCCGGCAATAAATCAGAAGCGTTCCTGTGGGCGTGGGGTCTCTACCACCTTTGTCAAAAATTCTGTTAACATCTATGGACAGAATTTACAGACGCAGCTGAGGGGTGATCTCAGGATCTCATCTCTGCTCTTTGCAGATGATGTGGTTGTCTCTCGTTCTCACTCTCTCTTGTTAAAGTGTGATTTATGGTTCTGCAAATGATTGCATACAATATTTGGATTTTTCCGCTCAAAGAGGGCATGAAAGGGGTTTTCACCCACCCCACACACGCTCCCATGCAGTTCTCCAACATCCTGTCTCCTGGAAGCAGATGACATATGCAACATAACTGTTTTTAACACTTTTATTGTTTTTAGCACACAGTTTCACTTCAGCCCTTTGTATGTTATTACTCAGTCTTCTCTGTGGCTGGCTAACTGACCAACAACAATACAAGCAAGAGTGACCTACAGATTGATTTTACTGCATAAACTTTGCAAGCATAACTCTGTAAGCAGACAGACCATACTTGGACTCCCAGCGGACAATGAATGTGGTGCCTCTGCTGTACCATAATTCTGCTTAACCCTTCATCAGGCAGTAACCTCCAGCATGCCCGGAGGTGGTTTGCAGCTGAGCATGAAGCATCAGGAATGAGTATGGGCACCTCCAAGTCTGTCACCCTGCTTCTCAGCCAGAAAAGGTTGGAGTGCTCACTCTGGTTTTGTTCATAAGTAAGGTGAGAGCAGAGGCCAATGGCAGGTAGATTGGTGCCATGTCTTCTGTATAGATGTTATACCTGTATATTGCACTGAATAGAGACCTGGGTGTGAAAGTGAAGGTGGCAATTGACAGGTCACTCTAAGTTCCTGCCCTCACTTATTCCGAGCTATGGGTAGTGACTGAAAGAACAAGATTGCTAAAACAAGTGGCAGAAATAAGCTTCCTAGTTGCTTCCTGTGTGGATGCCCCTTAACACTAGAACTGCTGACATTCCAAACATAACACAATTAAAAACATACAAAACTCCCGAGTGCCTCAGGAATTGTTGTATGCCATCAACAATAGAGAAAAAGCTTGGTCCAATGGTACATCTGGTGCCACTCCAGGGGACTGCATGTCCTTTCTGCAATAAAGAAACATCTGCACCCACTTGATTAAGAAGGCTAAATCAAATTACTACCAGTCATTACGGTCCTCATGTGATTATGGAAATATCATCTTGTGAGAATATGAAAGGTCACGTCTCCTGCTGCAACTTATAGTAGAATGTGGTTACAATTCTAACAGCCTGACCAGCGCTCAGTGTTTCAACTGTCAGTTCTTAACCATTGTTTTTTATTTAGTAGAGAGAGTCACTAAAGCCTTGATCTTCTTCTATTTTCTTTGAGTTTGGTGACTGGTGTAAATTTCCATGGAACCTTAGAATAATTTTCCGCTAGTATTTACTTGGTTTGACTCGACTAACCTTGGGTTCTGTCATTTTACATTACAATCGAGTACCGCCTAATGTGCCTAGTACTGGTTATAGTGATGTGGAGGTCCAGCAATGTCATTTGCATGTGACACAAATGCCACAAAAACGGAGGATGTCAAGGCGATGATATACTGGCTCCTTGCTGTATGGCTTTTTTGCCATGTCCACACTAATATGTTTTCATATGAAAACACATCTTTTTCTCTGTGTTTTGGCCTTAAGTCTACACTGAGACTGTGTTTTCGATCAAGGAAAAGCGGATACATTTGAAAACACCGTTTTCACGTCGCAGTGTGGACAGCGTAACTGCAGGCTTTCGTAAATTGTGCTATACAAATAAATAAAATAAATGATGACGAAAATTATATGATGCAGTTCAGTGACCGATTGAACTAAGATAGCGGAGGGCATTATACTGCAGTTGTTTTGTTTGCTATCAATTTTGACAGCCCTATTAAAGATTAATATCGGTTTGTACATGCTTTAGATAGCTTCTCTTTAAATTCTTTAATTCTCACTCACTTTTGCAACTTTGTACTTTTGTGTTACTCGCAGCAACAACTTCACTTCATTGTTAGTCCATTTAAAAAACCTGGTGCTTTTCCTCAACATTTTGTTGCGACGTTTCAAAGAGCCGGACAGTAAATAAATGGCAGACAGAAATGACGCAGGTCGAATCATCTAACATTTCACGTACAGGAACGTAAGCGTTTTCAGTCGTTTCAGTTTGGATGAACAACTGTTCTGAAATGATTGAAAATGACAGCCAATCGATGGCATGCAGTCTGCTGACGTCACATTTTCAGGTTGCATCACATTGCTTGGAACCCTGGCCGAGTAGGTACTAAAAAGGTACCTGGTATCAGATACTACTACCTAATGGAAAACTCTAAAAACCACCTTGAGCCATGCTGAGCCGACCCGAGTAGATACTAGTGTAAAAGAACCCTAAGTGTAACATTTAGATGAGACCTTTAATAGTAATTTAATTTCCAGCATAAACCTTTTCATCCTTGGACTCTGAGCTCCTCGGTTCATCTTCTGTCTTTAAGACTACCTCCTTTTTAAACCATCTTCCTTCAGATTGGTTGCTTTTTGTAAACATAATCCCAGCTGGATTATGTTGCCAATAGTAGAAATACAGTCTGAAGCCTAAGCTTCTAATCAGGGATTATTTGTACATACACTTAGCCACAGTTTTAAATATTAGGCTATGTTTAATATGAGCATCCACCACTGTAATATACAGTATATGTATATGTGTATGACAGCAAATAAGGAAAAGCATAATAGGTCCACTTTGAACAACTCACTAAATGTGGAGCCACAACAGTCTGGTTTTCCCCTGGGTCACAGCACAATAACAACTGCATTTTCACTAATTGGTAACATTTTTCCTCCACTGTGGATAAAAACAGTTCAGTGCTCCTTTTTTCAATGACCTCTCATAGGCATGTCATACCGTTGATCACTCAAGCCCTCTTAGCATCAGTAATGGATTTCCACAGGTCTTTATTTCTGGTCCATTACTGATTTCATTAAACAACTTTATTCATCTTGCTCAGTTCTTCGGTGCCCATTTCTTTGCAGATGGCACAATTTTATGTGCGCCACGCTCCAACTCATCTTCAGTTTGCTTTGATTGTTTTTCCTATTAAACACTAATTAAAGACAGGATTTCTTTCTTATTCAGAAAAGGCTAAGTACATGACATTCTCAACCTGCTCCAGTGACTGACTTTCAACATTCATATTTAGCAGTTAAATGATTATTAAAATTAAATAAGTAGTGGATTAGCAAAATTCCCACAATAACAGTGGTGTTACAGTATAGCACTCCTGCAATATCTGATACAACAGCATGATAATACCACTATAATGGTTACAAACAAGAATAATGCACATAATTGCTTCATGTCAGTGTTACTATGTGCACATTACAGCAATTCATCTTCAATTAGTTTTTCTGTGTTTCGGATTTGCATTCCCCCCAGCGTTTGCCATCTTTAGTGTCAGCATATTTTACTAAAAGTGTGGATATTTCATGCTAACATTGCTAATTCTATCACAGGAGGAAGCGTTATGATATATTGCTGGGGGAAATATTTTGTCACGCTCCATACTTCATATTTTCTTTGCTCTTTGTGTCTAACTTCAGCTTTCTTATTCAACATTATTATCCACACCATGAGATTGATTGGGTTTATGCTCTGTGAGGTATCCTATAACCTTAAACCCGAAACCCTGAAATCCTACACCAGTGGTGTCCAAACCCAGGCCTCGAGGGCTGGTGTCCTGCAGGTTTTAGATGTGTCCTTGATCATCACAGCAGATTTAAATGGCTAAATTCCCTCCTCAACATGTCTTGAAGTTCTCCAGAGGCCTGGTAATGAACTAATCATCTGATTCCGGTGTGTTGACCCAGCGTGATATCTAAAACCTGCAGGACACCGGCCCTCAAGGCCTGGAGTTGGCCAGGTCTGTCCTACACCATAGTATATGGTAGCATCTTCCTATGAATGTAACAACACTTTGCATCAACATTGTCCACAAAGACTGTGATTGTTTTGTTCACTATCAAAAGAGTTTAAATGGTTGTAAATGGTGGCAATGCATTTATACAGCTATGCCAAAGGTCCTACATAGTTCATCTATGTTTAACTTTAACTGTTTGTACTTGTGCTACGCTTTGCTTGGTGCAGCTGAAAACCACAAGCCACAGGAAATAATGGGCTTCAGGTGGCACCATTTAGGATGTTTTGCTAACTTTTGTATTAAAACCTTAATATTTTGAGTTGAAATATATCAGTACTAGCTAATTATTCATTAATAATAGTTTATAATGGGAAATGAATACCACATACAGTGGCTGACTTCTGCCCTTGTCATGTTTTAGTTGATTCTTAGTAATTAGGTTTTGTAATGCAGTTGAGATCTTGCATTTTAGAGCTTCTGTGGTCTCTACCACCCTCTCTAATAAAAATTATTACTTTTGGCTGCTAAGTTAACTAAAATTAGTTGCATACTGCAGAGTTAATCAAAACTTTTCTGTGCTGAGGGCAACTACAAAGCAGGTGGATAATGTGGGTTCATCACTATGCGTGACCCATTTTGCATTGTGCAAAGTTTTCAGTAACAGCAATCATAATATATTGTGACATGCATCGTATCAGTGTTGAACTATGCTTAACTGGACAGTGACAAATATCTAACCAAGGTTGGCATTTTATTTCCCATAATCCCAACAAATACTTTTAGTCTTTTTTATCTCGGTTGTTTTATGCCATGAATACAAAATCCTAAAATACCTGAGACAAAAATACCCGGTGGCCTCAATTCCCTTCAAAGACGAATGTTTTGAATTTTAAAAACTGCTTAAAACAACTAAAGCAACACAGCAAACATCCACACCTGTCAAATTATTCCCTAATGATCCCTTGAAACACCTCTTGTCCAATGCCTGCTCTACCTCAACACCACTCCCACACTACACCACAAGCCAGTCTTGACAGCGTGAAAGATTTAGTGAGAAAAAAATCTGAAAGGAACCAAAGGGAAATGGCAATATGAGAAGCATTTTGGGAAGAAAAGACTACCCTGGAAAAGGGGATATAAAACAGAAAGAGACCAGAGGAGCGCAATCACAATTCCTCCCATATGGTCAGTGTCTCTGATGGCTGCCTGCAGGGAATAGACAGGTGTCTGGAGCTTCTGATAGATCAGACACCACTAAAGCCCAGGGGGTGAAACGGGAAAGATGAAGGGGGAGAGGGAGTTGAAGAGGTGATAGAAAAGAGGTATGTGAAGGGTGACAGACAACTCAGTAGAGCGGGGAGACAGGTGGAAGGGAGGGAGAGAAGGGAATACAGCGAAAGGTAAAAAACAAATAAAATGGGTAGAGGTGACTGAAAAGGTGCAAGAGACAGAAAAGAAGAAATGAAGAGAGGGAAGAAATAATAAAGCTGGGATGGAGGAGTTGGGCTGGTAGAAAGAGCAAGATAGATGTAGGGCAGTGTAAATTTCCTTCGAGAGGCAGAAAGAGACAGAGTTGTGTTTACTTTCCAAACTGCAGAGTCCTCTCTATATGTGCTGTCATTTAGGAGATTCGCTGCACTTGTGGAGCAGGCTGGGAAACTACACACACACTAAGCTTGGACAAAGACAAATGCACAGTTGCTGTATATGAAAAGCATCAAATTGTACATAGGTTATTGATTTTTATTTTTGCTTTTTCTCCAATCGCTGTCATCAAACGCTCACGCAAATCCAGAACAACTCCAGGACATATATATGATTGTGGGAGCCTCCTTGTGTTGGTGGGTGTACATTTTTATAGGTCAACAGTTTTAGAAACGGGCTTCACGCTGCGTGGCGAACTAAGCACTCCTTTCCACTTACCTGTTTGTTGCCATGGTAACCGAGGGGGCTATTAGCCGAGGCGGTAAAAGTATAACAATGATCCAAAATACACCCTTTTGAACAAATAAATGGGGAGCTCAGCAGCATGTGTTATATGGACACCCATACAGCATGACCACATACTAGAGGTATTTTAAAACTGGAACTGATGTTAGTCAAGACCAGCATAACCCCACACACCCACATGCAATAACTAACATATGAATTCATCCGTATACGAAGCAGAAAAGTTATTTTTTTTTTTACCATATCATCACCCTTCCTGGCTGACGAGCAAGAAAGCAAGCAGACAAATTACCCATTTGTGAACAAAATCAGAAAAAATGAGGTGGATCTATTAACAATCCCACACGCTGTCACCTGCCCAGATGTAGATTGATGAGGTGGATAGTGGACTAAATAAGCTGTCCAGAGGGACGGTTTAGCAGATGTGTTTAGGACAGCAAAACAGCCAGTGTCATGAAATTTCACCTTTTTTTTTCTTTCTGCGAGACAGTGGTCAGTCTGTCGCTGCAGTGTGTCAGAGTTCATGGTGGGTAATTGGGGGCAGTTGGTGGGACGCCTTCTGCTCTGTGGCTGATGTCACGCAGGCAAAAGCCAACACATACACACATATACACGCAGTGCCACAAAGTTTTGGCAAAAAATACATTGTCAGGCAGACAAAATAACACATTTTCTGCTCTGTGTGTGGTAGCAAACAGTGACAGATTGCAGGCAGTATTATGTGATTGTTACTGAAATGCTGCTGGTGGAGAAGACATCTGCAGATTTCCTAATACTGCTGCACCACAGTGGAATACAGACAGGTGGGGATACATTGTTGGAAATTACTGAGAGTAAGGACAGGGCCCAGATTTGCTGATTAACACAGACTAGGTGTCTATTCCATTATTATTAATATGTACTAATCAGAGATTTGGTTGCATGCTGATGTCACCAGTCTATAGGCAAAATGCTTCTTAAACTTTACTACCTCGGGTAATTGAAAGTGAAAATTATTGGTTGGTTACTTGGTCAGTTCTAACACCAGAAACTCTTAACTGAAACCAGAAATCACTAAAATAAATTTTGTACCCTGATTTTGAACTAGACTGACCCAAATGGGGGTAGCAGATCATTTTCATCAGGTCATCTAATTCTCCTGGAGTTCTGCACATATGAATAGGAAGTCTGAAATACAATTGTCTAATCTGACCTCAGATTTGACCCTCCTTATAGGAGGAACTCTGTAATGCTACAAAGTAAAATAGACTTTTTAAAGTTTTTTAACAATATGCAGTTGAAGGAAATGTGACTCACAGAATTTGCAACATTGAGATGCATATATCCTTTAAAACCAGCATACATGATACTGGGTGATTAATAAAACTGACTTTTCTCCATGTGACTTCCCACCTATACCAAACAGCTTGACCTGGCCTGGTAGGCTGGGCTCTAAATAATGTAAATTCAAAGCAGTTTTACTATGCTACTATTCTTTTTATGTAATACTTCAAACTGATAAACTGATAAATGTATAAATATACAAGGTGGGCCATTTATATGGATACACCGTAATAACATGGGAATGGTTGGTGATATTAAAGTCCTGTTTGTGGCACATTAGTATATGTGAGGGGGCAAACTCCTCAAGATGGGTGGTGACCATGGTGGCCATTTAGAAGTCGGCCATCTTGGATACAACTTTTGTTTTTTCAATAGGAAGAGGGCCATGTGACACATCAAAGTTATTGGTAATTACACAAAACAATGGTGTGCTTGGTTTCAACGTAACTTTATTCTTTCATGAGTTATTTACAAGTTTCTGACCACTTATAACATGTGTTCAATGCGCTGCCCATTGTGTTGGATTGTCAATGCAACCCTCTTCTCCCACTCTTCACACACTGATAGCAACACCACAGGAGAAATGTCAGCACAGGCATCCAGTATCAGTAGTTTCAGGTGCTGCACATCTCGTATCTGCACACCATAGACAATTGCCTTCAGATGACCCCAAAGACAAAAGTCTAAGGGGGTCAGATCGGGAGACCTTGGGGGCCATTCAACTGGCCCACGATGACCAATCCACTTTCCAGGAAACTGTTCATCCAGCCCGTTCTCACTCCCGAGGCGTAACATGTCGACGTTTTGTCACGTCCCACGGCGTTCCTGAGGAACGCCAAAGGAGACCTTTGGCGTTCTTATGGTACGCGGCGGGTTATGGCTGGAATCCAGTGCAATGACGCTCCCACGGTAATAGACGTGCCAGCCCTGTATTCCAGCCCTAAACCTAACCTTATCCCTAGCCCTAACCATAACCTTATTCCTGATGTTAACCAGGACTATAATGATGTTAAATAGTGTGTTTCTAAGCGATTTGAAGAAAAAGAGCGAACATGTGTAGATGGAGTCCAGACGGTTCTCATATTTCCTCTTTTTCCGAGGTCGTCATTTAGGAACGTGGTTGGTAGCCGAAAACGTAATATGTTGACGATTTGTCACCTAGAGTAAAATGTTACGCTTTGGGAGTGAGAACGTGTTGGTTCATCTAGGAATGCTCGGACCTGGCACCCATAATGTGGTGGTGCACCATCTTGCTTGAAAAACTCAGGGAACGTGCCAGCTTCAGAGCATAAAGAGGGAAACACATCATCATGTAGCAACATCATATAGCAATTTCAAATATCCAGTGGCCTTGAGGTTTCCATTGATGAAGAATGGACCCACTATCGTTGTACCCCATATACCACACCAAACCATCACTTTTGTTGTTCCAACAGTCTTGGAGGGATCCATCCAATGGGGGTTAGTGTCAGACCAATAGCAGTGATATTGTTTGTTAACTTCACCATTCACATAAAAGTTTGCCTCATCACTGAACAAAATCTTCTGCGTGAACTGAGGGTCCTGTTCCAATTTTTGTTTTGCCCATTCTGCAAATTCTGTGCGCCGATCTGGGTCATCCTCATTGAGTGTCATGAACCGAAGTTCAGCGCACAAGCTGGACCCAGAAGCAGAGTCAACACACACAGGAGTACGAGAAAATAAACTTTATTTTAACTGAAGGTGTCCCGGGAGGGTAGAAGGAAAACACGCGTGAAACTAGAGATACCAAGGGACCGGGAGATGAGTCGCGCAGGAACGCCGAAAACGAGACTGTGGGAGGCTGCAACAGAAAAAGGAAAAGAATTATTGGGGCGCGGGGAAATAGCAGCATACGTGGGGGAAGAGTATGAGTCTTACGATGACAGCGGGGCTGTGGGAGCTGGAGGGAGGGGTGAGGGTCCGCAGGGGAGCTCCAGGAAAGTCGAGGTGGCGAGTACTGAAGGCGATTCCAGACGGGCAGGTGGACAGGCAGGTGGCTCAAAAAACACGCCGAGTTGTTATCTGAGTGCACAGGACAGAATTAGCGCTAGTTCAGACAGATGAGTTTTCACAATCGCTTTCCCGCAGGTGTACGTTACCGCTGTGAGACGACTACGGACTGGTGTGGAGCAGCAGGCTGGGCTGGATCAAATAGTCCACCTGATGATCGCCTGGGATGGGGTGCAGGTGTGGAGTTAACAGCCACGCCCGTGGGCGTGGGCATCCCATCAGCACCTCGGACGCCGGGCCGCAGACCATGACATTGAGATGCTGCAGTAGCTGGAGTTTGTAAGGGTGCCATTTGTGAGTAGCTAATATCGAAGGGATGTTCGACTAATGCCACTCTCCAGTGACATGCGGAGAGTGCTACGCTCTGGGCTCTTGTTTCTTCATTAGTGACAATTTTCTTGCGTCCACATTTTGGCAAATCCAACACTGAACCAGTTTCACGAAACTTAGCAAGCAGTTTGCTAACTGTAGCATGGGAGATGGGTGGTCTCGTAGGGTGTCTTGCATTGAAATCTGCTGCAATGACCCGGTTACTGCGTTCACCAGATATCAACACAATTTCGATCCGCTCCTCACGTGTTAACCTCTTCGACATGTCAATGGCTGTGAGCAAAGAGAAACTTGTAAATAACTCATGAAAGAATAAAGTTACGTTGAAACCAAGCCCACCATTGTTTTTCTTGTGACATTACTAATAAGTTTGATGTGTCACATGGCCCTCTTCCTATTGAAAAAACAAAAGTTGGATCCAAAATGTCCGACTTCTGATTGGCCACCATGGTCACCACCCATCTTGAGGAGTTTGCCCCCTCACATATACTAATGTGCCACAAACAGGACTTTAATATCACCAACCATTCCCATGTTATTACGGTGTATCCATATAAATGGCCCACCCTGTATAATAAATGATCATTTGAAAAAAAATCTTAGAAGGCCAAAAGGCCAGGTTAACCTTAGCATGTTAGCATTATCAATGTCAGGATGCTAACATATGTAACTGTAGTTTAACAGACCCTAAAGTCATACAAAATGTGTTAAGTTCCTCCTAAAACATGTAGAAATGATGGGAATTCTATCGAAACTCATAAGCCTTGTTACCAGTTATATCGTGTAGGAAATACCTGTGACACAATTATGTAATGTGTAATGGTATCAACAGACCAATCCAAATTTAGTCTTAATTCAAGTGTGTCACAGGTCGAATATACATATTTTAACCTGTTAATATAAGTGTTAAGATGCTATAGTTTTAGTCCAGTTTTTATTTGCTAAACATTTGCCATGTACCCAGCAAAAGAGTCTACTTAAAATATCAATCTGAGCAACACTTCCCATTTTAATCTCTGTTTTGTATTTCTCTCTGTCTTCCTCATACACATAAACAAACACACACATCACCACCACCCCGTGGTTCTTCTCATTCTACAGCGCCGTCACCTGCCATCTGGCATGGCGGTTCAGGCCTCATCTGGCCTCCTCTCCTGTGACAAGACAAAACACTTCAGCTGCTGCTCTTCTTCTCTAGACAATATTAACTTTATTAGGCTTGAAATGAAATGAATTCTCCCTACGCTCCAGATGTGACGGGAAAAAAAAACAGTGCCGACATCCGTTTTTGGTGTCGAAGTTGAAGCTCAGCAAACCAAATATCACCTATCACCTGTGACACATGCTGTGCGATTAGACATGTGGCAGAATTGTTTTTATAAGCTCTGACTTCTCATTGAAAAAAAAGAAATCTGCCGCACCATCACCGACAGATGAATCAACACAGATTTACAACCGTGTTATCTTCCAACTGGCAAGAATTAGTTGCTATTTTATCTTGTAAACCAGAGACATGTTTGTACATGGCTGTGTTTGAGCAGGCATAAATTCGTTCTGAGATAGTTTTATGCTTGCCAGCTTTGAGCATCTTGGCAAATAATGTGACAGTGTGCGATACGGACAACATGTCTAATCTGTTAGCAGCACCACTTGTTGAAACAACAAACAATTCCATGTAGGAATATGCAGCTTCCTACATGGAAGAGGCAGAGGTACACAAACTTAACGTTTGGCTCTTGTATTTAAACGTTTGTTTTTTATGTTTGTAATTCTTTGCTGAGGTTTGAAAGTCATACTAGAGCAAAAAAAAAAGGAATAAAACCTATTTGCTTTTATTTTTTGAATGTAAATCCGTTAATGATGTTTGTACCTGTCCTCAGGAACCCTCCTGCTCTGTATCATTATTGCTGTAACTTTGCCGAGCAGCAGAGCAAAATGAACAGTAACAAATGAAACTCATAGAATAAGTTTAAACAGCACATTATTAACAACTCACAACATGTGGGTACATTGGAAATGTCTTGCCGGTCCTTATATGTAAACCCTCTGCTTTCCAATGTCTATATTTGAAAACGCAACTGTTGTAAGCACAATGTAACTTCATCTCTGTGAAGCTTATCAGCCCCCCCTTCACACTCTCGCTAGCAATAAGAACAATATACTTTGATAAGATTTTAAGATGTTTTTCAGCCTCATTAAGTTATTATTATTATTTGTTTTTTAGATTAAGCTCTCTACAACAGGCTGACTTCTTCAAAATCACCTTACTCTCTAATACACACAGCTGACCAATCAAATTAAAATTTGGATTCTCTGTTATGTAACAGAGAATGTCCTGTTACGCCCACTACACATGATATAGACTGACTTTAATCCATGCCAATTTGTATGGTGCTGTTTATTATTAATGATATGGAAATAAGGTGCAAAAGTACACAGACTGTATGATTCTGTATGCAGCTATAGAGTATATTATGGCAAAGCAAACACTGAAGTATGTGTTAAATGGGTTTTATGCTTTCCATTACCATGACTGTACTAGAGTCTCTGTGATGTAAATTCCATCAGTAAATTCAAGCATCCATGTGTCCTGGACATTTTTTGTGAGTCTTCAGCTGATAAGTTAAATTGCAAGGCACCAACTATCCGTACACTCAGTCAATGCACTTTAAGCACACTTCAGAGATGTACAGTGGCTTGCAAAAGTATTCGGCCCCCTTGAACTTTTCCACATTACAGCCACAAACATGAATCAATTTTATTGGAATTCCACGTGAAAGGCCAATACAAAGTGGTGTACACGTGAGAAGTGGAATGAAAATCATACATGATTCCAAACATTTTTTACAAATAAATAACTGCAAAGTAGGGTGTGCGTAATTATTCAGCCCCCTGAGTCAATACTTTGTAGAACCACCTTTTGCTGCAATTACAGCTGCCAGTCTTTTAGGGTCTGTCTCTACCAGCTTTGCACATCTAGAGACTGAAATTCTTGCCCATTCTTCTTTGCAAAACAGCTCCAGCTCAGTCAGATTAGATGGACAGCGTTTGTGAACAGCAGTTTTCAGATCTTGCCACAGATTCTCGATTGGATTTAGATCTGACTGGGCCGTTCTAACACATGGATATGTTTTGTTTTAAACCATTCCATTGTTGCCCTGGCTTTATGTTTAGGGTCGTTGTCCTGCTGGAAGTTGAACCTCTGCCCCAGTCTCAAGTCTTTTGCAGACTCCAAGAGGTTTTCTTCCAAGACTGCCCTGTATTTGGCTCCATCCATCTTCCCATCAACTCTGACCAGCTTCCCTGTCCCTGCTGAAGAGAAGCACCCCCAGATGCTGCCACCACCATATTTGACAGTGGGGATGGTGTGTTCAGACTGATGTGCAGTGTTAGTTTTCTGCCACACAGCGTTTTGCATTTTGGCCAAAAAGTTCCATTTTGGTCTCATCTGACCAGAGCACCTTCTTCCACATGTTTGCTGTGTGCCCCATATGGCTTGTGGCAAACTGCAAACGGGACTTTTTATGGTTTGCTGTTAACAATGGCTTTCTTCTTGCCACTCTTCCATAAAGGCCAACTTTGTGCAGTGCACGACTAATAGTTGTCCTATGGACAGATTCCCCCACCTGAGCTGTAGATCTCTGCAGCTCGTCCAGAGTCACCATGGGCCTCTTGGCTGCATTTCTGATCAGCGCTCTCCTTGTTCGGCCTGTGAGTTTAGGTGGACGGCCTTGTCTTGGTAGGTTTACAGTTGTGCCATACTCCTTCCATTTCTGAATGATGGCTTGAACAGTGCTCCGTGGGATGTTCAAGGCTTGGGAAATCTTTTTGTAGCCTAAGCCTGCTTTAAATTTCTCAATAACTTTATCCCTGACCTGTCTGGTGTGTTCTTTCGACTTCATGTTGTTGTTGCTCCCAATATTCTCTTAGACAACCTCTGAGGCCATCACAGAGCAGCTGTATTTGTACTGATATTAGATTACACACAGGTGCACTCTATTTAGTCATTAGCACTCATCAGGCAATGTCTATGGGCAACTGACTGCACTCAGACCAAGACCCTTTGCTCACACACCCCACTTTTCAGTTATTTATATGTAAAAAATGTTCGGAATCATGTATGATTTTCGTTCCACTTCTCACGTGTACACCACTTTGTGTTGGCCTTTCACGTGGAATTCCAATAAAATTGATTCATGTTTGTGGCTGTAATGTGACAAAATGTGGAAAAGTTCAAGGGGGCTGAATACTTCTGCAAGCCGCTGTAGGCCCATTATGGCTGCCTGTGTCGCAGGTGTTACGAGACGATTTTGAAATCACATGTTGTATCAATGAACATACAGTATATAGTATGATTCAAAAGTTGGAGACATGCTGCAACAAGCAAATCAGTAAAATCAACACAATCTGGTAATATTTAAGTAGAACGGAGGTTTTCTACACTAAGGCGTCCATGTTTGAAAATTCTATCTGGCCTGAATTATTGTAGGAAATTCTGTTTCAAAGAATAATGAAAAAACAAAAACCAAACCCACTCCTCTTTGCATGCCACTCTGTGTACTCTTAAATGGGCAAACATGATCCAGAGGTTAAAGGCGCTTCGTCAAGATCTATACTTGACATCTCTATATTAACAGCAGATGGGAACCTAGCCTGTTTTGTTGCCTTTGAGCTGTGCACTTCTTATGAAATAGCTCACAGCTGACTTACTCTGAGTGGGTGCCGTGGAAAACTGTAGAAATTCTAAATCAATACACATAAACTGGGGGTTGTTGTTATTTTGCAATCATGCACCTCAAGCTCGCAGCACTCCACACCATGCTGACGTCTTGCAAGTCTCTGTGGTATTGAATGCATCTCATGAAGAGAAACAAATCAGGTGAATACGTGTATAATCTCAGACAGATACGGAGAGCAGCACTGTTATTCTGGAGTTAGAGAGCTATTAAGGCTTGGACAGATACTCTAGAGTCCAGGCAGCTCTTGCATCCGGCGGGCTAGCTGGCGGGCGTACAGTTCGACACACTGCGTAGATAAATTCATAAATAATTCTCTCATTGTATAGCTGCTCACTACAGCTGGCAGGCAGAACTGTCATGGTCCTGGGTCGTTGACCCAGCGTTTTGTGTTTTGTGATTATTTCCCTCTGTTCTAGTTATTCTGTGTCCTCCCCCCTTGTGTCCGGTTCGGGTTCTAGATTTCCTGTTTTGTTCTGAAAGTCTGTGTCTGTTGTCATTGTGTTCAGCTTGTGTCCTCCAGTCATCATGTGTATTCAGATCAGCTGTTCTTCCCTCCTGTGTGCGATTACCCGATTACCGTGTGTGTGTGTGTGTATATATAGTGGGTGTCGGTCTGTGTTCGTTGTCGGCTCGTCTGTGTTTCTTGGTATCCTGGTCCTTGGTCTGCGTCTCTCTGCTCCGCTCTCCGTTTTGTAAGATTTCAGGTTTGCTCTTTAGTTTCTCCCAGTTTAGGTTTCCGTTTGTAATTACTCGTGCTTCATTGCCTGTTTTTGCCACTACCACCCTGTAAATAAAACGTCATTCGTATCATCAGTTTGCTGCATTTTGGGTCCTCCTTTTCCTCCACACCACACGGCTCCCTCCCCCAGCCGTGACAGTACGAGCCGACCAAACATGGACCCAGCGGCATCCGCACCTCCCGAGGAGCTTCGGGAGGAACTAATTGACTCTGTTTCCAGGTTGGTTAACCTATGGCTCGAGCATGAGGGGGAAGAGTGTCTCCGCGCTGTAGAAGCCAGGCTACAGCAGCTCATCTCTGCTCACTCCTGGCTGCTGGACTCTCTTCACCCGCTCGCACAGGACTTCATACTCAACGAACTGCACCTTCACCCACCAGCCGCTACCGCTTCCCAACTCAGCCCGGCGGCGAAGATTTTGCCCGGCCCGCCGGAGGTTTTGCCCGGCCCGCCGGAGGTTTTGCCCGGGAGGAAGCGACGATCGCGCCATCGGCGCATCACCCCACAGCCGAAGACTAGGACTTTGGAACTGCCAGCTGTGGTGAGTGAAAAGGACCCTTTTTCTGTTTTGGACTGTGTGTCTGTTTATTCCGGGGCTGTGTTTTTTGAGTCGGCTGCCCTGCCGGTAGCTCAGTTAGCTGCCCAGCAGCCACTAGCTCAGTTAGCCACTCAACCGTCACCCCCATTACAGTCATTAGACACTTGGTTACAATCCATAGCTCAGTCAATAGCTCAGTTGACAAGAGACTCATCCGCCTTATTATCACCTATTCAGCCATCGTTGTCACCAACTCCTCCTGCACAACAAGTTAAGTCCATCCAACCCGGAAAGAACTATTTTTCACCTGTTCATGTCAAGCAGAGAGACACACCACATAATATTGTAATCAGTCCTCAAAAGCTGGCCAGCCCAGAGACTGTGACACACTCCAGGGCCTCCCCAGAGGCTGGGTCCCAGCCCCCGGCCGACTCTGGACCCCTGGAGATTAAGAAGCCAGCTGAGGACTGTATCCGGCTGTCGCTGCCCGAGCTGGGTCAATGCTCTGTGCAGCTGCAGTCTGCCTTGTGTTTGCCAGAGGCCCGTGTGCCTGCTGGTTCTGACCCGTACCTGCCAGAGGCCCGTGTGCCTGCTGGTTCTGACCCGTACCTGCCAGAGGCCCGTGCGCCTGCTGGTTCTGAACTGTGCCTGCCAGAGGCCCGTGCGCCTACTGGTTCTGACCTGTGTGTTCCAGGGGCCCCGGTGCCCACTGGTCCAGAGACTGTTTTCGCTGGGGGGCCCGAGGAGCCCGTCCAGCCTCCTGCTTCGCCTGCTGGGGAGCCCGAGGAGCCCGTCCAGCCTCCTGCTTCGCCTGCTGGGGGGCCCGAGGAGCCCGTCCAGCCTCAAGACTCGTCAGCTGGGGGGCCCGAGGAGCCCGTCCAGCCTCAAGACTCGTCAGCTGGAGGTTCAGGAGAACCTAGCCAGCCTCCTGCCTCGTCAGCTGGAGGGCCCGAGGAGCCCGTCCAGCTGCCAACTGCAGCCTCATCATCCTCGCCAGCTGCAGCTTCATCCACGCCACGGGCAGCAGCAGCTTCTTCCACGCCTGCAGCGCTACAGTCTCCGGCTTCCACGCCGTCGCCTGCTGCAGCCTCATCATCCTCGCCAGCTGCAGCCTCCGAGCCTTCATCCTCGCCCGGTGCAGCATCGTCATCTGCCTCGCCTGGCCCGGCTGCAGCATCGTCATCTGCCTCGCCTAGCCCGGCTGCAGCCTCGTCATCTGCCTCGCCTGGTCCGGCCTCTGCTTCAGCCTCGCCTGGTCCGGCCTCTGCTTCAGCCTCGTCTGGTCCGGCCTCTGCTTCAGCTTCAGCCTCGTCTGGTCCGGCCTCTGCTTCAGCTTCAGCTTCGTCTGGTCTGGCCTCTGCTTCAGCCGCGCCTGGTCCGGCCTCTGCTTCAGCTTCAGCCTCGTCTGGTCCGGCCTCTGCTTCAGCCGCGCCTGGTCCGGCCTCTGCTTCAGCTTCAGCCGCGCCTGGTCCGGCCTCCGCTTCAGCTTCAGCCGCGCCTGGACCAGCCGCTGCTTCGGTCTCGTCTGGTGCTGCGACGGCCACGCCACCTTCCCGAACTGCCGCCTCGACATCGGCGGTCATCTACCAGGCCGCTGGTGGAGCGTCATCGTCAATATGGACGACCTCCTAGACGCCGCCGCTGCCTTCCGCGCGGTCGGCCTCCAGACTTGTGTCATCGTCGCCATTGCTGTCCGCACGGTCGGCCGCCTGAACGGTTTCCTCGTCGCCGCCATTGCTGTCCGCACGGTCGGCCGCCTGAACGGTTTCCCCGTCGCCGCCGCTGCCGTGTGCACGGTCGGCCCCCTGAACTGCCTCCACTCCGCCACCGCTGCCTTCCACTCGGTCGGCTTATGGATCTACGTCG
Source organism: Aulonocara stuartgranti (assembly GCF_965226115.1). NCBI lineage: Eukaryota > Metazoa > Chordata > Actinopteri > Cichliformes > Cichlidae > Aulonocara > Aulonocara stuartgranti. Next base: position 14,097,845 of record NC_138956.1, on the reverse strand, counting down.
CCGACGTGGCTGGCCTCAGAAGATGAACTGTCCTGGACTTCTGAGTTGTCAGCCTCCGGGCCGGCCTCCTGAACTGTGTTTTGTTCTCGTGCTCCAGCATGTGTGTTTTTGTTTTGGACAATTCTCTCGGTTCGCTGGAGCTTGTGTTGGTCCCTCCGTCCTGGGCCCCCGCCGCCCGCCCTGGGTTGGTCGTCTGTTTTTGTTTTGGGCTGTCTGGAGCCAGCCCTTGGAGGGGGGGTACTGTCATGGTCCTGGGTCGTTGACCCAGCGTTTTGTGTTTTGTGATTATTTCCCTCTGTTCTAGTTATTCTGTGTCCTCCCCCCTTGTGTCCGGTTCGGGTTCTAGATTTCCTGTTTTGTTCTGAAAGTCTGTGTCTGTTGTCATTGTGTTCAGCTTGTGTCCTCCAGTCATCATGTGTATTCAGATCAGCTGTTCTTCCCTCCTGTGTGCGATTACCCGATTACCGTGTGTGTGTGTGTGTATATATAGTGGGTGTCGGTCTGTGTTCGTTGTCGGCTCGTCTGTGTTTCTTGGTATCCTGGTCCTTGGTCTGCGTCTCTCTGCTCCGCTCTCCGTTTTGTAAGATTTCAGGTTTGCTCTTTAGTTTCTCCCAGTTAGGTTTCCGTTTGTAATTACTCGTGCTTCATTGCCTGTTTTTGCCACTACCACCCTGTAAATAAAACGTCATTCGTATCATCAGTTTGCTGCATTTTGGGTCCTCCTTTTCCTCCACACCACACGGCTCCCTCCCCCAGCCGTGACAAGAACAAGCTAGAGAATCCACCGACTTGAAAACTATGTCAGAACAGGCTCTGGGTTTACGAGCCAAGGCGAGAGCTTTCATCTATAAATCTTTAAATGAACTTGTGTCATATGATCACGTATTTTTCTCTTCTCACTTATCATCTCAGAGCGTTTTCTTTCAATAAGTCTGTGTCATCTGTGTCTCGATGTGGCTGTTATTCCACATTCTGCTTTATCGTCACACTGAACTGGGACACAACTGAAATATTCAGGGTGTCATGACCCTGTGCCTTCTCGGCTGACTCTGTATGGCTACAAGTGTTTTTGTTGTGCTGCATCTCCCTCTCTCCCCTTCCGCGCACTGCGCTCTACCGGGGCGGAGTCTTGACGGCTCCAGCCCCTGGCTCGGACACCTGCAAACAATCATCTCACTCACTTCTTAAGGCAGCTGCTGGGAGTGCTTCCTCGCTGGATTATTGTGTAACACTCATTTCTCGCCAGCCTGAGGACCGCCGTTCGGTGACCTAAAGACCGGAGCCCGAGCTACCTGAGCTTCAGTGGATTGTGTATATAGCCGTTCCCTTCCCGTGCCTGTGTTCCCCGGAGACCCTCTTCCTGTGCCCCCTCACTTGTATATACCCGCACCTGGTGTCTACGTGTAATTAAATTGTGAACCTTAGTGACGGTCTGCCTCCGAGTCCCTCCTGAGCCTGACACAGGGTCAGTGGACAGCAGCTCATGGCTTTGGATTCAGGCCCTCGGTTTCCAACAAGTTGGATTTGGGCTCCAGTTTGGCACATGGCAGCAGATGAAAATGCATTAAAATCACAGTCCCGCCAAAAATAAATAAATAAATTGATACATAAATAAATGAAAGGCATCTAAAAATGGGATAATGACTTTTGATGAATATTGCAGAGACTGAGCACATTCATTCTTACTTTCACAACAAAACCATGATTCAAATTGAGCTGAAATGAATCACAAATCAAGGTTATAGCTGCGTCTTTAGCACCATTTATATTATTATGTAATGTTTTCTACACACATGAATAACATTTGTATGTCTCACAAAAGTGTGAATTGTGTGTGTGTGTGGAAAGGAAAAGGATTTGAAAAGGGTGTCTCGATATCAATGCAAACACCTTGTGACTGTGCCACCCAATTTAAATTCGCTGTCAGCGAAGCCGACAGCTGTGGAAACAATGGATGTCTCTCAATATACTTTTTCTCAAATTTTTCTAGTTCATTGTTTTTTCTTTTCTGCTTCAAGCTACACTCGACCACTGAATGAAACCATGGCTGATGGAAAGTGAGAAAGTTCAGTCACAGAAACTACAAACTTACAACATAAAGTACTGAAAGCACTTGAAAGGCTGAAAAGTAAATGAAATATATGAAATATATGCAACCAGAAAAATCATTGTAGACTTGTGGGAAAAGATGGTTTGTAGAACTGGAACTTGCATGGCTACAGATATGTAGACGTTACATCCCAGTCCTCAAATTACAGTGTTTTTTGTCTCTTTGGTACAAAGTATAAACAAAACCAGGCCGTTCTTCTGTGCTTTGTTGCACAGATATTCTTTCTCCAAAAATATGTAATTTGCTCAAATGTACCTATTACCTACAACTACATATATACACTCACAGAGCATCTGTGCACCTGTTAATGTGTTCAGTTATTCAATCAACCAATCAAAGTGAAATCTAGAGCTTTCACTTAATGCTCAGATCAAATATCAGTGATTCTGACAGCAGCATTTACGGTGCTGCACAGAGTTTTTCTGAATCTTTGGAAAACCTTCTGCTAAGTTGCAGCTACCTTCACACTAAGGCTACATAAGGCTTTGCACAAACGTCATCTGTAACATATCCAAAGTTGGCTGAGTTTTCCTGCTCTGGGCCAAAATAAATAGAGCTCTGATGCAGTAGTGCAGTAGGTTTTCCATTATCATGAAGGTGCACACTGGAAAAGAATGTAGCCTGGGGCCTGTTCTTCGTACCGCGCTAAGTGAGTTAGCTGGATGAGATTGTTGACGATTTCGCGTGATCCTGGATCGTTCGGTTCCCCGAAGCCCATCCGGGACTTGCTGTCATAGCAACAGAGCCGTAAGCGTAAACCTGCTGGGGAGCAGGTTTACTTTATGTAAACAGGATTAGATCGCGGCCACGCAGGTATGTCCGCGTCATTCATACGAAAGCAACAGCGATATTCCACCACTGTTTCACCATAAATAAATAACATCAATGTAACTAAAGATAATGCAGCACTTGATCCTTTTATTGATTTCACACAGATAGATACAGGTCATTCCCTAAAAAAGGGAAATGTACTATTAACATTCTATTACATGTATGTGATTATTACAGATGTAATTCATATTTCAGAGTAGTAATTGTAAATTACTTCGTGTAATCAAGATGAGAGACCACGGCTATAAAAGCGAAGGTGGATTTGGGAAGTCTGTCGCAGTCATATCCTGTCCGTTTACGCGAGCAACCCATTGCGGAAGGTGCAAGATTGATAAGGAGAGTCCTCAGAATTCAGCGTATATTGCGGGACAGACAGGATCCTTTAGCTCAGCGCGACAGTGTGCTCATTGAGAGATATCGATTTTCCCGTGAGGGTATTATTCACTTAACCAACTTGTTGACGAGGGGGTGCAGGACCACCACCTGTCTTTTTTTTTGCTCTGCCCTTTTCTTGGTTGCTGTTATGAACAAACAAACAGAGTATTCCAGGGTCTCTTTCCAAGAGACGACAAGCAATATAAGTGATAAATATTACCATTCTGTAGAATATTCTTATATTTCACTTTTACTTGTTCCCATGTTCTAGTGGGTCCTGTTGTGGCTCTAATGTGAAAGGGGATATAATATAACATATTATAATATAATATAATGTAATATAATATTGGATAATATGGTGTGATATGATAAATCTACCCTACCGCCTACTGGTGTTGGCCAGAGGGGCCGATGGCGCAATATGGCAGCCTGGCTTCTGTCAGTCTGCCCCAGGGCAGCTGTGGCTACAACCGTAGCTGCCTCCACCAGTGTGTGAATGTGAGAGTGACTGAATAGTGGCATTGTAAAGCGCTTTGGGTGCCTTGAAAAGCGCTATATAAATCCAATCCATTATTATTGTTATTATTGAATTACGTACGAGTTTGATTTGTCAGCAACTTTCTGCCAGCCCTCTCTCCTTGCTTTTGCAGCCTTTGCAGTGTTCCCTTGCGTTTTAATTAAACTCTGAAACTCCTGAAATCCCTCACTCAAGAGTTCTTGCTCTGCTGCCGAAAAATACCGAGCGCGCTCCTTCGACATTTTCGCCGACCAATCAAAGGGTTGCCGATCAATGTTTCTACTATCGATGCGTAGCCCCTTTTACGACACCCAGTGATCTCACATTACTTCATCCAGCTATACTAATCGTCAACAACAGGTGTGTTCGGGGAACCGGAATAGCGAGCTCAGAGTTAGCGCGATGATTTGGTCTTGGATGTTTCATTTGATCTTGGATGTAGTAAGCGACGTACGAAGCACAGGGCCCTGGTCTGATGAGTCTTTGTTTCTGCTGAGCGTGCAGATGGTCAGACTTTGGGCTAAACAGAATGAATCCATAAAACCTTCTTTGTCCAGGCCAGTCTCCCTGTGGTGGTGTGGAGAAATGTCATTTTGGTGCTCTCTGGGTCTCTATAATCAGACCGCCATAGTTTGACTGCTACTGTCGGTACTGACTGTGCACCAAAGTCTACCCAGAACAACATTTTAAAAGTGATTGTAATGATGTCCCTTTAGATTCTAACCCTAAGCATACATTTTGGTGAAAAGTCAAAGAGACAAACAATGAGGGAACACTTAATCAGAGTATAGCATCGAGTCAGTTAAACTTGATATTGATCTGCTCAGTTAAGTAGCAGAGGGGGTTGTTAATCAGTTTCAGCTGCTTTAGTGTTAATGAAATTAACAACTGCTGCACTGGAGGGACAACAATGAGACAAACCCCCAAAACAGTATTTCTTGATGCATGCTCAAGCATCCAGTTAAGTAAATCCCAAAAGGTTGATTCTGTTCATCTGGATGTAACGTTTTCAGTGGGAGAAACGTTTCGTCACACATCCAAGTGACTTCATCAGTCTCAGCTGACTGCAGGTTTCCCCAATCTTATAAACAGTGTAATTGCATAATGAATGAAACCAGCACCACTGTAGGAACAATGGGCTGGGAGGGAAACATTTCTCCGACTGAAAACGTTACATCCAGATGAACAGAATCAAACTTTTGGGGCCCCAAAACAGGAACGCTGTTACAGCTGGAGGTCTCACACATTTTTCCCTCCTTATCGTTCATGACAGTTTTTACTACACTACACGAGCTCAGTGATGCCCTGGTCCAGATCTATCCCAAGGACACCATCTATCGCCTCATTAGCAGCATGCCCCAATATTGCCAGGCACGCATAGAAGCATGTGGGGGCTAAGTGCTATTTTGAGTTGCAATGACATTTTGGCAAAATGGACTAGCTGGTTGCATCATTTGTGGCTCACACATATCAGTATAGATTTCCAGCATGATTTTTTTCCCCATTGAGATCTGACCTTTTTTCATAGTGTTCTGTTGATATTTTTGAGCAGTGTATTTTTTATATTTGCTAATTAGAATGATTATTTTCTTTGTTGCCTGATTTCCAAGACCTAATAGAGAAAATAATTTAATAAAGATAAAATAACAAATTCTGATTGCCTAGCATTATTGTTAGAGTTAAAGGTCACCGAGGAGGAATTAGACCTACCAGTGCATACCAATAATACGTCATTAAAACAGAACATTGTAGCGGGACAGCTGTTTCCAGGCTTACTGCGTCATTCTTGACAGTTCAATTTTACCTTGCTCCAAATACAAATTAAATGAATTTGGTTGTTTTGATAGTTACTGGCATTTCATCTCAGGGTGTAATATAATGTCATTTTTGCATCTCCCTGTTTTACAAACGTGTCCCTTTATACACCTGCTATGTCTATATCATCAGCTCAGATTTAACAGTCCTATTTTATAGACTGACAAAATCCACACCGGGTACCTGAACAGGTGGCACTTATTTAAAGATTTGTGAGCCAGGGGACTTTAGTTAAGGATCAGTTGGGATGTTTGTGTTTTGAAAAAGCTTCCTCTTATCAAAAGCCTGGGAATGACAGACCATCTCACCGTTGTCATAATCCAGTGCGTATAAATAAGACAGCACCTTTGACAAAGCTGTGTTAACATGATGTATGAATGAGAACAGGGTGAGATCGGTAAATTAAACCAGCCGATTCTTTCACAATGTCTTTTGTCTGGTCACAAAGAAATGTTAAGCTAAACTGATACAGAGTTACCAAAGGTAGCTTTGAGTTGTATGCTGTGAATTTAATTATGAGTCACAATCAACAGCCCCGCTCTTAGATGCATGTTGCTCAGATCTCGGATGTCAGAGCTTCCTGCCAGCACATGAAAGGACTGCATGTCAGAAACAAGCGCAGAGCAGGCTTCCGCTGTGTGCCGCTTCACCCTGGTAATGATGACAGTCAGTTTCTGAGACCGGGTACAAATGATAACCCATCCAATATGTGGCATATCAGGAATATCAAATGTATTAAAATGTGTGTGTGTCACTGCAGGCTACATGGTGGTTATAGGATGAGCATATTAGAGTTGAATTTACCCTGCACAAATTGACACAAAAATGGGTCTCTCATTTTTCTTTCAACTTAGACTTCCCAACTTCATGCGGACCCCAGCCAATTTTCTCTCTCCTCATTTTCAACTCTTTTAAAAATTATAATGAAACAGCAGTCAGGCTTGGCCCCCTTTGTGATCACAAAGTTACCCCTCATTTTTCTGCTCGTTTTCCCAGTCTGTTCCTCCGTTCTCTTTTTCTTCTTCTAAAGACATCCACTTTTTTCCTGTTATATCCTCTTTTGGAACGGTTCATTTGTCGGATAAGAAATACTGCAAACAGGTCATTCTCAAGGCTTCGCATTTAATTTAAGATTAAAAGGAGGAAGGAGACAAAGGAACGGGATAAAAGAATCATTGCCATCTTTAACCTTGAACACGTTGTAGAAAAGAAAAGGGACAGATCAAGTGGATGGATTTGTTCACACGTATATTGCAAAAAATTTTGTTTCCAATACGCTACAGTTGTTAAAAAGTTTTTTTTCGTTGTAATTGCCTCTTATTTTTAGAAATGGCTTGCCCATCGGAAAGTAAGTCACTGTGTGAGCGTTTCTTTAACAGCAGTTTAAAGCTATGAATGACATCTGCTTGGCACTTGTATTATTTATGGCAGGCTACAATTACCCTCTTTTGCAATTTTTCCTTCTGTTTCTCGCTCCATCTATTTACGCTCTCAGCGGGATTCCTGGGAAGAAGTGTGGAGTCATTATCTTAACTGCAGAGGAGCTCAGTAACTGCAGGGTCAGTATACACACGTGCACAAACACATGCACACATACAACCCACATGTCACTGAACAATATTGCACTGTTAATTTTTGTGTTGTAGGAGTTTGCAGTCACATTAGTCTATTTAAGTTTTTTTATACAGGGAGTGCAGAATTATTAGGCAAGTTGTATTTTTGAGGAATAATTTTATTATTGAACAACAACCATGTTCTCAATGAACCCAAAAAACTCATTAATATCAAAGCTGAATGTTTTTGGAAGTAGTTTTTAGTTTATTTTTAGTTTTAGCTATTTTAGGGGGATATCTGTGTGTGCAGGTGACTATTACTGTGCATAATTATTAGGCAACTTAACAAAAAACAAATATATACCCATTTCAATTATTTATTTTTACCAGTGAAACCAATATAACATCTCCACATTCACAAATATACATTTCTGACATTCAAAAACAAAACAAAAACAAATCAGCGACCAATATAGCCACCTTTCTTTGCAAGGACACTCAAAAGCCTGCCATCCATGGATTCTGTCAGTGTTTTGATCTGTTCACCATCAACATTGCGTGCAGCAGCAACCACAGCCTCCCAGACACTGTTCAGAGAGGTGTACTGTTTTCCCTCCTTGTAAATCTCACATTTGATGATGGACCACAGGTTCTCAATGGGGTTCAGATCAGGTGAACAAGGAGGCCATGTCATTAGTTTTTCTTCTTTTATACCCTTTCTTGCCAGCCACGCTGTGGAGTACTTGGACGCGTGTGATGGAGCATTGTCCTGCATGAAAATCATGTTTTTCTTGAAGGATGCAGACTTCTTCCTGTACCACTGCTTGAAGAAGGTGTCTTCCAGAAACTGGCAGTAGGACTGGGAGTTGAGCTTGACTCCATCCTCAACCCGAAAAGGCCCCACAAGCTCATCTTTGATGATACCAGCCCAAACCAGTACTCCACCTCCACCTTGCTGGCGTCTGAGTCGGACTGGAGCTCTCTGCCCTTTACCAATCCAGCCACGGGCCCATCCATCTGGCCCATCAAGACTCACTCTCATTTCATCAGTCCATAAAATCTTAGAAAAATCAGTCTTGAGATATTTCTTGGCCCAGTCTTGACGTTTCAGCTTGTGTGTCTTGTTCAGTGGTGGTCGTCTTTCAGCCTTTCTTATCTTGGCCATGTCTCTGAGTATTGCACACCTTGTGCTTTTGGGCACTCCAGTGATGTTGCAGCTCTGAAATATGGCCAAACTGGTGGCAAGTGGCATCTTGGCAGCTGCACACTTGACTTTTCTCAGTTCATGGGCAGTTATTTTGCGCCTTGGTTTTTCCACACGCTTCTTGCGACCCTGTTGACTATTTTGAATGAAACGCTTGATTGGTCGATGATCACGCTTCAGAAGCTTTGCAATTTTGAGACTGCTGCATCCCTCTGCAAGATATCTCACTATTTTTGACTTTCCTGAGCCTGTCAAGTCCTTCTTTTGACCCATTTTGCCAAAGGAAAGGAAGTTGCCTAATAATTATGCACACCTGATATAGGGTGTTGATGTCATTAGACCACACCCCTTCTCATTACAGAGATGCACATCACCTAATATGCTTAATTGGTAGTAGGCTTTCGAGCCTATATAGCTTGGAGTAAGACAACATGCATGAAGAGGATGATGTGGACAAAATACTCATTTGCCTAATAATTCTGCACTCCCTGTATAGCACCAACTCACAATAACAATCACCTCAACATGTTTTATATCATAAGGTAAACAATAATAGACAGAAATCCTGCCTCGTCTGTGTCTTGTCAAGCCTCCATCACTGTGTCTGGAGTTTTGCCACTTCCTGTTTTATTTTTTAGTCTTTGTTTTGTGTGTATTATGCTTTAGTTTTGCTTACCTTGTCTCATCTTCCTTGAGTGTAGCCATCTATCTTTTTCCCCACCTTCATAGCTTCATAGCTTCTCGTTGTCCTGTGCATGTATTTATTGTTTTGTCTTCATTTGTTCTCATGTTGTGGACTCCATGGCTGTGTCCCAATTCAGGGTCTGCACGCTTGAAGTACGCATTTCAAGTGCGGTTACGTCACCGCCACGCGACGACGGCTGTCCCAATTCGAAGTGTACTTCAAATGCATACTCCAAATGCGCCGTCGATTTCCCCAAATATCAAGCGTGGTCCGGTGCACGCTTCGTGGTCCCATATATCCCACAATTCATAGCGCGGCGGTGGGTGTGGATAATTTTGCCGCAAAATACGGCAGAAGGGAGCGGCCGAAGAGGGGTTTTTTTTCTCCAAACTTTATTGAACTTATAAAACGAACAGTCAGTCATTCCAGTTCAGTTTGTACAGTAGACATACAAGGCAAATAAGAGTAATAATATACAGTACAATGAAATAAGAAGGATAAATAAATAAAGGATAAAAAGAAGAAAAAAGGGCGGGGGGAATGTGACAGACTTCATAACAACTTTGTACTTGAAAGTTGTGATAGCTCAATCGTTAAACATTTCTGAATGAATTTCAATCAATGATAAACCTTTTTTATTGGAAGTTAATTTAAGAGAGTTTAAGTAATGTTCAATTTCAATCAAAAACAAATTAAATGATGGGGTTGAGTTTTGAAATTTACATTTATGTATATGGAATTTCCCTAATAAGATGGAGCGGCCGAAGAGTACGAAAAGTACTGAATATGACGTCACTTATTTATGTTCAAATGTTTAATAATTAAAGTCAGTTATATATCCACAAACACAACAAGCTGAAAGTCAGTGATATATGTATATGTGTGTATACATATATGGATATATGTGTATATATATACATGTGTGTATACATATATGTGTGTATACATACAGTGGGGCAAAAAAGTATTTAGTCAGCCACCGATTGTGCAAGTTCCCCCACTCAAAATGATGACAGAGGTCAGTAATTTGCACCAGAGGTACACTTCAACTGTGAGAGACAGAATGTGAAAAACAAATCCATGAATTCACATGGTAGGATTTGTAAAGAATTTATTCGTAAATTAGGGTGGAAAATAAGTATTTGGTCACCTCAAACAAGCAAAATCTCTGGCTCTCACAGACCTGTAACGTCTTCTGTAAGAAGCTTTTCTGTCCCCCACTCGTTACCTGTATGAATGGCACCTGTTTGAACTCATCATCTGTATAAAAGACACCTGTCCACAGCCTCAAACAGTCAGACTCCAAACTCCGCCATGGCCAAGACCAAAGAGCTTTCGAAGGACAACAGGAAAAGTATTGTAGACCTGCACCAGACTGGGAAGAGTGAATCTACAATAGGCAAGCAGCTTGGTGTGAAAAAATCAACTGTGGGAGCAATCATCAGAAAATGGAAGACATACAAGACCACTGATAATCTCCCTCGATCTGGGGCTCCACACAAGATCTCATCCCGTGGGGTCAAAATCAAATCAAATCAAATCAAATCACTTTTATTGTCACATCACATGTGCAGGTACATTGGTACAGCACATGTGAGTGAAATTCTTGTGTGCGAGCTTCACAAGCAACAGAGTTGTGCAAAATACAATAATGTAAACAAGCAAAATACAAGAATGGCTACATCTGAAACTAATAAATATATGTACAATATATAATAGTATATGCATTCCTGAATGTGTATACTAAATATTTTTCTACGTGTGTGTGTGTGTGTACACATATTTTACAAATTAAATAGAGTAAACAATAAATAAAATATATAAAGTAAAATATACAGAGTGAGACATGTGCAAAACAGTGGCATTACTGTACAGTATGGAGTGCATAATGTTGAAGTTCCAGTAGTGAAGGTGAGGTGTCTATGAAGTGTTCAGCAGTCTGATGGCCTGGTGGAAGAAGCTGTCTCTCAGTCTGCTGGTACGGGACCGGATGCTGCAGAACCTCCTTCCTGATGGAAGCAGTCTGAACAGTTTATGGCTGGGGTGACTGGAGTCCTTGATGATCCTCCCCGCTTTCCTCAGGCACCGCTTCCTGTAGATGTCTTGGAGGGAGGGAAGCTCACCTCCAATTATCCGTTCAGAGCACCGCACTACTCGCTGGAGAGCTTTGCAGTTGTAGGCGGTGCTGTTGCCATACCAGGTGGTGATGCATCCAGTGAGGATGCTCTCAATGGCACAGTGATAGAAGGTCCTGAGGATGCGGGGGCTCATGCCGAATCTTTTCAGTCTCCTGAGAAAGAAGACGCGCTGCTGCGCCTTCTTCACTGTTTTGTTTGTGTGTACTGACCACGTAAGATCCTCAGCCAGATGTACACCAAGGAACCGGAAGCTGGTCACTCTCTCCACAGCAGCGCCGTTGATGGTGATGGGGGTGTGTACTTCTCTGCACCTCCGGAAGTCCACTATCAACTCCTTTGTCTTTGCGACGTTGAGGGTGAGATGGTTGTCTTGACACCAGTGGGTCAGGGCGCTGACCTCCTCCCTGTAGGCCGTCTCATCACTGTTGGTGATAAGACCCACCACTGTAGTGTCGTCCGCAAACTTCACAATGATGTTGGAGTTGTTAGTGGCCGTGCAGTCGTAGGTGTAGAGTGAGTACAGGAGAGGGCTCAGTACACACCCCTGTGGAGCACCAGTGTTCAGTGTGACGGGGGATGAGGTGATGCTGCCCAGTCTGACCACTTGGCGTCTGTCAGACAGGAAGTTAAGGATCCAGCTGCAGAGGGAGCTGCTCAGTCCTAGATCCTGCAGTTTCCTGTCCAGCTTCGAGGGAACGATGGTATTGAATGCTGAGCTGTAATCTACAAACAGCATCCTCACATACGTGTCTCTCTTCTCCAGGTGTGACAGGGCAGTATGTAGTGTCAGGGCTATGGCATCATCAGTGGACCTGTTGTGGCGGTATGCAAACTGTAGAGGGTCCAGTGAGTCGGCTAGTGCAGAGCAGATGAAGTCCCTGACCAGCTTCTCGAAGCATTTGCTTACGATGGGGGTCAGGGCTACAGGTCGCCAGTCGTTCAATGAGGAGATGGTGGAGGATTTGGGTACAGGGACGATGGTGGCCATTTTGAAGCAGGCTGGGACTACAGACAGAGAGAGGGAAAGGTTGAAGATGTGCGTGAACATTCCAGCCAGCTGAGCGGCGCATGACTTGAGGACGCGGCCGGGAATCCCGTCCGGACCAGTAGCTTTGCGTGCGTTCACCTTCCTGAAGCACCTCCGCACATCCTCCTCAGACACAGTGTGCGCACTGACGTCATCCGCGGTGCGCACACTGTCCGGTCTCATGGTGTTCGCTGTGTCGAATCTAGCGTAGAATACGTTTAGATCCTCACACAAAGAGGCCGTGGTCTGCGGTGTGCTGGTTTTCCCTCTAAAGTCTGTGATCGTGTTTAGTCCCTGCCACATACTCCGAGGGTTGTCAAACTGTTCATGAGAACGGTGAGCAAAGATCCCAGAACCACAGGGGGGGACCTGGTGAATGACCTGCAGAGAGCTGGGACCAAAGTAACAAAGGTCACCATCAGTAACACACTACAACGGCAGGGAATCAAATCCCGCAGTGCCAGACGTGTTCCGCTGCTGAAGCCAGTGCATGTCCAGGCCCGTCTGAAGTTTGCCAGAGAGCACATGGATGATACAGCAGAGGATTGGGAGAATGTCATGTGGTCAGATGAAACCAAAGTAGAACTTTTTGGTATAAACTCAACTCGTTGTGTTTGGAGGAAGAAGAATACTGAGTTGCATCCCAAGAACACCATAGTATTTAGTCAGCCACCGATTGTGCAAGTTCCCCCACCTAAAATGATGACAGAGGTCAGTAATTTGCACCAGAGGTACACTTCAACTGTGAGAGACAGAATGTGAAAAAAAAATCCATGAATCCACATGGTAGGATTTGTAAAGAATTTATTCGTAAATCAGGGTGGAAAATAAGTATTTGGTCAATAACAAAAATACAACTCAATACTTTGTAACATAACCTTTGTTGGCAATAACAGAGGTCAAACGTTTACTATAGGTCTTTACCAGGTTTGCACACACAGTAGCTGGTATTTTGGCCCATTCCTCCATGCAGATCTTCTCGAGAGCAGTGATGTTTTGGGGCTGTCGCCGAGCAACACGGACTTTCAACTCCCGCCACAGATTTTCTATGGGGTTGAGGTCTGGAGACTGGCTAGGCCACTCCAGGACTTTCAAATGCTTCTTACAGAGCCACCCCTTTGTTGCCCGGGCGGTGTGTTTTGGATCATTGTCATGTTGGAAGACCCAGCCTCGTTTTATCTTCAAAGTTCTCACTGATGGAAGGAGATTTTGGCTCAAAATCTCACGATACATGGCCCCATTCATTCTGTCCTTAACACGGATCAGTCGTCCTGTCCCCTTGGCAGAAAAACAGCCCCATAGCATGATGTTTCCACCCCCATGCTTCACAGTAGGTATGGTGTTCTTGGGATGCAACTCAGTATTCTTCTTCCTCCAAACACGACGAGTTGAGTTTATACCAAAAAGTTCTACTTTGGTTTCATCTGACCACATGACATTCTCCCAATCCTCTGCTGTATCATCCACGTGCTCTCTGGCAAACTTCAGACGGGCCTGGACATGCACTGGCTTCAGCAGCGGAACACGTCTGGCACTGCGGGATTTGATTCCCTGCCGTTGTAGTGTGTTACTGATGGTGACCTTTGTTACTTTGGTCCCAGCTCTCTGCAGGTCATTCACCAGGTCCCCCCATGTGGTTCTGGGATCTTTGCTCACCGTTCTCATGATCATTTTGACCCCACGGGATGAGATCTTGAGTGGAGCCCCAGATCGGGGGAGATTATCAGTGGTCTTGTATGTCTTCCATTTTCTGATGATTGCTCACAGTTGATTTTTTTCACACCAAGCTGCTTGCCTATTGTAGATTCACTCTTCCCAGTCTGGTGCAGGTCTACAATACTTTTCTTGGTGTCCTTCGAAAGCTCTTTGGTCTTGGCCATGGCGGAGTTTGGAGTCTGACTGTTTGAGGCTGTGGACAGGTGTCTTTTATACAGATGATGAGTTCAAACAGGTGCCATTCATACAGGTAACGAGTGGGGGACAGAAAAGCTTCTTACAGAAGACGTTACAGGTCTGTGAGAGCCAGAGATTTTCCTTGTTTGAGGTGACCAAATACTTATTTTCCACCCTAATTTACGAATAAATTCTTTACAAATCCTACCATTTTTTTTTCACATTCTGCCTCTCACAGTTGAAGTGTACCTCTGGTGCAAATTACTGACCTCTGTCATCATTTTAAGTGGGGGAACTTGCACAATCGGTGGCTGACTAAATACTTTTTTGCCCCACTGTATATATATATGTATATATATATATATATCTTAATAATCTGACAATACTATAATGTTACCACACATTACCACAGTGAGATGACTTTAGTCTCATGAACAACATTAACTAATTGTTATTTACTAACTAATCTTAAATGACTTTTCAGTACAGAAATGAAGCCCAACAATAATGTTTTACGGTCCGGTGGTTTCAGCCTCAGATATGTCATGAGAGACATCATGACAGAGATGTCATGACAAAAATGAATGACCAACAAAACATTTTTCTCCTTCATTTCTGTCACACAAAGCTGTATGTAACGTGTCTCGCGGTTAGTATCATGGTTGCTAGGCAACCTGAACAGTGCGACGAAGCGTATACCGTCCCATTTCACAAGCCTCTCACTTCCGCACTTCTCGTACTTATAGTGCACGTACTTCAAGCATGCAGACCCTGAATTGGGACACAGCCCAGGTGTCTGTATTGGTTCCACAGTTCTCAGGAAATTCTCAGGAAATTCTCAGGAAGTTCTCAGGAAGTTCTCAGTTCACATCTAGTCAGAGTTTTGTATTCTGTTTTTGCTCCTAAGTTCTCAATAAAACAGTTTTTTTTTTACCTTTTATTTTATTTACCTATTATTTCTGTATATTTCTGTCCTAACCTGCCTGTCGCACAGTGTATTATGACAACTGGGACATGTGGAGTCCCTCAGGATTCGATTTTCAGGCCACTGTTTTTTAATTCTGCAATCTTGACCACCTCATTAAGTACACCTGTTTAACTACTGTGTAAAGCAAATGTATAATCAGCTAATCACATCATCATCCCTGGTAATGAATGTTTGAGTTTGTCCACTAAATCACTTTAAATCCACCCACCTTTACACTGAGTTTTGTAAATAGAGTGCCAATAGCCATTTGATATTTTGCTGGCCACTCTTCTCCACAGTTCTCTAAATATATTTAAGATTAACTGTCAAGGTGGTTTCCTGCTATGAACTATGGGATTTTCTCCTTTATTTTTGCCAACTCCTTGCCACAGCAATATATTAACAGGCAGTCAGACGCTAACAGAATTTCGATGTGCGTGTTTGTGTGCTCCAGATAACATTATGTGAACAGGCTTATCTCGGAAATATTTACTATTGCTACTCTGGGACATATCGCCCCTGACAAGCCCCAAATGTTTTTCAGAAATTTTGAGAAGTGTGTGTGTGTGTGTGTGTGCAAGCTGACAACCCCTAGCTGCCAATGACAAGCTTCAGTTTCCCCTAATGCCTTACTTTAGGAGAAAATAGCTAAAAGGCCATTCTATCTATCTATCTATCTATCTATCTATCTATCTATCTATCTATCTATCTATCTATCTATCTATCTATCTATCTATCTATCTATCTATCTATCTGTCTGTCTGTCTGTCTGTCTGTCTGTCTGTCTGTCTAACCAGAAGCAGAAATAATACTGCTCCTTACTAACTGCTATAACGGTGTATACATATTTATGAAGCATTCCCTCTGCTCCTGCTCGTAATATTGCAGCCATCCCATAATAAAATAAGTATCTTTTCCTAATAAAATTTGCAATTTTAATTTAAAAAAATGGATTATAACCACTGTAATCTGTGCATGCATTCAGTTATTAAAGCATAAAAACTGTTGGTGTGCTGCTGGTTCAGATTCTGTTCCTATTTGCTTCAACATTATGCACGGATTTTTACCTCACCAGGTATTTTGTATTCTGTGCGAAGCTCTGTTTTGAAAACTATTGTGAGCACACACACACAAAGTCCCACAAAAACCTTCACCTTTGTGACCAAGAAAGGAGTTGTTGAAGGAAACAAAGTTGCTGACTTAAAAACTGTAATTGCTTCTGAATTATATTGACACCTGCGCTTCCTCTCTGTCAGGATATTGCTACCATGCAGCTGTGTGCCAACAAGCTGGATAAAAAAGACTTTTTTGGCAAGTCTGACCCCTTCCTGGTTTTCTACCGCAGTAATGAGGATGGAACGTGAGTGTTGACATTTGGGGTGGGCTCAGACCTCAGGCACACACACACACACACATCTCTCTCTCTCTCTCTCTCTGTCTCTCTCTACATATATATATACACACACACACACACATATATATATATATATATATATATATATATATATATATATATATATATATATATATATATGTATTAGGCGTGCAACGATACACAAAATTCACGGTTCGGTTCAGTTCGATACTTTGGTGTCACGGTTTGATATTTTTTCGATACAAAAAAATGTTCATGCCTTTTTAATTTGTCATTTATTAAAATTATAAATATATATTTTAACTCAAAAGTACAGTTTTTAAATTTAATGTTGCTGAAATAACAAAGTAATAAAAAAAATAATCTATCTGATCGAGAAATCACTCATCTTTGGAAAAGAGAGTTTATTACAGAGAAATGGCTCTTTCCAAAATAAAAGCTATACTATACGCTTCTTCTGGGCTATATTCTCAGCAGCATATTAAACATATCAGGTCCCCATAAGGAGAATCCTGTGCTAACGGCTGTCTAAATGACTCGGGTAAAGTTTGTAGCATGCGTGCTTGTTGTTTTTGTCTGCTTCCACTTGTCTTTGCACTAGGATGATGTCAGCATAAATGTGCAGTCATATTCATTGTGTTCCCACTAGTGTTGTCAGCGTTAATCTCATTGAAATGACGTTAACGCCACAACACAGCAAATCTCCGTTAACGAGCTACCGCGGATCGCCCCGTGCGTGGGGCTGGACGGCCAACACGTTAACGAGCTAACTGCGCTAACACACTAGTTCCCACCAATGTAATTGAGCATTGCATGGCACATCCAACATACTGTTTTACTTTTGTCCATGACGCGCTTACCTTCAGGGTCATACTTCACATGAAAACCAAAATACCACATCTGAATGAGGGTGGGGGAGGTTCAATTTGCCGTGTTGCAAGGAGAGCTTAACTTCTGTCTAGCTTGCCCTGCTCTCAGTGAATCTGCGTTCGACTACTCCGCCTAGGCTGCACTGTCGAGCGCAGATCCACTGAGCGCTCAACACAGACAGCATCGTCAGAAGGAAAGTTGATAAAATAAATAAAAAATTTTGTATTGTTCGATACATATGCGTACCGAACCGAAAGCACTGTATCGAATGGTTCAATATCGATACGAGTATCGTTGCACCCCTAATATGTATGTATGTATAGGGGTACAAATCTCTGATTAGCAAAAAAATCACATCCTATTTGAGATTGTAAAGTTTTAAATTCCAGGACATATTATTATTACGTATATACAACCTCAGTAATGAACAGTAATACATGGCATCTTATACCGTGATGTTATTCTTAACAATTCTACGCCAAAATCTCTGGCTCTATTCCACAGCATGACTTTTACCGTCTTCCTTCTCTCACCCCAACAGGTCATTACAGATGGCTGCCCCTCCCTTTCTTCCTGTTAAAAGGGAGTTTTTCCTTCCCACTGTCGCCATAGTGCTTGCTCATAGGGGGTCATGGGTTTTTTTCTGTATGTACTATTGTAGTGTCTGCCTTAAAATATAAAGTGCCATGAGGCAACTGTTGTTGTGATTTGGGGCTATATAAATAAAATTGAATTGAACTGAATTCAAAATATGGAAGTAGTGTGTAAAAAACTAACTACACCCTTAGTGTTTCCATAAGAATTAAGAGTCTAAGCCAGGTGGTGGCAACGTGGTTATGTGAGCATGAGCAACCATATAAAAGCAGAAGTTTTGTCATTTTGGAGCTCTGGAGTTTTCAAGTGTGTGTTAATGCACTGGTAAGGAGGAAAGACATCAGCAATGATCTGACATCATTTCATTTACAAAATTTAACACTCTTCAGCCTGTGGGGCTGCGAAATAATGACTGTTGCTCCAAACCGCTTCCAGTACTTATTTCCAAGTGGTGCTGTGTAGCAGAAAGCACTCAATAAGTGCTACTTTCAACTGTGAAACAGCACACAAACACATTATTAGTAAAAGAAAGGTTATGGAAGGTGTTCTGTGAAGGTGTTTCATATGAAGACCACATTTAATAATACCCATTGTCACATCTGGTTCACACACTTATTTTCCATACAAATCAACTTTGCTGCACGTACACTTCTGACTCGAGTTCCACCAGAAGTCACATTTGTTTAAGTTTTTAGATCGCTTCGACTGCTGTGCCTTGGAGAGATTTTTGTAGTAATAAAATAAAAAACAGGAAGGAGAAGAAAATAAAACTCTTCTGTTATATCCTCTGGATATTCTTAAGCAGACAGAAAAAATATAAAAGCTTACAATGCCTTTTGCTCAATTGCAGAGGAAGGAATGGGAGATTAGTGGGGGGATCTTCACTGGTACAAAAGGAGCAGTATAAATGTTCTTTCCCTTTTTGTTCCTCATGGCTGATTTTTTTTTGCTTGCAGGTTCACCATCTGCCACAAGACAGAGGTGATCAAGAACACACTGAACCCAGTGTGGCAGTCCTTCACCATTCCTGTTAGAGCTCTCTGCAATGGTGACTATGACAGGTCAGAAAACATGATCAAATTTAATATCGAGGTATTTTATGACTATTTAGAAACCTTCAGAGATCTTCCATGTTGTAAGCTATTTGTTTTCTCTGGGTAAAGTAAGAACAATCGGGCACAGATAGACTTTTAAGTGGATGACATCGCCTGTTGCTGGGGCGGTCAGAATAATGCCAGCAGTCGGTCGTGGTGTCCCAGGGACCAGCACTGGTGTTATTGAGACTGACCTAGTTTGAAGACAGCCCTGTGTTACATATTCAGTCATGCTGGACCATGCTGAGCATTTGTTAAGCCACTGACTACAGAAATGCACAGTGCCACAGTTGCTATAACAAGGACTCCTGTCATAAATCTGACAGATTTTTGTGAATTCATCACATTTTATATTTGAACCACTTTAAGCCGGTTGATTTATATATAACGTTTTGTGATGTTTATCAATATTTGAGACTTTCTAGCTTTATGTAATGCTACAGCTATTGCTGTAATGCTAATGCTACAGCTAATGCTATTGAGGAAAGGCTGGTTAAGATAAGATAAGATAAGATAGAACTTTATTAATCCCTCGGGTGGGTTCCTCTGGGAAATTCGATTTCCAAAAAAGCACAGCACCGACAGAAGTTACAGAGTTATACACACACACATATATATAAATACAGAGACAAATATAAATAAAATATACAAAGGGGATAAATAGAATAAATAGGAATAAAAATAAAAATACAAGTGAATTGCACATTTCAAGTATTGAGGTCTATTGCACTGTTGACTATTTACAAAAGTATTGCACAAAAGGTATTGCACAGTGAGGTGAAGAGGCACTACAGCTTAGTTGTTCCCTCCTTTGTCCTCCTGTTTCCCCTCCCTCTCCCCTCCAGAGAGGAGTTAAACAGTCTGATGGCGTGTGGGACAAAGGAGTTTTTAAGTCTGTTAGTTCTTGTCTTTGGGAGAAGCAACCTGTCACTGAACAGACTCTTCTGGTTGTTAATGGCCGTGTGCAGAGGATGCCTGGCATTGTCCATAATGTCCATCAGTTTCTTTAATGTCCTTTTCTCTGCCACTGTCACCAGAGTGTCCAGCTTCATGCCGACCACAGAGCTAGCCCTCCTGATCAGTTTCTCCAGCCTGGATGAGTCCTTCTTTGCTGTGCTGCTCCCCCAGCACACCACAGCATAGAAAAGTACTCCAGCAACCACCGACTGGTAAAACATCCTCAGGAGCTTCCTGCAGATGTTAAAAGACCTCAGCCTCCTGAGGAAGTACAGTCGGCTTTGGGCTTTTTTATACAGGTACTCTGTGTTGCATGACCAGTCCAGTTTATTGTCCACCCACAGCCCGAGGTACTTGTACTTGTTGACCACCTCCACCTCCTCCCCCTCTATCTGAACCGGCAGTGGACCTGCTCTAGACCTCCCGAAGTCCACAACCAGTTCCTTAGTCTTTGAGGTGTTGAGTTGCAGGTGGTTTGTGTGACTCCATGCGACAAAGTTCCTCACCAGACTTCTGTACTCCTCTTCCTGATCATCCCAGATACACCCCATGATGGCTGTGTCGTCTGCAAACTTCTGAATGTGGCATAATTCAGAGTTGTAGCAGAAGTCAGAGGTGTACAGGGTGAAGAGAAGAGGGGACAGCACAGTTCCCTGTGGTGCTCCTGTGCTGCTGACCACTGTGTCAGACGTGATGTCCTTCAGCCTGACGTACTGTGGTCTGTCGGTGAGGTAGTCGGAGATCCAAGCCACCAGGCAGGGGTCCACCTCCATCCTGTTCAGTTTTTCTTGAAGCATACAGGGCCGGATGGTATTAAAGGCACTGGAAAAGTCAAGAAACAGGATCCTGACCGTGCCTTTTCCCCCATCCAGGTGTGAGTGGGCTCTGTGTAGGAGGTACAGGATGGCATCCTCCACTCCGACACCCGCCTTGTATGCAAACTGTAGTGGGTCCTGGGCATGTTGTACCTGTGGTCGGAGGAGGTTGAGGAAGAGCCGCTCTAGAGTCTTCATAAGATGTGGTTGGAGACCACAGCACAAACAAAATTGTTGTGATCATGTGCAACAAACTTTCAATCTTGTTGCCTTTAAAATATTTTTCTTCAAAGACAGAGAACAGATCTGAGACCATTTGCAGTCATTTGCAGTCTTCAAAGGGACTTTGCTTTGTTAGGACGGAGATAAAACTGGAATTAGATGGAGTCATTGGCTATCAGTCTTTTAACAATTTGTGACTTAATGGGGTGAAATTGGCAGTTACATGCCTGTTTGTGACAGTATGTCAAAAACACGGAAATTCACATTAAACAGTCCAGCCAGGACCTCATGCATTTAAAACAGAAATTCAAAATAGTTATATATTTATTGCAAGACTGCAATTTAAGTGCAACATATTAGTAACTGATTCTATAAACATTTCAACATCTGAAGAAAACCTGCAGAAAACAGTCATAGACGTAAATGAATGGTCGTAAAAGTGGGACTGTTCGTGACTACAAGGAAAACTCAAGAATCAACATTTCCACATTTAAAATCAGAGTGAAGAATTCCATATTACAACAAGTTGATAAGTTCAAATTATTTGGATTGCAAAGTCAAAAAAAGCTTTCTTTGACTTAGCAAAGATTTTAGATGATTGATAAATTTCCTTCAAGTCAAAGTGATTCCTTGATGACTATATACATATCTTCATGTATGGAAATGGAGCTGGGACAATAAATAAGAAAACTGTAGACACCATTAACTTCCTAAGACCCGAACTCTTTCATGGCATGCATTTTTAACTTCTCTTTGCTATTTGGACTGATTGGGACCTGATGAATGTAAAAACAAAGAATTACCTGATTTGTTTTACCTGATTTTTGTTTCTGAGAAAAATCAGATCCACATATGAGGACATTTGTTTTAAATTTCGATAGGACAGTGGAATGTCCTCGTAAGTGGATATCAGGCCCTTGTAGAGCAAAATTAAGTATTTTGGTCTAGACAACCCAAAATGTGATGTCCACATATGTGGATGCCAGGTCATAGGAGGTTAAGGCAGCAGAGAAGTGGTTCGTCAGCAGATGATGAGAATGTCATACATGGAAAGACTGACTATTGAAGAGCTTTTCAAAAAGAGCAAAGACCAGAAAATGTCTATGTAAAAATGTCAGAAAGCAAGATTCTTTGGACACATAATGAGAAGCGACTTTGACTATGACTTTGTACATGTGGAAAAATCTAAGGCAAGAGAAGCAAAGGCAGAAGAAGAGAAACCCAGACTGGAAAAAGAAAACCTCGAATATGTTCCTGCACTGTTTGACTGAAAGAGCACCTTGGAGGACCATGGCCACCAACACCATTCAGCAAGGCACTTACGAAGAATGACACAGGCACTTGCTTTTCTATAGGACTATAACAAGGATACAAAAGGTCGGCAACCAGTTGAGTTTCATTCATTGGTGCAGACTTACTGAGACAGTTTGAAATGTGTGAATAATCTGAGGTTATAAATGACACTGCTGTTGTTTGGAGACAGGGAGACCTGTGCAGTTACTTCATAATGGAAACCAACAACCTCTGGACGACCAGTTGGTCACCACAACTAGTTTTAATCATTCACTGAATGTGAAAAAAAAATCACTGCAATTTACTGGGAACTGACTATTTGTCCTAGTTGTGAAAAGGAGGGTGCCATAACAACCAACTGAATGGAAAATGTCATTGGCTCCATGCAGATCATAAATAAGCAGCTCTCTGCTAGCTGTGGTGCCAAACAACATGCAGCACATTTGGCTGTTCATGAAGCTGAGATGATGCTTCCAAGGTTATATGTGGAAATTTCTATTCATTTTTTCTCTGAAATCTGAAATTGAAATTGAAATCAGCTCTATCTGCTCCTGATATGATGGCGTAAAAAGTATTTTTTTATTCAATCAAACATAATTTGAGGTTCAAGTTTCTCACAAAAAACCCACGGCCTTCAAAAATAATATGTGCTTGTCTGTTTCAGAACTGTGAAGGTAGACGTCTATGACTGGGATCGAGATGGAAGGTAAGAGCATTCACAGATAAGCACTCACTACACCTTCAGACACTGATCCCTCGTGTTAGAAGGGAGTGAAACGTCTTGTTTACAGTCTGTGAGACAAACTTGGTGGTGAAGAGCTTGAGGGGTTTTGACACAATGTGCTACAAAACTTATGCTGCAAGGACAGATAGGCCTGATTTGGAGATTAATAGGAACAATTCCATATTTGACAGTTATTAAGAAAAAAAATATATATAGCTCTGTAGCTCAGATGAAAAAAACGATTTATCTAAAAAACATTTTGTTCCTGCTTGCTTGTCTGTGTGGGTGCTGTCTGCTGTAGCCATGACTTCATCGGCGAGTTCACCACCAGTTACAGAGAGCTGTCTCGGGGGCAGAACCAGTTCAATGTCTATGAGGTGAGACACAACATGGAGATGGCTTGTTATTTCATACCACCGTCATCATATAAAGACCTCGCAAATCCAATTTAGGTGATTTTAATCTCTAACAACCTCGAACCCTCACAATGGCACAATTTTTTTCTAAACTGAAAGATTGGATTTCAAGTGATGAATGTAAAAACAAATAAAATGAAATAAAAAATGTAAAAGAATGAAGCTGAAGGTTATGAAACCTTCAGCTGAAAGGATAATTTCCGGAACATATAAACAGACAGGTAATTGAAAATACAAAGTCGTGTATTTTTACATACCTTGTTATGACTTTGGCATTGTCACAATAATATATGGATTTAGCATATGCAGTAATGATTTATTGTCCATAATTTAAAAAAAAGTTTTCACATTTATAAGGTTGCATTGTGCTAACTTTGTATTCCTACCTGAAAGAGAGAGCTTCCTAGCTAGTGGGTTAGCACTGATTCCCACTAAAGGACACTTTTCATATATACAGTATAACAAGTTCCATCACATTTGTACATTGATTTTAGAGTATCACAGAGAGGAGGGGGTTCAGCTAGCATAAACAGCACTGATTTCCAGAGTATGTAACAAGGACACGTACTACTGCACAACTGTGTTTTGTTTCTAGACTTCTAGATTACTGTAGGAGCTAGACTTCCTTATAGTTTTATGCTATTGAGCAAAGGTTCTGTGGGGAATAAACGCACAGAGAATGTATCATCACATTTGCAAGGGCCACAATGCATTTGAAACACAAAAGAATTGGTATTTATAATATAATATGATCGTCACACAATGATACAGGTAGTTGCCTGAGGTAGAATCAAACCAGGGCCCTTATATTAGCCCTTTAACATATGAGTCCCTTTCTCAACAAACTGAACCATCTTGGTGGTCCACTGGAAGCTTTTTCACTCATTTTTAGTCCAGTCCTTTAATCCTTTAATCCTGCCTGACTATTTTCAAAGAAAGTTTTTTGTTTGTTTGTTAAGCTACTTAACACTGACCTATGAATCATTCAAGCACAAAAAATGCACCTGGGTCATTCCTAGTATTTAGTGCCATTTGAGTCTTCATGATAGAAGCAAGTGCACTACACTACAAACTCCCCTATTGCACAGCCTGACACATAGTATTTTTGCGCCAACAAGGTGATTCACAATGAGCTGTTAGTGAAAAATTGGCTGATATGCTATTTGTGGTATACCTCGACATGGTGTGCAGTGTGTCCTTAAAAATGTTGAGGAAGCTGGACAAAAGAAGAAGTGACGTACCTAAAAAAATATATCTGCATCACAAAGTCATGTCCTTAAGAAACAGGAAAAAAATCCAGCAAAGACTTAAGAGATACATCTGGCACGTCATAGATCCGTCTTCTCTTCACCAAATCCTCATCAGAAATGGTCTCAGTGGAAGGGTGGATGCCAGGAAACTAAGAAAGGGAAAAAGGGAGAAAGGGCTGAGGTATGCCAAGTTACACAAGAACTGGGCTGAAAATCAGTGGTAACACCATCCAAATTTAAAAGTTTCACTTCAAGTTGTTGTGAATATTCATGAAAGAGGTCAGTAGAGAGATGCAGCACTGAGTGTCTAGAATTAGATAGAACTTTATTAATCCCTCGGGTGGGTTCCTCTGGGAAATTCGATTTCTGTAGCTGACTGTAAAACACAGTGGAGACTCTGTGGCTCCTGTCAAAGGTGATGAAGTCCAGACAAGCAGATTTTAATCAGCCATGGGATGCACTGTTAACATTACACCAGTATACGCCATGAAATAAATAATATCAGTCATTACACACACACACACACACACACACACACACACACACACACACACACACACACACACACACACACACACACACTCACAAATAAAATAGAAACCAAT
Source organism: Aulonocara stuartgranti (assembly GCF_965226115.1). Taxonomy (NCBI): domain Eukaryota; kingdom Metazoa; phylum Chordata; class Actinopteri; order Cichliformes; family Cichlidae; genus Aulonocara; species Aulonocara stuartgranti. Next base: position 14,072,515 of record NC_138956.1, on the reverse strand, counting down.
AAATGTGTTGCATTATTTTGCTGGAAAAATCAACAAGCGCACACTGAACTGACAAATCTATTATTGCCCCCAGCTTATTCAAATCTCCTCAGTAAAGATGTACTTTGTTCCAGCCAAACAAATTAATAGTAATGTTGCAACATAATTACTGGAAAACCACGTGGTCTGAAGGAGAGAAAAAAACAGAAAGCTCTTTGATGAGCTTTATAGTGACGGACGTGCACACGGATGTTCTCTCAATTCTCTATACACACATCAGATCGATTTGTAGGCTGCCACCATTATCAGCAATCTGCTGAATTATTCATGTTCATTTTTGCACTTCATTTTAAGCTATAAGGTGGTTTTATGGAGGCACTCATCATCACTAATGTGCTCTTTCTGTCACGGGCAGGTTTTAAATCCCAAGAAGAAAGGCAAAAAAAAGAAATACATCAATTCTGGAACTGTGAGTGCACCCACGTCACCCATAACTGCCTGTCATTTCCTCTGTATTGCTATTTACTGATGTCTTATTGAATCATATAGTAGTATAGGTATCATCACCTCTTACATCTGCTTCTTTTCACTGGCTGGCCACCTGTTTAGTTTTTTTGCCTGGCCCTGGTCCCTCTCCCACCGTCCTGTTCTGTTTATCGCTCTGTATGCGTTTTGGTATGTGTGTGTTTGCCAGGTAACACTGCTGTCCTTCAAAGTGGAGTCTGAGTATACCTTTGTGGATTTCATCCGAGGAGGGTGAGTAGAATAATAATTAGCCCACGCTCACAGTGAGTGTCAACAGCCACCATTTTGAGGGTTTGTGTCTTTGTGCCAGTATCTCTCAAGATTATGTTTCCCAAAAGCATCATGCTGAGCACCACACTGAGCTCATATTGGCTTTGAAAGGGTGAAGCTTTGAGGAAGTCGGTGTTTGCAAATCTTATTTGTAAATAACTAATTTATTCAGTTCATTCACTTTTAATTAGCAGCTCTATTTGTTTTATCTAATTAGCGCTTCAAGATGGTGAAGGGAATATTGTCCTTCCATTCTAATTAGCTAGTTACTGAGACCGAGTTACAGCTTGTCGTGTTGGTAGAGTTGTGTGTTCGAAGGGTTTGTAGAGTGTTTGTCAAGTGGGCTAAAGTGCGTGTTACTCTTTCATGTTTCTTTTTATTTTATTTACCACAGAACACAACTCAATTTCACTGTGGCGATAGACTTCACCGCGTCTAATGGTAAGTCACTGCCTCACAACCATTTTGCTTTATTGTGATGTGTGCACATATTACTTTTTTTTGACCTACCAAAAAAATTTAATACAATGTTTGTGCCATTCTTTGGTTTTCCCAGGAAAATACTCCTCTGCACTTACACCTATTAAGTAGCACCTATTAGCATGCTAGCAAGCAAAACTAATGTAGGGTACATGGTATGAACTTATTCTTAATATTTTGGTTTTGCCCTTGTTGGTATGCTCAAAAGCTCATGTGAGCATTTGCAAAGCAATACTTCACAGTATGTTGTGACTACAGTCTGTTTTGCTTTGGTTATGATGTGCTGCTAATCTGTAGTTTGGCGCAGGTCAGCTGTTTCTACTGGATTCGATTCCTTACGTTAACCAAATCTAATCACCCACTCAATTTAGCTTCCTAACTGCAAATATTACTGCATAATAGCATTATTATTGTTTTTTAATAATAATATGAACTTACTTATATTGTATGGTATTACCTTCACCTCCAGCACTACTCCCAGGAACCTTGGAGTCCGTTTTGGCTAGGACATGTCCTTTAACTTCCATATTTAACAAAGAACTATGACTGCCTTCTTTTATCTGCACAATATCGTCAAAATGAGAAGCATCCTGTCTTAAACAGATGCTAAGAAAGCATTTGGTACTCTAGGTGGGACAACGCGCACTCTCTGAGTACAGACTTGCGATTCCTGGAGTTTCCAGAAGTCGAGTGGAAACAGCTTCCAGTTTGGGTTTAGGAGACAGCAATAAGGCTTTAAACTGTACTTGTTAATCAAGTTTATAGTGAGGGCTGGATCAGGTGACCGTTAACCATCCCTTAATGGTCCTGCTGCTACAGGCTAAAGCTGAATGGAGGCTTCCCACAATCCAGTAAGCATCCATTCCCCCTCCATTCACTCCCCATACACTTATATATATTACCTTTGCATGTCTTAAACTTGTTTTTGTCCTGTTTGTGCTCTTTATGCTTCTCTTTCCCTTCCTCCCCATCACTTGTGGCAGATGGCTAACCCTCCATAAGTCTTCTGACAGAGGTCTTCCTTCCCACTGTCATTAAGTGCTGTCCTATAGGGGCTCATGTTATCAAAATATAAAACTATTACCGGTGTTGGGGAGTAACAGAATACGTGTACCGCTGTTACGTGTTTAAAATACAAAATATGAGTAACTCTATTCCGTTACAGTTGCCGTTTAAAAAGGTGGTACTCAGAATACAGTTACTTTCTTGAAATACAGGGATTACACGGCGGTCTTTTCCTGTTTCATATGTTAGGCTGTCCCCTCTCTATTTTTGGTAATTCCACGCCGGTGGAAACCCAAACAAAACATACATTAAGAGGCTCTAATGCTCAACCTTGCGGCCCATGTCACCTCTACTTGCACAATGAGGTGACGAAATATTTTTTTAAATTATTGTTCAAAAAATGATTTAATATGAAGGCAATAGGCAGAGTGTTACAGGCATAGCCCTAAAGAATTTAGCCTCGTGGGCAGTATAGTCCAGTTGTAAGTAAGCTATTAAGACTCGACTGTACACTGTGTTCGTGTTTTCCTCCAAAACAATAAGTTCAGTTGGAGCAGCCTTTCAACGCCTCTCTCTGTCTCTCGCTAGCAAAGTTGACCCAGACAACAAAGTAAAGCTAGTTTTCGGCTATGAGCCCCACACGGAACCCGCCAGAGGTCCCTTTACTACGGTTCGCAGCCGCGGACCTGTTTTATATACCTACTGTTACTCATTTATGTTAAGATTATATTAATATTATATTAATATTAATATTATATTAAGATTTAAAAATCTAGTTGGTATTGGTATGGCGAGTAACCTTCAGTAATAGTAATAAATCACACAGCAATAGTACATTCATGTAGTTATAAAAAGCTTGATAACATATTAAGTAATCCAAAGTATTCAGAATATGTTACTGTCATTGAGTAACCTAACTGAATACGTTACAAAATACATTTTGGGGCATGTATTCTGTAATCTGTAGTGGAATACATTATAAAAGTAACCTTCCGAACACTCACTATTACTTTTAATCAAACTATGTAGTCCCTCGCAATTGATCTGCCAAGTTTGAGGTAGATCAGATGGACAGGTAAAAAGATGAGAAGAACAGACAAACAGACATACGTGGATTTATTTGTGACGATGTTAAAAAGCATTTTTACACTGTCTGTTCTTTTGGTGTGAGCATTGTGGAGATTCCCATGCTTCAATCAAAAATATATTCTACTCCAGGTGCTCTTGACAAAACTGTACAAGCTTAAAACAGTTTAGTTTAAAAGCATTAAGCTGGAAGTGGTGGTAAATGTGCAAATCAGCTGTATTTAACAGAAGTCTGGATTCAGCACGAAGCTTGATTGGCTCTTGCTGGGGAAATGATATATGAGAAATGTGCCTTTATGCTACTTAATTAGCATGCTATTCAGTTATATCACCTCGTGTTTTCTCCTAACTGCAGTCTCCTCTGTCTGAAACTGTGCTTTCTGCTGTTAGACACAGCAAAGGTATTTCTTTCCCTAATATAATTTGACCCTTCACCTTTCATTGGCAGGTATACTCAACTTCTTGATGGTGGGTGCTGGATAGATTGTTACATTAAGGCTCTTATTTTCACATGATGGAACGTGCAGTCAACCGTGCAACGTGCACAGGGAATGGTGAATGTGTCTGGTATTTTCATGGCCAGAGGTGCACCTGCAGCGCAGTTGGGAGCTTGATGGGATTAGGGGGAATACATTATCAGTGGGTGTGTGGGGAGCAGGCATCTGTCGTGGATAATCAAATCACCCCCCCATACCCCTCCCCTTCATCCCCTTTAAAAGCAGGGCACTCTTTTTAGAATGGAAGAGAGAGTCCAAACCACCTTATCCCAAGGGGGCAAAGAGAGAGCTGTCTTTTAGTCACATTCTGCGATCTTTATATGTGTGCAATAATTACAGCGCTAGCAATACCAATGCATTTTCTTAAGACATTTAGCATGATTGCATAAACTCCTTAATTCCCCATACAAAATCCTGTTTCCGTGAGTCTTTGATTTTCCAGAGATAAAAAGTGTCTTCTTTCCCTGCAACTATCAGATTTTACTGGTACACCCACAAGTCTTTACATAATTCATCACAGCCATAGCCTGTCTCTGTTTGCTGCATCGGGAAAACCTGAAAGAAGGAGATGAAACATATGGTATTTTCTTGGCATTGATCATCTCATAGTTTTCCACTGGTGATTTAGTGTTGCTTGTATTTTGCAGATGAAAACAAACCAGAGAGAAGGAGGCACTGTTCACTTCACATTGTGCTCTGTGTGCATGTGTGTTTCCTCTTCTAAGGTAACCCATCCCAGCCCACCTCCCTCCATTATATGAGTCCGTACCAAATGAATGCATATGCCATGGCACTGAAAGCAGTGGGAGAAATTATCCAGGACTACGACAGCGATAAGCTCTTTCCTGCCTATGGCTTCGGTGCTAAGCTGCCCCCCGATGGCAAAATCTCCCACGCGTTCCCGCTGGTAAGAAACACACGCACAGTTTAAATGTAGAAGGCAAATATGCACAGTTCATCTGTGGCAGGGTGTGCTGGACTAGAAGATGCGGCCGTGACACCAGCTGTTTGTACAAGTTGAGAAGTTGGCTCATCTGCCTGCCAGCAGGAATCTCTCAGGATCCGCTCCACTTCCTCCCGGCTCCCTCCCGAGGGGACAAACCAATAAAAAATCAGTGGCTATGAAGCTGAAGTACCTACCTGTGCTGTGAAAGTATTGATTGCTGCGGTCTTACAGAAGTGCTTCAACAGACAGGACAACTGCAGGATTTTTTTTTTAAAAATAGGAAAACTTCTTAGAAATAACTACTACTTAAAAAAAATGCATTCATTTTTCTTTGATTCTATTGTTTTCTTTCTGTAACAATGTTTTTTGCATTTAACTGATCTCACTTCTTATGATCCAGAGTGTTTTAGCTCTTTCAGTTTGAAGACCACAAGGGCAACAGTCCTTTCCATTAAAAAATGTTTTTTTTCCCCCAAAGACACTGCAGTGAATGCAATCACCGCATATAAAAAGTTCGCAAGGGGAATCTGGCTGATCAAAGTGATTTAACATTTGGCATTTTTATCCATATGCCTTTCGTCACGCTGGTTAAAACTGGTTAATAACGGGAACAGAGACCTGACAGTTTCCCATCTGTTTCCAACCATGCATTTTTGGATCATATGTCAAAAAACTAAAAGAACAACTGAAGTTCTTGGACCTTGTAACCACTGAAACAGCAGCGTGCTGGTGATGTTTACATATATGCCAGGATGGGAGAAAAGTGCAGATTGTTGTATGTATTATTTACTATGTTACTGGTTGGAATGTTCCTGTGTAATATTACTGTTTGGAAGGAAAAGGACAAGAAAGTAGTTAGCATTTAAACATTTACAAAAAATGATGAGAGCGGATTAGCTAACATTTGCTAGCTCTTTAACACTGGTCCATCTGCTGTTGGTTTCAGGGTGATTATAGTTAGTGTTGTGAAGTAGTAGTGACAAAGGAGTAGTATTTTGATGTCCACATAACATGTAACTCATCTCCAGTGTTAGTTAAAATATTCCATCACTGATAAAAAGGGTGAATGTGCAGAATATAACACGCAGTGCCATGACTCCAGTTTCACAAGTCTCAGGCATCAAATCTGGTCAAAAATGACTTGCAGGTAGTAAAAAAAAAAAAAAAAAGAAGTTTCTTTTGTCCTTCTGGTTTCTTTAAAAATGTGACATGATGTGGAAACTTTGAATAGAAAATATCTATCTGTGCTCATGTTTCATGTTGATGAATGCTTCAAGGACAGAGTGCATTTCCTAACATTTGTATGTGTTTTTGAAACCTTTAAAACTGGATACTTGCTGCTTGTGCTTGAGCTGGGCAGCTATGTGAGAAAGTAGCCAGTTTTTTAGTTTAAAGAGTGAAACTGACTCAGGTTGTAAATGTGTGTACTCTCTTTTTAAATGAGCTTCATCACCCAGTGATGAATCTAATCAGATTATAATCAGTTAAATGTAGATAGATTTGATTTTATCAAAGCTGACAGCAGCATATCCAGCCTGTGTACAATATTTAATATACACTATATGTGCACTGCATACTTCATAAGGGCAATGTCTGCTGTTTGTTGCAGAATGGTGACAATGATAATCCAAACTGTGTGGGCATCGAGGGAGTCCTGGAGACTTATTTTCAGAGCCTGAGGGCGGTGCAGCTGTATGGACCTACTAACTTTGCACCTGTTATCAACAAAGTAGCAAAGTAAGTTTGAAGATTTGATTTTGATTTTTTGATTTGATTTTGATTTTATTGATTAGCATTCAAATTCAAATCTCAGTGAAAACAGTGGAAAAAAAAAACAAGATGGATGTATGCGGTAAAATATTATATTTTTAAGTAGTAGGTGTGCGTAGTTACATCAAATTAGTTTTTAATAACTGTAAATCCTGGAGAAAGCTATGAATTTGAGTAGCATTAAGATTATATATATATGTGCAATGCTGTTTGTGAAAGTTTGGAGGTCAGAAGTTTAGACAGGAGACAGCTGTGATGAGGAGTTAAATATCATTTTTTTATACAGGGATATATAATAATTAAAAAAATCTTTATAATCTCTTATATTAAGCTGCAAAAAACAGTAAGTCTAGGCTCCTGGGCTTTGTAGCTCTATGGACACCTATTTGGTTCATCGCATGTATAATTTGCGCAGCATGGCATTTTTTAAAGTTGAAATGAGCAGGGGAATTAAGAAAATCTGGTATTCTGATGTCCTCAGTAAGTACCAGTACTGATCAATCTGATGTTTGTACATCATCCTGGTGTTATCTGAAATCTGATGAAGGCAATAACAGTGGAGTCAAAGACTAAACAAATGACAAAAAAACATATTGTCACTTTGTATCAATATTTTTTATGACTTTGACACTTAAACACATTCAAAAAGTAAAAGCACTGGAGACACAGGAAATGTGTAAATCTTTTTTTTTTAGTATTTCAGAATTTCAAGGTTAAGATTCTTTGTGCAAATAGCCGTTATATATATCCTGCATCGTTATTTCTGAAGTGGTTCCTAGATGTGTTACAAAAAAACGGGAAAGAAAAAGATTTTGCTGCCATAGTAAATTGCATGTTTTTGCTCTGGTTGTTCGAGCAGAACAGAATGTTGGACGTTAAAACTTACGTGCACTGAATGATCAGTTGTCATTTATATATCCCACCCTGTGTTGGAATGCCACCTGCCAAGCAGCAGAAGGCATTAAAGTGGTGCTAAGAGAGTATAAATAAAAAACTCACATACTCACAAAATCATCCTAGCAGTATGCTACAATCCCATTTATTAACACCACACCCACACACAATTACACACAAAGGCACAGAAACACTGACTGACACAGATTTATACTGTTTTCATCAACACAAAACAGGGAAGTCAGTGGTGATAGATTCTTCCCTCTAACAGTAAATTCACAAGCAGCAGGTAAAAAACACACGCAGACACATCCAGCTTGAAACTCATTTGACTTCATATCGAGTTAAAGTTGATCTTTAGCGATGTGAGTACATACTCTTGTTTTGTTATCATTCCCCATGATGGACAGGGAATGAAGAGCAGTGGAAAAATGAGAAGCGCGGTTGCAGGATTTTAACTTTGGGGTGCTTGTTATTATTAAAAGGTTTCTGGCTCAGGGTGTGAGTGGATGGGTCGCTATGCTGGGTGAAAGATATGAAGTCCACTTTTTATTGCAGTAACTATATATAGTTTAAGTCTGTATTGTGTTATAGCAAGGCAGGATTGTGTAAGAGAAATAGTAGTCATTGTCAAGCATATTTTGCTAACATTATCCACCATAAACATCGGTCATATTAGGTATCGGCAAAACTTTAGCATTTATTTATTTTTTTGTTATTAAAAAAAGTTATTTATTAGTGTATCCCTTTGTAAGCGCTACAGAGCCTAGTCCCACATTAGCATCTACTTTAACATAAATAAAGTAGAGATTAAAATAGAAGCTAAAATGCCTTATTTCACACAGAGGATGAATTGAGGCTCAGGATAATATAAATTAATCTTTTTTCTGTTTCTCAGCTGGTAGAGCAGGTCAGCTACTAACTGGAAGGTTGATGGTTCGATCACAGTGTGCTCCAGTCTTTATGGAAAGTATCCCTGGGAAAGGACCCCCATGTTTCTCTCCATTGCATCCATCGGAGTATGAATGTGTGAGGAAAGAGGATGTTAGATAGGAAGCACTTAGAAACAGCGTAGAATGGGTGAATATACAAGTTGTGTAAAGCGCTTTGAGTGCTCAGATAGAAAAGTGCTAAATCAGTCCAAACCAGTTCATTTACCATCTACAACAGAAAGTAGAAAACGGGCCATTTAAGTGGTCTTTGTGTCCAGGCAAGCTGTTTGAAACTTTCAAATCTATTATCAGTTCAAAATGTGTAAAAAGAAATTTCTGAAGCTGACATTTTCAAGTTTAGTGTAATTCATGATTTCAATTCAAAAGAATTTATATTTTGCATTTATATTTTGAAACTGCAGTTTCCTATGGGACTAAGGCAAGCATGTATCCAACAGCAATAGTCAACATGGCAGTAATTTAAAGAATGGATGACACGTTTTATGACAGAACGATCACTTTCACTCTGGTACTTTATAATTGTCTGTTTTTGCATTTGACTATTTGATTATTATTTATTAATGTTCTACAGGAGCATTAATAATTCTATATAAGCTCTCAATAAATTTTGTTTTGTCTTTTTTGACAAAGCTTGAATCAGTCTCGTCTGCAGCTCATTGCCCCGAAAACAGACAGGCCTTCTTATGTTTTCTTTGCACAGATTATTAGCTTTAACCTGTGTATTTCTATGTGTGTGTCTATGTGTGTGCGTGGGTGTCCGTGTGTCTGTCTATGCACATTCCCCAGCTGTGCAGCAGAGATTACAGATGGCTCTCAGTACTTTGTCCTGTTGATGATCACAGATGGAGTGATATCTGACATGGTCCAGACCAAAGAGGCTGTGGTCAATGTGAGTAAACAAACACCACATGTATACAACTCCCTTGCATGCATGTGTTAAAAATTAAAGCTGCAGGCGTACTGATGAATAACAGCCCTCTGTGACCCCACTGACTCTCCTGCATGTGGGGTGAAGATAATGTTTTTACATTGTTTGGATAAAAACGATTAGCATTCTTTGGTAAGAGCCTCTAAGTGAAGCTTTTCTTGAACAGAGGGGAGTTTTTTTCATCTTTATTGACGTAGTGTTTGAAGAGGTCAGTAATTTCAGTAACCCATCAAATTAATTTTTAAGCAGTGTTTGGTTGGGTTCTGAGGTTTCTCAAAGCACACAGTGTAGAGCATTAAAAGCAAGCTCTCTGTTATTGTCTTCATCCTAATTACCCATCACGCAGTGCAAAGTAAATTTCTCAGGTCATTACTTTAAATCACAAAATGTAGGCTGCTGCATCAGGTTAATAGCCTCACCCAAAACAAGATAAAACGTTTAACAAGTGTGAATCAACATTTAATTTCCTGCTTCTCACCCGTGGCTTTAAAAATCTAATGAGTTAATGTGGATCATCTTTCCTTTTGTCTGAACAGGCGGCATCACTCCCTCTTTCCATTATCATCGTAGGTGTTGGGCCGGCTGAGTTTGATGGTAAGTGTTTGGGTATACTAACAGGGTCTATTATTTATTTTATGGCTAAATGTGAAGGTGGAAAAAAAGGCCTATCCTGCCTGTTTCCATGTCACAGTAGATGATTTTCCATCCATGTTTTTATGCACATTTTCAATTTGCCCATAAAAATTGCAAAGAAGTTTTTTTGCCTCATAGAGGTGGATGAATGCTCACTCATTATGTGACAGATGACCAGCCCCTCAGCAGCTGAGCCCTGGTAATTTGCTGCATGTCGTTCCCCTTCTCCTCTTCCTCAACAGTTCCTGTCTGTCTTTACTATAAGATGCCTGAAAAAAGAAGCAAAACCCAACCAGTTATAAGCCTTTGACTGAAATCTGTATCAACCTGTCTCTTTGCTCCTCACCTATCTTTTTGTGCGATTGCTTCAGACTCACCATAAAAGTCCCATGACATTTGAGAGATTGTGAAAAAATGAGAGGCAGCCAGCAAGCTCTACCTACCGACCAATATTTCATAGGTTTTTTTATTGTTTTTTTGGAGGGTTACTTGTTAGATAATGTGACAAAGGACTTCAGTTACTCTATCATTTCTTTTGGACAGCATTTTCTTGAGAAAGCTGTTTAGCCTCCTGTGCGTCCCAAATCTCAGTGCTAACCTCGTTACGCTCATACACTAATTTGCAAATTTTGCATTGTCATGTTTTTAAGACCTACTGTTAATAATGCCATCATCTGCATCAACTGGTAATCAGCTACATCATCAGTGGCCTCGCCACTGTGTGGAACGTTACATAACATAATCCTCATGTGAAAGAAATAGCACTCGCGATAGCCACAGCAGCTTTATTCAACATGTTTGATAGAGCTGTCTTTACTCCATGCACTCTATGTGCTGCTATTGTTTTGAGCATTTCTTACAGATAATGGCATAACAGTCATTGTTTTGGTCTGCTGAATGATACGATGCCTGGTAGTACACACAAGACTCCATTCTGTAGGTATCTGAAGAGATTAGAAGAGCTGTTCGTGATGCAAGACCTGCACCTATGAAATCACATCGTCTTTTAAAAGTCTTTCACCCAGTCTTTTTTGTTGTCCTGCTAATTCTAGTGGTGGTGCTGTTTCTTCTCAGCCTCATATGCACACATCCCGAAAGCACCAGCACACTCACTAACACATACATAATGTATGGGATCATGGCTGTTGAAACACTGGGGAGTTAGACCTCAACAGTTCCTCTTCTACATCTCTCCAGTAGCTATTACTGTGTGTCATGTGTCTGTGTCTCTATTTCTGGTCTCCTCTCTGCTGTAGTGTAACTTTGAAAAAGAAAAAGCATATGTACAGTTATACAAAGATTTAACCTATTATTCTCAGTCTGTGTATAGATTTAGGCAGTTCTCAAGTCGTCTCTCTCTAACTCTTGCATTAGTGAAAGTAATGATTGTCCAATATTAGTTAGCTCCAAGTCCAACATGATAAGCTCAGTTTTACTAGTGATACTAGAGCAATTCTGCATTTCAATGCAGGATTCAAAAGAGAACTACAAATCAAGCTTTGGTCTCATTTATAATGAGCTAAAGAGACCTTACCTTCACAGACCTGAGCTTGAAGATAAGGTACTGGCAGCCCTCATTTTCTGGCACATTTGCTGCTACAGCAACAGGAAATAACTCTTTCTCTACCTTCTCTCTCTTGGAAAAATACTTTTTTACCCTCAGCTACAAAAGACAATGCACAGTGTTTTTCTTCCGCTCTCTTTTTTATGATGCACCCATAGCAGCTTGTGTTCAGTAGAGCTGCAGCTTGAATGACGTATGCTTGTAAATTGTATGTGGGTGTATAAATAGACATTGAAATACATCTGAATCAAACACTTAGGGGTTAGAAGTCACTCAGATACAGATTTCTTTTAAGCGTGTTACCACTGCAAGCAGCATTCTATTGGACAATCTGGAGCGCCTCAAAAGGACGCGGAAGGGTACCTTTAGCATTACTATGAGACACCTTGGGCCGTGACAAATCGTAGGTATGTTAGGCGTTGGGAAATAAAATGCTCTGTATTTTTGCTGGTGTCAAATGTCAAAACAGGTCAAATTTGACCAGAACACTAGGTAAGGATCAAATCTCTAATTATATTTAATTATATTTAACAGTGTTTTGTGTGCGTGCCCTATGAGCGTCTCCACAAAACAAGCAAAATAAAAATGTTGTGTAAAGTTCTTTGATTGCTCAGGTAAAGTAGAAATGCACTATATAAGACCCAGCACTTTTACCATTTATCATGCTACTTCCAGGTCCTGATTTTCATGTCATTGGCTGAGATCTTAGTCCTGCAGTGGATGGTAGCCTGTATAGGTTGACTGAAGTTGCACTTCAAGGCCTTTGGCCATTTTGGTTGTCAGAGCACGATGTGTTAATGAGTGTGTGCCTTTAGCCTTTGCTTTGCTTGCCAGTTTTTGTCAAGTTTCTTATGTTTCTCTTTCTGTTTTGTTCATCCTGATTGAACCTGATTCATCTTTTGTTTCTGTGCCTTCGGTTACAGTGAACAGAAAACGCTTTTAACGGAGAGCTGCCATTTTCTGTTGATATTCTCCTGTTTTTCATTGGTTTATAGGGAGGTTTCTGATGCCTAAGTCAATCAATTAATCAAGGTTTTATTTTAAGTTAGTGTTTGCTGTGTTGCTTTGACTGTCCCTGAAATCTTTCTAGTAATATTACACCCAAACCTATCTGGAAATGCAACAACAACAGCGACTCTCTGTCTAATGTGCGTTTTATATCATTGTAGCACAACCAGTTTTGATGTTTCCATTATTTTTAGTTACGTCATTAATGGATTGGCCTGAACTTTGTTATTTTGGCTGTCAAGTCCCTTCTGCAGTTATCCCAATAGGTTAATAATTATTCTCCAATCCACAATGTGGCTCCAAGAGTTTCTTCAGGCTCCTGGTAGACACGTAATACATTGAACTTTTCTCCTCCAATGCCCTCCTTTCACTTACATGTGTTTTCATTGCATGTCAATATTTTTTGCCTGCTAAGTGGTTGCAGCAGATGGTTTGATTGTGGTGGAAGTCTTTTCCTGTTTAGAGGGATTTCTATGCTCCCAACAAGAGCCGTTCAAAAGGGACTGTCTAATCACTGGCATTCTCTGTTATTGGCACCTTTACACAATTGTTGAACTGTCAGTATAGAAATAAAACTCAACTGAAATTGAATTGAATGAAAGGATATCATAAAGCAATTCTCAAGCACAGGCTTAGTTTTGCTTCAAAGTCTAACAGTGACATCGAGGGGATGTTTAAAAAGGGCATCCAGCAGGCGGTGAGGTTATGTCTCCGATACTGGCACAGCGTCCATTTGGAAACAATTTTAAAATCAGAATTATGTATTTTTAAAAAATGGTCAGCCAAGGATCTTTCATTGTTTGCCAGGAGGTTTTGCCCCCTATTACCTAAGATTCTGTATAAATGTATTTGCATTCTCAAGTTGTGCGTAGCGACCTTACCTTTTTGTCTTGGTCAGATAGAAGATATGGAGTTTTATGCAGGTGCTATTTTTCATTGCCTTTAAAAGTCGCACCTCCAGCCTGGCGCAAAGTAGGTAGCACTTTATAATAAGGCTCATGACTAAGGGTATAAGCCCCCATATTCTTTATGTTGATATTCATGATTGATTTTCTATTATTCAGTTGGGCCTTTTTTTATTTATGCTATACTTAAAAATACTTACAGTCTCATTTCCTGTAAAAATATCCAGACGTTGGGCTAAGTTAAGTCACTCCACAATACAACCTGTATCCTGACACATTTTGTTTCCCATTAAATGACCAGGAAATGATGCTGTACTTACAGTTACAGCATAGTTTAGTAGATGTACAGCAAAGAGAGAGGTGGCAAAGGAAAAGGCTTAAACTGGGTTCTATTGATTGGCTCAGCAGAGACATTGAAAGCATGTGCAGGAAGCTAGAGTGATTAAGGATGCAGAAGGAAATTTGCTAACAAGTGAAGAAAGTGTGTTGAAAAGATGGAAGGAGTGTTTTAAGGAGCACTGACTGAAGAAAATGAGAGCGAGGAGGATGGATGGAGGACAGCGAGCCTTTGTGGATCTAAAGAAAACGTATGATAGGGTGCCAACAAAAAGAACCTATGCAATATTTAATATGACTTACATACTACTTAAATGTGTTTACTGTATTTGTAAGTACTCATCTTTTGTGTAAAACATGACTTGTCACCCCTTATTCTAGTGACTTTAGGCATGCTTGTAAATTACATGCATACATATGATAATGTTGTAATTTCATATAAAACACATTACAATTCCATTTAATTACTGGGGAATTATGCCCTTAGTCATGGGCTGTACTGTAAAGTTTTTCCAAATTTCCTTCTGTGTTTGGTTGTAATTGAACTTGCCTTCTAAACACTGCTCTGTATTCTTAAGCTACTCAGTCCCGCTCTTGAGTGGCTGGAATTAGTTTCAGTTATTATTTTCATTTCCATATTTGGCTCGAGGTTTTTGCTATATAAAATATTCTAACAGTTCTGCGCTTCTTAGCCTCTGTGCTTTGTTCTGCTTCAGCAATTATACAGTGAAATACAAAAGAACGTGTTGTGCCTTCTTTATATTCTCCCCCTTTGGTTGAGTCATGTACGCTCTGCCTCTTTCTCTCCTTTTAGCTATGGAGGAGCTGGATGGAGATGAGGTGAGAGTATCCTCAAGAGGGCGTCTTGCTGAGAGAGACATTGTTCAGGTACGCCTCGAAATTCGGTTAAGTCCTCGGGTTAGTCTTGAGCATGTTTCTGTCAACAACATCAGCGTGGGGTTTATGTCCCCCGGTGGAGGACGGCTTGCATTTATAGCACACACTCAGACCCTCACTGGGGACTGCCTCATACAGTATGCAGTATCCATATGTATTACACAAGTTTACTGTATAACAATGCCGACGTTTCTCATCCATGCCTTTTGCTTATCACTGATCAGTCAGTGCAAAACCTTGACTAAAAACAACATTTGGTAACCTTTAACAGATAGATTACAAAGCTTAAAGGCATTACTGTAATTTTTACTGTTTCTCATCAGCTATGGTACATTTCATCACACAGACTAATGTCATAAGGATCAATTATAAATGTAATTTTGCTAATGACTGGTTTATATTAATATATATATCAATCATTCTTTTTCACTGTAAAAAAATTTG
Organism: Aulonocara stuartgranti; assembly: GCF_965226115.1. Lineage (NCBI taxonomy): Eukaryota > Metazoa > Chordata > Actinopteri > Cichliformes > Cichlidae > Aulonocara > Aulonocara stuartgranti. The sequence goes on along the minus strand of NC_138956.1, from coordinate 14,057,395 downwards.
CAACATTTAAATTATCTTGTAATTCACCATTTATTAACAGTGGTTATTCTAAACTCTCAATTTAAACATTAAAAAGTGACTTAAAGCCATAAAAGGTCCTTTCTTTTCTGTCAATCAAATTTTCATAACAACAACTAATACCTCAGGACACTTTATATTGTAAGTTAAAGATGCTACAATGAGACAAAAAATAGAGGACAGGGAGGCTCAGTGTTCAAATGAAGAAGCACAGGAAAATAGCAAATAAAAATTGGGATAGTTAGTGAGATGAAGAAAGGGTAGAAGGTAGATGTACAGCAAAGAGAGAAGTGGCAAAGGAAAAGGCTTAAACTGGGTTCTATTGATTGGCTCGGCAGAGACATTGAAAGGATGTGCAGGAAGCTAGAGTGATTAAGGACACGGAAGGAAATTTGCTAACAAGTGAAGAAAGTGTGTTGAAAAGATGGAAGGAGTGTTTTAAGGAGCATGACTGAAGAAAATGAGAGCGAGGAGGATGGATGGAGGACATCGAGTAAGTCTTTGTGGATCTAAAGAAGACGTATGATAGGGTGCTGACAAAAGAACGGTGGAAGTCAGGAGTGGCAGAGAAGTGTGTTACAGTGAGCCAGTGGTGAGGTGTGCAGTAAGACTGACACATGGGGTAAACCTAAAGGGTGCAGCAAAAAGAAGGAAGAAATAAAGAAATACATGAACATTTCAATCAATGTCATGTATGAAAATGATGTTAAAATGACGTTCATGAAGTGGTGATATTAATATATGTGTTGATGTGTTAAATAGTCGTAACTTATAAAAGGCATGTGCCTCAGTATTAAATCTGTTTGGATATTTACTTATGTAAAGCAAAAGGATCAAGCGTTCCGGGTGTGTGACTCAGGGTTTTTCAGTTGTTTGTGAGTTCATAGTTTGTGTTCATTTTAAGAAAGGTTTTATATTCTTGCTTTATAGTCTGCTGTTAGCGATCTGATCAATTGTTTCTTTCTACTTGTGATTTTGTTATTCTGTGCTTTAGTCCTTTGCCCAGATTTTGTTGACTATAGCTCCATTTTGTGATCCTGGTCGTGTTCTCGTGTCTGCTGTCTGGTCTCTTTGACCTCTCCCTCTGTAGTTCGCCTTGTCTCAGTGATTTTTAACTTTTTAACTGTTTTAGTTTTTTCTGTTATGTCTGCACATAACAGAAAAATATCATAGAACCCGTGTTAAACTATATCTTTAGACACTTTGTTACTGGCAGGCTGTTGGAAGAATAGCATAGACAGTATAACAGATGGACGTAGCTACAGTGATGCCTCCCGTTATTTTCTGAACTCCTTTGAAACCCTGTAAAGAATTTTTCTGGTCTTAGTTCCAAGAACTAACAAGATACACGTCTGACTTTGGAACCGCTTGCTCACTGAACAACAGCTGTTTTTTTTTCTTATTTGATAAGTCTTAGCGGTGTTAAGGTAGGGTTAACACCGCTAAGACGTTACAAAACAAATGACAAAATGAATTACTAAGAAATGAATTCAAAAGCAAAGTGTTTATAGGGGTCGGGAGAGAAATACTTTTTTTCCTTTTTTTATAGGACCAGAAGTCTTTTTGCAACCACAGCTCTCGCCACCTGGTGGCCTTTTGCTAGAATGCAGGTGTAGGGCACAATGGCTTAGTTTTCTGAACAGGAAGCTGCATCTATATTTTTACTGTCTATGCAAAGAAAAATATTATTAGTTCCCATTTCTGTAGTTGAATCTCTGAGAGATGCCAAAGATAACAGTTTGAGAGACAAGGTCATTTCCTGAAGAGCTATTAGCCAGAAAATTGGCATATCTCAGCATGGTGTGCAATGTGTCCTGTAAAAATCTTTTTGAAAACTAGACACGTGGAGGACAAAAAAGATGTGATAGGTCTAAAAATTGTCAACAGTAGATGAATGGTATCTTAAAGTCATGTGCTTGAGAAACAGCAGAGACCTGACACAGGACGTGAGAGATGCATCTGGCCTTTCAGCTGATCCATCTGTTGTTCACTGAAGCCTCATCAGAAATGGGCACAGGGGAAGGGTGGCTGTCAAGAAGCCATTCTTAAGGAATGGAAACAGTGAGAAAAGGCTGAGGTAGGCCAGATTACACAAGAGCTGGACTGAAAATCAGAAGCAACAGGTTTGGCTTAAATCATCTTCAATATGAGGTTAAGAGACAGGTAATCCAATTAGTTTCTACAGCCATCTGTAAAACATGGCTTACCTAAGAGAGACTGTATTGTAGAATAAAGGTGGTCATACCGAATACTAATATTAATAAGATTTTTCGGACACCAAGATTTTTTACTTTATAAATGCATGAACGTTTATATTTATTTATGCAAAAGGTTGCTGAAAAGATCCTCATCTTTCAAAAGACACACTTATAACATTCCCAATTCCAAACTCAACAAGAGAGAGCGGCGCTTTCTGAAACTTATTTAGCTGAGAGTATGGTGAAGAATAAGCGGTGATCCCACTGAAGAATGGTCTGGCAACACTAAACAGTTATTTTAGACAGCCTTTTAGAGATATGAGAACATAAATGGGTAAATACAAGGGCCTCTGATAACAATGTACTGTTGAAGTTCCGGATAACAGTGAAGAAGAGTCAGCAAAGGGTAAGATGATAAATGAGCACTTAAAGAGATATATGTATGGCGTCTAAAAGCCGAGAGGAAAAAAATGCAATCATGTTTAGAAATACTAAATATTACTTCAAAGTTGGTCTTGCTTTTTATTGTTCCATGTGATTTAGCATTAATTTCAACATTGTCACATTTTATGGCAATAAAACACACATCCTAATCTTGTTTGAGCCAGCACAGAGACAATAGCTATTTTGTAAGTTTATAAAGAAGGAAGGAAGAGCTGTATGACTCTAATGGCTCATTCAGTTGATGCTCCTCAGCAGTGCAGTGCATAGATATGTGCATATGTATCACAAGTTAAAATCAATGAACTGTGTCATAAAGGCAAGTGATAATTGAAGTTTCTCCTTCAAGTATATTGTGAGAAAACAAAAAGAAATGTAAGTTGACTCTCCTGAAAATCTCCATTAGGGTCTGACAAACACAGCATCACCCTGAAATTAATACCAGCCATAGGTAGCCAACACCTGTGGTGGATTGTAAAACCCATATAAACTAACAAATCAGGAAGATCGTAATACTTGAGGAAAGGAAACACTATGAACCTATAGAAACAGCACTTAAGTTTATCGTGAGTCTTAATTAAGATGTTCAAGAAGTGGCCCAGTGTGTCTGATTCTGCCTCTTCAAAGTTATATTTTACAAATGTAAAATGTCACAGTAGCTTCCAACTGCTCGGAAACCAAGTAAACAAATTAATCACAGGCTATTATAGAAATAGCAGGGAGTCCATCTCATTTTTCAATTCTGGATTTTTAGCGGTCTGAATCGTGACAGTAAAAGATGTTTCTCGTTAGGCACCGCTTCAAGGGCAGCTGCTTTTATGGAAGCAGGGCTCTGTGTCCCACTTGATTGCAATGGACCGCCACAGGATACTTTCAATTTTTTTTTCATAATCCGTCTTAAATCTGCTTTTTTGCTCTTCGTAGAACATAGGTGAAAGTGCTGCAGTCAAGCCAAGAGCTTCATTTTATGTCTTTCTGTTGAGCACATCCACAAATCTTCACACACTTTACTGCAGCTATTTTTAACTTCTCACCGTAAAGCATTGCACTAATGAAAAACAAAATTGACCCCTCACAAGGTTAATAGCCATATAATTTATGCGCTTGTTCTAAAGCTGTTTTTGTATAGCTTATATTGTCTTTGAGTCTGTTTTACTTGCAGCAGTAATCACATTTGCATGCACACAGTAATCCTTTGATTGCCTTTAACCTTATTACCACAATAATTCAATCAGGATTGTTACACTTAGCAGGAAAAATATTCACTCACTCTACATTTCACGCTTTTTTGTTGTTATTGATTCAATATGTGTACTGCCATCACTGAGCACCCGTGTGTATACCTGTGAGCATGAGCGCGCTTGTATTTAAAAGGTTCTTTCATGTAATGATCTACTAGTGGGTGTGGACAGCCAAAGCCCCGTCCTCCTGGGCATGAAGCAGGTATGGAGGAGACAGTTATTTCTCTAGCTTCACATACTGAATAGGGTAGTAGAGTCATCGGCGCAACTTTGTGCTGAACTTTGGGGGGGTCAAGATCTCTGTCTAAATAAATAAATAAATCTGGGTAAATTCCTAGATGATTAAACATGCTACTATTTTGCTGGTAATAACTGAAATGAGTAAAGAAAATGAACAGCCTATTAATGCAAGATAATTCATAATTTTATTGGGGGGGGGGGGGGGTTATATTGGTTGGGTATGATTATTGGGTGGGGGTCATAACCCCCCTGGAAATTAAGCCCCTGAGTAGAGTAGGGCTCCATGGCGCAAACTAGCCTTCATACATGTAGTGTTTTATGTCCACTTAAAAGTCACATTGGCAACATAACCAGGGAGAATCTCAGACAAAAAAAAAAAAAAAAAAAAGAATATTAGGCTACCTTTTGTCGAATCTCCAGCGTTATAGTTTCATTCTGCAACTCGAATATGTTTCTTTCAATTCCATACTCTGTTTGAAACAATCATTTTACCTTCCCTCCATTTAGCTTTATTCTGATTGGGTGGTCCTCGTAAACAAAATGTTTCAACACACTTTGGTGCTCACAGCTATGGCTGTGCACCTGAGATGCTCGCGTACATGATGTACATCATGTACATGATGTACATGATGCTAAATACAGCTATTTGTGTTAATAATGCTAAAAGTTAAAAGAAAGAAAGTAAAAAAGTAGCTCTTTGAAAGATATCTTTTTTTCTTCTTCTTTTTTCTTCTTTTCTTTTTCTTTTTTTTTTTTTTGTTACCAGCTATTGTAGAAAACTAACTAAAATTTCTATTGAGAGCTCCAGCAGATTTTCCTTCTGTTCGGACTGTAATCAGCTGACCTGAGCTGCTGCTGCCCTCAGCCACTTTTCCAGCTGAGTTAAAGTGGCTGAGGCAGAGTGTAATGTTAGCATGTTGGTTATGTCCAGCTTTCACATACAGTCTATAACAGTTCTCCATGTCAGCACCACAACCACACCCTGATTTGAAAGAAGTCAGTAGGTTGAGCTAATACGAAGTATCTTGGGGAGTCCTGTTTCTTTTTCAGAACATTTAATGTGTGAAAAAAGTCAAATAAATTGTGGTTGAAGCCATGAAAGCACAAAAAATGGCACAAATTTAAGATAATGAATGTAGAAAAACAGCAAGTGAGCCATATGGCAGTTGGGGAAAAACACAGAAAGAGAGCAAGAGAGATTTCTATGACCAACTTCCTAACTGGCAGACCACAGGCAGTAAGGATGGGCGGACATGTCTCAGCCTCCACCACTCTCAGCACTGGAGCCCCCCAGGGGTGTGTTCTGAGCCCCCTGCTGTACTCTTTGTACACATATGACTGTGTGGCCACTACCAGCTCCACCACCATCATCAAGTTTGCTGACGACACCGTCGTGGTGGGCCTGATCTCTGATAACAACGAGACGGCCTACGTGAAGGAGATTAGGAATCTGGAGAACTGGTGCCAGAGGAACAACCTCCTTCTAAACGTCAGTAAGACAAAGGAGCTGATAGTGGACTTCAGCACTAAGCAGGAGAGGAACTACCAGACCCCCGTCATCAACGAGTGCCCAGTGGAGAGAGTGGACAGCTTCAAATACCTCGGAGTTCACATCACGCAGGACCTGTCATGGTCCTGTCACATCAACACCGTGGTGAAAAAGGCCAGACAGCGTCTCTACCACCTCAGACGCTTGAGAGACTTCCAACTGCCCTCCAAGGTGCTCAGGAACTTTTACTCATGCACCATAGAGAGCATCCTGGCGGGAAACATCTTAACCTGGTTCGGGAACAGCACCATGCAGGACAGACGAGCTCTACAGAGGGTTGTGCGGTCAGCTGAGCGCACCATCCGCTCCGAGCTCCCTGACCTGCACTCAATCTACAGCAGGCGGTGCTGGACCAAGGCCAGGAAGATCGTGAAGGACCTCAGCCATCCCAACAACAGACTGTTCTCTCTGTTGAGGTCAGGAAAGCGATTCCGCTCCCTGAAGACCAACACAGAGAGACTGAGGAGGAGCTTCTTCCCGCAGGCGATACGGTCTCTCAATCACACCACCACACAGTACTGACCCACACATATGGTTCTTACACACACACTGGACTTTCTGGACATTGTTTTTGCACAACACTGGTCACTATATTCTTCATTTCCAGTTAATACTTGTACAGCTGCTGTTATTGTGTATATATTTATTTATATTTAGATTTCTTCATACATTCTTATATAGTTCTATATTGTGTATTGTGTATTTTGTTGTACAGTTATTTTATTTTCAACTTTAATTTATATATTTTATCTTATTCTTCCCAGTTAAATTTACCCTTCATTCTAATTTGTGTTGTACAGTTATTTCATTTTTAACCTTAATTTATATTTTATTCCTTCCTAGTTAAATTTACCCTTTTTAATTTTTCATATTTATTTCCTATCTTATTCATAGCCTTTCCTTTTTTGTTTTCTTTAGGTCACGAGCAGTTGTCCAAGCATTTCACTACATATCGTACTGTGTATGACTGTGTACGTGACAAATAAAAAATTTGAATTTGACCATATTAATCATTGCAACATCCTCTGCATGTATTTTCTGCTTTTAAAGTACTTTAAAGTATGCTGCTGAAATCATTATCTAATAAAAGCTGTAACCGATGAGACAGCGTCTGAGAGGATTCACTGTGAAGGGGGCAAAGGTTTCCCTCATGCTCACAGTGGTCCTTAAGTAAGGCTTCGGAGGCATGAACAGCTTTAAAATCCATCACTGATGCAACCAAAGCGCTGTCTTACTTGGTATCATTATTTTCCCCTCCCTTGTCACGCAGCACCTGGTGCCAAATATCACATGACAAATGCACAAAATGCAAGTGGTATGTCTTCAGGAGACAGATGAAGCCAGCTGTGTTTCCATTTTTCATGTCTGAAAAGATCTCTGCAAACATTAAGATGACAGAGAACTTCTGAAAGTTTTGTCTTTTGGACAAGACCTCCAGTGAATGGCTACATTAACCTCCTGATGTGGAATTGGGCAAAAAACATAATACCCAAATCAAGCACTCTTTCTCATTATTTAACAAATGTGGCGTCACCTGTTTGTCAAATGTGAAATTAGAAGCTGGTTTATCAGTTTTTTTGTTAAAAAAGGACATGATCCACATTGTTTGAAATCAGAATGGACAATGAATCTTGAAAACTCTGCAGCCAGCCATGAAAAGCCTACAAATGCAGCTTCCTAGATATGCTAAGAGGTATTCTTTGATACCTTAGCTGCTGTCTCATGCAATAGACTTAGGAGTTAATAAGTACTGTATCTCAGAGCTGCTGTTTCCACATATGCTGCTATATATTATCCTAATGACACCGAGGTCCAGGGCTGATGGTCCATGTCTTTTTATTCCCAGGTAGTGATGTTTTGCCCAGCATGATTGTAATGCTGTAATACCACGTATTGTCCTGCGTGGGAATAATTCTATCCGAGAAGGTTTGATTCTACCTTTTACATGGCATGAAATGGCCAGTTAGAAGATCCACATATTACTTTGTACCCCCAGAGACCCTGTACCCATCATCACTGGCCTCCCTGCATCATTGCTAGTGTGGCGGTGATGCAAACATGGCATCCAAGGTCTTGAGCCCACTGTTTCTCCTTGTGAGAGTTGGTCAGATGGAACCTTTTGCACAACTGCCAGGCTTGGGAGCATCCAGCATCCACTTGAGGATTTTGGTACTCCGGAGACACCGTCAGTTTTGAATATCAGTGGCTTTTTATAGCTGCCTTTCAGTGTTATTTGTCTAAGGGAAACTTTTCTTAATGAGCCTTTATCTAACTGAATTCATCCGTACTCTGAGTCACTCGCTAATCTTTTCACGGTTTGATGATTTCTTCAGTTTATGTGAGATATTGGCAGTTTTCATCACTCTCGCAAAACATTGCACTATTCCAGGCTTTTTAATCTTTTGGGAGATCTTCAGAAAAAAAAGATTTTTATGTTGTCTATACTGGTATGCTACTTTTTTATCTGTACTAAATAAACAGGATGTATATAATGATTTCTGCTTTTAGTTCGTTCCATTCAGAGACTACATTGACAGATCTGGCAACCAGGTCCTCAGCATGGCTCGACTAGCGAAGGACGTCCTTGCCGAGATCCCCGACCAGCTGCTGTCTTTCATGAAGAGCCGAGGAATCGAACCGCGACCAGCCCTGTCCTCCTCCCCACTACCGCAGCTGCACAGACACATCTGACCCCCGACACAGTCTCTGCCTTTCTTGGTTCTGCTTCTCCCTCCTTGCTTACCTCGGCTCACGTCCCTCACTCTTGTTTTTCACTTTAAAAACAATAGTGAGAGAAAAATCAACCCGTCACTCACCCTTCTTCCTCTCTCATCACCCGTGGGGATAAACAGGCACATCGTAGCTACACAGCGGGTGTCATCCCTGACCCGCCCACTGCTGTAGCTCTAAATCGCCCTCTTATTGCTTTCATTTACTGTTTGCAACTGAACCGTGACCATTCCTCCCCTCTGATACCAGACCGTTCAGAGCCTGGCTTTTTTTGTTTGTTTGTTCTTAATTGTCTGATTCCCCTCTCCAGACACATTTGGAACAAAAGGTTTTGCTGTTGGTCTTCGGCCAGTGTTGCCACTCATCACATTTGGCAGGAGTGCTGAAGCTAAATAAATTCAAATTTCTTGATGAGGAATAGACTCCAGCTCGTATCAGGTGCTGTGGGGTTACTTCGACTGATTCTTTGCAGTGACCGATCACAACAATAAAATCTATTTTCACCCAGCCGTTTTATGATCTCTTATTGTTGCTGAGCCAAATCTGAAACTGTAATCGAGAATGCAAACTACTTTAGTATAATCCATTCAGAGAAAATAGAGTCCTTGGGTTTCTCCTTTTTAAGGTAGGAAATAAGTGTTGTTAGAGCTAATATGGGGAATCCACACACATGTGGCCTGTCACAGACTTAGACACACACTCGCCTCTGTCAGACATGCCACACCCACACTCTCTTTGCCCAGCATGGGCCGAGGCTGGGTGCAGATTCCCCTCCTGCTGTTAGAGAAATGCCAGACTCTCCGGCTGCCCTGCAGAGAGGAGGAAGAGGGAGGAAGGAAGGAAGGAAGGAAGGAAGGAAGGAAGGAGAAATTGTAGGTGGGAGTAAAGGGAACCGAGGGGAGGAATGGGTAAGAGAATGAGCAGAGAAAGAAAAAAAAAGTGAGGAGAAAAGAGATGCACAAAGAAGCGAGGAAGAACAAAGCATCGGGAGATCTGTTTTGTTTGAAGGGAAAGAACAATGAGGCAGATGTGAGCTGGGTTGGAGACAGCAGCAGAGAAGGCTGTAGCTCAGTGCCATCTTTAGTTGGAGAAGCCTTTGTATGCATATTTACAAGGTGTGGAACAATCTCAATGAGGGATAAACGCACATTCTATGAAAAGCAATATACCTGACTTCCAGTGTAATGTTTGCCCTATGCATGTCCCTTCCTCTCCCCTGCCATGACTTGACATTTTATTCCCCAGAAGACTGGAGCTGTGTGCAAAGTTGGCAAAGCCTGCCACCTAGTGTTCACCCCTTGTATAGCAGGGTATCTTTATTATGCATGACTACTGTACATTTCTATACTAACTCAAACAGTACCCACGCATGAACAGATGCAGCTCATCTTACTATCTTAATTCAAGACAGGCATTCCAACAAACAACAGAGGCCCGTGTAAAGAACTACAAGCATCTTTGTGAAACGTGTCACTCTTCAGAGTTAATGTCAAGTGTGACAATCGTGGTTTATATGGGATGTTTTATTTGCTGTGTGACCATATAGACTTTTTCTAAAATAATCCGTTTCAACGTCATGTTTATTGCATGTCGGGGAAGCAGAAGTGTTGCAGTGTTTAGATAATTGTCATCACTCAAAGTGATTGTCCAAAATAATCTGTACTGTACATTTTCATTTGCAGATTTTGGAACTAACTTGTATGCCTTGTGTCCTGCAGAAACATGTGAAATTACATGTATTTTTGATATTTTGGCAGGGTCATGAAAAACAGAAATGCAAAGACTCTGCGAGATGCCAGTGGTATTAGAACGTTTTCTGAACTTATTTAAAGCCCTGCTGTGATTTTTGTCTATCCCCTACTGTTGTCCTATGGCTGTATGAACTTAAAGGCAACCTATTATGCTTATTTCTAACTTCATATTTTTATTCAAGTACTCTACTAAAGTTGCTTTGCATGAGTCACAGCTCAAACATAATCCTTATTTATCTTATACTGGGGCTTGGTGCAGCGCATCAGTTCGTAACCTGTCTAAACCAAGCTGTTTTATGCATTTCCGCTGATTGGCTACCCAACATAAAAATCTGACTTAAACAGCAGATTGGTGGAGCTTTGTGCTTGCTGACTGCGCTGTGGCTCTCGGTTGACCGTATCAGTGATATCTGCTCTGTGAGACATCATACAGAGCCATGGTTAGAAAAAACAAACTGAAAAGAGAGTTTTCAAAGCAGCTTGAACCCTGAGTTTTAGCTTGCAGGGATAACTGACACCTACCCTGAGCTCATTAGCTGAACCTTTGGTCATGTGAGTATAAGGAAAAGCATAATAGGTGCCCTTTAAAAAAACAAAACAAGATGGTTAAAGTTTTATTGTATATAAATGTTCTTTTTGCTTACAGTAAAGCTTCAAGAAACTTTTACATCTGTATTTCAAACAGCTAAATTGTATGTTGACATTTTTTAGAATGTCCATATAAGGGGAATGTAGATGTTTGACCTAGAAACCCTTAACTGTTCTGACAAATATCTTGTCGTGTTTCAATATGAAGTTTGACTATGTCTGTGTTTACGCATATCACCTGAAGGTGATGATCTGCAGTACAATATATCCAAACATAAAGCAACACACTCTTGCTGGTTGTATGTTGTATGTAGTAATTCATTCAGCAGCACTATAGAGATCACTCAGAATGAGTTCCAGCTTTAAATTGTTGGTTCATTAAAAAGATTAAAGAGCTTTAATACATAATGGGGGTGCATTTGCTTCATTACCGATTTGGATTCATTGCCCTATATCTGTTTTCATCTTGTTGTGAAAATAAATACAGTACTTAACAGAGCTCCTCAGTGAATCGCCACCTTATCACAGTGGAGGGTTTGGGTGGCTCAGTGATCCCATGTTTGGCTATGTTGTTTCACAGGGCAAATTTCCCTGGGTAAGGGGCCACAAAAAAGAAAAAGAAGAAAATCCAGCGACCAGTTTAGCTTTCCCAGGATAGGGCTACTGGGGCCCCACCCTGCAACCAGGCCCAGGGAAGAAGCACCTAGTGGCTGGGCCTTGGCGTGTATCCTTGTATCCTCACTGGTTCACTGTCTATACGTTGGGGTTTGCTTAAGTGGATCAGAGGGCTGCATGCGCCTTCAGGTCAGGAAATAGGTCCTGACTGTCATTTGCACTAAATTCACTTGGTGTGGTGCTAGAGGGTGCCCTAACTGGTCACTCCATTTTCCTAGTGGGAGACTTTAACGCTCACTTGGCCAAAACCAGTGATACCTTGAGGTGTCTGGCTGGAAGAAATGGCATGCCTGATACAAACCGTCTCGAAAACCTGCAACTGAATCTCAGTTTCAGGAACATTTTTGTGAACTACAAAGTCTTACCTGCTGTGCATTCAAAAATGTTCTTTGAAGTCTCTGAACTTTTTCTAGCACATCCTGCCATTATGTCTTTTCTACTATTAGTGACAAATTGTCAGTGTAGACAGAACTGAATCGTTTTGACCCGCCCACCGCCAAAAATCAGAAAAAATCTTTTTTAATTAAAATTCTAATACGTTCACTGTGTATTTGACCAGCTTTGCTAACATGTATCTATGTGTTACATAAGTAATTTAATTAATATTACAAATTTAGGTTTAGTTTTGGGTGCCCAGAGCAAGTACTGACTATTACCACTCATTTGTGGTAAGAATAATTTAGAAACCCAGTGGATGACTTGGGAATCCAGTGGTTTTAAGATACAGATAACAGATGTCCAATTCAAGGCTTCCAGTTTTATCGAACAGTTTCTTTGAAAAAACAGATGATTTTTAAAAAGCTAAATTATTGTCAGAAAAACAGCATTCTTGCAGACACAGTTAAACTGATTTGTCAGTAGAACTGGGTCTACAAAGCAGAAAGCGTCTGGTGCCAAAGCCCCTTTCCTTTGAGAATATACAAATATCTGTTTTGAGAGATTATGGTAAATTTGTCTAAAGTGGAAATGAGAGAATAACAGAAGAAAAAAACCTTACTGTTCAAATTACTCTCAAGTATCCACAGTGCCAACACTATTCAGTTGTAATTTTGATGTAAACCTAAAAGTCTTTAAGTGTTTATTCAGAGTAATTGAACTTCAGTATTGAAGCTTCGAGGAGTCTCTCCACAGCAGGTCTGACAACATTATTTCCATCATAGTTCTTCAGGTCTTCATTAAAAAACATTTAAAAAAGGTAGATAAATATTTTCCTCTGATATCCTGATTTTGAAACAGTTACTGTGTTTGTTTCATAAAAGACTTGGTCTGGCAAATCTGTTGGATCCTTTCAGTTTAATTTACCAGACAAACAGGTCTGTGGACGATAGTGATGGGTCGTTCGCGAACGAAATGGCTCTTAGAGCCGGCTCTTTGACGTGAACGACGCGAGCCGGCTCCTTATCGCGAGCCGTCACGTGGGGTTTTTTTTTTTCTTTCTCAGCCTCTCTCTCGCACTTTTTTTCCGCTTCACTCTGCACGCGAGCCTTGTGCTTTACGCTGGGCAGAGGGGGGAGGGGCGGTAGTTACACTCAGTAGCACAGGAACAGAGCCAGAGAGAGAGAAAGAGAGGCAGGGACAACAACATTAGAAAGGTATAGTAATCATCCACAACTATTTTCGGTTGCAGATGATAAAGGATTGAGAAAGTTTATTCATGCAGGTCCATATGACAGAGAATATGCATGTTCTTTTAGTTTTCATATTATAATTTATATTTAATTGTGTTGTGGTTTGCAGTGTTTTGTGTTCTTTTCACTTTAAATTTGTGAAAGGAAAAAGCTGAAAATTTAAATAGTTAAAAGTTGAAATGTGAATAGTTGATTTTTGTATTATATGATTTATTTATTACATTTTATGTGGAGTGAATAAATAAAAGTATATTTACGGTGGCCCCTAGAGACAAAGCACATACAAACTTCAAATCACGTACGAACTCTGAAGCATGTACAAACTCCAAAACACGTAAGAAACACGTACAAACTCCAAAACACGTAAAAACTCCAAAACACGTAAAAACACGTACTAACTCCGAAGCACGTAAAAACTCAGAAGCATATAAAAACTCAGAAGCACATACAAACTCAAAACACGTACAAAAGACAACAGAAGTGCTCCAGGATGCTGGGCGCAGTGTTGAGCCTTTGTTATCTTGTGGCTACACAAGCCAGCAAGTACCAACGACCGGATTTGGTGTGTGGTAATAACAGGTAAATGAACTTTTTTTTAAATTATTTGAATATATATATGAGTGCCTGTGTATAAATACACAAATACACACATGCTTTCAATTGTGTAATTTAAGTGATCTAGTAGCTCTGCTTTGGAAGTTCAGTTAATGCTAGAAATGTGTTTTGGAGTTTGTACGTGTTTTGTCTCTAGGGGCCACCGCATATATTTATATATAAACATATATAAATAAAACCACTTGTTTTTACGTTAGTAATTCCTTTTGTGCATAATTTTATATTATTGTTAATAATAAATTAATTAAAGCAACAAAACAACCTGAAGAGCCGGTTCGGAGCCGAAAGAGCCGGCTCTTTTTAGTGAGCCGAACCGAAAGAGCCGGATCTCTAAAAAGAGCCGGAAATCCCATCACTAGTGGACGATGCAATCAAAATCAGATTACATCATATTTGCCAAACCTAGACTTCCTGAAAGCTACGCAAAGACACCATTTATCATCATCATCATCTTCATCATCATTTATTTATTTATATAGCACTTTAAAAACACACCTGGTAGACCAAAGTGCTGTACAATACTAATATGCACATAGTAATAAAACCAGACATAGCAATAAAGTTAAAAAACAATAGAGTATGAGAAGAACGATTTGGGCCAAATAAAATTGCATCTGTCTTCCGATCATTAAAATTTAAAAAGTTTTTTGCCATCCATGCTTGGACATCAGTAAGGCAGTCAAGCAGAGGTCCAGTTGGAAGACTATCAGCATGACTAAAAGGTAAGTAGAGCTGGCAGTCATCTGCGTATAGATGGAATGGCACTTCATGCTTTCAGAAAATCGCGCCAAGAGGCAAGAGGTACAATGAAAACAATAACGGCCCAAGAATAGATCCCTGTGGCACACCCCAAAGCAGAGGGGCCACAGAGGATGAGGCCGACCCCAACTTAACACAAAAGGTCCTATTTAAAAGATAGGACTTTAACCACAAAAGTGCCGAACCAGAAATTCCCACACAGAGCTGTAAGCGGGAGATCAGCAAATCGTGGTCCACAGTGTCAAATGCAGCTGTCATGTCCAACAAGACCAGCACTGCATATTTACCACGGTCTGTCGCTATCAGGATGTCATTCATAACTTTTACGAGGGCTGTCTCCGTGCTGTGGAATGGCTTAAAGCCGGATTGAAAGATTTCTGACAATTTAGATTCATTCAAGTAGTCCATCAACTGAGTATAAACAACCCTTTCCAGAATCTTACTAAGAAAGGGAAGCTTAGAGATGGGTCTAAAATTTGATATGACTGAACTGTCTAAGCCTGGTTTCTTTAAAGGATGTATGACTGCATGCTTAAATTCCCTAGGTACTTGACCAGACAAAAGAGTAGTATTAATAATGTTCAGAATATGTGGTCCGATGATAGGAAATACCTTTTTAAGAAAACGGGGAGGAACAATGTCATTTGGAGAGCCACACGGTTTAGCATTCAACACAAGTTTCTCTAAATCAGATAAAACAATTGGTAGAAAAGCAGAGAACAGACTTGAGCAAGAACCATGCATGGCTGGGTCAGCAATAGGTAGAGTCGGAGGTCTCAAACTAGCAACCTTTTCCACAAAATAATTAAGAAACTTATTGCACATAACTGCAGAAGAGTGCAAAAGAACATAGCCTTCTGGATTAAGTACAGAATTTATAGTGTTATATAGAACACGAGGGTTATGCGAGCTGGTAGCAATAAGTTGAGAAAAATAGGAGTGCTTGGCAGCCTTTACTGCTCTCTGATAGACTTTCCAGCTAGTCTTAAGAGCTTCCATAGAGACGCACAGCCTATCTTTTTTCCACCGTCTTTCACATCTTCTACATTCTTTTCTAGCGGCTCTGGTAAAATCAGTTAGCCAAGGACTAGCCTTTGGCTTGCATTGTCTGAATATAAAAGGAGCGACAGCGTCGAGGATTTATGGACTTTAATTCAGCTTTCTATCAAATCATCTCTGAAACTCTTGCCATTGCAATCACCCTGTTTGTCCTCTCCATATCAACCCTGGAAGCTCTCACAAACAGTGTGTGCATCAATACTGAAATAAAGATACTTTTCATCTTAACTCTTTAGTTACCCTTTATGACTGATTTAAAGTTTAGGTAGGTAATACACATTTAAAACAAAACAGACTTTTTGGTATAACTATTCTACATTTGCAAACTGAAAATGGCTACTTGAAATAACTTTAAAAAAAAACTTTGTATTGTATGTCCCCCTCTGGAAATCGACTATGATGCTTTGTACTCTATACAATTTTTAGTTTACAGACTTTGAAATTTAAACCTATTATTATATTATATTATTATAGATAAAGCTACCCAGCAGCATATATAAGTAATTAAAATAATCTCAAGATGCAACATTAACAATGAATACATATTAATAAATCAGTTAATACAATCCAGCAATATAATGTATTTGAGTACCTGCAGTTTAGGTACATATTTTAGTTCCAGTTTGAAAGAATCATACAGTGTTTGATCCCAGGTTACCCAGATGCACCATTCTTTGAACTATGACAACAGTGGACCCGTTGGTGCCAGATATGCTGTGACGGCCAATTGAACACAATCACCCAAAGAGACAGAGGAGTAACTCTGACTGGATGTAAAGGTGTTTCTAAAAGAGGTGTTTTGAAGCAGGCCAGAGTCAAGGAAAGTAAGAGTTCATTCAGACAGACTGAAAACAGGTCAGGAAATTACCTCTGAGCAAAGTGTAATGTTACTGCAGATAAACTGCTTTTCATGTAGCAGTCACCCAAACATCTTTTCATTTTCAGTAATCCAAAGCACCTCAGTGTGCTACACTTCTGGACAACAAGCAGATCCTGATGTCATTACAACGCTCTTCTTTCCCCCCCCTCCTTTCTAAACATAATATTTTATGAGTATGTGGAAAGAAACAAGGAACAACATCTGGCAAAAACGTGTGTTTTTAAAGGGACTTGAACAAACCTGGTTTTGTGGGACTTTGGGTAATAGGTCAGAGAGGCTTAGCTCAGGGAAACTTTGGGTAAATATAAATGAAGCTTTCAAGCCCTGAGAGAAAAAAAAAAGCAAGAAACTGGAGGCACACGTGAAATTTTCAGGAAGCTGCTTTAGGGCTACCGGGGTTGGGCAGACTACGGTCAGAATGTGCGTAACACTTTTCAAGAAAATTGCTTTAATTACTGGTTAAAGACAAAAGCAGTAGAGTTTTTGAGTTTGATCCAGAGTGGTTTGCTTAAATGTTAACTATAGGACCAAGGTAGGGTACAGCTCAGCAAGACTTTAAGAATACTTATGAGATTCTACGATGTCTGCGCCCAATTCAAAGTGTCAGAATCCATAATATAAGCTGCAAATTAAAGCAGAGTAAATAATCAAAGAGAGAAGAAATAAATCGTGTCAGGTTTTAAAAGACTCCATAAAAGCACCAGTAGTATTACCTATAACAACAATGCAGCCTTTCTGTTTTTCCACTTACCTCACCACCAAGCTGCTTTATAAAACAGCTTTTTTGTTGTTGCCATGCTGTCATAGCCGAGAGGTGCTGCAGATGAAGGTAAAAACCAAAGAGAAATAAAGAGCAAGCTGGCAAAATCTCATGCTGCGTAAATGCACGTAATGTGTCTCTTGAGGGGATGACTCAAATACCTTTAAAGAAACACTTTGAAATTTAATCAGATGATAATTTGAACACTACTCTCATACGAAGTCAGTTAGCATAGTTTGTAAACCTATGCTAACCGGCTATGCTGGACCAGTGTTTATGCTAACTGGGTTGAACCGTATTGGCAAGAAGAGCTAGCTCTCCTCCTATAAGCACTTCAAAATTTATTAAATAGATAAATAGTGATAACTAATAGACTTTTGTTATTTAATCCATACAAAAATTGGGAAAATCTTTAGGACATAACTATATCTAACTGAGAGATCTCCAGTCAGATATAGTTTTCCACCCAACTTTTACGTTGACCTTTTGGTTGTGCTTTATTTCTGATGAGTCAAAGAGATATGTCAATGCTTCACTACAGTTTCTCCTTTGTGAAGAAACAATCTTTGAATGTGGATTTTGTTACTTAGCCAGACTAGCTGTTTGTTGTTTACGCTAATCTAAGCCAACCAGTTGTACCTACCGTAATTGTACTTACCAAGTATGCATTTTGTGTATTATATAAAATGTAAACTCATCTGTAATTTAAAGGTCTATATTTTAATGATCTGCATGAACTTTTTCACACTAAGGAAAAAGGATCCAGCTTAGCCTGGGGCTTCTGAGGCAACCTGCTATAATGTGAACTGCTATTTTGGATCAAATTATCCACTAAATCCCTGGTATATTTTGTATATTATGTTAACAGCATACTTGGAAGACACTGCTTGCTACATATTGCATTTATTCTCATTACAGTCAGTTCTGTTAAATCCAATCAAAATTGATGATCTCAGTGCAAGATGTCCAAAAGTACCTGACAATACTTCTCTTCCTCATCATATAATCTTTGCATCTTTTCCCATCACTGGATTCTGTGAATAGGCTGAGACATAATTTAAAGCTATTAAATCATGATTTGGCCACTACATACTGAAGCTAACCATTTTTTAGATCAGAAGAGACTGACGAAGAAGAGGAATACATAATACCCCTGTTTTGGACTTTGAATAAAGGCAATGCTTTGTTCTCTGTGTCTGTAAACGGTTTGGATTAGGACTACAGATGCAAGACTTGGAGGCATAATATTCTCAGCGGAGCATGGCAATAGCCATGAGAGCAGCGTTAAACACTGCACCCTCTGTCCTGGAAAAACAGTATCTGGGAGCTGAGGAGTCTTGGAAAACAATGTTGCAGATGACTTTATTTAGTACCTTTTAGAGTATAGCACATCCCACAAGCAAAATGTCAGACCTTTAAGGTAAAGCCCCAAAGATTTTCATTGTCGGCCAGATTTGTGACACCATTTATGCTCAGTGTTAACCTTTCAGATCCACTTTAAATGCATCTGAAAAATAACCAGTTGACGTCTTCCTCCATGGTATCAAGTCCAAGCTCTTTCTTTTATGAAAATACGACCTGTACCATTTCTTAAAGATTGATGATCATTGCACATTTCACTGAAGAGGCCGTAAAGTTCTACTATGACAACAATGAATCTAATATTTGCTTGTGCTTCCATCCATCCATCCATTCTTTACTGCTTATCCTTTTCAGGGTCGCGGGGGGCTGGGGCCTATCCCAGCTGTCTTAGGGCGAGAGGCAGGGTACACTCTGGACAGGTCGTCAGTCTGTCGCAGGGCCAACACGTAGACAACCATTTGCACTCGCATTCAACACTCACATTCACAGCTTTGGGCAATTTAGAGTTTCCAATTAACTTATCCCCACTAAGTGCATGTCTTTGGACTGTAGGAGAAAGCCGGAGTACCCCGGGAGAACCAACGCAAACACGGGGAGAACATGCAAACTTCACACAGAAAGACCCCGGCCTGATGGTGGAATTGAACTATGGACTTGTACTTATTTTCTTAAAATAACAGATTCAACCACTGTCAGCAGTGGCGGTTCGTCAACAGAGGGTGCTAGGGCCGTAAAAATATTACCAGGAACAAAATCTAAAACAACATACATTAAATACATACGTACAGTTTCCTCATATAACATGTGTTGTTGCCTGCAGGCGCTGACCAAATTCCATTTGGGAGTTTTTCAGTCACATTTGGCTACCTGCCTTGTTTAAGAATTTGATTGGACAGTTTGGTGTCATACACATACATGTCTTGAAGAGTACTCTATTTGAACACAGAGAGGTTCTCATATGCTGCTTTAAGAGCATATGAGACTCAGGTGACCCACAAGTATCTACACAGTGTAAATATTTGTGTTTTTAAAGTTATAAAATATAGATATTAAAGTTTTAGTGTTTTTTTCCTGATCTGTAAGATGCTTTACATTATTTGACCCATCGGCCCCAATCACTTGTTTTTTTTATTCGGTGTATGTGTCTTTAGGCTTCAGCAGTTAAAGAGTTAAAAAAAATTAATTTGTGTACAAATAAAGCACAAAGGTAAATTCTTGTGTGTCTATGTGTGCATTAAAACATTAAAATATCTCAGCTGCTACCAGAAACTATGACAGCAGTGTTGCTGTCGTTGACTAAATATTGGTTTTCCTTCTTCCACTCCTGATGATGACGATGGTGACTCTCTGTTATCTACAGGTTTGTGCAATCCCATTTATTCCTATCCTTTACACCGCCACAAAATGTTCTTGTGTCTTTTTTTCTGGTCTTCTTCAAAAGGGGAATAATCAAACTACTGCTCATAAAACAGGAAAGTAAACTGCTGTTTTAAAGTTAGAATGCAGTACCATTAATGGAAAAGCCTAAATCATACTTGTCTATTGAATCAAATAAAAAATGAAAGCAATATTATAAGCACTTGATCTACTCTGTCACTATACTGTATAAAACATCAGGAAATTCAACAGAATGGAGACATAAATCTCACAGCAGGCATTTTGCATAACGCGATGCCATGAATGTGCTTGGGTCTGGTATACCGTCTTTCTTCCACATTAACAGCATGTATTTATTAAACACCCACTCACATAGCAAGATAACGGCTTTCCATTAGCTCCTGAAATGGGATACTTGATTTCAAAAATAAGGCTTATATGACTATAAGACTATAATATGACTAAACTGTTTGTGCAACAGCCTGTTAGAGGCTTCAGGAAACAAACTGTTAGTAAAATGAGCTCTAATGAGTGAAAAAAATAAGAGCTAACTGAGGGTATACGTATATACGGCCAATGTTTCACATAATTCCCTCCTGTAAACAAATGTGTGTAGGCAAACGTAGGCAGATAAAAGATTGACCCGTGACGTCTGTTGACGACAGAATTGGTTGACGACCTTGAAAGGTGGGTTATGCACTCTGTCCCGATCATGTTTTGATTGGTTAAACAAATAACAAAGGAAGAAGAGCAAACATCAGCAGGATGTATGGACCCTGGGGGATTTAGGTCAGACTGTCTTTCTTTTTTCGTGATCTTAGAATGAAAGTACAGAAGCTAATATGATGACATAAATGTTTTAAAAAATGTAAATTATATGACAAAGCTATAATGTCACAGTCTTCTTTAATAATCTATACAAAGTAAATTTTTCGATGTCATCATGTCACATGCCAAGACTCCTACTACACTGTGCATAGGATTACACATACTGTATATGTATCCTGCTGTTTGAAAATGGAAACATTAACAAGGTCACTTAATGTTTAAAAAGTCTCATTTTAATGTCCCTAGGGCACCTTCCTCTATGGATACATTGTAAGAGGACACATTAAGAAGAACTGGACATGGCTTTCAAAGAAGGCTCTGACATCAGCCAAAACTAAATTAGTATTGCCACTCACATTTGTTTTGGGCACAGTGCTCTGGTGGGATTTTATATTCCATCTGGACTACAAATCCTCCAGGAAGAGACAGGATGTGTCTGTGGTAAGTAGCAAGAAATAAATGGTTGGCTAACTCTGACATTCCTTACCTCCAGTCTTGACACTTGTCAGCCAACATGTGTTGTATGTTTGCAATAAACTAAATGGTCTAGTGAATAGGCCCTAACTGACAGCTATGCGTACAATTAACTATCTTTAACCTTGTGAGGACTAAGTCATCCATGGTGATGACTTTAACCCTAATCCTTTGCTATCAGAATATTAAATTTTTAAATGCCAGATCTTAGCAGGAATCTGGAAGCTAAGAAATAATCATTCTACCTGTAGCTGACATAGATTAAAAATTGTCTACTTTAAAAACAAAAAGGTTCTGCTTGACTTTCACAAAAAAATAAGGTTAAGGTTAATGTTTGAAAGTAGTGTTAGGGTCAATTCCAACCACAGTGTGTTAAAAAAAAAATCAGCATACAAAGCAGTTTGTTTGCCAAGTATCTGTATGGCTTTGAGTGAGAGTCAGTACGAGGCATAAGGCAAAGCAGTTAATCCATCAAATAGGATGAGACTTGCCAGGTTAACTAAAAGCCAACTAAGCTGTCTAAGAAGTGCATTAGAGTCGAGAAGGGTGTTTGTACCAGTGTGACTGTTTGTGTTGGTGGTAGCAGCATGACTGGATGGGAGTTGGAAGAGCTGAGGTTCTTTGCAGTTTTATTAAAGCCCCATTGCACAATTCTCAGAAGGCATCTTTGTTCCCAAATACACTTTTTAAAAAACAAATATGAGTTTTTTAGTATTGTTAGTATCTCAAGAGAGCGTCTAATAATAGAAGTGAGTGCGTCTATACTTGTATTACTCACATTGCGGGGACATGATTATATGCTTATATTGAGGGACCCACGCACGCTCAAAAGTATGTAAATCTGGTTAAGGTTTATGTAAGGTTCAGGCTAGACAAAGTTTAGAGTAAAGGCTAAGTTTACAAGAGTAGTAGTTTTTCAGTTTTTCAGTGTGTGTGTGTTTGTGAAGGGTCAGCTGCTCCTGAAAACTGTTCTTGGAAGTGTATTCCCAACATTTCCAAAAACAAAACAGGTCACAGTTGAATTAATTGTGTGTGTGTGCGTGCGTGCGTGTGTGTGTGTGTGTGAAGGGAAATAAACCTGTTCAGATCACACAGTGGACTGTTTACATGGCAGGATTAAACTCTCCAGGGGTCTGCTGGTCAGCTGGTGGTGCTAAATCCAGTTACAGCATGAGCACCCAACCCATGATAACACTTTAGAAAGGGTACAAACACTGTATCTAACATATGCATTTAGCAATCATATCAAAGATCCAACTGATACCCACCTAAGACCAAAGTCTCAAACTGTTTACATTTACATGTGAGTACTTGTGATTTTTATTTTGTGTTCTTCCATATGCAAGAAACTTGTCATACAAAGGAAGTATTTATCTATCTCCCGGCCAGTGGTTCTTCGGCGAGAATGCCAGCTCTTTTGAGGGTATTGCCTGTGATCAAAGAAGCACACATTTTACCCATTTCAGTTTTTGGCAGATTGCTAGCGTTACCAGAGGAAATAAATCAATTTGATTAATTAAGTCCATCTGGGGCTTACATAATATGCATATGTGTAGGTGTTTGTGAGTTTGAATGGAGCAGCCGAAACCAATTAGTATGTGGGGCAAAGAAAAGAACCTCTGTAGGCTTCATGTGACTGTTGCAATGAGTAACTGCTCTGAGCTCTGCATTTCCTCAAATACTAGCAGCACTACAGTTCTTGCAGTACAATTTCCAGCAAAATTTTGCTTGAAAAATATCTTGGGACCTGCAGTTAATCACAAACTCCAGTAACTTCTAGCTCATGAAGATACCAGGGCTTCCTGACATTTTTAACAAGCTGTCTATTGATATGAGCAAAGATGTAATCTACATGAGGAAACAGTCTTTACAGGGTGCAGTGTACAGACTTTGTCCTTCATCTCCTTGTTTTTTCTTCTTTCATTACAGGAATTCTCTCTGACTCAGGTATGTGTCAACTGAGAGAGGCTGAAACTCTGGTAAATGAGCCATGGTCCATTCAATTAGCAGGGAAAGAATGTTTAAACTCAAACTGTGATCCCGGTCAGCCTCACGTTAGGTATTTACTGTATCCAGCAGCAGTGGTAGGAAACAGAATACCTTTCAATGAACAGATTCTCGTGTTTCAGAGCAAAAAACTACTAATAACAGGCCCGATTCCACTCAAGTGTCCCATTAAGTCAATAATGTGAAAGTGAAGCAGCTAAATGGAATTGAATAATCATTCATGACATCATTTATAATTACACTTCACTGCTTTGGTGCTGTTGTGGCAATAATTGTAGTAACAGCAGCATCAGTAGTTGCAGCAGTAAAAACACTACAACAACTTTCATGCTGATAGATGTAGCCTGGTAGTAGAATTAGTAAGTATAAGCAAAAGCAGTAATAGCAGCACCGGTAGTTGTATTTGTGAAAACAGCCATAAGAACAGTAATCCCAGTTGTCCCAATCTGGGGGTGTTCTTTGATGGCAGCTTCTTCCAGCTCAGGGCACTTGCAAAGCTTAAGAATGTTTTGTCGCCTGCTGCAGGAAAGTAATTCATGCATTTATTACACCAGGCTTGACTACTGGATTAGTCTGTATTTAGGTATCAGCCAGGCTCTGCTCTCTCGTCATCACCTTGTTCAGAATGCTGCAGCCCGACTCTTGACAGGCACACGCAAACATGACCATATTACCCCGGTGTTGGCTCATTTACATTGGCTTCCAGTACATTCTAGAATTGATTTTAAGATTTTATTTCTTGCTTTTAAGTCTCTAAATGGATTAGCTCTCTCTTACCTCTCTGATCTTTTAGCTAAACATACTCCAAACAGAACTCTAAGGTCAGCTGATAACGTTCTTCTGATCGTTCCTAGAAGCAGACTAAAACACAGAGGAGACTGGGCCTTTGCAATTGTTGTGCCTAAACCTCAGAACAGTTTGCCTCTTCAAATGAGGACCTCTCCAACACTCAGCATTTTTAAAACCCGCCTGAAGATGCATCTTTACTTGCTAGCTTTTAATTGTGACGGAGTTGTTTAGCTTCTTGTCTTATCTTCTATTTGTGTGTTTGTTTATTTATTATTTACTTTTTCTCTTTGTACAGCACTTTGGTCAACCTGTGTTGTTTGCTTATGAATAAATAGATTGATTGGTTGATTGATTCATTGATTGGTCCCTGTGCTGCTGTACCATTTGAAGTAACAAAGGCAATAATAGCAGTGTTAGCAGTAGAAATACAGCAAAGACAAAGGTGTAGCATTAGCATCGCCAAGGAGTATTGAACCTGTATCCTCTCTATGGCCAGTGAGGAAAACTTCTCTGATAAATCTGCATTTATACAGCAAACAAGCTGACCACTCACTATCATCTCAGTCAACTTTTTTTTTATGGCTTTATGATCTAAATTGACCACTCCAACCTCATCTTTACCATTGGCTACCATTACTGGAGGCTGTAACATTAGTAATGACATTAGCAATGAAAGCCTTCTTCTTATACGGGCTATCTGCTTCCATCTCATCCTGTTCCTAGCATCCTCTTCTATCTCACCAACCCTCTGTAGTCATAATATTAGTAATGAGAATAGCAGTCTAGCGATGGTACGAGGCATAGTTCAGGTAGTAGCAATCATAATTATACTAGTTCCAATATTAGTAGTCATAGTAGCTTAAAAGCAGTGCTAGTTGTCACACTAGTAACAGTAGCAGTAATAATGGTTCAGATCAGTTCTATTCAGTTGTGTTTATGTCGCACCAAATCACAACAGTAAAAACTCTACAACAGCAACAACAATAATAATAATAATAATAATAATAAATATGACAAACATATGATATTTATATGATGTCAGCCTAACTTTAATAATTGTACTGCACTGTATTGTTTCTAATGATTTCCTGCACTGAGACTGTAGATGCAAATTAGCTCCATGGCAAACTCTAATTCAACAGTTGTGTTGCACCTGGTGCCTAGGAAACAAACTAGAACATTTAACTAAACAATAACAATTTTGTACTAGAACAAAATAGCAGTGCCACGAGTGTCAGTAGCAGTTTCAGCAGCAGCAGTGGCACTGGAAGTGCTCAACGGGAGTCATGCACACAACGAACCTCCTCAGTGTGGCATTGTGTGTGTGTTTTTATACATCATAATAGCCAGTGACTGTGCTGCATGCAAGTACACACTGAAACACTTCTAATGTTTACAAGCAGGCTGAAAGTGGATCATTTATCCAAACACTGAACGGTAATCTAACCTACGCAGGCAAATCAAATTAGGCTGTAGCCAGTAAAGTTCCTTCAGCCCTGTGGAGGTGTTTATATGAGGTCTGCTCAGCTGGAGTGAAAGCAAAACTTCTCTTACTGATGTCATTAGGCAGCATGTAAACACGCTCACTTGCCTGCTCAATAGCTCCCTCATTCACTCAGTCACTTGGCCACTTATCCAGACATGGTCATCTGTAAAAAGCGAAAATCTCAGCTTGCTTTCTAGGCAGCAGCTGCTGATGCTTTTCCCTTCAGGAAAATTGGGCTGTTACTTTTTAGCAGCTTTAATACCCTAATTTATGATTTATCATGTGTCAGCCTCAAACACAGTCTCTATGGTAATGTCGTGTAAAAGCTATTTATTTCTACACAATAAGTTATACAGGAAAGAAAATACATGCAGCTCTGACTGAGAATATTATAGACACTTCTTGTTGCAGGGTTTCAGTGAACACACATGGCACACTCCCTGGAAGGGCAATGGAAATATTACCAGTTGCCAAATGCAAATGAAGCACATCAACACAATGTTGAAAATGACTTGCGCCTTCAATAGCCTCAAGAGCAGTTGCTAAGATATGAAAGTGATTTTATGATCGAGCCTCATTGGCACACATGTTCTCTCTTTCCTTTACTCACACTTTCTTTCCACTGACGCCAAGCCCTAGGGCCGGCCTCCCGTCATCGAAGGCCAATTACCGTGCGCCGAGCAGACGAGCCTTCGTGAGCCCTGATTTCACTGGTATAACATGCCGAACTTCGATCACGTGACGGTTAAACGAACCAACGACTACTCTAGAGAGAGAGGGAGAGAGATCTTGTGAGAGCTGTATGAGAGAGAGAGTGTGCGAAGACAGTGCGGTGGAGTTCTATTGCCATTACGCACTATTACGCACGGACTTCCAGGAGAGAAGCGCTCAGCTTTAAAGGAGCGGGGTTTGGATTGCTTGCATATACAGGTGAGTGTGTTGGCGATTTGCTAAAAGATACTTGTTTATATGTGACTGTGTGTCTTCTGTTGATCCGTGTTGTGTGCAGTGAAGCGTGGCTCTGATGAAAGACATGCATGCACGCAAAGCTGTTACCGGATGATACGTAGAAATATTTAGCGAATTGGCGCAGTATTACAAAAAAAGAAAAAAAAGTAATCCCGTGCCTGTGATCGGAGGAGCTGTCAGCCTGCAGCGTTAAACATGCCGTGAATTCCGAAGTAACCTCCACACCTAACTAAGCACGCAGCATGGTTAAGAGCAGGAGAGCACCATGCTGTCAAAATTCTTGTTTGATGTTTAATGGCTGCAGGGTTACTCTAGGGCAGATCGTTTAGACGTGGCCAAACCTATCTCTTCCAAACCCCTTTTTCTCCCCCCTCCCATAAGGTATCACGTAGAAGCAGCAGCTGCAGAACACCAGACCCTCAATGTCATATGATGTTACCTTGTTCTGGCCTGAGATCATACATTAGATAAAAGTTCGTGTGTGTGTGTGTGTGTGTGTGTGTGTGTGTGTGTGTGTGTGTGTGTGTGTGTGTGCATAACAAAAACATTTTTTTGTTTTATTTTTTTTCTTAGGATCTCTGCACTTGAAAACTTTTAAAAAAATTTTATTCTTTTACAGAAGAGGGCGCACTATCATTTTGTCTCTAGTCCCGTTTTCATGCAGCCTTTTGAGGTTTTAAAGGGGGATTTCAGAGTTGCGTTTAATCATCATAAGCCACTCACTGCATGTAAGTGGATTTGTGTCTAGTGTGTTTTTTTTTTTTTTTAATCCACGTAAATGTAGATGTGGTGCATTGTTTTTCTGGCATAAAAATAGGCACTAAATCCCTCACTCTTCCTGCAGTGGCACCGATTGACTCCAAAACTGCAGAAAGCTTTTGGGCTCTAGCTTTACATTACACAGGAAATCATTCCTGCCCGTGGCCATCTCCCTATACAACTCATCCACTTAACACACTGTATACTGCAATAGCTACACCCTTTTGCACACGCTCTTCCTCTTATTCAGCTATTTATCAATAAGTGACTTATATGTATATAAGTCATGTATATATTATATATATTGTGTCTATTTCTTACTTAGTGCATTGTCTGTCTTGTTAATGTTTATACTGGAGCACTGTAACCAAAATAATTTCCCCTAGGGATCAATAAAGTATTCTGATTCTGATTTAATGTCGAATATCTGCCGTATTGAAAATCTTATTGATACAAAATTTCAATTGGTGTCCTCTTTGAGACAAAACCTCTGCAAAGGACCACAGGTAGAAAAACACATTTAATGACCATATGGCTTTAATGTTAGAAGAAACCGGAAACCCAAACTCCACATGGTCAACTTGAAGTCTGAACCAGCAGCTGCAGCATCCACGCTCCCGCACACATGCACAGTCTTTAAATTCCACTTCTTTCACACATGATTGACTTTCCTTTTGAAGTGCCATCAGCTGCAAACCTCTTGAACAGGCAGCAGGTAGAAACCACAAAGAATAGGAGATCATTCTCAGTCTGTTAGTGCTGGTTTACTTATTTGTTATTTTTTCTTGTTAAAAAATTAACCTCATAGACAACATTGCTGTGTTTGTGTCACGCTGGAACTTTTTAGGATTAACCATCACCCAGGAACACAAGCCTGTTAAAAGTTCCATTTCATTAAAATTGAACACAGTCTGAGCAGCTGCCACTAGATGAGGATTGTGGAGAATCTCTTTCAATTTCATACCTAATAAACGTAATCATTTGTGTTTTGTAGGAACAAGAAACACGCTTGAACGTTCACAACAGCCCGATCTTCAGAGCAGAGAGAAGCAAAGCCAGCTGCCATTCATCCGCACAGGAATGGTTGATCACTTACCATTTGGTGAGGAGACCTTCCTGTATTACACCGGCTCCCCAAAGTCTGACTATAGCTGCCTGTATTGCCACACTAATGGTGGCATCATGGTGACTGACGCGTGTACCTACCACCACCACCACCACCTGTACCAAGGAGTGACTCTCTCCTCCTCTCCTCGGCTCTCTGAGGACGACCTCAGTGACTCCTCCAGCCCTCGTTCGTCCCTCTGCTCCAGTCCCGAGTCCTCGTCCCCAGTGTCACGACATGTCCTAAGCTCCAGCTACAAAAGCAGGAGCAGCAGGAGCAGTGGGAGCTGCAGCTCCTCGGGAGGAGAGAGTCAAGACAGCCTGCTAGACCTCCTGCTGTCTCAGGCCTCCCACACCACCTCAAGTTCTAACACCAGCAACAGCAGCAACACTCTTTCATCCTCTCTGTGCCTGTCCTCTCCACCTTCCTCCACATCTTCTTCTCCTACTGTTCCCATTTTACCTACGGGGCTGGCTTGGGAGCAACAGCTGAGTGTTCTGCAGCAGCAGGCCAAAGAGGATTCTTACGAGTTCCCAGTCTTCCTCGATGAGTTGCAGGATCCTGCGGCATTCCTGTTTCAGCCCACTCTAGAGGAGATTGAGGAGTTCCTAGAGGAAAACATGGTTGTGGCAGTAGAAAAAGAAGAGGAAAGGTGCGATGAGATGATGTCCCCAACATCAGAGGATGTAGATGCAGAAAATTCAAGGACATTAGCAGGAGAACTAGTGTCACAGAACTCGGATCAAACTGTGCCTGTGGCTCATTCTCCATTCTCCTCCCACACAGAGACCAAACATGCACCATGTGCATCAGACATGGACAGCTCATCATCATCGGTAGATGCTAGCTGTGTAACTAGCTCTGCCACCAGCCATGCAGAAGGGATCAAACAGGAGGAGTCTGGATCACTGCCTTCCTCATCCGAAAGTTCCAGCTCTGCTTCTCATGTGCCTGTCATCCTACAAATCCAGCCTATACAGATCAAACAAGAACCAAACTCCAGCGCCATTTCAGAATCTGACACACAGAATCCTGAGAAATCCCAGTCCCAACAAACCCTGGCCCCAACTGACATAAAAATAGCTCAGCTCCTGGTTAACATTCAGGGGCAGACTTTTGCCTTAGTGCCTCAGCTGCTTTCTTCAGCTAACGTCGCGAGCTCAAGCAAAGCCGGGATCACCACTTCGTCCAAATTTGTCCGGATCGCGCCGGTGCCCATCGCAGCTAAACCCACAGGGCTTGTGGAAGGTGGGTTAGGTGGCAGTTCGGCTACAGGGGTGCTTTCTGGAGGTCAGAGGTACCAGAAGAATGCAGTCGCAGACCTTATTAAGATGCACAAGTGCTCTTTTCCTGGCTGTAATAAGATGTACTCCAAGAGCAGCCACCTTAAAGCCCATCTGAGGAGGCATACGGGGGAGAAGCCATTTGCCTGCACATGGCCTGGCTGTGGATGGAGGTGAGTGGGACCAAATGTTTTTATAGTAAAGCTGGTATGACTTCAAATGAAGTGAAGAGCAAGCCAGCTTCACATGACACACATTCAGTTGCTTTAGCCTCTTATAACATCCACCAGGTAACCAGCAACCCACCTAGGGTTAAGAGTAGGGAGTGAGTTAGGTCATGCCCCCCCCCCTTTAAAGAATTTTCATCTATTTGGATCACCCAAATGGAAAAGAAATCATGTAATGTCAAAATGAATGTATTAAAGTTCATTTGTAAAATTTCCTATTTAGCATGTGGTTAACCAGTTACATGGTGGATACTAAGAGGTTTAATGTTGCATATAAATCCGTATCTACACTACAGAGATTACAATAACCAGGATTATCGACTTCCACTCTATAGGATACTTGAATACTGTGTACAGACTTTAATGAGGTACCACAGTGCTACACATTAATGTGTCATGTAATGAAGAATACTCTACTGTCAGGTTAATACTGATAAGAAGTGATACTCTAGGAAATGTAATCCATCGAGTGCAGCAGCATTAAGCTGTCTTATTGTCCTTTTTGACTTCTGAAATATGCTAGAAGGGTTTTTTTGCTTCTTGGAGGAAGAGCAAATTGTTCCACATCCTTTATCTGTCTTTGAGGCATCTTTGATGTCCCCACGTCATCTGAAAGAACCAAAGATATCATTTTACAAGAGAGTGAAAACTTTAACAAGGGTATAAATGTATGTTAAATGCACAGAGAGAGGATTCAGGAACCTCTGTTTGATTAGTTTATGGATGGGAGTGAACGGAGGAATGGGTCATTGTCAGGGAAGCTGCACTCAAGGCTTTTTTAGAAGGTTACAATTTGTTCTTTTCTACATGTTGGTTGTATCCCGGCTATCTGTGTGTTTTTCTACCGTGGTAAAATTGCAGATTAGATAGAGTGCCTTTTGAAGCTGTCTGCATGCAGACTTTGTCCCCTGTTAGTTATTCCATTTGTTTGCTCACTGTCTGCAACCACTTTACTCCTGTTCTCGCAGCAGAGCATTAGTGCAGAATCAAGTTTAAAGTTATCAGTGTAGGATACAAGGTAAAAGTCTAATTTGCTGCAAACTGAGTAGCTTTTCCATGTTTAAATCATGGACTAGATTTGAATAAGAAATCCTTACTTGAACTCTTTGATCTTTGGTGCAGTGGTCATTTATTTCAGTCGTTGCCCAAGAGTGTGCATATAGAGCCTTATAGACAAAGGCCAGCCTACATTAGGGCAAGCATTGGTAACATTAAAATAACTCTGCTAAGGATTTGAAGTAAAGGGTAGATTTAAATTTAGGTTAAAGTTAGAGTGAAAAGGTTAATGTGTTTTTGTCATGGAGTGATATGTTGGATATGGTGGTCCAGCTCAGCAGTTGTCCGGTGCAGAGTTACACCTGCAATCAGCACACACTGTGAGGAGGCCGTGCTACAACTATAACCATTAAAAAAACATGTCAGACATTTTTTAACAACATTATGGATGGACAAACATCCAGGTATTTCTATATCAAGTTATTGTGATCTGTCACTTGTTATGTATGTAATGATCTCTTTTTTGGAGTCTAAGACATACTTTTTCCATGTTTTCCATGCTATAGGAACTTGTCCTTTGGTAACCTGTATCATTCCATCAAGCTTGCTGATGAAGGACAGATGAGATGAGTGATACGACTCTCATGTCTTGGCTTTATAGGGAGGTTTTAAGGCATCCAGGGGAAACTTGATGAGGTCACTGGACCCGAGCACTCACTGGAAAGCAACAGTTACAGCTTGTGGATGTTAGTTTTCTGCTTTTTCCTCAGACCAAACAGATGAGATCAAAAGCACTTTTATTAGTAATCTTGAAAAGGTGCACTTGGCTAGCTCTGCCCTCCTTTTCAAATTTTAATGCTAAGCTAAGCTAACTTCTGATCTGAAGCCCAAAATGAATTTGTATCGAGCTTTGTTTTGCTGCATTGCTGTGTTATTGTTATCAGTGGCAGACATATGGACGTAATGCATGTAATCAGTTTGCAGATCACTTGAAACTGGGGATACCAACGTGTTAGTTTTGTAGTTCAAGTAATCGGTTATTTAGTTACTCTTTACAATAATCAATGTGATGCTGTTAAAAATTTCTTCACATTTTTGCTCCTTGTGACTAAAAAGAAAATCTCAGGAATGTTTCCAATCATACTGTTGATTCAGTGAGCGTGATCAGGTGCTAAGACAGCTGAGTGCATGTTAAAGTAGGACATGCAAGCTAAGCACTCACCACGACTATGCTAGTGGCAGTGAGGTCCACCGAAGAGGAGAAAGATGCAGGTGCTACAGCTCAGAAACCAGCTAGGTGTTAGATGGAGTTCTTATTTCAGGGAAATTAATGAGCTTGTTATGTGGTGGAGAAAACTCTGCTGATACTTATTTAAACTTTAGATCTTTTTGTTTGGATTACGAGTGTATTTTGACAGAGTGTGGCAACATTAGCCATGTTTTTCGATTGGTCAGGTGTAATGGTGCACTCGCTTTCATTTATGACTGGATTTAATCTGTATTGTCAGGAAATGCAAACACTGAGTACTACATGTTTCTTTAAGTGATCCTAAATGTTCTTTCAAAACTTCATCTCCAACGTCTTTACGTGACAGCAGCAGCAATTTACTATATTATAAAGTTACCTCTTCCACACTCCTCTCCCTCTGAGTCAGGAAATGGACGTGAAGTAAGAAGTCAGGCTCCCTGTACCCTCTGTAACCTTAGAGTAGATCCATGTGTTGGCTCCTCTGAAGTAGACAGGAGAGGTATTTCATTGGCTGGATTCCCACATATAACTCAGTCAACATTATATTCCTTCCTTTGCCAAACGGTTTTCCTTTTTAAAGCTTTTTGGAATTTTTTTCCCCTCTTGTGACCATCTGGTCACATGTAAACACTTAAATTAGCACATACATACAAGCAACACACGCACACACACCCATACACGCACACAAACATGGAGCATTTTCATCTCCGGCCTGCACTGAGGCTCTCATGTGAGGATAGTGTTGAGAATCTGGGCTGGAACCCAAAGTTTGCTGTAAAAACACTCCAGCGTGTGCGTGCTCGGCATCTGTCATCAGGGCTGTGGCTTGTTGTCTTTGTCAGCTGATGCATTCATCATTACAACAAAACAATGTTGGGTGGTGACGGGGCTGTCACAGTCAAACTTAGCCTCAGATTTGGACACTTAGAGCTCAAAAGAGAGACAAAGGAAAGGAAGAGAGGGTGCTTAGTTTATGATCCATCACTCACGAAGGGTTGTTGATCTGGCGGGGACCACAGTGGATGGAAAGTTGCTGCTATTCAGCTAGATAAAAAGATAATATCTATTTTGCAAAAATCCTTCAGAAGAGTTTCATGGCCTTTGTGTTGGTTAACATGTAGTAGGCATACCTATACCTATATATATGCCAGCATCTGTGTTACTGTTTGTTACCGCCACACCTTTTAGGCTGTTTTCTTTGAATGCTGCTTTGGCGGAAGATCTAAGTTCAGGGACAAGTTAGAACAAGACCTGCGTGTGTTTCCCACAGGGCCCACGCTGTTATGTATACTATGTGTTGTGCAGCTCCACGCCAAGCTGCCCCAAGGACTTGAGGCACAAAAGCCACAATCCTCAGTGAAAAGCACAAACTCACGTAATCAAGAAAATTGCCCCTAATCCCAACCTGTAGCACTTATGAACTCGCTGAACTCACTGAGCTTGAGGACACTCTCTCTCTCTGTCCACAATCTGTGACATGTAAGCTGAGAAAAAGTGACATTGCTAAAATTGTAGACAAAGAACTATAGCAAGAATGGGCATGAGGTGGCGAGAGAGAGAAGGTGGGGTGACAAAAGAGAACAGGCGTTACGCCAAAGAACATACATGTGAGGAGAGTGAGGTTGAGTAATTGCATAACTCCTGCATGAATGTTCTCTTGAAAGATCTTTCTGGCTACAGTACATTATGCTATAGTTCTTATAGGCTCAGCCCAAATTTAGTCGTAGAGTACACATGTATGGGTTCTACCATGCCCAAGCTTGTAGCTGATATAGTAATGCTTTAGGGTTTAATGCTTGCATTCACATCATCCAGCAATTACCAAGAGTGTAGTCGCATAAAGAAGAGAACGTAAAGACATGGATCAGTATTTATTTCTGTTTACTTGACATGTTCTTGAGGTAGGGAGAACTAGGTTAAAAAAAATCCCACTAATCCCTTCAACACAAAGGTAAAAGACTTCAGTAGACAGTCTATCACAAAATTAATGTTATTCAAGGCTCCAATAAGCCATAACTGTCTGTTAACAAAACTGAATGACTGTGTGAAATGTAAAGAGGTACATGAGGGTGTCAAATGAAAAGAAACCTGTCATAGAAGTTTCCATTGGCTCGTTATCCAAACTACAACTCTTTCCTTATTTTTCTCTGCTGTGTCTTCTACTGTAGTTGTGCAACAAACAGATGAGCTTGTTAGCTTTATAAAATGGCATTTTATAACTGCATTCAGGGCTACAAAGAGATGAGCAAATCATCCCTAGCTGTAGTATATACTGTAGTAAACATTGTGTTTGTGTAAGAGAGCTAGAAAGACACCTTTCATTTGCCTCTTTTCTGTCGCTCAGTTAACTTTTCAAACAGCCTGCAACAAAAAGTGTTTTTCACACATTTGGAGAGCTTTGCAACTTGATATCAGTAACTGCGTTTTGTTTTACCTAAAGGTCCTTTGTAACATGGTTAGACAATAACTGGTGAATGTCATAACTTTTAGTGTCAGCCCCATGTGCTGCCCCCAACAGACCATAAAGCAAATAGTTATATGGTGCGGTTTTACTGAATACAGTCACAAAAAAGAAAGTACACCCCAGTATTCACTAGCGTGCACAAACACCTTTAACAGCAATGTATGATAATGTGTGACTTCATCATTATTATTGTTACTGTGGGGGAATCTGGTCTGACTCTTCGTTGCTTCAGTCCATTGAGGTTTGCAGGCGTTCGTTCATGCACAGCTCTCTTAAGGTCAGCATGTCAGTCATGTTGAGATCCACACATGACTGGGCCATTGTAGCACCTTGATTCTTTTCCTTTACAACAAAAGGATCATTGTCCTGATCCATGATCCAGTTTAGGCCAAGCTTTAGCTGTCAGACTGATGGCCTTACATTTGACTCTGGAATACTAGAAGTCCAAACCTCCGGCTCGGCAGTTGGTATGAGCTGTGTTTGCTGAAATGTTGTTTTTCTAGTTGTTTGGTTGCATTTTTTGCATTTTTTTCCAGACACGGTGATGTGCATTATGGCCTGACATCTCCACTGTGGTTTCATCTGTGCAAAGGATATTGTTTCAAAAGTCTTGTGGTTTACTCAAATGCAGCTTTATAGAGAAAAGGCTTTCTCCTGGCAACCTTTCCAATTGTAGTGTCATGAAGTTTAACATTAAACATGCTAACCAAGGCCTGTAAAGTCTGAGCTGTAGCTTTTAGGCTTTTTGCAGGTACTCTGAGCACTGGATGATCTGACCTTGCAGTGAATTTGCTGGGAAGTCCATTCCTGGGAAGATTGGCACCTGTCCTGAATGTTTTCACTTGTGACCAGTCTTTCTCTTTTTAGAGTGGTAGGATTCAGATTGTTTGGAAAATGGCCACAAATGGCCAACACTTTCTAGATTCACTGGCAGCAACAGATGCTTTTTTAAAGATCATTGCAGACAGGTTAGCTAAAACATTTCTCGCTATTGTGTCACCTTGGCACCTGCCTCCTATTTACCATCTTAAAGTCTCTGAAAGCTGTAAGGGTGTACTTGGCAAATATTCTACCTGCTCAGGACAAACATGTTAGCATTGCCACCTTTGAGCATATTGGCTCATTGTGTCTCACATAATAGCTATTATGGCTGCAGACTCTTTTGTTACACTGGGGACTGATTATCTGTACTTTCTGGAGTATTATATGAGATTATGTGGGACTTGCAATAGAGAAAGAGCTCCATATCAACAACATGAGTCGTCTTGTTTTGTTTTAAGATTCTTGCTGTCTCAGATGCCACTGCTTAGCTTTGTAAGCTCTGTCATTTACCTTCTTTTTATGACTGGCCTATTAAAATGATGAATAGGCCAGTTGTGTAATACATGTCTACAGTGGAAATGGTTTGAAATAACTGTGAGTGACATCTTTACATCTCTGAATTATCGCCTTCATGTCTACAGCCTGCCTCTGCTCCTGGAAATGTGCTAGAAAATCAATCTGTGTTGCAGATTGTTCAAATCTTAACAGCTTTACTAATATATACGGAACCAAATCAAGGTATAAAGGCACTGCTCTGTCATCCACTTAACCCTTCACTGACTTGATACCCAAGCTGGCCGAAGCCCATAGAAACCACAGCGGAGCAGGCCAGGAATAGACTGGGTTTGGATTTACAGTGCTCATGTGTTAAGCTAAATATGGGATGGCTCTTTAACTTCAAGTCGCAGGGCAATACTCACATCTATCAGATTACCCTGAAATAAAAAAGGCTGGCATGGCTTTTATATCATTTGGCAGCTTAAAGCGTGACTACATTAGTTTGTTTTTAGTTTGTTTTTAATATATATATATATATATATATATATATAACAATAGCTGTGTACAAACAGATCACATTACTGATAGTAATAATAAAATGGAACATTTGGAAGCACTAATGGGAAATTATTATAGCCAAATGTTTTTAATGTACAGTAAAATTTGATTAATTTGTTAACCACATGCTGGGGTTCCTTCCAACAGGTTTTCTCGATCGGACGAGCTATCCCGACACCGCCGCTCCCACTCAGGAGTGAAACCATACCAGTGTATAGTCTGTGAGAAGAAGTTTGCTCGCAGTGATCACCTGTCGAAACACCTC
Organism: Aulonocara stuartgranti; assembly: GCF_965226115.1. Taxonomy (NCBI): domain Eukaryota; kingdom Metazoa; phylum Chordata; class Actinopteri; order Cichliformes; family Cichlidae; genus Aulonocara; species Aulonocara stuartgranti. The sequence goes on along the minus strand of NC_138956.1, from coordinate 14,020,745 downwards.
AAAGTCCACCGCTTTCCACGAAGCAGCAGGACAGGACGCTCTGCAAATGGACCCCTTTGACCCTGCTCTGGCAGCCTGACAGATATGAGGGAAGGGGAGGGAATGTGACGAAAGACAGAGGAGGGTGGTGGGGTGATAGTCCAGATGCCCTTTAAAGGAGTTTGCGCCGGACTCCTTTTTGCCCAAGTGTGTTTATGTTCAAATACGTGTGCGTGACGTACACTCATGGTACTGTGATAATTTATTGGGTGACGAGGAAAAGACTGTAACGAACTAAAACAGAAAACTGTTACTTGACAAAGCACCCTCACAGGTGGAATAAGCTTCTTGTATATTACAACTTTATTCTCAGATATTTTAGCTAACCTAATTTGGAGAAAGATCTGCTATTTTTTACATGTTGGGGTGTGTGTTATTGCTATGTTCAATCAAAAGCCTTATATCAATAAAAGGTATAACACTGGTGGGTTGGCTACTATTTAAAACTAGGGATGCTATAGCGACTAATTTGCTAGTTGTTTAAACAAAAAAAAAAGGAATCAGATTAGCTGACTTGTCTAAAAGGTAGAAAACAATGAAAACTTAATGGACGAGGTTAAACATTGGCTGTATCTAAGAGCTATGTGAAACTTTCAATCGCGTTCCTCCGTGATCAGATTGCATTTTAAATGTCTCTGACATGTGTGGAATTCTGAGCTGTATGTAATGTTGCACACAGATACAATGATTAGTTTGCCATTAGCTTGCATGCTAGCACAGGTGACATACAACCATTCATTTTCTGCGTCAAAATACTGCTGAACCAAGCTGGTTAGTGGTAATCTGCTTACTTTCCATCTTGCTACCAGGTGTACCAGTCTGTGTAACTGACTAATATTTCTGGTGCTGACTAGCAATAGCAGTAGGATTTAAACATCTAGTTGACTAGTCACATGCATCCCTGTTTAAAACCTCCACTTTTTATACTCTTCCTGGAGCCAAATGTTTTGAAAAGTAATACTAGCAAAAACTTACTGCTTAATGGCTTGAATTTCATTTGTTGCATAGCAACAAGGGCTAACTGGGCATACTATTAGGAAGTAATGGGGACTATTAAGGTCTTGGTTTAATTCTTTCTCAGTAGATAAAAAGATACACCAACATTCCATTAGCTTTGAATAAGTCTCTTTGTTGCCTTAGAGTCTGTTTCGACCTCAAACACAAGAACAAAGCTCAAGTTGATGTTGAATTACTGCTCACCAACAAATATCATGTAATTTGCACTGATACACATGACATTTTTGGTTGTCTGCCCATACTGAGAATTCTGAGAATTTTGTGTTATCTTACTGCGGTCTGACTCTTTTTGATTCATCTTGTCAAAAAATTACTTATCGTAATAATTGTAAATTTAATGGCCTTTATTGGATCAAAGCTGATGACCCTAAAGCCAAGCTTTAAAACGCTGTCTTTGTTCATCTCATGAAATGTCACAACTTCTGTTTAATGATTTTGTTATACCATATCAGTTATTACTTAATGTGACTTTCTTTACTTTATGTCACTGCTGTCATATGATACAAGATGGTAAATCTGCTGGCATCAATGTGAATCTTTTGTCTTGCCCCAGATTTTTTGAACATCTGAAATTAAATGAAATCGTTACCTGTCAAATTGAGTTTGTCTATTTGGTAGCCAGTTATTAAGGCTAGCACCAAGGACACCAAAGTAAAAAGATTAAAGATAAGCTATGTTGTTTTTGCTAAAGAACTGGCCAATGCTGTCACATGTTGCAATGACAGGATCACAGTACATATGAAAATTATAAGTACCTTCAATCGTTTATCATAGTGCATAGCGTAAATGATGTACAATTACAAAACAGTAACTAGCATTATAAAATGTTAGCTAACATCAGCTAGTGTTAGCTAACTTGTATTAGCTAATAGTGACCAACTGCAACAGAGGCAAAATACCCAAGTACGTATTGCATTTTTAAAATCAGTGCTTTATCACTGAAGACTTAATTTGTAAGAGAATAAATTGTTAATTAATTAATGTATGAAATATTTTGGATCTTGCTTAAAGAGGCATCAAATAGATATTGTCCTACTTTTCTCCACAGATTAAAACTTAAAAGAGCTCAGTTAACTTTCCATTGAGAGTGGAAAATTAGTGTCATTGCAACATCAAATGCCACATCTAAAGGGAAATCTTCATGAGTAAGTTTTCTTACTTTGGTTGTGCCCAAACATGAATTTACAGCACATTTTTCAGAATATATACCATTTTCAAAAGCATTCAAGAAACACTATTGCTGGTCTTGAACATATCAATTCTTCTAAAAGAGGTATTGTACTGTAAGGAAGCAGTGACTGTTAAGCTTTTTTTTCATATCTCACTTAACTGAGTAGATTGCTTTAATCTCTTATTCTGAATTTCCTTTGAATTAAACCAAATATCATAGGAGGAGCTCAGAGGAAATTTCTGTGCCATAAAGTTGAGAATTATTTGACAAAATTCACAGATTTGAAACAGATTTAAAATGCGGTTTTAAGAAAGACTTTTGTGGTTTTAGAAATTAATGATTTGCTGAAACCTGCAGTGATTGTCAAACCCTTTGTAGTCTTTGGTTTGCCACCAGTGACGCTATATAAAGGAAGTATGTTAACTCAGTCAGCCATTCCTTCCATGCAATTAGAAGAAACACTTTTCTGAAAGAGTGTCGTACGTGATCCCGTGAATGTATGTAAATACTTTATATTCATCTAAAAGAGAATTGAAATATTCTTCTAGTGATTTCTGTGATTGTGAAAGATTTTTAAAACTGTAAAGAAAGTGTACATAACATGATAATTCAAATATATTGTTTTAAAATTAGTTGACTTAGTGTTTGTGAGGTCTGTACACAACACATACAATATACTTATTACATGTTTCATGATGCATTCTTTGTAAGAAGTCAAAAAAATGCATATCAGCAACAGTTTATTTACATGCACTTGGCTTAACATTGAAAATAAAACAAATTGAAATTACACCTGAGTTGGAAATAAAATTGTCCGTGTGTTATGAAACACTGAAGTCATTTTCAGATGTGTTCTGTACATACCTACAACAAAAAAGCTAAAAATGTTATTTTTTGCTTTTGTTCTACAATGTAAAACATTTACAATAAAAAAACAAACAAACACGACTTGCTTTTACTGTTTAAACAGCCAATAAGTGTTTCATTAGATTTTTTTAATATATTGCTTTCCTGATGTTTTTGCTGAGAGACTTTCAGTCACATGATACAGTAAAAAATGTCAGATTTGGGCCACATTATTTGGGAATGACAAAATGAATTTATTTCTGACTGCATGTGTGCATTTATTTTAAGTGCTTTTAAGAGTAAAGAGTAAAAAGTGTTGACACTATCAATATCTATAGTTGTTGTTTAGTTATAAGATTGATATAGTCTCTAGCTAAGGTTTGCTTATGCCATCTAATATTAGCTGTAAGTGATTGGCTTTACCAAACCTAGGCTTGCTGACTTGAGTGAGTTAATTAATTAATTAAATGTCACTGTAGTAAATTACTACTACAATGTCAGAATACAGCAAGATAACTACTTCTAATAGATAGAGCATAATAGACCAATTAAGCATGAGTTAGATTTACAAGAGTGTATAAGTAATCATCTTTAAATGCCCCAGGAATCAAACTACCAATTAATATATAATCTGGTCTTCCTCCTAAGCTACAGTTAACCCTGTTAAATATATCTCATACTTAAAAAGGACAAAGTGTTGCATATTAACAGAAATATTCTGTATATATTGGACAGACCTTGAAAACTCAGTCAAACATGTCTGGCTCTGACCAAACGCACAAAACCACATACATCCAAAAATAGCCAGTGCCCTATATTTGTCTCATACTTTCTTGTGCACATTTCTGTACAATGGTTACACTACAGTACTGATGTATAGAACTTAGATCAACTGTTTTGGTTCCGAATCATTGCGCTCTTCAATTTTTTGTTTTACTGACAACAGGTGATTCACATATAAAAACCTGTGCTAATGTGCCCAAAACCAAATGATAGGTACAGACAGTGAGCTAAGTGTTAAATAAGTGTGAAGTATCTAGCAACTACAAAGCTAATAATTTACAGCGTTATGTTTGCCAAAGTCCATATAAATAAGCAATAGATCGTATGTAACAGATGTATGCATTTTATTTTTTATGCAGATGTGATCTTTACATTCTTTAATTGATTAAGGTGCTTAAGATGCATTTTGCATCACTAATGTTTTGACACAAATACATTTGACTGACAGTTTCTGGCTGTTAATCACCATTTCAGCAATGTAAAATTTGACTGCTTTTGACTGGAGTTATTATGTGTGTGAAATGAGATTTTGTCCCGCTGGCCTCACTGGTTAATCAATCAATCAATCAATCAATCAAGGCTTTATTCGCCACGTGCAGGTTGCCCTGCAGTGAAATAGGACCCCCCCGACCTTACACACACAACACAGACATCACATGGGGATACAGGTCGGAGATCGGTAGCGTTACAGAAAACAAACACTGAAATGTACATTACAATGGGAAAGTACAAGAGGAAAAAAAGAGACCTCTCCTCATGCTGGGCTCCTGGGAGGACAGCATGAGAACAGGAAACAAAAAAACTCCTATGCACAAAAAAGCACATAAATGTCCACAGCACAACATTATGGAACACGTGACAAGCCACAGGTTCGGGTGAGGGGTGAGGAGTAATCCGAAGCAAACACAGCAGCCATCCTGCCCAGCGCTACCATTCCAGCGCGGGCTCAGACCCGCCGTGTTCCCAGGAGGGAACAAGCATCAAAGGCGTTTGGAAAGGGAAGGGGGATGAGTTTGTGCATCAGTGTATATGTATGTGTGTGCGTGTCCAGAGTTCAGCTGAGACAGTGTCCTTCGCCCTGCTAGGCTAAGTAAACAGTCTTCCAGCCAACCCAGGTGGCCTTGCATGAAATGGGAAGGAACAGACTAAACACAGTCGTTATCAGGGTGTTTTTGTTCAGCTCCAGCCTTTGCGACCGCAGCTGGCGCCGAAAGGGTATCCGCATGAAGTGATGGTGCTTTTTACTTTAGTGCGAACAGCTCATATGAATTTCAAAGCAGTTCTAACAGTCCAACACTGGTCTCTCAATCTCCCGTTGGAGAGCCGTAAGCTTCTCCATGATGTTATCAAACTTGCGCTCTGTGATATTGTCATTCTTGTGCTCAAAGAGCCGATTCTGAGAACTCACGACCACAGTGAGCCTCCCCAACATGTCATCCAATTTGCGCTCAGAGATGTTATTCCGAGTGAGCCCTTCTGAGATAAGATAAGATAAGATAGAACTTTATTAATCCCTCGGGTGGGTTCCTCTGGGAAATTCGATTTCCAAAAAAGCACAGCACCGACAGAAGTTACAGAGTTATACACACACACATATATATAAATACAGAGACAATATAAATAAAATATACGAAGGGGATAAATAGAATAAATAGGAATAAAAATAAAAATACAAGTGAATTGCACATTTCAAGTATTGAGTCTATTGCACTGTTGACTATTTACAAAAGTATTGCACAAAAGGTATTGCACAGTGAGGTGCAGAGGCACTACAGCTTAGTTGTTCCCTCCTTTGTCCTCCTGTTTCCCCTCCCTCTCCCCTCCAGAGAGGAGTTAAACAGTCTGATGGCGTGTGGGACAAAGGAGTTTTTAAGTCTGTTAGTTCTTGTCTTTGGGAGAAGCAACCTGTCACTGAACAGACTCTTCTGGTTGTTAATGGCCGTGTGCAGAGGATGCCTGGCATTGTCCATAATGTCCATCAGTTTCTTTAATGTCCTTTTCTCTGCCACTGTCACCAGAGTGTCCAGCTTCATGCCGACCACAGAGCTAGCCCTCCTGATCAGTTTCTCCAGCCTGGATGAGTCCTTCTTTGCTGTGCTGCTCCCCCAGCACACCACAGCATAGAAAAGTACTCCAGCAACCACCGACTGGTAAAACATCCTCAGGAGCTTCCTGCAGATGTTAAAAGACCTCAGCCTCCTGAGGAAGTACAGTCGGCTTTGGGCTTTTTTATACAGGTGCTCTGTGTTGCATGACCAGTCCAGTTTATTGTCCACCCACAGCCCGAGGTACTTGTACTTGTTGACCACCTCCACCCCCTCCCCCTCTATCTGAACCGGCAGTGGACCTGCTCTAGACCTCCCGAAGTCCACAACCAGTTCCTTAGTCTTTGAGGTGTTGAGTTGCAGGTGGTTTGTGTGACTCCATGCGACAAAGTTCCTCACCAGACTTCTGTACTCCTCTTCCTGATCATCCCAGATACACCCCATGATGGCTGTGTCGTCTGCAAACTTCTGAATGTGGCATAATTCAGAGTTGTAGCAGAAGTCAGAGGTGTACAGGGTGAAGAGAAGAGGGGACAGCACAGTTCCCTGTGGTGCTCCTGTGCTGCTGACCACTGTGTCAGACGTGATGTCCTTCAGCCTGACGTACTGTGGTCTGTCGGTGAGGTAGTCGGAGATCCAAGCCACCAGGCAGGGGTCCACCTCCATCCTGTTCAGTTTTTCTTGAAGCATACAGGGCCGGATGGTATTAAAGGCACTGGAAAAGTCAAGAAACAGGATCCTGTAATCCACATTGCGCTCAGAGGTCTTATTCTGAGTATTCACGGCAGCCGTAAGCCTCTCCAAGATCTTATCCGTGCTGCACTCAATGATCCCATTTTGAGAAACTCATGCCTCGTCCCATCGTTTCAGTCCCAGCGTGCAGCCTTGTGGGGGTTTGAACAGCTAGTTCCGCTTTCTTAATTCTTCGATAAGTCGGGGCCAAGCCAGCTCCGATCAGCAAGAACCCTGTTACCATGGTTCCGAATAGGTAGATATCTTCAGCACTCAGGCTCACCCAAGCCCAAACTTCTCGTTGAGAAAGGGGTGTCAATTGCATTTAGGGACCAGTTGATCAAATCCATAATTCCTCTTTTAGGTTTTAGAGAACAGACTGTGAAAGAGTGTTCCAGGGAAAAGTAATACAAAAAACACGAGACTAGACAAGGACATAAGAGGCTAAGCAGGGAAGCTAAGGGAGAGGAGGAGAGGAGAAAAGTGCAACCGCCTCCGTCAAGAGCAAGAGCAGTTATGGTTATGGTTATCTATATCAAATTAGCAGGCTAATGTCATAATAAAATGTGTTCTGTTTGCACCTTTTTGCTCAGAACATTGTTGAGCTGCTGTGAAGCTCAAATATTATACTCTATTTCCTTTTTTTTTTTTACCTCTGTACACGTCTCTCCCTTACTGTCTGGAAAGTGCGAGACTGCTACAAGTCTTTTTTGTTTTCAAAAGTCAAAATAGAATCCCACATAGCCAGGATAAAATTCACAAACGTTTAATGACATGCCTTAACATCGTTTCAAGTGCTATATAAGGGTAACTTATTCACATATATAGTTTATAGACATGTTTTTTAACCACATGTAGCTCAGAAAGAGAGATCCAAGAAAGAAAAAAAAGAGAAGCTTCCCGGAAAGTTGCGTAAAAAACCTAAAGCTGGGAGACGTGAGGTATGTCAGTTTAAGATTTGTACCACATGGCAAATTTTCATGGAAATTATACCCCCATCCACTGCTGTTATAGCCAGAGCCTTTCCTTTACTCCCTACCACATAACCCCCCCTGTTTTTCACAACACTTTATAGAATAGATGTTTTCTGGCATGTTTGCTGAGTCACTGTGTAAAAGCGGAGATATAGGTGCTAAAAAAAAGGTAGCAAAACAAGCTGTGTCTGTGTCTTGTCTGTTCTAGATATAGATCGCGTTGATTTATGAGCTAGCGCAGTCTCTGAGGCATTCTGGGATGCAGCAGGAGGATTTAATTCAACACATCTGGAGCTGAACTAGACCCTGGCTGCTCGTCTGAGATTTAGCACTGAGGCTCCTTTTTCTGTTGATGGCTCCAACATTTTTCTGAAAGAAGAGAAAAAAATTGAAGGTTAGTTAAGTTACTGCATGTCAGGTATACTGAACCATATACAGCTAAGGCTGATTGCTTTAAAATGTTACTCTGAGCATGTAACTAAAGAAAAAGATGAATACAGTGTATGGTATTAAAACAGCACATACAAGCAGAGTAAAAACACACAGCTGCACTCGATTGTGGACTCTGAGAATTTGGATTTCTTACATTTACTGAATGTAGCTTTCTTCAAGGGTTCCCCATTATTAACTCGTTTTAGACACAAATCACTTCAGAGCTCAGATGAGCAAAGGAAGGAACTTAAACGAGTGAGTTTACAAAGAAAGCGGACCAGGCAGTCAGTGAAGATGACCAAGGCTCATCCCATATGAAATCAATCAAATCTGGAAAATATTTCCACATGATTCCTCTCAGCATAAGCTTTTAGGCGCAATAAATTTACTACAGCTAATTAAGCCATGTCGAATTTGAAAGAATACTAATGAAAATCCATTAATAAAAGAACATTTGCCTAGTTAAAGACCCTCAAATATTCTAAATTATATGAGTCCACATGTGTGAGTTGAAATGTTGTGCTTTGTCATTCTTTTTTTCCCACAGGACTTAGCCACATGAAAATTTCAGGGCTGAAAATCAAATTTAAGCACAATTTCTAAAGAGCAACAGGAATGCAGCCTTGTGGTTGAGTCCCTTTCATAAAACCTTATAGCCCAGATTAACCCTTTGAACCTCAGACCGCCTTTAGGTTTCCATTTCCTTCAATTACAGGCTTATGCATGTCATATATTGTTATTATCCGCACAAGCTGGACTACTTGGAAATTCATATTTTAGTTTTCCAGCTGCTATCAATATGCATGAGATGCTCTGAGTAAAGTCAACAAACGTACAAATAAATTATTCACAGATTGGCTCACTGCATTTTCCATTATGGTACTTTCATTTGTGATTCATGTGTACAGTTAGCACCATATACACAACATGTGTAGTCTCTGAGTTAGCTGAGGGGCACACATTAGCTACTTCCACTCCTGTTTGTGTTGTAGTCATGGAAGTACCAACAAAGTGAAGAAAAACTACATTTGATGTTGCATGATCTGAATGAGTGTCCTCTTTATGGCTGGTGTGGTTTGTTTATTGGGCTGTTCTGGTCCAGTACAGCAGACAATTGGTAGTAGAGGGTTGTCAGCTCATCTAGTGGTCTGGTCTAGTCTATGAGCAAGCTAGTCCATGTACTCAGTCCATTAAATTATTTCCACTTTGCTATCTGTTAGTTTGCATATTCAGCACCCCCATCATCCACTCAGTCATGCACTGCATCCAGTGCCGATCATGCTGACCGACTTGTCCCCTATGTTTCATTATATGTCACTTTTAATAAATTACATGTGTTTACAGTAAATTTCCTGCAAGGGCACATTCCTCGATCCAGATTATGGAAAAATAACATGACAACAAGAGCTGTGTGCTCTTATTGTCATCACACAGAGCCAACAGTAGAAAAACTGTTTGACTCATAAGGGTTGCTTGTACATAGTTGACCTGATTTTTATAACCTTTGGCCATGTTTAATGAATTGGACATGCATAAACCATTTGAACAATATTTATGTGGTAGCAAATAAAATAATATTGTCTTAAATATGTCAGTCAAATCTACATTGTTGACCTTTTGCAAATTATTACAGCTTAGTTTACAGTGAAACATTTATCACTGGTGTTGGAACTGGTTTGGCGATCATTTGTTTTGGTGACATCTTTGTTACTGGGACACCTTTTGGCATGGGCCATGCGGCAGTGCATTATCGGGCACATCCCAAATAGAAAGAGATTCAAACTAAACCACAGGTAAAGATTAAATAGTGCCTCTGGATGGTTTAAGTCTGCAGTCCACAACCTTTTTTGTGCCACGGGCCGGTTTATGTCTGACCGGCCTTTAAGGTGTCGCGGATAAGTACAAAAAAATAAAACCAGTACCAAAAAAAAAGAAGATTTATTCATAACACAGGGGAAAAGACCCAGGAAAACTGAGTTAACGATAAAAACGATTAAAAAAATAATGATAAAAACCCTGAAAACCATAAATTTCACACCCGAGCTTCAACTTTCACGGCCCGGTACCAAATGGGTCTTTGGCCCGGGGGTTGGGGACCACTGGTTTAAGTGATCAGCTGACTGAACAATGGTTTACACTCATCCTAAAACTGAATATGTGGCTGGTGCATCTGGTTGCTGAATACTCAGCTATCTCTGCTTAGACAGTGTAAAAACCCAACCAGGAGAGCTGACACAACAGCCAATATTTCACTAGCATCCATCATGGCCTGAGACGCACAACTGTAATAACCAACCGTCTGGCAAATGCTGCTGCTAGGTTTCTCACAGGCACCTGAAAAGGAGATCATATTACATCTTTTAGCTTCTCCTCATTGGTTGCCAGTGAGGCTTAGAATTAAAGTGGATCCTCCTGTTTGGTGTTGCTCCTTCTTACATCTCTAATGTCTTACACCCCTACTTGGCTTCCAAGTCAGCTGATCGGACTCTTTTGACTGTGCCCCACTCTAGATTTATACTCAGACGAGATGTGAATTCTCTGTCACCGCCCTCACAGTCTAACTTGAGTTTTCTTTTTTTTAAACTAGACTTAAAATTAGCTTTTATCTGATCTATTCTTTTGTTTACTGTTATCAATTCTGTCTTCTGAACAGCACCTTTGTCATAGTGAGTTGTTTTTAAATGCACTTTATAAATACATTTCAGTTGAATTGAGTTAAATTGTACAAGCTAAGCCAGATTTATGGTCCAGCAGAGGTAGTCCTGCAGTGAGTTCTGTTGCCAGATAGGTTCAGTGTTCCAAGTATGTAGTAAAACCAGTTTTTAAGCCACTCTCGCAAGTGTTTTTGGTCAGTTAGCCAGTTGGATCTAAATACTGATAGTATCAATACAGATGGTGGTACTGGCATCAGATCAGCACTAGCACTATAGTTCCCCTAAGTTCGGTATGTAGCTCACTGAATTGTGTTAAAGAATGCTTCTGGAAATGGTTTTTAGTCTTTATGTTGAATATTACCTCTATTTTATTGACCCAAAGTGCTTTAGAGATCCAGGCACTCCAAAAGCAAAAACCCAAAATACATGGAAAGCTGAAAAGTGTGTTTTGGTGTGTTAGATAATTATTGTGGAATGTGATCACAATACAGTAGTGGTCATCTAAATGTGTTTAAATTGTGAACTCTGCTGTCACTCACTGTTCTATTGTGGCCCACTTGCCAACCAATCAGCAGATGCTTACATCATCCACATGCAGCAATGGGAAGTCAGGATCTTGGAGGACTCAATGGGAGCACGTCTGTGGTCAGTGAAAACTCCTCTCCCAGATCTCTGTCCGACCGTAATTGTGTTTGCAGACAGACACGTTTGCCTGATCATAAATCCTTCGTTAGCTGTAACAGTATCTTGGGATGGAATCATGGCTTTGTATTCTGCCCCCTCGTGGACGGAAATTGATGCTGCATTAATGTCTAATAAATTTTTTACATTTATATTTTTAATAATTGAAGTAAGGATGAAAATGTAATAATAACTTAGCATTGTGTTTAATTTTTTGGTAAGCATCAGTTGATTAAAATAAAGACTATTTTACAGTATAAATGCATTCATCAAAAAAAAGTTTGCCAGCGATTGTGTGTTTGTGTCACACTGTCTCATCATGTTGAGGGAGCTTGTGAAATAGATACTGTACACACATCTGAAGGTCAGAGGCAAGTTACCCCACAGCAAACTACAGCCCATGTGCTGATTTGACATGTGGGATCAGATGATAACTGTTATGCAACTGTGTACGACTCTGCCAAGTTCAGGCCCAGTGTATGGACTAAATAAAACACTAATAAAACAGAGCAGCACGTGTCACATGCATGTTGCAATATCAGTGAAATCTGATTCTCATCAAACTGTACGTGTCTTCATTCATGGCAACAGTGGAGACTCACTTGCAGGTTGCGTTTCTTAGTGTCGTAGTGGATTTATTTAAGAGCCTTTAGAAGTTGTGCTAACTTTCTCTTGATTTCCTGATCACGGTGAATTATTGTGTTTGTGTTGGATCTTTTTGATCATGTAGAACATTCTTTGTGATGCAGCTGTCCAGTTTGGAACAAATTATTTCTCCACGCCCTTACTCCTCATTTCCTTGACAGTAGTATGCTCAAAACTGTAGCTTTGCATGCGATGTTACACATATTTAGTCATGCTGAAGTGCTAGTATGGTGCTATATCAGTCAGTCCAACACTTTGATCCAAACTGAAGCATATCAACAACTTTTGAATGGTTTAATGGAAAGTCATGGTCCAGCCAACTCATTTTTGATGTAAATCCAATAATTATCTAATGGCTCAGTCACAGTAGAGAAAAAAATAGGATAGCAATCAGTGGTTTCTCATTGATTGTGCTGAATTGTTTTGCTGTTGGAGACCGCAAATAGCTGTGTCACCTGACAGCCTCTTTCAATCACAAGGCGGTTGCACAGGTTGCCTGGTGGAAGGCATTCTCTCTCCAAACAGTTGGGGTTTAACTCAGACTGCTCGCAGTTGGAATGGCACTGATGAGGGAAACTCATCTGCATCAGTCATGAGTCTCTTTGCATTACAGGACTTGACATAACATTTTGCAGTCAAACTGCTAAATGCATGAGGTTCTGGCTGGACTCTGAAAGTAAGTAGTTAATGTGATCTTAGTTCTGTTTAATTGGTGAAAACACACAACAGCACACATACAAACACAAAATGACCCTAAATGGATCCCAAAGTACCAGCAGTTTATTGCACTATTCTACAACAATGGGAGAAGTACAGTCAGTACGTACTGACGTGTACACTTTGTAGAAAAGAGGTACACACAGACAGGTCACTAAGTGTGTGACAGATGCACACATATGCAGGAGTGGAGAATCTTTTACATGTTAATAGTAATTTGGTTATTCATAGGGTACAAAGAAAACCCCCACAGGACACAAAATACCATCCTAAGTATTGAAGCAAGCAGCAGTCAGGAATCTGAGTGCTTTTTTAAATCACAACTGACTTCAGGTCTGCCATTCCCTTTTCATGAAGAAGATGACTATGTGTATATGTGCCCAGGTATTGCTGGCATTTATACAGATCATCCTAACACAGCAGTCAGCACCTCGTCACTATCTTTTACACCAAAGGAAAGATTTACTGCACACGGGTTTGACTCCGGTGGTAATACACACCCTTTTATTCACATATTTTGGACTAATTTGAGGTAAGTCATTTCAGCATGGAGCCTGACATGGCTTATCAAGAATTATGGGTTTGTTTGTGTACATAATGATCAAAAACATCAAAAACATACCACTGTGTTAAAGCACTGCACTTCATGCAGTAAAGACATGGAAATTTCCTGAGGGTAGAGTGTTCCAATTATTTCTGGAGCCACACAAACATAAGGAATCCATGAATGTTTCAAAGAAAACAACATTTCATGTCCAGCAGTAGCATCAACGCCATTGTGCCCTTTGTGCAGCAATATCTCGGTCACACTGCTACCTATAAATCAACAACACGTGTCTTTATGGCTCGATGGTGCTAGAGATGAAATAATGCTTTTGAGAATCATTACTACACTTTAGCATCAAAGCATTCTAGTTAAAGCACTCTTTTGTTTGTTTAACCTTTATTTAAATCATAATTTAGCTTTATTGTTCCTGGAGAAAACATAAAACTGCACTAATAAGGACCTTGGCTGAATCCATGAGTCTCTTTCTGTAAGATAAGGCTGTGAGCACTAACCACTGAGGTACTGTCCTACTTGACTTCCATCAGGAGAACCAGGACATTTTTTTGTGACCTGAGGGTCCTCATGCCCTGTGTTGCTATAATATGACTGCTCAGCACTCAAGTTGAGCAGTGATATTGCAGCAAACAAGCGTGAGTTGGCAGTCCTGTCAGAAACCACACATCGGGCAGGGTTCTCAGGTCTCTATCACAGCTGTAGATGATACGCTCATGCTGCACTGTTCATGGGCAGTTTGGTCTCACAACAGTTTATGAAACACCAAGTTCTTCTTTTAAATGTGAGTGAACAGGAATTTGTTAGTAATTGATTGCAATAACAAATATATCTCATGTCCAACCAACTGTTTTCTTTACAAAAAGCAGGGAGTTGTCAACATAGCAACCAAGAAAACCAAGTTTTAAAAGATATGACAACCACTGGATTTTAACCCAAGCCATGCGAAGTGTCTAAACCTAACCTGGTAGTTTTTAATGTTTAAACCTAATCACAGTAAAATTTTGTAGTTGTTAAGAACATATTTTAAAATCATGCAAATGATGTATGACAAAAGCAGTGACATGTATGATATGAACCTGGGTCTCTGGTGTTGGAGTCAAGATGGCCTGCCTCTCCTCTACAACATTTTACGTGCCTTTTATTGAGTAATAATAATAAAAGGTAATAATAATAATGATAAGTGTATGACAGCATCCAGGTTTGCGCTTATGCTATGCTTTGATTCATACTCCTAGATGTGAGGTGCATCCATAGCTTTGGCTAAACCCAAGGATCTGTTAGGTCCCATTAGTCCCACATTATTTGCATCTGTATTCTGATTACTTTCTTCCCTGGTGGACGTAGTGGATACATTTCAGCTGTACAAGTGCCACTACATACAAGTGACATACTGGGATCAATTCAATTTAATTCCATTTTTTTATACAGCGCCAATTCACAACTGCAGTCACACAATACAATTTGACAGCCTACAATAATATATACAGAGAAAAACCTAACAATCATATGACCCCCTATGAGCAAGCACTTTGGCGACATTAGGAAGGAAAAAACTCCCTTTTAACAGGAAGAAACCTCCGGCAGAACCAGGCTCAGGGAGGGTCGGCTATCTGTCGCAACCGGTTGGGGCAAGAGAATGAAGACATCATGTGACATCATGATAATAACATGTGTAGAATGTTAAATAAACCTTTTTGACTCTGATGAAGGCCACAAGCCGAAACATGTTGCTCAGTCAATAAAGTTGTTCCTCTTCCTCTTAAGTGTTGCTGGAGTCCCTGCATTGTGATTTTTTTCATCCTCTCCACGCACCTTGGAAGCACGTGAAGTTGTGCCAGAAAAATGTTTGCTGTGAAATAAACCTTTTTGTACAGGTTTTGTAGCGTTATGGATACAGAGGGGAAACACACATATGGCATTTGAGTATGAGTGATAAAATATTCTCATTTAAAATAGTGTCCAAAAAGTCCATACTAAATGATATTATCAAAGTGATATTATTGCTCATAATACTAATATTGAGAAACTCTGTTAATGTTAGCCTGCAGTGAGTGACATGGCATGGAGTGAAGTTCCCAGCATGAATTATTATTTCCATCCAGCTCTGAGTGTCTGTGCCTAATTTACATAGAAAGGGAGGAGAGGATGTTATCTTTTTCCTCAGATCTCATTTTCATTTTCTTTCTTCTCATCATGCTGTAATTCTCTGGGCTTGACAAAGAAGTTAAAAAAAATGAAAAAAAAAGTCTGTGCAAACGCTTGTTTTGTCCTGCTGATCCAACACAGAAGTAGCTGAACATTGACACCACTTTCTTCTCAGAGTTGACCGACACTCACAGACTGGAAGAGAAGTGAAGTCAATGAAATTTCATTGAAAAGTAGTAGAACAGAAGTGCAAAAGGAGTGGGCTGTCACTGGCATTCAACATGGTTGGCAAACCAAGGAGCTCGCACACATCCGTTTGGCCTTTTTTTCTTTTTAGGATTATATGTGTTTGGATGTATATAATATATGTTGTAAACCTTTCAGGAAGAGTCATCGGCAAAGATCAACCCCGATCTACTAGATGGTAAACTAGTAGCATCAAATCAAAGCATAAAAATTAGCATCATATTGTGTAGAGACAGTGTACCACTGTCTCTACACAATATGATGCTAATTTTTAGAGACAATACCTGTCACAATCTCTTTATATTTTATTCTCCTTCTTTTTCCTATCTGTCAACATCAGCATATGTTTTATATTGTGGGCATTTGTAGTGACTCAGAGTGAAGGCAGAGTAGAGGGGAGAAACCAGCCATTTTTCCCTCTGCCCTTCCTTTCCTATGTCTCTCTTTGCCAGTTTGTTCTGCTCCATTAAAATCACCACTTGCTGTCAAAGAGTTGGGCAAAGGGCCAAAAAGGCCAGGGGCTCATGAGGTTGGGATTGGAGCGTGACAGCCAGACCCAGGCGAAAGACTTTCAAAGCATTTTTAACTGGTGTTGCATATTATGGTGGCATCACTGCTGAGCATAAATTGTAGTTTCGAAAGCTAACACAAAGCTATTTATCCGCTTGGCAACTGGGAAAAGAAAATATGAAAATCTTTGGAAAGGAAATTTATGAATTTCTAAATAAATATTGCACATGTCAGAAAATAATTAGTGAAAACATGTGAACGACTGGAAATGATGTAGGGCCAGCGAGCAAATTTTCCTCATTTCTGTGTTTAGGATTATTTGGGAGGGCCAGAAGTCATGGTAAATGGTAAATGGCCTGTATTTATATAGCGCTTTTCTAGTCCCTAAGGACCCCAAAGCGCTTTACATATCCAGTCATCCACCCATTCACACACACATTCACACACTGGTGATGGTAAGCTACATTGTAGCCACAGCCACCCTGGGGCGCACTGACAGAGGCGAGGCTGCCGGACACTGGCGCCACCAGGCCCTCTGACCACCACCACCAGTAGGCAACGGGTGAAGTGTCTTGCCCAAGGACACAACGACCGAGGCTGTCCAAGCTGGGGCTCGAACCGGCAACCTTCCGATTACAAGGCGAACTCCCAACTCTTGAGCCACGATCGCCCCATCATGGTCTGATGACTCACTGGAGCCATACCTAGCACCACTTAGACCCTTCCTCTAACGCTATCTTTAGCCTCAGTGGTTCTCCAGCTGGATGATAAACACACTTACAGTTACATCAGCCAGCAGTTAGCTGGCTAGCTATACCTTAATCTCTCAGATACAGAAATATCATAATTCGGAGACTCATTTGATTTTTGTTACTTTACTTTTCAAACAAATATAAGATGGAAAATAGGTGTTATACAAATATTTGTTCAAGATAACAAGATTCACAAATAATCTGTTGCCTCCACATTTATCTGCTCATCCTACCAACGTCTTTGCACCGTCACTGGTGGTGCATGCCAAACAATGACTGTAAGTGCTTCTGCCTGTATTCATAGAAAAGTTGGTTAGTTTATTACTTTATAACTGAAATTAAAGAGGTGAGTCTAATGTAATTTTGTATGGCATAGCCTAGAAACATTTAGGCATGGTTAAAGCTGTTTCAGCAGTCAGACCTCAGGTCTTTAAGGCATAATATAAGGAGTTTAATCCTCTGATTTCTAAGCCACCAGAGTTAATATGATATGATAGGGAACTATAAATGATGAATTATGTGTGACATTATTAAAGTGCTAAAATAAACGCAAACAGTAATGACAAAGTTAAAATAATTTGGATTTTTATAAATTATATTGGTAACTGAACTTGAAGAAAGAATGGAAATATGACACTTTTCTTGCACTAAGAAAAATGTCTACTGTAAAAATAATTGAAATAATGTTTAAATAATTTTGGATACATATAAATATTTTCTATGGTAAGGGTGGGGGTGGGGGCAGTCATTTAAATAAGTAATGGCCTTCTTTGATACCCCACTGCCTCGTTGTCTCAACTTGCACCCACATTCTAGGAATGAGCTTTGACTGTGTATCGATTTTAAACAAATAAACACTAAAATTAATTGTTGAGCCTTATAGTAGGTGAGTACAGTAGGACTGAGACATGCATTAATTGCTAATTTTAATTGAACAGTTGTCTGGAATTTGAGTTCAGTTTAGCTAATGTCTCTATTTCAGTGTCATTGTTGGACACGCCAGTATGGCAGTGAGCCATGTGCATACCATGACCCTGATACCAAAGCAACTAAATGCATCAGAAAGCCATCAATCTATATATACTAATTTACATGTGTGCTTTTCCTACCGCGACATGTCAAAATGTCTGCAGTGAAAAAGCCTTATTATGCAGCCAGAGTGGGTTGAGTGGGTACTGTTGACGTTTTGACACTTTTTTTTTTCCTGCCATTAATGCTGGCCGCAGTTGGAATCCACTGTACCTGCTGTGAATAAAGCCAGTACCAGCTGCTGTTTTCTGTGAAAGAGACATCTATAAACTTTAAAAAGCCACCTTTTTAAGCTCACAGGGGGTGAACGCTGGATATTTAAGACACAGAATATCTTCAACAAGCAGTTGTGAGGATAATACACTTTAAGGTTTTTCTCCAATGATTGGGATGAACGGCAGAGTGACAGAGAACGATGGTTAAGGATTTATACATTGTTGAGGAACACTTTGGATCATATACATAAGGAGAATGGGCTGACTACAGAAAATTATTGTGAACGGATTAAATTAGCCGTGATCATCCTTCACTGTCAGTCGTTTTGTACACAGCTGGTGTAATGTTGATTTACATAAACCCGGCTGTTGATTTGAGACTCTGAACAAATGTATTCTGTCAAAAATGATTAATAGATCATTTTTTAGTGGCTAAACAAAGACTGTGCTTCTACTTATTTAGAGAATACACATTTGTTTATTAGTTTATTAATGTTTTCAAACCATCAGATTTTCTCTTTATTTCTGGCTGTCTGGGAGGTTGAAACCTTTGATTTCAGGTTATTTTATGCGATCAAAAGTATTACTCCTAGTAAAGGAGTAGTTAAAGGGACTTTTAAAGAGACTGGTGTGCTGGTCACAAAATCATTATCTGTGAGCACTGTACTATCCACTGTGGGGGAAAAATGCATAGCAGTGCCAATGTGAGGTCTGGTTTCTTCATGTGTTTGTCTAATGAGTCATATCCCCTGAAGGAAGGCCGTGATGACCACAATCTATCCTTGACAGCATCTGCAAAGACACTCACTCTGTCTCAAAGCAGTGTGGGTCAGTGTTTGTGCACTAGCGTGGGTGGGGTATGTGCTGTACAATGTGTTTTGCTAGTGTGCCAGCAGGCCTGTATAGTACTATCAGCTCTTGTGTAACATTACAAAAAGCATTACTGTCACCGTTGGAGCAAAAATCACCGCCAGTCTGAACCCCATTACAAACATTACGCATGTGTTTGCAGTAATTAAGCTGCAATTGGCACTTTAGCACTGACACTTTTTAATGTGTTTTTAATCCAGTGTGATATTTACAATGTCTCTCTGCTGCGTTTCCATTTATTCCATTTATTCATACACTGCCTCTTTGGAACAAACGGCCAAGTATTACAGAGCAGTTCACAGAGGCACCCCTGGGGTTTCAAAAAACAGAAGTTCCAAAAGTTTTGACGTGTTTCAAATGTTTTGACGTGCCAGTGTGGGATACGTGACAAAAAAGTAATTGTGGGTTAAAAGTCGAAAGCACTAATGCTCAGTCTGGCAACCTGGTTCAGTGCGAGTGTAGTGTATCCTGTTTTTATTTACAGAAGAAAAAAAACAAAACCGTGGGGAAGGTGTTAAGATGTTGGATGGGCATTTTTGACTAATTCTCAATTCCAGAGGTTGCTTACTGAAAGTTCTTCATCAAACTTTATAAGTAACATAATTTTACAAAGTGGAATGTATGGGTTAGGTTAATTTCCCATAGGTGTGAATGTGAGGGCGAGTGGTTGTCTGTGTCTATGTGTTAGCCTTGCGGCAGACTGGCAACCTGTCCAGGGTGCACCCTGCCTCTCGGCCCAAGACAGCTGGGATAGGCTCCAGTCCTCCCCATAACCCTGAAAAGGATAAGCCGAAGAGAATGGATGGGAATGTATGTAAGATGGCTCACTTTAAATTGTCTATAATGAATTTTATAATGTGTGGATTTGTAAAACCATCCAATATTTCTACCAATAAGACTGTTCCATTGCTGTAACCCCTGGAAATATCGCCATATTACAACCCTAATTCCAAAAAAGAAGGGACGCTGTGTTAAATGTATATACAAACAGAAGGCAATCATTTAAAAATCCCATAACTTTTCGTTCACAGTAAATGATAGTAAATATATCAAATATTTAAACTGAAAAAATGTACTATTTTAAGAAATAGCTTATTTCAGCTTATTCTCAGCAATACTTCCCCAAAAGGTTTAGACGGGAGTAACAAAAGGATGAAAAAGTAGGTAGTACTAAAAAGAAATAGCTGGAGGAACAACTACTCAGGTTAACTGATAACAGATCAGTAACATGACTGGGTATTAAAAGAATTAGCATTTCTCAGAATTAAAGATGGGAAGCAGTTGACAAATCTCCCCCAAAAAACTTGGTCTACAAATTGTGGAACAATTTTCAGACATTTTTTGTAAAATGCAAAATTGTGAAGACTTTATATCTCAAACACAGTATCATGAAACAATTCTGAAAAAATCTCTGTGTAAGGGACAAGGATGAATATCAATAATGGATGCCTCCGCAGGCAATGCTCTAAGAACAGGCATAACACTTCCAGAAAACACTGTCGGTGAACACAGTTTATTCTGCTAAACACAAATGCAGGTTATAAGGCTCTGTCCTGAGAAGACGAAGCCAAGTCATGTGAACATGAACCCGAAACCTCACTCTTCACCAGGCCAAAGCTCAATCAAAATGCTATGGGGTAGACTTCCACATCTGGAAAGGCACCATTAATGCTGAAAAGTATATCCAGCTTTTATATTTGTTCAGTTCCAGATGAAGTCTTTTTCAGGGAAGGCCTCACATATTTCTGCATGAAAATGCTAAACAACTTACTGCATTTACAGTTTTTTCTGATTGCTTAAGCACATTTTTTGTAACTATTGGCTAATTTTGCAAAACTCTTCACACAAATAAGAAAACCTGTCACCCAATAATCAAAACATTGTAGTTCTCTTGCAAAAGCAAACACAGCTAGATTAACTCTTCACACCTTCGTAAAAATGGTGTTTCCGTATCAAACAGTACACACAAGCCATCATCTACTAAGCACACAATGCGCCAACTGCACACTGATGGTATGAATACAAAACACATCTGGCTTTTGCTTTCTCTGTGCACAAGGTAGGCTATGTCAGTTTGAGCTCATACTTCTGTCATAGATCCATAAGCATAGAGGGATCCAAACTTCAAGTACTGGTGTTTATTCAAACACATCAAAACAAACACAAGTGTTTATTTCCAAGTATAGGATTATTTGCAATCGCCATAATGACTATATGGGTTACTTGGTCTGCAGTGAACATGCTTCCTCTGCCTCCAGCATCTGGTCATCTAGCAATTCTGTAAAGTAACAATTTCAGTATTTTTACATCAATGGTATTGGTGTGTTTCTCATTGGCATATGGCAGTGCTACAAATCTTTGTGCGAAGTGACTGTACTAACCGATTCTCATTTCAAGATGTCCTTATGGTACTTGCTACAGTGTAGCGGCTCGAGTTAGGCTGGACCCGTTGGCCAGCTACCCTCAGGGTCATTCCACGGTTGATTACATGGTCCACTATTGTAGCTCTGATGTCATCAGCAATTCTATTTCTTACTCTTCCTACCCTTCCTCTCCCCCCTCCTCATCTTCCTCTCCCCCCTCCTCGTCTTCCTCTTGCTCCTCCTTGTCCTTGTCGTCCTCTTCATCCTACTTCTTCACCTCCACGTCCTCTTCCTCGGCCTCCTCTACTTCTCACTCTTTCTGCTCCCTCCATTGTACTCCGCACACACAGCTTACCTGGATTATAGTGCTTAGGCTGATTGCAAAGTGAACTAATTATCTAAAAAAGTTTTCACATGTGAAAGTGTGCCAGACAGTTGGCAAATTAGTGTTACAGTTTTTCTCAAATGCTAAAACACATTTCACAAACGTTACCACCAGGTCCCCCAATGTCCAAACACAACACCCTTCTCTAAAGCTACATAAACACAACCACACCTTCCCACTGCAAAACTCAAACTCCCACACCAAGAGAGCAGCTCGAAGCTGTCAAAACTGTAAACACTATACACAGCATTACACACTACAGCAAAACAATTGAAAACACAATGCTCAATTTGTGAGAAGGTTCTTTGTTTCATAACTGCCAATGCATATTTTTAGAAACTATACAGTAACGGATCGTCGTAGATCTCTGCAGAGGATTAGACATTTAGATTTGTGAGTTTCATATGAGTAGTATAAATCTATAGAAAATCCTGCACGTACGTACACTACTGTAACACAACTCAATGCAAAAACAGAATCTATTGCACACAACAGTACTCTTGAAAACATGAACAGGGTGTGAAGTTTTTTTATTTACGTTATTCACACCACACACACACCACAATCACTGTGCGGCATCATGTCGCTGAGCTGTTGCTCGCATCTCGTCCGTAATGATGGTGCGAGGTTGTCTTGCTCTCCCTCCTGGACCTTCTCCTCTCCCATGTTGGCCTTCTCCTCTTCCTCGTTGGTCGCTCCTCTTCCTCCTCTCATTTGAACTCCTCTTCCTCATTGGCCTGCTCCTCTTCTTCCAGGGCCAGCTCTCCTCCCTCCTCTGCATCAAATTCCTCTTCCCCTGACTCTGCCTTCATCCATTGTGTTTGTTTGGAATCTTCAGCATACTGTGCACTCTGAACTTGCTTTTACATGTGGGTACAGCATTAGCAACAAGTGTCTTCAATTTTGAGTCATTGTGTGTAGTGAATGACGCCAGGTGTGTTCCCTGTGTTCAAAGATTGGTGACTGTGGCAAGCATTTTGCATCACATGGGCTTTCATTTGAGGATATGAGCAGAGTTGTTTTGCAACATGTGTTTTAGCAAGGAAAAATGTGTTTAGATTTATGAGTACAGAGGGTTGTGTTTTGTGAATTGTGTCTTCATGTGACATGTGTTTATGGCACTGGAATATGGTGGCTACATTTAGTAAATGTGTTTAGACTACTGGTCATTTGGGTTACAGGATTGGCTTTTGTGTTTTAACATTTGAGAAAAACTGTAATGATAGCCATACATGTGTATACTTTTGCTAGGAGTGTGTTGGAAATTTGGTAATTGAGTGTTGTGTAGTGAATTGTGCCTACAGTTTTGCAAAGTGTGTGTTACAAAATTGCAAACTGAGTGCAAAGCAGTTTTTGTGCTTTTAGTTTTGCAAACTCAGTGAGTGGTTTTGCTATAAGTCTGAATAGTTTTAGATATTGTGCTACAGGAATCACAGTTAGGGTTTAAGCATTCAGAAAAAACTGTATTACAACAGCATGGCTCCCCCAGTAGACGAATCCAGGTGCTGAACTGATCTGCCTCCAGTCCAGACTTTTCACCAACTGCAAACATTTGGCAGACCATGAAACAAAAAAAATAAAATAAAACACAAGACCCAAGACTACTGAGCCAACAGAATCCTGTAAGAGAAGAATGGTAAAGAGTATTCCTTCCCCCCCCCTCTCTCACCATCTCTTCTCCCCTTTGGTTTTCTTTCTCTCCCTCTCTTTCTTTCATTCTCTCTCCCTGTCCTATCCCCCAGTCATGTCTGTCCCGTTTGTAGCAACTGAAAATAAAATAAATTCATAATTATAATAAAGGTCAATCAAATGGACCAATATGGCAAGGCCATGATGATCCACTTGGTAAAATAAATCCGCTTGGCATCTTTCTTGGCCTTAAGACAACAATTCTGATGGCTAAAGATCCAAACGGGACACAAAAAAAGAAAAAAGAAAAAAAGAGTATTCCTTTGCCTAAAGTACACAACTGGTCTCAGTTCCCAGACATTTATGGACTGTTGTTAAAAGAAGAGGTTGTGTCACACAGTGGTAAACATTCCCCTGTCCTGGTGTTTTTGAGACATGTTGCTGTCAAATTTAAAAAGCACTTTTTTTCTCAGTTTAAACACAGAATATTCTATTCTATTGTTAATAAAATATGACTCTAGGAGACTTGAAAATTATGAAAGTCTATTCTGTTTTTATTTACATTTCAGACAGCATCCCAACTTTTTGGAATTAGGGTTGTAGATATTTCCATGTCTTGCAATTATGCTGAATGCAGTGTAAAATTATTTTTAGCTAGTGCATCCAGTCTGCACTGACTCAGGATCTGGCAGCTCTAGCTTAGGCTCAGGATACACAGAGGTCACCAGCTGAGCCTGCAGAAACTCCCAAATACTCTCTGGGTAAGCACCAGGCGGAACAACAGTCAATAAATTTCAAATCTCAAGTTGAGTAGCCACAAGTGATACAATCTGTGATTCAATTCAATTTTATTTGTATAGCGCCTCTTACAGTAATACAAATGAAACCCCAAATATCAGACAACCACTCTATAAGCAAGCACCTGGCGACAGTGGGAAAGAAAAACTTCTCTTTAACAGGGAAAAAAACCTCTGGCAGAACCAGGGAGTGCAGCCATCTGCTGTGAGCGGTTGGGGGTGATGGGGTGAAATCAGGACTAAAGACGCACTTGTTCGAGTTTGCCAACTCATGTTTTCATAATTCTAAAACAAATGACATAGTCTCAATACGGTTACACCCATAAATGGAACACACAGTTTTATGATCTGCCGGCTCAGAAACAAAAAAATGCACAAATTAATTATTTGTGGCAATTTCAGACTGAAGTGATGCAGTGAGTAGCAAGTTTGTTTGTGAAGTGGCTTCTTCTAGCAAAAGATGAAGACACGGGATTAGTTCAAGGTTACTCGAGGCAAAAGTCGGATACACCCAGTCTCAGCAGACACACGCAGAGCGCAATGGCAGGAGCATCGTTTCCTCCTGGAAGTGAGCAGGCAAAAAAAAGGCTACAGTCCTCACCTTCTAAAGAGGCTGGGCTTGACATGACCACCGACGGACCGGGCAGTTGGAGGCTGGCAGCAGAGAGTTCATGAGTCCCAGAGCCAAGTCTAACAGGGCAGATGCCAGCTTGTCTGAGATAATCGAGATCACTGGCAGTTGACCCTAAATCTGTGCCATATTTCAAAAAACATGTTTATTTAATAGGAAACTGTATTTGAAAGTCCATTTTTAAAATGCTGGATCAAAGACTCAGGACCATGACATATGATCGTGAACCAGAGTATGGCCAATAATACACAGATGTTTTTATAATCATCGTGACCATAATGTTTCCTCAACATTGCAGACAGTTGAGTAGTTCGGTTGGAGCTGCCCTTTTTACATCATTCATCAATAAACCTTAACGTGACCAAAAACTGAGATGAGAAAAATCTGTTGCATATTCAAATATTTTCAGGAATGTTAATAAAGGTTTCATGTTGGAGGGGTGTGTGTTCTTGTATACCTGTAAGAACATAAAACAAGCGTAGAGTTTGTTCTGGCAATCCAACACATCAGGCTACAATCCGATCTTTAAGTCTGACGTCATTAACCGTGTCTGAGCCCAAACTCAGCTGCAGGTCCATAAGTCAAACGATCACTGCGGCATCACTGAGAGTTAAAAAAACTGTCCAAATCCTTTCATCTTTAATAAAATGATCAGTGTGGCCGCTCTACCAGGTTTAACAATTAAGTTTAACATCCAGGCATCCATTAAAACAGAATTCATGAAATTTAACGGAGATAGAAGTTAGCAGGAAGTTAGCTCACTAGTTTCCATCTAAATATAATATACCATGTTCTGACTGAGAGATTTCTGAAATATCCGACATAAATGGAGACAGGAAACTAAACAGCAGTGATGTTTGTAGGGTTACTGAAGTTTGGCTAGCTGGTATATAATGATGTGCTACGTGATCGCTAGCGACACAGCTATGTTAGCATAATGTAAACAGTGAAACTAAGTTTTTTCTACTCGATAAAAGTTAACGTGACGGTTAGAGACAAATGCAGTCACATGGATGGAGGATGCTGTAAGCGGACCAAACTTCAGCCAGGAGAACAACTGAGATAATCTGCTGCATGGTCTGGGCTGTAGTAACATTGTAAGGGTTTAAAAACTTAGCTTTAAAATGGATAGCGGTAATAAGGCCAACAGTGATCACTGACTGTTTTTAGATTAAATAGAACAAGAGACAAAGCATTAAAAAAGGTTAAAAACACAGCAGCCTTATTAAACACAGAGTAGTTTGGACCCAGAATCAGAATTTATCACGTCATCACTTAAAGACCAGATACCAGCAAGATCAACTAATATCAATGCAACCCACATCAGTTGACGGGCTCAGCTGATACCTTTCTGCAAGTCCAATTGGTTATCTTATTTGAGGTGTGCTATTTAAGCAGCTTTAGTCTGTCCACAGTTGCTGCACATCTGCAAACGGTCTAGAAAGCCACCTTCCTTCATGTTGTATCTGACGCGTACCATATCATGTCATGTCATATCTACTGTCTGCTCTGCGCATTGTCGTGCTGCCAAACTCCCTGTCTCCAAATTTTGTTTATGCACGAGAAATGTACATGCCATCAAATATAAGTAACTGCAGATGGAAGCATCACCTCTACTGTAACTTTGAACTCCAGTAAGTGAAAATAAAATAAACAATAAAAGGTGAAAAAAAAACAAACAAAAAAAAACAAACAAACTTTGAACTCCTAAGAAACAAATACTGTTTCTTTCTTTACATTCAAGGAAAAAAAATTATTATTTTTTATTTGGTATCTGTGCCGGTTCTCATAGTCCCAAGAGGGATTTCTTTGTGTCTTTGTGTAATTAGATTAAGTTAAGTGATGTCATTCCACAATGTAATATAAAAATGTTATACGGAGACCAAAAGGGAAAGCCTTATCGCTCTCTTAAACCCTTTGGAGGAACAAATAAGAATGTTTTGGAAAGCAGAATTCGGCCTGAGGGCCATTGATTGAAAAGCCTAATTAAACCAATGACGCACGAAAACGAATCTGAGGTAAGATGTGAGCTGTAGCCTGGAGCTGCTTGCCAGAGGTCATTAAAAGCCTTTAAATTTGGATTTCCAAAAAAGAGAGAGACACTTTTTGTGTATTTTAGTCAAAGCCACAAAAATAAACATTAACCATACTGAATGTTTTCTCTGGATTCAATGATTCTAGCATTTTCAAAATGTCATTGCTGTTAATGCACCAGTACAGCAGACCCCCTCCGGTCGTTCCAACATTCGGAACTGACAGACTGCATCCATTAAGTTTATTTTAACACTTCATGCAGCGACTTGCCATGTGGGGTGGAGGTGGAAGCGGGGGGTGATATGAGTTTCCCTGTCAGGCTGTTATTTTGTATTTCTCACTCAACTCCTTCCTTGAATCCGTTTGAGGGAAGACTCTCCAAACATCTGCCCTATTGTACCTAGAGTCATCACATTGGCGCTAGGACAGGAGGCTGTGCTCGTCTTTAAAGGTGTTCAGATGCTACTTCATAGGAAGTAATTTGTTTAGACCATGCTGAAGTCATTAATGGGCACATCTGATAGTAACTATCAATTCCCAGGAAAAGCACTGAGGAAAAGTCAAAATGTTCATTTTTCCCTTTCCAACATTGAGTCCAGCAGTTTTACTTTTTTCTTTCTTTCGTCTTTTATCTCTTGTGTAAAATTGAGGCTCTTATTAAATTATTATTTTGGCAAACACTGATTTGACTACATATCTGACAGATAAAGAAGGAGATGGAGGAAATAAATACATAACTTCTTGTTTATTGTTTGTTTTTTAGCCACAGCAGGTAACTTGACATATGTGCGTCTCTCTTCCCAGTTTCAAACCAGAAATATTTCACTGGTTAGGCAAATGACTATGGAGCAACTTTTTTTTTTTTAAATATAGTGAAAATAATGAGGTCTTGACAGCCAGGAAAGAACAAGGAAGAGAAACAAAAGCATTTGCTTGCTGCTGATTAATGTCAAACATTTGTTTCTTTGCTCTTGCCCCCCCCCCCTCTGTTTTTAAAAGATGTTTATAATTACCCACAAACGTTAACATACCAGGGTAACAATACAAATACACGAACTGAACTCAAACAACATGTTATAGCATAAAATGGTCATATACCCATTCATTATTCATAAAAGAGAAGTACACAGGCAACTGCATATTATTTAATTAGCTTAATGGGCTAAAGTCCTGTTCAAATCCTTAGCATCCACCAGAGCTATAGCAGTAGGCTTACATCCACCCCAATTTTAATGCAAGAACTATAAGGACAAAGTCACTGGACATGATTTGAAAAGTTTGATTTACCAATTAATGGAAGTGTGTTTGTTTAGCTTGTGATTACCAGGACACCAGTGTGCTTGTTTGAATGTGAATGCTGCAATCAAGTGAAGACAGTGGCTGAAGACCATAGCATGTCCACTATTATTGCATTATTGATATTGAGCAACAAGATAGTGTTAAAATGGCAATAAGAGGGAGTCAGTCTGCTATCAGTTTGTAAGTCTGTTGGGTCAAGTCGGCAGTTAAACAGAAACTCTCATGATTCCAGCTACAACCTCCCAGTTATAAAACATACATTTCTCCACAAATAGAGACGTGATCACAATCTGTCTGCATTTAGAGATTAGATTGTGCACTGCAAAACTCAAAATCCTACGTATCTAATTATTAATCTAGTATTTGTCTTATTTGTTCTCAAAATAATCTTGTCATATTTAAAATAAGACACACTCAGCTACAGAGTAACATTTCAGTAAGATATAGGGACTTGTTTTTAGACAGTGCATCTTGAAACTGGAGAATTTTCACTTGTTCCATTGGCAGATTTTTTTTACTTAATACAAGATATTTTTGCTTGAAATAAGTGAAAAATCTGCCAGTGGAATAAGTGAAAATTCTCCAGTTTCAAGATGCACGACAATTATTTTGACAACAAATAAGGTTTAAGAAAAAGAAGATGTCCCAAGTCTTGGGAACAAAAACAATGACTTAGATGAGCATTCCCAAACAACACGCATTTTTACCTACAACATGGTAGGTGATTTAGACCTCACAGGGTTACTGAAAAACACAATATTAAAGTTTGACAGTTCATACCTGCAGTGTGTCAAACAGCTAGAAGTCACAATTGGAGCCGTGACCCCCCCTTTGCCTTAACACACACAATCTCTGTCTTATGTAATCATGTATATGTCAAGATTACGTGCTGTGTATGTGCAGTGTGGCTTATTTCCACACTTGGGAGCCATATAAAAAGCAATCCATTCGCCGCCCTCCCACCCTTGTCACCTTTTATCACACGTTATTTATGGCTGCATAGAAACTCTGCAGCTACATTATACTTATTTACGCTCACTCTACCAGCACTTTGAGAAAAGAAGCCATGAATTAGAGGCCGACACACACTCTCACACACCAGGCACAGGGAAGTGTTGTAAAAAAAGAAAAAAGAGAGAGCAGGGGAAACACAACACACTTGTGCTCTCACTCCCATTTGCCCTCAGGTCTTGTGAATGTAAGGAATTCACAGCGAGGGGTGGAGGGGAAAAAAAGCTGTTTGCTAGTGCTGCGTCTGCTGTTGTGCAGATGGAGAGATGTGCTATGCAAAGTCACACACACACACACACACACACACACACACACACACACACACACACACACACACACACGCACACACACACACATGCAGCTGGCAGGAGGCTTTTGAACCAAACACATACACAGTGCGCATACACACTGGATTCATCAGTGCACACAAACGCAGATGAAACACAAAAATAAGTGTTTGCAAATAATGCCCAAATATGCAGAAGCACACACACACAAAGCCACATACAAAGCGGGAGGCCTCGCAAATAAAACCTTAGATGCTTCTCATCCAGCATGTTCTAACACAAACTAACTGCCGTAAGGCAACACAGTCAGGTCACGTTTTCAAACTTTGTTTAATAATAATGATTTTAATAATTTACCTGGAAGCAATTATTTGCATGGTTTAGGAACGGGAATGATTACATCCTCTTGTCTTTTGTCATAATTTGCCATTTTCCCTGTGATTTGTGCAAACCAACTTTGTTGTTAGATCGGTTTTAAGTTGGGTGTGTGACGTAAGGGGTGATTCAAAGACAGGACTTGAATGCCATCCAAGGACAGGGAACAGGGCTGTTTCTTAGAGCCGGATTACCAGCTAGGCAAAGCTGGGTAAGCTATCCAATGGTTCCACATCATGGACCCAGAAAGTGATTTTTTAGACTGAGATCATTTGAGTAACTGTAAATTCATTAAAACTTTGCATACAGTGGAAAAGAAAGTCTTTTCTGCCAGCCCCTCTATTTTGTGGCTCTGGTTTAGTGTAGGGCTGAATTGGTGACAAAGGGCAGCCCTGGCAGAGCCCATCATCAAGTTTTTTCCCCACATGCTTAGTTTCATTTTCACCTGTTTATTACTTTCAGTTTTACTTGCTGGTGAGGGTTAGACATTTAAGGATTGGGAAATGATTGTGGTTTAGGTTTAAAAGCACTGCATACTGGCAACCCTTGAAGTTAAAAAATAATGAGTTGGGAATGACAATCTAATCACACTAACGCCATAACCCAGAGCATCACCCACTGCTGCCATAAAGCACCAATGGACCATTCTATAGTAACATTTGTGGGTTCACCTACATTGAAGAACTCATATGGTTGAAATGTGAATTCTTATGGTGCTACTGACTAGTCTTTCCTAAAAGAAAACCTCTAGTGTCCAACTTGACGTAACACTTCAAAATCCTCCCTGTGTAGTTCCCATACACTTGCAACACTATACACCAAAGCATGTCACCAATGTTGTTTTGACTGTTCCATGACGTCTTTACGGGGAGTCAGTGTGAAGAAATGTAGTATAAGAAGTTGATCATAAAATGTAATCAGGAGAGATTTAAATTCCACCACAGAAGCTCTTCTGTACCTGACCTCTGATATCCTTTTGGAGGGGGAGTTAATCAGAGAAGATAATTGCCCCACAGGGGTCAATAAAGTACAACAAACTCAGGGTTTTTGGGTAGCTTTTCCCCTCAAGTTCCTGTCGTACTTGTTTCCATGAGTGCTGGCTTGTGTTCACTGAACCCAAGTGTGGTGGAAAGTTAAGTGAGAACACAAGCGTCTTTCACAGAACACCTTGGGAAGTTTACTTTTCATGCATGTTTGTGTGTTTTCGCGACAAAGAGAGGGAGCTGTTGTGGGCGAGAGAGCTCTCAGTAGGCAGTTTGCAATAATGTATACAGACACACTTTCACTTGTGTAAAAAGAAGGAAGCACATTAACCTTAATTGCATCTGACTTTACTCTACTGACCTAGTGAAGATAAGGAAATGTTAACATCAACAACAGGAAAAGTATGTTTTCACTGAGACTTCAGATATGCCAGCACTCGAAGTTGCAAAAGATGAAAATGCACAGTATGTGACTCAAGAACTGAGCAGCAGAACTCTTTATCCTGCAATCAGTGGGGATCCAAGAAATAAAACAAATGGAAACTCTGCTAAATCGTTTGCTGCTATGCAATGTAATGTTTTGGCTCCAAATATTGCCTGTGGGCAGCAGCATGAGGCTAATTGAGCAGTTTAATGTGGACTGTCTTACATCACTGATGCTGTCTCTTTCTCTCTTTGTGAAAACATTGTAAAAACCACTTTTGATGATTTTCATGTCTTAACATGAAAGCAAGGATTCGTCTCTGTGGACTGAGAAAAATACACAGCGAGCGCTGCCGCTGTCTCAAGCCTGACTGAATATTTAGTTGTTGTTTTAATTCAGTAACTGGTACCAGGGTAGTGCAATTGCTGCCAAAGCAGAACACACTTTTACAGGTGAGTAGTTCTTATTTGTGGGAAACGCGTGAAACCTCCTGGGGAAAAAACAACACATGAAGAATGAGTCACACTGATCCCAACACATGCCAACATTTTGTTATTATCAAATCAGCATCAACAGCACAGGATTTCAGAAAGTGGCTTTCTGGGGGAGGTTTCACTGGTCACAGTGCACTACCCTGGATACAGCAGAGGTCACAAAACCTTTATTTTAGGTATGATGCTACTCAGTCATGTAATGATTATGTGAATTTTAAGTACCTGGTTCATTTACTTATTTATTTTACCATGAAATAGTTTAAGCTACAGACTGTACAAAACTATCCTATAATTTCTACACTGCATAACAACTATTACTATCTTTTTTAAATGGCCAGATGCTGAATCCAAAAGTTCATCCACTTAATAATTTTCTCAAAGATTCAACAAAATTGCAACAGTATCTGTAATCTAATAATAACTGGAAAAAAATTTTAGCGAATGAGAACAGATTTCAGGCAGGCTGACATCTATCTTGTGAAACTTTTCATCTTTTCATGGTGCAAAAAAACCTAAAAAACAAAGATCCCCCTTTTTTATGACATATTTATACAAAAACATATAATTAGTTAAAGAACATTTAAATGATAAAAACGGAGACATTTCATGCCTGAACCTAGTTAACATTCAACATTTGAACGCTTTCTTCCACAGTGTGTTTCTTGAACGTAAGCAACCAAAGACAGATCTGTAAGAAAACTCTTGCGGTTGGTTGCGCCCCATAATTGAGGTGTTTATTGGTAGTTATTTGCCCTAAAATGTAGGAGAACTATTTGAAATTACAATAATGGAGGTCATTATTGGGATCTCACATTCTGTCTCAGTCCCATTAGCAACCACGGGCTGGCTAAGCATACACATACAGTAGTAATCTAAATATACAGATACAGTAGTATATTCAAGCCCTTACACTCAAATACACACACACACACACACACACACACACGGGGACTGTGACAGGTAAATGAACACTACCACGATTACTAAGGAAGATAAAGTTATTTTCTCATTTCCTTTCCTTCACTCCACCCATGTGTATACCATCCTGTCAGGAATCTGTGACATTACTCAAATACTTCTTTAAACATTTAAATGGTGAGATGAAAATAATCCTGTTTAGTACTTTGTGAACGTTCACATTCATTTATCTATTTTCAAGTGCTAATAAGGGGTTGGTCTGCAACTGCAGCTATTTCTGCAAAGCAGCCCAAACAAGTTCTTCAGCTCTTCCGTCAAGATCTTGGAGCACTCATAGGGTACACGAGTTGTTAAATGCTCATCACTCTTTTCTTTGTTATTTACAAATTAAATATCTTTAAAGACAGAGAATAACGAAGGCCTGAACTTTACTTGGTAAGTGACAAAGCAAAGCTCTCTTCTTTGATGATGAAGCCCAGAGTAAGGTAACTGCTGTTTGGTAAGGATGAGATCCAATGACTTGGCCAATCTAAGCTGAAAATTATTCATTATTTTTAATATAACATTTTTTTTTCATTTATTCTTCTTTATTTTTTAAACAAGTTTACATACTTTTTAAAAAAGCAAAGCTAACTTATCACATTTTACAGTGTACTGTTTGCACTGGCTGCGTTCCTGAAAGGGAAAGATTGTCAGACCACAGATTCTACCCAGGTACATTGAGTACCATTTGCAAAATGCAATGTAAATACACTCAGTTCTATTCACAGACTTGCTGTAGTATAAATAAGTTGGCAGAACATTTGGTATATGCACATATTAAGAAATAAAATTAAAGAATCTCAAAGCAGCTTCGGCCTAGACTAATCACTGGCTAAATCTGGCAAAATGATGAGCCGAGGGATTTCAGTGTATGTTGTTTTTAACTTGAAGCCCAAGATTCCTTTCTCTTACTAGGTGTGAACTTGTAAGCTGCACAGGCTCAACAATACCATATGGCTGCTGAAATCATGTTACTGTCATCAAGAGTGTTTCTGTGAAGCAGATAATCTGTGGATGTGAACTGAGACGTGAAGAAACCCATTCCTGTATTATCTTAAATTACATATGACTGATGAAAAATGAATGCATATCAAAACGGAGTGTTTTATGCAATTCGGTGACTACATTAGTGTCAGTATGTGTTAAAACATGTTAACAAATTGTTTAGTTTAGCACATTCCAACAACTTCTCTAGTAAAATATGCAAGGCAAGGCAAGGCAAGTTTATTTGTATAGCACAATTCAACAACAAGGTGATTCAAAGTGCTTTACAGAGACATTAGAAACAAAAACAAATAAAAAAGCATGATTTAAAATTGATTAAAACAAGCAAACAAACAAACTAATTAACAAACAAACAAAACAGTATATAAAATCAAAACAGATAAAATCAGTAGTTAAATGTAAGTTTTGAAATTTAATCTTAAAAGTGTGGATTTGGTGCTATGCAGTGTTTTATAAGCAATGTGAATAATCTAACAGACTAACCGCGTGAGATTACGCGACATGTTACGCCTCGGGAGTGAGAACGCTCTGGTCAGTAACATCTTGGAAACCTCTTGGCAACCACCTGTTGCTAGGGACATAAGGTGTGTGTGTGATTCTCTACCAGCTGGCAAAAAAATCTCCTTATGATTACTTTAGCTATTGTTGTGATTTTGTAGTTTGAATGACGTGTTTAGTGACATGTCTACAACAACACTGTGTAGCTATTCTCCGAACTTTAGCAAAACTGTGACAGAAACCAGAAATGGAGACCATTTGCCTTCAAAGCAAAACTTGCTGAGGTACAACGCAAACTTTAAACATGAACTGTTTCCATTTTCAGTTTGCATCGCAGTTTATCAAGTTGTACAATTGCTCGGCTAATAGTTAGTATTTGCAGACGAACATGAAAAACAACAGGCAACCATGGCAATCTGTTAACAACTAAAAGCAGTCACTAGGAAGTTTGGTGCAGCACTTTCTCTGCAACCAATTTGAACAAGCAAGAACTAGCAGCTTCCAGGAACTACTCCCAACTATTTGGGGAATACGTTTCCCTAGCAATCGGTGGTTGTATCTCTGTGGAATGTATGGTGGCTAGTTTATACATTTATGCATTTACAATATGGTGGCTACAGTATGTGTTTGTGTGAGTGTGTGTTTGTGACTGGCAGGCTCAGCTGTGTTTCCACCAGGTTAGCGACACTGTAATTCAGCCAGGAACAGAGCAGTACTCGTGCCATTCGAGGACAGATAGAGCCAATTACTGAAGAAACAAAGAACACACTTTCACATTTCCACATGATAGGCTGCCAACATACACAGTGGCCATATTAATCATATTTAATGTGCTACAGGAAATTTCCCATCACGCGAATGTGTGTGATCTTTCATCAGTTTGCACCCCACAACCCTACTTGTCCCAGCTAATTTTAACCAACCTCACTGGTTGCCCCAGAAAGTCGCTGTGAGAAGTCTGTCTTTAAAAAGCTGTCTTTTACTTTATTACTTTACTTTGCCTTTTCCCACAATGCCTTTTGCATTGGCCTCTGTTTTCTTTTCTTTTAGGTCACACACTGATGCAGTTGTGAAGTTGACCACTACGGTTTTGCTCCACAAGTACTTGTGTAGGATGTCTGGGATATTGCATCTCATCTGATGTGAGTTTGTTCTGTCCTTCATGTGGCACCGCTTCACAGCGTTGTTTCAGAAACACAGAGTTATATTTTGAAATCTTGGAATAATTTTCTTCCTTCCTGCAATCCTCATCTGCTTCATGGAGCTTGACGGGTTTTCCATTAAATATAGAAATAATGGTTATTTTAAGCAAGACTGAATGGAGAGATGCTACTGGGACACTTTGTGAGTGTGATCAGTAGAGGTGAATGGAGCAATCCAAATATCAATATTATCGATGCCAACACTGACAGTTTCAGATCGATACGAGCCAATAGGATCGATATTTGATTCCTGTCCACCAAGTTCAGTATGTAGTTTAATGAATTGTGTTTAATAACTTGTTTTGTGATTGTTGTTTTTTTGAAAACCCCACTATGAAAAATGTCTGAACCTTTTTGTTTTGACTGTTACGACTAGTTTATTTATAGCCTATAGCACTGACACAAATGTGCTTTAAAGACAAACACATTTACATTCCAGGTCTCCAAGAAACACAGTTTCAAAACACGCTCAGAAAGCTGTGCTTTTGATGTATTAACTAATTATTGTGGAAGGTAAAATCACTGTGATTTATTGGTCAATAAAATTTGCAAATGAATAACAATTCATCTCATAAATCATGACACGCTGCTCTCTACATAACCCTCCCTTTTATAGATTAAAAGCATCTGTATCATTAATACTGGCCCTGTATTTACTTGTTATGTGTAATGTAAATGTAATGGTTAACATTGTACTTACATGGAAATTTACATGCACACTTTAACAAATATCTAGTCAAATTACTTAAAGTCAGCATTTTGTGCATAAATACTTTTTTGAGTGTGTGGCCATCACTTTAATGTAGCCACTGGTAATCAAAACAAGTCATCCAAATCTATATGGAGTTTCTCATTTGTTCACATGAAAAGATTAGTCTATTCATCATTAAGTCGATGCATTCACAAAGAAAACTTTTGTTTGCTTCAAAGCCTTCTATCTCATTGCAAAAATGCCATCTTTAGCTCATTTTTTGGCAATTATTATATTGATCAAAGATTTAATCTATTGATCAATATATCAATCAGTGTTCAAAACAGTCAGAACAGAACAGAAGTTATTCAAATATGTGCAGAGCAAACGTTTTACTATAAATTGTAACGTAGCTGTTAGCTGAGTAAATGCTCTATAACTAAACTCAAAAACAACAACAGGCGAATACCACAGCAGAATAACTACTGTGCACATACCTGCAAGTCAGTGCATTCAAGCACACACAAGTGCTTCCTTCCACTGGTCATATACTGACTCATAGCACATGACGGGAATAAAAATTAATGTGAGACACGAAAATGTAAAATTAAAGAGATAACTAAAGTAATAACATAAAATGAAGCAGATGAATGATGAATGAATTGCTTTGTGAAAAACCAAAAGCCATGCTCACTCTTTCAATCAAACTGCTCTACTGGCAAAAGACCTCCCAAAAGCTCACATACTCTACCGGATTTGGAAACATTTCCTGTGTTCAAGTTTGTGGAAACAGTTCTCCTCGGGGATAATTGAGCTATTATTGTTGGCCTCTCTGAATTTTGGATACATACAGTGGGTCCAAAGTCAGAGACCACTAATGATGATATGTCTATTTTGCATATGTTTTGAATTTCACAGACATTTTTTCATTACAAATGATAATATCGGCTTAGCAATTTTGAGAAACAAGAAAAATGCAGATAAGCAGATATTTTTGGAAAGTATTTGATTGTTTCTTTTAGCTTTAATGACAGCTTGCACTCAAGCTGTGTGAACAAAACTGTACAAAACCTGAGCAAGCTTTGATGTCTAAATGATGATGGAGTGACTGAGAGAAGAATGTGCTTAGACTGCATCTTCCTGTTGTAGTCCTGCAAAGTTGATTTCTGTTTGGGCTTATTGTTTTGCTTTACCACCGAGATACAGGCCACTGGGTGAAGTATATCTCTGAAGGACAGAGCCTTATCACTCTTTGGTCAAGGAGAAGAGATTACTTCAGGGTAATCAAAACACTCCTATCTTTGATCTCGTTGTCTCATTACATGATTTTCACACATGAACTTTGTGAATGTTCACATTTTTGGGAGAATCCGGATGTTGTCGTGTCTCTCACAACAGGAAACAGGAACCACTGGAAATAATGTGGTGTTAGGTGAGGGAGCTGTCTCACTAAGAGGTCAGTGCACTGGAACATTAGCAGCACTCCTTTCTGGCATCTGTTTGCATCAGAGCTCTTCTAAGGCAATGACAAAAAAGGTGGTAGAAGTATAGGTTCCTGGGGAATATTATACACACTGCTTGGCTCCATGACCCACTCTGTAGGAACCTACATAGGAAAAAGAAAAGACTGAAATTTTTTTTTTTTTTTAGACTGACACCTAAGAATGTTATCTGGATCTGTGCACACTAAAAAATGTCAATTTTATAACCTAATTTGGGAAATTCTCTCTCTCTCTATGACTGGTGGTTCTATAGATGAGGTACTTTCATTACAATGATCATTAAAACTTGTTAACTTAGGTCGACCCCTGAGGTGATAATGAGACAGCTGCCAAAGAAGGACTTTGGTACAAAGCTTTAGTCTAACCATGGATTTGACACAGACAAAGTCCCCTTTGTTTACACTGACTTCTGAAAATGTATCCATATTGGGCCCAGGCATGAGTATCATTCGAATCCTGCTTCAGTGAAAGGAAATATAAGCTTTTGTACAAAGAATTAGGTTGGTTAATGCCACAAATGATTCCCTTTTTTTTTTTTTTTTTTTTTCGCCTGTCCCATTTGGTTCTTTAGCCATCAGAATTGTTGTCTGAAGACCAACAAGGATACCCAATGGATTTACTTTGCCAAATGGATCATCGTGGCATTGCCGTATTGGTCCATTTGGTCGATCTTTGTTTTTATTATTTATTATATTTTATTTTCAGATGTTACAGACGGGACAGACATGAGTGAGAGATAGGAAAGGGAGAAAGAAAGAGGAAGGAAAGGAAAAACAGAAGGGGAGAGGGACAGTGAGAAAGGGGGGGAGAAAAAAAATAAAAATCTCCTGGATCACCTGTTGAGAGAAGAATAGAAAACAAGCAAAAAAAAGACAAAAAAAAAGAAACAAAGCAACATACTAAACACAACACCATCGCATTAATCTAGCTAAGTGTAAACAGCAGTAAATACTAAATATTCAATGTTGTTGTGCAGCACGCAGGACAGATGTGCTTCGAGGTAGCAGCCAAGAAAGGTGTAATTTGGGTCTACGAGCAGTGAACACCCATGTGCATACCTGTGTGGATCAGCGCGCTTGTATTCCAAAGGTTTCTTCATGTAACGATCTGCTAGGGAGTGTGGGGGGGCCACAGCCCCGTCCTCCAGGGTGTGAAGCAGGTATGGAGGAGATCAAAACTCCAGACATCCAGAGGCCCCCAGAACACAAGAAACCATGGAAGACCAACAGAGGGGCAGCCGCGCCACTGTTCCAGTAAGAGCTGAGGAGAGTCCCAGATGAGGGTTCACTCAGCAGCCGCGGAGCAGAAGCCAGGGGGAGTTGCAGTGACGCGCCCGTGAGCTCCGCCGGCCGCCAGCTGTGCCTGAGTGACCGAGCCCCAGGCCGAGAGGCCGGGGGCACCCCACCCCCGAAGGGGCCCGAGCGAGCCCCAGGCTCCAGGCCCCGATAAGCGGCCGCCAAGGAGTGAGCCGGTGTGTACCTGGACGCCCACCCCCAGACACAAAGAACCACCAACGCACCGACACCTGAGGGAGTCCGCCACCGGCAGGGGAAGTGGTGGTAGGTGGACATAGGCCTCCAAACCTTGGAGGGCCTGAGGTGTCCCCAGAGGTGGCGTCTGATACCCAACCTGACATATAGACACAGACATACAGGCACACACAGACACAAACATCCATTCCCCCCCTCATGCTCTCATATGCACTTACTCCACACTCAACCAACGTGGAGACAGACATAAAGAGTCGCTGTACACACGATCACACTCCCCAAGCGTACTCTACAAACCGGGTCTAGGTACCCTTGCCCCTGGAGGGGGGAACTGCACCCAGACCCAGGTGGTGTTACCCTTTTCCCTGCGGTGGGGAGAGGCAGACCACCCCGACTCCGTAGCAGCAGGGAGGCCCCACACTCCAGACCGCAGTCGGACGGCCAACTCCACCTAGCCCTCCCGCTCCAGCAGGCCGCAGAGAATGGGGGTGAGAGAAGACTCCAAACCTCCCTCCACCCGCTCATTGTAGTGTTGATGCATGTGTGTTCTAAGGTGCAATTAAAACCCAGGAGGGCATGGAGCTACCTGCCAAGGAGCAGCAGGTAAGCGCATAGTCCCTCCTGATAGCCCTCAATGACTAAGTGTATTTAAAATTGAGAGGTGGGCAACGACGCCAGGGGTGAGGTTTATACCCTGATGGTAATTTGGACTCCGTGATTGTGCCCACCCCCAAGATCCTATATGTATGTGTAATGAGAGAGTGTGAATAATGTGAATGTCTAAGTTGTGGGATAAAATTGAGGCAGAGGCAGCCAGAAGGGGACAGAGGGGGGGTAGCCTCCTCTGCACCCTGGTGACATACCCCTACTCCAAGGCCCTGCATGTGTGGGTGGTTGTGGTGGAGCGGGAAGAGAGAGGCAGCGGGAGATGGGGAGGGAAGGAAGGGAGGGGCAGGTAACCCCTCCCTGGGGCCAGCTCCCCCGCTGACCCCAGTAGGCACTCCCACACTCCGCGACCCGCCAGGGAAAGGGGGCCCAGGCCCATCCAGACCGGGGCCCAGTGCAGCAGCGCCCCCCGGCCCCACAGAGCCCGGGACAGTCCACCCAACCCCACCACAGAGAAAACTGCACCCACCCCACCATCCACTCATCTTCCAGACTACATAAGACAGTAAACGCCCAGGCTGAGATCTTCCTCCACCTCTCCTGTATCTCCCCCTCCTGCAGAGAGAGTTCCTGAAGAGAGGAAAGCTCCTGCAAGATGTGACCATCTCCCCTACCAGTTGAAGAGCCCCCCAGGCGGTTCGACGCACCGGCGGCACCCTGCTCCAGGGCCGGGCCCCCATGCACCCACCCGCCCACAACCCCGGCAACACACCAACCAGGATCCAAGCCCCCGAGGCCCGGCCCGGGCCCCAGCCCAGAGACGGAGCGCCCCCAGAACCTCACGCCCATCCCGGACCCACCCAGGGCCAGCCAGGCTACCAGGTCAGTAACCCACGTCCGTCAGCACAGACCCTCCCCTAGCCCCGCTGCACGCAGCCGCGAGGAAACAGTCACCTGAGAGCCAACAGAGCCCCTAACCGGACATGACCGCTACCCCGGGTTGAGCCCCCCAAGGAAGATGCCTCCGGGGAACCCCCCGACGCCCTAAGCCTGTCCCTACCCCCACACCAATCACAAAAGTGAAGGTGGGACCAAATTATGACCCCCCCACCCCCACTAGGTGATGGAGCTGATAAAAGGAGTCCAGAGCAATTGATCTGATGTGGTGGCAGAGGCTGTATCAAAACTAATGTAATCTAATAGATAATTTCTATATTGGTTAGAATTAAGATTATTTTTATTTTTCCAGTTCATGAGGACTGTTTTCTTGGCTATGCATAGGGCAGTGAAAACCATATGGGCGATATTCTTTTCTGAAGTGACATTATCTAAGCTGCCCAACAAACACACTAAGGGGGAAGTTGGAATGTTACATTTCAGACACTTTGATAAATCTTCACATATCTCGCGCCAAAACTTTTGCACTGGTGGACAGAACCAAAGAGCGTGGATGTAATTGTCTGGTGTATTGCCTTGACAGTGTGAGCAGTTGTTGGAAGATGTAAAGCCCATCTTGAACATCCGATGACCTGTATAGTGCACTCTATGTAGTATTTTGTATTGTATTAATTGCAGACTGGGATTTTTAATTAATTTAAAGGTTTTTAAGCAAATCTGAGACCAGAAGTTTTGGTCTAAGCTGACTGATAAATCTGCTTCCCACTTTGCAATAGGAAGGGATATTGATTCATCTAATTTAGAAAGTGTTCTGTATATTTTAGATAATAATTTGGGGGATTTAAGAGTAAGAAAATGTGCCGCACTTAGTGGTGTTTGTAATTCAACTTGACTGAGGTTAAATTTCTTTTTTACTATGGATTTAGTTTGTTGATATTCTAAAAATCTTGTCTTGTTGATCCCATATTGTGCAACTAGTCTGTCAAATGGAATAAATTCTGTTCCCTCTAATATATGTTCTAAGTATTTAATTCCTTTACAACTCCATTCTGGGAAATTAATCATATTATTGTTTTGTAATATGTCAGGGTTATTCCAGATAGGTGTACGTTTGCATGGGATTAATGAAGACTCCGTTATTTTTAGAAACTCCCACCATGCTGTCAGAGAAAAGCTGATGTTGATACTTTTAAAGCATTCATGTCTTTTGATGTTTGAGCTAATAAATGGTAGGTCTGAAATCTCTAGATCCTTGCATAGTGCCTGTTCAACATCTAGCCAGGGCTCAACTAAGAAGGTATGTTTTAACCATTCTGAGATGAACTGAAGCCTGTTGGCTAAGAAGTATTGGTGAAAATTAGGCAGATCTAATCCTCCTCTATCCTTGGTTCTTTGTAGCGTTTTTAAGCTGATACGCGGGGGTTTATGTTTCCAAAGGAATTTGGAAATATATGAATCCAGAGATCTGAACCAATCTTGTGATGGTTTGTTAGGGATCATCAGAAATAAGTAATTTATTTTTGGCAAGATCATCATTTTTATAGTGGCGACCCTTCCCATGAGTGATATGGGTAAAGATTTCCATCTAGTCAGATCGCCTTCTACTTTCTTTAGAAGTGGGATGTGGTTTAATTTGATTCTTAACACTGACTGCTGACATAGAATTAGTGCCAAGTGTATACTGTTTCAGAATCCTCAAACTATGTGATTATTTCGAGGTTTACAAGAAAATATAACAGACATCGTATTTGGCCTCATAATTGTGGATACATGTAGCCATATTTCCACTGCAGGACATCAGGGCAACCACGAAGTGGCACAAATGTTTACAGGAAGGGCTCTAATTCTGGTGAATCTGTTGAATCACCTCTCAGTGTGGATTCGGGAGACAGACACCCTTAAGATTAGGCTTAAAACTTTCCTTTTTTATTTACCATATAATCAGAGCTGGATGAGGCGACCCTGAATCCTCCCTTATTTAAACTGTAAGGGGCCTAAGCTTCTGCGAACCCCCCATGATGCACTTAGCATCTCTTCTTCACTCACCTTCTTTCACTCTGTTTGTTTATCACTCTGCTTTTAATCATTAATTATTATTAATCCCTTCCACGGTGTGGCTTTGGTTCTGTGTTCTTCTTCTCTCCTCCAGTATCTGCCAGAGGTTTCCTCCTGTTAAAGGGGAATTTTTCCTTCCCACTGTCACTAATTGTTTGCTCATAAATAGGTCATCTGATTGATGGGGCGCTCTCTGTATTACTGAAGGGTTTTTACAATAAATTGGAGGCAACTATTGTTGTGATTTGGTGCTATATAATTAAAACTGAATTGAACAGTTCTATATTTCTATGTTCCCCTATGTTCTTATGTACTTCATTCAGTGTTTCAAATACATTTCTATTTGTCTCTAACAGAAAGATGAACATTGTTTACTGAGACAATGGGGCATGTACTATTGTGTACACAGCATGCAGCTGAGGACAATTTGGCTTAGTATGAGATCCCTTTTAAACACAGTGTAATTGTTGCAGAGCAGATTAAGATGAATGACACAGTAAACATCCAGTGACACCGAAGAACAGTTTGCACACGAAGTTTGCGGCTTTGGTTCTGTTATCAAAGATTTTATTACAGCTGGAGACTGCAGGCTTTACTGTAAAACTTTGAAGCATGCTAAACAAAATAGCGGTTAGTTTTATATACTATGTACTTTGCAGCCCACATGTGCTCAGAGTAATGCTATGCATAAACGTGCCCCAAGAAAAGGAGGAAGAAAGTGGTGGAACCATGCCAGCAAAATATTTATTGGCACCACAATTAGCTTCAGTGT
Source organism: Aulonocara stuartgranti (assembly GCF_965226115.1). Taxonomy (NCBI): domain Eukaryota; kingdom Metazoa; phylum Chordata; class Actinopteri; order Cichliformes; family Cichlidae; genus Aulonocara; species Aulonocara stuartgranti. The sequence goes on along the minus strand of NC_138956.1, from coordinate 13,977,290 downwards.
GGCGTTCTTATTTGGCTGCATACTGTACTTACACACCTACACACTGTACACAACATTACTAATATTATCAAACCCAAATGCTTACAACAAACAAGCTCATTGTGTGAAAACAAAGCAGTATAGCTTGGATTTGTAGCAATATGACAATCTGTGTGTGTGTTTGTGTGTGTGTGTGTGTGTGTGTGTGTCTGTGCATATGAAGGTCCAGTTCTCATTGAGTGTGTCGCCAATATCGCCGTGCCCTATAAGTCCCAAACAGAATTTGCTCACTCGTCTGTTCTTCGGGTTAATAGATGACTTCGTGGGTTTACAGCACATGGCCTCCCAGGTTGATTTTCATAGACTGAATTTGATTCAGTTGTTCAAACATTTCCACCGTGCAGTTAAAAGGGCTGAAGGTGGCTGAATGATGATGGGAAGTTTATAGGTGATGTGCCAGTATTGTGAGTAATCACATTACATTTTTTCAGTAATGCAGTAACGTGTTACTGCTCTACATTCAGTACTTACAAGTACAATTATGTCATCACTTGTGTTACAAATGTTCTTCAGTTATCTGCATGCTAGACACAAAGAAAAAAACATCAAAAAAATAAAACACTTGCGCTACAGTCAGTTGATTTTAGCTCAAATGCGGGAGAAGGAAAATGTTGGAACGGTCCACTTTGATATAAGTTCATCATATAACCTAAGAAAATAATGTGTGGTTAATTAGATAGCTTTAACTTTGCTATGATGGTTTAATTAAACGAAGTACTTCCAAATTGGATAGCTAATTTACTAGATCATCTCTGGAAGTTTGAAAGAATTTGATGTGTTCATTGACTTGCAGCATTGGGCCTGTAAAATAGCTTGCAATATGTCTGGTTTAGCAGGAAAGCTAGTATTAGCTAAGATTAGTCAGAAAAACAAACAGCGCCATCTCATATTTCATCCACAAAACCAAACAATACCTCTATGAATCAAATTCTGAATATGAGCTTGATCATATTTTTATTTGGTCATTCGGCTTAGTCAGTGAAAACTGGCTTTCTTCTGGCTAATTTTGGCTAACCCTGAGGATAAAACTTGTCAATAACAAGTCATCAATAAACACATCCTCGATAATCCTCTATTCTGACATTTAAAATGAGCAAAACTTCCAAAATGGACTTAATGTTTTATTCAAAAATTTTAAAAAGGGACTGAGATTAAACTCATTAAGAAACTGTTTACTAATATTATTTTCCCATAGACATCTATAGGACCACGAGTCTTTTTGCAAACACAGCTATTACAGTTTTTCTCGATTGCTAAAACACATTTCTTGAAACTACGCCTCATATCCTCACAACAGTAAACACAAATCCATAACATCTCACTCAATTTCCCAAACATCCTATTTCCAGGTCAAAATGAAGCTCCACACCCAAAACTATTCACTCCTGCTGAAAAACCAAACTTTGCCCTCAGACATCAAACACAAGCCCTCAAAAACACACACACTACAACAGAGTTTTGCACACTGGTACAATTAATTCAAAACAATAGTTCCAAAACAAATAGGTTGCTTATGGTTCTCCCCTTCAAAACCCTTGTCACATGATAAACACAAAAGACGCAACCAATGTATGTACAGTGGCACATTGTCATTCATGTACTATACAGTACAACACACACCAGAAACATTATCCCACCTCAGCATCTTGTCTTTGGTCTGGGTCAGGCCAGAGAATCTCATCCACATCACAGGCTATATTGGCCCCAGCCAGGCAGTGGGGGTAAAATCCTCTTGCATGCCTGATCCACCCCTGGCATGCATCTACTGATATGTCTAGGCAGGCCTCTTCCATGGCCTGAAGGAGGTGAACACGGACATAAGGTTCTCGGTCATACACTTTCCACCGCCATGCCGAAAATAACTCCTCTATCGGGTTTAGAAAGGGAGAGTATGCAGGCAGAAAGATATTAGAAAACCTTGGGTTATTGGTAAACCAGTCACGAACCAGAGCAGCGCGATGGAAGCTGACGTTATCCCACACAACAACGTAGTGAGGCTGCTCTGGCTGTGCTGGTTCCCTGTAGTGCAGCTGGAACATATGTTGTCTTAAACCATCAAGAAAAGCAAGGAGAAGCATAGTGTTATAGGGTCCTAGTACGGCATGGCGGTGGAGTACCCCTCGTTGGCTGATGGCTGCGCACATAGTGACATTCCCCCCACGCTGACCAGGGACATTTACAATAGCCCGATGGCCAATTATGTTCCTCCCCCTTTTCCTTCTTTTGGTCAGGTTAAAACTTGCCTCATCCACAAAGATTATTTCATGGGGAACAGGCCGTCCTTCAATCTCAAAGATCCTCTGCAAAACACATAACACAGTAGAGTCAATCGGTACCCTGAACCACAGTTCAAGAGTGCTGAAATGGCAGCATAAACTGCCATGCTGTGATGGTACACAATACTTTATACAGTATCAAAACTCATACCTGAACATATTCCACACGTTGGTTTTTCACTCTGTCAGAGTTTCGTTCGAAAGGGACTCGGTATGCCTGTTTCATCTGGAATTGATTCTTTCGGAGGATGCGGTCAATTGTGGAGAGGCTGATGGCATTTATGCCTCGAAAAAGATGATCATCCTCAATCACTCTCCTTTGCATCTCTTTGGATCCATTGTTTCAAACCTGAATGAGCTGACTTTGGCCCTTTTATCTATCCATCGCAGGTTCTGATTGGTGTGTGCTAAATTTTGACTCCTAGTGTTTCCACCTGGTTAATTGTGTGCTAATTGAGCTCAAGCTATGCTGACTTAAGTTAACATTATTGCATGCTAGTGCTTTCTAAATGACTACATGGTGTACGCACTGTAAAATGTAGGGATTTGTGTGTAGAGTTTTGCAGTAACAGTTCACCAAATTTGAGTCATGTGTCAAAGCAGGGAATAGTGTTTATAGTTCAGGGAAATGGGTGAGCTTTTTGAACAATAGCGTTACGGTTTTGAAATTTTAGTTTAGAGGCCTGGTTATAGTGTTTAAGCAATCGAGAAAAACTGTAAAAAGAACACAAAGAACATAACACGTCTGCCTTTTGTACTAGCTATGCTTGACTCCCAGTGTAGCAGATAGCAGATAGCTAGATAAAGTTAGCTTCCTTGCTTGTTAATGTAATCCTTAATGTTGTTCTATTTTTGGAGGGGGGGTTGTGATGGATTCAAGAAGCTGTGTGAAGCCAAGTACTTAGCTGGGGTTTAAAATGCTAGCGTTAGCAAGCATTGGCTGTTGCTCATTGTTGATATTGGTAGCTAAAGACAGAAACAGGCAAGACACTCAGAAGCATCCATATTAGTGGCAACGGAAAGGGTCGGGCAAAGTTTCAGTTTTTTAGTCACATTGGAATGCATTCGCATATTTGCAATAAAGAAAAAAACCATAATGCATAAAAAGTGGCATTGACTGCATTTAGCTTCACCACCTCTATGAACATTCATCTCTCTAAAGCAGCCAATAAAGCAAAATTTACATCCTTAAGAACAGTTGTCAACAACTTTGTAGTTTCATTAAATGTTTTTATCTTGTTGGATTTGGATCTTGAACTAAATCACTGCACGAAACAACAAACATAAAAATGTAACTTAAATCAAAGTGCTGACTGAGACTGAGAAAGCTATCACCTCCTTGTTCTAAACACAGTATGGGCTCAGTTGCAACAGCACAAAAACCCAGCAATTCCAGTAATTAAAAAGAAAGAAGCAGTAAATTACATCCTGAAATGCTGCCATGATGGCAACACATTTTTTTCTCCTTTTTCATACAGAGATCCTGCCATTATTATACAATATACATTCAGCATCTGGTTTCCATTTGCATCGTGTGGAGAAGATGGTGATTGCAGTTCTTGTCAGCGAAACTTTTTCCTGCCTTTGTTTCTCTATGGTTTCTATTCAGTCCCATACAGCAGGATAAAGTTTGTGTGCTTGTGTGAGCCTATGAACAATACTGTACTGCCTGATTCCTCTGTTGGCATCCACCGCAGAGAAGAAGGAAACTGTGGATAGTTAATTCAGCAGAGAACAAAAGATGCTTTCATCATTCGATTTCTCAGCTTTTCTGTCTCCATCTGCTGATCTGTGCTGCGTCTGTCATATAAACGCATGCTTGGATGCACGTTTATTTATGCAATCGTTTTTCACAGCCTGAAGACAAATGATGGAAAACAAATTTAAAAAACCCCCCACAGAATTAGAAAAGAAAGGGGAATCAAAGACAAACTAAATGTAGAGTAAAATACCTGTGTACAGTTATTTTACCTGGGTTCTAGACAAAGTGGGAAAAGGAGATCACAGCCCAACAGATGATCCCTTCTGCAGAGCCCTGGATTATGTGGGCAGCCGATTTCAGCAGTCACCAGTATCTGTTACAGCTTAGCAGATGTGCTTTGTGGTTACTGTATAATACAAACACACACCACATACACATAGCTTAGATGCATGAGCAAAAATGCAGAAGTGTACTACTTCAGCGCTGAAGCTACTCCTGCATTCATGGGTTATGGATTATTGTCATTTAGGAGCCATCTTTGAGCATTTATATTTATATGTGATCAGAACTGATATGGTGACAAGAAGAACTGCAGTATTGTATAAATCAGGAGTAGCAGAGGAGCATGTTAGCATGGTGCAAGACATGTATAAAGACAGCATGTATGAGGTGTGCAGTCTGAGTGACTGACTGCTTCAAGGTGGGATTGGATCAGAGATCTGCTCTGACCCCCTTCTTGTTTGCTGTGGTGATGGACAGGCTGACAGATGAGGTCAGGCAGTAGTCTCTGTGGACTATGATGTTCCAAGATGACAGTGTAATCTATGTAGAATAGGGAGCAGGTGGAGGTATTCTTGAAAAAGGAGGTATGGAAATCAGTAGAGGCTAGACAGATTACATGTGTGGGAAAGGGAGCTGGGGTCTGAAAGCTGAAGGATCCACAAGTAGGCCAGCAGTGTCTGCGACCAAAGTACTCTATTGGGGTGATACTTTTTTTTAGTTCCAGTACAGTCCCTTTTAGGGCATTGTAACAGTAATGAAGTGCAATAGTCCAGCCTAGAAGGAATAAGTGCATGAAAGAGTTTTTCAGCGTCACACTAAGACAGGATTTTTCTCATTTTAGAGATATTGCAAGAAATCAGTCCTACTTATTTAATATCCATGATGAGGGACATATTCCAATCAGAAATGACTCCAAGATTCCTCAGAGTGTTACAGGAGGCCAAGGTAATGCCATCCAGAGGAAGTTTCTAGTTAGACATTAGATTTTTAAAGCCAAGTATAGTTTCCTCAGTTTTAAGAAATCAAACATCTAAAAGAAGAACATTCACATGCAGTCCCCAAAATGTACCAGTGCAAAATAAGTTTTTATAGACTGAAAACTCTGATACCATTTTGTTTCTAGAGAAGCTTAGTAGGATTTCCCCTTTTTTATGCAAAACAATTGTTGCTTAGATGTCATGCACATGCAACATTCTTCTTTTAATAAATGAAGTGCCACATTTGTGAAATAAATTAGGCTGTAAAAAGCACTCAAATGTCACACCAGAGCCTAAAGTTTTGGTTCATAATGAGCTTAGGACTTTTCCAGTCTTACTAATAACTCAAAGTGCTTTAAACTACCATTTTAACCACACGTGCATACAGCACCTTCTTCTAAACACTTAAAGCTCTTTATCCACCACCAGTTTAGAATAAACTGTTCACCTAACATGTCTTTGGACTGTGGTCTGTGGGAGGAAGCAGAGTACTCAGATGAAACCCGTGCACACAAGGAGATCATGCAAAACGAACACAGGAAAGGCCCCAGTTGGGCTTCAAACCACAAACCTTCTTGGTGTGAAGTGACAGCGCTAACCACTGTCTCTCTGTCCCACATGAGGTATAAAAAAAAGAACGTTTGTTATGTAGTAAGATTGCAATCATTTTTAATTTAACCAGAAACCGTGGTCAAGTCAGCTGGCTTGAGTGAAAAGCTCTGACTATGATGCTTTCTGTCTTTACCGCTCTCATTATGTTCAATGTTTGGAAGCTTTTACTGCTCGTATGGCGACATAGCGTGTTCTCGCCAACTCCATTAATGTTACTACACTTCATCTCTCTCTGTCAGCGCCACCCCACACACAGCCAAGTTTGTGTGTGAGGACTTCTTTCTTCAGCTCTGTGGAAAGACAGAAAAGAGAGAAAGAAATGAGATGTTAGTGTGGCTGTAAATAACAATATTACGACTTGCACTCAGCTGAAAAGAGACGAGTGCAGAAGATGAACATGAAAACATTTTATTCCTTATTATTCATTTACATCCTGTTGTCATTATTGTGTTAAACACCATTCAGGGAATTGATTCTTCCCAGTAGGGGCTAAGCAAGCAGGGGGGTAACCATCATTATCTGTGGTGTTTATTCTCTATATTTGATACCTGCATTCAACAAAGGAGTAGCAGTTGGAACTGGAACACCAGATTATGTGTCTGACTGGCAGACTTAAGAATCACATCTGCTGAACAGACAACATCTTTCTTTCGTGCACATTATCCACTCTTATGCCACACAATCTCTCTTTTTAAGAACTAAAACTTTGTATCTAAGCTAAACTTTGTAACTCAGTAACTGAAACCAAGAGATATGTTTGTGGCACATATTCTTTGTAGCATTTAACAAAACCCAAGAAGTGAACCCCTGGATCCAACCCAACAATTTTATATGTACTGTCACCAAATAATCAAGGCAGCAACTATGCATCTTACAGTTTTTCCTCAAATGCTAAAACACATTTCACAAACGTTTCCACCATGTTCCCCAATGTCTAAACACAACCACACCTTCCCACTGCAAAACTCAAACTGTAACACCAAAAGAGCAGCTCGAAGCTTTCGAAAATGTAAACACTATATACATCATTACACACTACAACAAAATTGAAAACACAATGCTCAATTTGTGAAAATCCTTTGTTTCATAACTGCCAATGCATATTTTTAGAAACTATACAGTAACGGATCGTCGTAGATCTCAGCAGAAGATTAGGCATTTAGATTTGAGAATTTCAGATGAAGAGTATAAATCTATAGAAAATCCTGCATGTACGTACACTACTGTAACACAACTCAATGCAAAAACAGAATCTATTGCACACAACAGTAATCTTGAAAACATGATCAGGGTGTGAAGTTTTTTTATTTACGTTATTCACACCACACACACACACACCACAATCACTGTGCGGCATCATATCGCTGAGCTGCATTGGGCCACATCACCTCATCCACATCGCAGGTTATATTGTCTCTTGCCAGGCACCGCGGGAAAAACACCCTGGAATGGCGAATCCATCCTTGGAAGGCCTCCGCTGGGATTTCAACACAGGCCAGCTCCATTGCCCTTAGGAGGTTCTCTCTTGTGTATGGTTGTCTGTCATAAACCTTCCATCTCCACGATGAGAAGAACTCCTCTATAGGGTTCAGGAAAGGGGAGTAGGGTGGCAGACAGATGTTTAAAAAGTGGTCACTGTTGGTGGTGAACCACTCTCTGATTTGGTTTGTTCTGTGGAAGCGGACATTGTCCCAAATGATCACATAAATGTGATGTGCGGGCCCAGGATGGTGTTGTTGGCGGTCCAGGAGGATGTCTTTTAGCCCCTCTAGGAAGGTGAGGAGACGTTGGGTGTTGTAAGACCCAAGACAGCATGCCGGTGGACAAGCCCCTCCGAACCCGTGGCACAAAGGGTAATATTACCCCCCCATTGGCCAGGGACCTCAGTGATGGCTCTTTGGCCAATGATGTTATGGCCTCTTTGCCTTCGTTTCTGCAGGTTGAAGCCAGCCTCATCCAGGAAGAGGTACTCATGAGGTCTGGCCATCGCGTCCAACTGTAATATCCTCTGTGAAAATGTGAAAGTACACAGGTGTTCAGAACAACAGTCAATCAGGTACCACAGTATTGTCCAGAAGTAATGTAGGCCACTGAGCAACACAGTATGTCCACTAACTGTACTGTGAACATGGATGTATACCTACTTGCACATACTCGTAACGTAGGTCTTTGTGTCGCGCAGAGTTGTGCTCAAAGGGAACCCTATAGACCCATCTCATCCGCGTCGCCAGAGAACTCGGTCTATTGTGGCCAAGCTGACATCGTCAATGCTCTCAAAGTTGACATTATCGGCAATGACTTTGTCTCTGATCTCCTGGAGTCTGATGAGGTTGTTCCCACGAACCATATCCACAATGAGGGTTTCTTTTGTCGCTGTAAATATGGCAACCCTCCCACCTCTATGTGGCGTTCTTTCAACTCTAAAGAAAGAAACGTGTTGTCAATTGACATGTGTTACAATACAGTCACCACTAGGGATGGCTATCAATACCGGTTCTTGTTGAGAACCGGTTCCCACTGTTTCAATTCCTTGGAATTGTTTGCCATTTTTGCAAACGATTCCCTTATCGATTCCAGTCTCCCCGAATGATGACACCACGTTGCGGAGCATCATTTACCCGGCAGGAAACACGGAGCCTAAGCGGCTCAAACGCTCAAAAGTTTGATTATACTTTACAAGAACGGATGACAACAGGGCAACTTGCAATACTTGCAAAGTAGATATTTAATTTAAGGGAGGAAACACTACGAATATGCAAAAGCATTTGCTCACAAAACTCGCGATGACCTTAAATGAATGTCGTGTTTTTAATTCCGCTGCGGTCTCATGAATCTCAACCCAGCAGCAGCAGTAACGTTTGCACGTCCTCTCCCGTTAATGTGGCAGGTAAACAGTGCATATTATTTTAGCGCTATCTGCCTTATTACAAAACCTGCCATTACTGTGCATTTAGGTGACCATGATGAGAGAGACAGACAGAGTCTGGCTCAGATGCTGGCAGTTCTCGCTGCAGTCTACCGGTAGCGTCTCCTTTCAGGCCAGGATAGACGAATGTCACCGAGCAGTGACTGAGTTTGTGGTAAAAGGCTGCCACAGCAGATGCCCCCGATTTTCGGTAAGTGAATGTGTTTAATTGTAGGCAGGGACATTACTGGATATTCTTGTGTAATTGCCACAGAACAATTTATATTATACTTTGTTATTGCTACAGAAGAATATTTATTTTATTATTTTACATTTACAATTTTTTTTCCTGGGGACCCTGTGACACCCCATTGAAGAGCTGTAGGCTGTGGATCTCTTAAGATCTCACTGTTGGGTTTGTAAGGCCATGCTACTCCTAAATTTCTACCTTGTTCAGATATAAAACAAAGTTCTAAGCTATTCGACTTTAGTGTTCTCCTTTTTTTTAAAAAAAAAGAATCGACAAAGAATCGAATCGTTAAACAGAATCGAAAATGGAATCGGAGTCGTGAAAATCTTATCAATACCCATCCCTAGTCACCACTGATTTGAAACCAATAGACTGCTTTCACAGGTTTGTAAAACTGTATTGTGACAAAGAAAGCAATCGAGTACAATACCTGTTGTGTTGTCTGAATGCCCTGATAATGGTGGCCACAGTGAACCTACTCAGGTTTGGACGGACTCTTAGTCCTGCTTCAGCCATTGTCATGCCATGGACAATGACTGTTGCTCGCATCTCGTCCGTAATGATGGTGCGAGGTTGTCTTGCTCTCCCTCCTGGACCTTCTCCTCTCCCATGTTGGCCTCCTCCTCTTCCTCGTTGGCCTGCTCCTCTTCTTCCAGGGCCAGCTCTTCTCCCTCCTCTGCATCGACTTCCTCTTCCCCTGACTCTGCCTTCATCCATTGTGTTTGTTTGGAATCTTCAGCATACTGTGCACTCTGAACTTGCTTTTATACATGTGGTCACAGCATTAGCAACAGGTGTCTTCAATTTTGAGTCGTTGTGTGTACTGATGATGCCAGGTGTGTTCATTGTGTTCAAATATTGCTGACTGTGGCAAGCATGTTGCATCACATGAGCTTTCATTTGGGAATATGAGCAGAGTTCTTTTGCAACTTGTGTTTTAGCAAGGAAAGATGTGATTAGATTTATGACAACGGAGGATTGTGTTCTGTGAATTGTCTTCATGTGACATGTGTTTATGATATTGGTAAATGATGGCTAGGTTTAGTAAATGTGTTTAGACAACGGGTCATTTGGTTTAGAGGATTGGCTTTTGTGTTTTAGCATTTGAGAAAAACTGTAATTGCAGTAAATGCAACATGTCGATGTGAAAATGTGTGAAACTGGTCCTGCCTTTTGTTGCTTTTCCTCAACAAATGAGATTGTTTCTGCCATCTGTTTACATAACTGAAGCCTCAATCTGTGTCCAGTTATTCATATCAACATATCAACACTTGTTTGTCGAGACACGGTCTACCCAGAATGCTCCACGTTTCTAAAAGCAGTCCGTTGGTTACTTTCCTTTTGTGCCCACGAGAATGTGAGTTTATGTTTCACTAGCTGGGCTTTCATCAATCATTCATCAGCTCTGTGTTTTGTTACTGACAACATAACTGCAACATCATGGCAGAGAGAAGACGAGAGAACAGAGAGGCAGAGAGAAAAAGAGTATTTTTTCCCCTTTTCTTTTTTTCCTTTGCAGCCACCATATCATTTGTACTGGAATCTGAAAATTGGACCTCTGAACATCTTCAACTCCCCTGGAGAGTCAACGGGCTAGTATTGTGGCTGGGGAGGAATGACTTGAGGAACGAGGAGGCTAAACAAACACAGAAAAAAAATGGCAGAGAAAAAAAACAACATCCTCAGACTGAATGCTTATAAAGAAGAGCTTTGATAAAACTGCTGATGAAAGGCTTTCATAATACTAGCTATTGCTTCTTTTTTCTTCTGTGTTTTGCTGAATCTTTCTCATTCTTCTTGTTTAAATTTCAGATGGAAACATCCTGGACAATGATTGTATCTGCAGAATGTCCTGCAGATTGCAAGGAGGAGGAATTCAATAAGAAATTAAACTGAAGATTATCAGTATTTTTCTGCAGGCTATTCAGTACAATTGCATCTATAACGCAACATAAACCATGCATAATGAAGAGTTGTTTTTATATATTTTTATATTAGGACACACAATCACAGACAACAACTTAACTTCTTGAAATTAAAGGCATCATTGGTGACACCCTTACCCCCTTCTCCAAATCCAAATCCACCCATCCTCTTCCACTCAGATCTCCTTCTCCTCAGCCACTTTCCAGCTTATCTGGGGGAAGACCAAGCCATTCCCCCAGGCCAGCCAAGAGATCTAATCTTTCCAGCAAGTCCTGATCATTTCCCTGAACCACCTCAACTGACTCCTTTTAATGTGGAGGAGCAACAGCTTTACTCTGAGCCTCTCTCAGATGACTGAACTCATGCTCTCTCTAAAAGAAGAGGCCAACCACCCTTTAAAAAAGGCTAATTTCCACTGCTTGTAGCCACAATCGCATTCATAATGTAATGGTTGTTTTAAACAAAACAGTTTTAGGTATAAACAGACTCTTACAACCTCAAGTATTGACAGCGTTTCCGCTTTCAACGCTGTCCCAATAATTATTTTTTACTGTTAATTATTATTGCCATCATTTACAAAAGCATGTTGTAAACATGTTGTATGTAAAAAGACTTAAAATTTGCTTTTGTGGGCATAAATCATCAGGAAAGTGTTTGCTGTGGTCATACATTTCAGTGAGAGGTAGGGAGGTTGTACAGAAGCATAAAAAAAAAAGTTTTCACACCATGTAACTGTTTCTAGACTAATTAAGAAGCTAAGTAGCAGCCAGATAATGCTAATCAAATGTACTTGATCAGCTAATCAGAGGGTGCCTGTACAAAAGCAGAGGTTTTGCCATTTTTCTGGTCTGGAGCATTAAGCTGTGTGTCAGAGATGGTCAGAGAATGCAAAAAAACCCTAGACTGTGTTGGCCCCAGTTAGCACGTTACGTGTTAAAGCTCGTGTTAACTAAAACATTAAAACTTCATCTTCATCTCAGTCCAAAGTTTTCATATTTTGCGTTCAGTTTTTTTAACACAAAGTTGTCAGGGAAAAAGAAATAAATAATAAATAAATATTTTTTTATTTATATAGCACCTTTCAAGACAGAATCCCAAAGTGCTGCACATAAGATTCCAAGTCATAAAAAGATTTAAATAGAGAAAATAAAACAGGCAAAAAATTAACCAAAAGCAGTTTTAAAAAGGTGAGTTTTGAGTTGTTTTTTAAAAACAGCTACTGAGTCCACAGTTCTTAATGCTTGGGGGAGAGAGTTCCACAGTCTAGGGGCCACAGTGGCAAAAGCTCTATCACCCTTAGTCCTCCTCTTAGTATTTTTTATAGCAAGTAAGCCCTGATCAGATGACCTCAAAGACCTGCTAGGAACATAGGGCTGTAGCAGATCAAAGTCAGGACAGCTTTCTTTTATACAGTTGATGCTCCTGCTATTAATCTACTTTTAAAAATAGTATCCAATAAATGCATGGTTTTCACACTTGTTAAAAAAGAAAAGAACACATACAGTATAATGACCAAATAAAGTGAATGTTTTCAGCAAGTAACAGGCTTGGAATTGAGACACTTGTTTGAAACAGATATTGAGGGACAGGCTGACACAATGGTCAATAAAGTTAAAATCAAAATGATATTGTACATGATTCAAGGTAAATTCAGAAACATGAAGTATAATTTAAATCAGTTTTGTCACAGTGATGTATTATTGTAGGAACAGCTGTAAGCATTTTTTGTTGTTGTTTCAGGGTTTGATAGGGTTTGATAGCCCTGAGGTTTGCTACTTGTTTGCTTTACTTGTTTAGTTTATTGTAAAATACAACATTTGTCAAATGCCCTGCAGTGTCTGTTTCCTCAGTTTTGCAAGAAACAGTACATAAATTGCTCACTTGTTTCACTATGATATTTTGTGTCAGTGGGATGCCCTGCTGTGCATTTCAGATTTTCTTTCAGCAGAACCTTCTCTCGGGAACATTTTCAAACATATCTTATTGTACATTTCTGATTGCCTCCAATCTCTGAGGCTCGCCGTTGAAGGCACCCTGCAGGGCATGGCTGAGGGTGTCTGGGACCAAGTGGTTTACCACAGCTGAATCCTGCCAGGCCACTGTAATGTTAAAACAACCACTGCATTCCTTACCCCGCAGTACAAGCACTGAGCCAGGCTTGGAAAGTTACCAACCTGGGGCCTGTGATTTCCCAAAAGCTTCTTGGAGCTCAAATAACAGTAGTCTAGCTATGAAACAAATAGATAAAGATCATCTTTGAGTGAAGAGGACTTAGTGAACTTAAAGCTGGTTCAGAAAATGTTGCAGTATCGTAACTTTGCCAGCCACAAGATTGAGCACAGCTCTGACAGCACAGCTCTGACAGATGAATGTGATTTTGTATTGGCTCATCATGTCATGTCAATATTTTGTCCAAAATCTTCACACATTCTACACGCACATCCAAAGGAGTCTTTTACCAGTGCTGAAAGTAAGAAGATATAGATGGCCAAGTCAAGTAATTATCACATTAGAGCCTTCTTCAACCCTATGTTTAGCCAGTCATTTATCCTAACTGTCCAAATTAGACTTTGCATCAATATTGAAACAAAATAGCAAATTAAATATTCAAATTAATTGAATTGAATATCACATAGTAATAAATAATGAACAAAAAAAAAACCTCAGTAATAGCACATGTACTGATGTAAATATCAGAGCCAGATGCAAAAAAAAAAATGGGTAGATTCATGATCACAACTTGTCTTTGTTGTCATATTGATAAATCTCCAGATTTCTGGATGCAAGTACCTGAGTCCTGGGGAAACCTGACACTGTGCCTCCTCAGCTGAACTGTTTTGACATACTCTTAAGTGAAGTGAAGTAACACAGCTTGGTAATGAAAGATTTAAACACCCACATTGTCAGTAAAACCCACATTCCAGCCTAAAGCACAGCATGACTGAGGAGGCCACTGACCCCACCAGGGCTGAGAGGCTGATGGAGTGTAACATCTATTGAGATAATTTTGGGTCATATCGACTGGTGCAAATCATGGAATGGGAAGGACCCCCTCCTAAACTCATTCATCAGCTTGCACAACTAGATTTAAAGCATGATCTCACTTGAAAATTGCAAAACAATTAGAAATGTGTTGAGGAGATTCTGCACTCACACTCGGTGGACATATGCAGACTATGCATATGTGGTTGGGATATTCATTACATTTGATTGGCTTTTGCAGTACTTTTCAATGTAAATGTAACATGTTTTTTCCTGCGTGTATTTGTGAAATTATAGTGTGTGAGTGCAGCACAACCTTATATTTCCCCTCCCTGTCCTGGTTTATTTCTTTTATGAATCAGCAGAGTGAAGCAACCAAATGTCCCTTTTCTCTCCAAAACATAGGTCTGTTCACTACAACCGTGGTGAACATATGTGCTTTAAATGGTAGGGTTAGACAGATTACAGAGACGTAGCTTTTGTTTTGCCTTTATGCTCCTCTTTTCCATCTTCTCTTTCCCCTTATGCCCCCCTCCAGCTTTGCCAGAGGTCTCTTCCACTGGTGCCAAATTATATTTCTATTACGAAAATACAATTTTACCTTGAAGAAAAGTTTATTTTTGCTTGTATATGCCATCAGTTACACTTAGAATGAAATGAGTATGCCATCAGTACATCTCTAACTAGCTCTATAGAATTTTAATTGGCTGCCTTGTCATAATTAAAAACATTTCAAACAGAGAGAATGTCAAACTGTCGTATAAAGCCACAGAGGATACCGAATCAGAGTTACAGATTTCTCTAACCCTTAAAAACTATAGTGTAAAGACACCTGGATTTTCAGCATAAATCATACAGTGTGGACATATGCATCAAAAACTTAGAATAATAATCATAAATGCACTTTTCACTTTCAAAATAAACTCAGGCTTTGAAATTTATTATGATTACTACGCATGCAGTTGTGAGGAGATTATTTTTTTCTGCAGGATGTTGCTCAAGATGATTGGATCAGCACTGGAAAACATGTGTGACTGGTAATACTGTTTGCAATATGTGATATATAATATGCTTGCTATGCAAATTGTTTCTTTACAAAGGTGTGATGCAAAATTACTATTCAAACGAGGCCAAAATGTCCAAGCCAACAGGGAACTTTAAACGGAGCTCTTTATAAAAGCAGTATATGGCTTTCAGAGGGGCACCTATGCCGGTATGTTAAAAAAACACAAATATAACACACTGACTGGCAAAGAAAAACATTTGGCTGGCTGAAAAACCTGTGTATGCGAGTGTGATCGCCATCATACAAGTTACTCATTAACCTGAGATTTGAACCAGTGACCGCCCTGGTCAGTCACATTTCCAGCACACTGTGCCAGCCCTTTCAGTTCAGCGCCCAGCTGACTAACAAACTCAAGTCGATTCATTATTAGCGCTGCTGGCAGCTGCTCTGAAACACACAGAACCTGGAAACTAAATATCTCAACCTGAAGCTGTTTTACGTATATAGGCACATTTATAAGCCACCGGTGGAGCTTTTACTGTAGCTTTTCTATTCTGCTTTGAGTCATATGTTCTGTAGAAGGTCATTTATTTTCCTGTAGTGAAAAAGGTCTTTGTCAGGCCAGCGCTGGGTTCTTACTTAATATATTTCTGCTCATTTTTATCTTCATGCAGTGCTATACAAACACTTATAATTGCATGTATTTGATTTGCATACAGCATGATTTGCAAACACATGATCCGAACGAATTACCTTGGATTTTACATGAGGCCAGTCTTAGACTTGTAATTGGGCTTAACTTCCTGTATGTTGTCCAAATCAGATACTGCAAGTTTGGCATTACACACACAGTCAGAAACCTGGCAGACACATAGTGAAACTTTGTGTCGACTGCAAGGCGGGCACAAATTCAGCTTCAGATGTCAGTTTAGGGCTTCTTCTCTTTCACACAAAGTATCTTTCAGGTTAAAAAAGAAGGGACTTTTTCGTATAAACCTTACACATAAACAGGGTCAGTCATCTTTTGCTTACTTTAAATCATCTTGCGTTTCCTGTCAACTGTATATGCCCTATGTTAGCCAAGCCCTTTGGACTGAGCCCATTCAGCAGGTTAATCTTCTCTATTATGTAATTGCAGTAGCATGTGCTGCTAAGCGTTTGTTTAAATTGGATGGTCTTTCAGTGATTTTACTAAAACAGATAAGCGATCTCATCACTTATCCTACTCACACACAGCCTGCTTCTTTGATAGAGAGGTCCGACTAACAACCCACTCAGACCTTGCAGGCAAAACAAGTCAGATAACCTGCGTCAGCCGGAGTGGTGGCCTCATAATCTACTTCTAAATGTTTGTCAAGCGTAGATCCTCATTAATATCTTTAAACACATCAAGCAAGTCAGTGAATATAAATACCTCCGGCATCGACTAATGCCATTGCAGCTAGCGTAGGCCATTTGTGCACAACATGTCCTTTGACGTCAGGGTCCTGATACACTGGGTCATGCCATTAGTCAGACAAGTGTGTCACTCCAAACTTTTTCCAGAGGTCCTGTTGTGAAGTGGCACATTTCAAACCAAACACCTGTGAACCCAGTAGTTCCAGCCATCCATGCATCCATTTTCTACTATTTATCCATGTTTAGGTCATGAGGGCGGCAGTCTGAGCAAAGAAGACCAGACTTTCCTCACCCTGGCTACCTCTTCCAGCTTGTCTGGACAGACGCCGAGTCAATCCCAAGGCAATTCCCAAAGGCCTATCCCAAGGCCTCGTCCAGATAGGACATGCCTGAAACACCTCATCTAGGATGCGTCCAGGACGATGAATGTGGAGGAGCAGCGACTTCATTCCCTCTCGTATAACTAAGCTCTTCACACTATCTTTATGGTAGAGCTCAGCCCCCTTTAAAGGAAATTACTTTCCGCAACATGTATCCACGACCTCATTACCATGATCATAGGTGAAGGTAGGGATGTAGACTGACAGGTAAATCAACGGCTCCATTTTAATATTCAGTTCTCTCTTCACCACAACTGATTCGTACAGCGTCCACATCAATCATATATCACCTAAACCTAACCAATAGTTTCACCTGCATAAATCTACCCAGCTAGTGGCAGCAAAGACAACACGAACATCCCAACAGTACATGATTCAGAGTATCCTGGCAAGGCCACCCCTCAACATCCTCCATGGACTTAAAGCTTCTTTTTGATGTAGGTCTCAGTCTTGTTAGCGCCGAATAAAGTGACCAGTTGTTGTTTTTTTGGGATATGGCTATTTAAAAGAGCAAGGAGCAACCATGCTCACTCTGCTGCCCTGCCTGCCACCATTAATACCAGTTTATTTAGGTGCTCCAAGCCACAGACAGACACTTATTTTACTTTACTGCTTGTCCATTTTTAAGAAAGGTGCACAGCAAAGGATCCAAAATTGTTTCTGAGCATGCATGAAAAATGCTTGGGCCATCACCAAAAAGCAGGCCTGGAGCACATCATGCATTCCGGGCAAGAGCAAAAAGGTTGTCAAGTGGCTGAAAGAGATGGTCACTCAGCCAGAAATCCTGGACTTAAGAGCCAGTGTCAGCAAATACCTCCTCTGCTGTCAATACATTTCATTAAATTTGTTTCAACTTTCTAACAACACATGTAGGAATTTTCTATGTTATAATGAAAGAACAACTGACACCATGAGTGTGTTCATGCATGATGATGATGATAATTACCTTGAATGATGGACCTTAAGTAAAGCAAGGTTTCCGGATTCAGGCAAATATGAATTATTATGCTTTTTTATACCGGCGAACCGAGGTACTATTACAACCTGAAAAATATTTAGCCTCAAACTGTTAACTGCCATAATTCCCATATGATGTGGGCATGGCATTCATTAGGTAAAGTGTTTGACCTTCTTTACAGAAAAGGTTAAATTCTCAGAGTAGAAACAAAAGTAATGAATGAGTTCTAGAACTCATATTGTGCACATGAGCTTAACCCTTTAAGACCTACCATAGAACCAAGTCCACCAGAGCTTACTTTATATTTTTACATGCTGTAGTACCATTTTGGGGAGCATTTCTAGTTGCTATATATCAATAAAACTATTATAGCCCAAATTTTAATAATATGTATTATAAGTCCATAGTAACTACATAAATTGCAAGAAAGTGCAATAAACTACAAAAAGATTTAAAATCGTTTTTGTTTTTTTAACATATATTTCTACTATCCCTCAAAACTTTAAAAAACAAAAAAGTTGCAAAAAATAGTTTACAACAACAGGAAATTTATTTTGAGTGTCTTCATAGTTTTATTTTTGAGATACACCAATTTTTATATACTGCAGAAAAAACAAAAATAAATCCTATAATGCAATTTCGCAAAGAAAACAGCATGTGCATCAAAATAAACTATTTAAAGCAGTGCAATTTGAGTTCTAAGTATCCCAGAAACTATTCAGAAAAGCATGAAGTCAAACATGACTTTTGAAAACACCAGTATAGGCTTATAAGGCCTATCAGTAAAAAACTACATTTTCCGCGAAAATGACGTCACTTCCGGTTTCGGGCAGGTAATGGCGGACATGCAATAGTTCGCGCTGACGTCTATTTCAATGTAGGAAGTGGCCATTTACCATAAACAGCTGATCGGATTGGCAAAGCGTGTTTCTGGAGTATTATGTTTTTGTTGCTGCAAGTGCTTTTTATGCAATTTTTGCAAAACTATATGTGGAAGGAAACCGTGACCTAGCACAAGCTGATGGCATAAGATGTAAGTAGAACATCTCTGGTTTCATGTGCAAAAAAAAATTTTGCGCTAGCTTACGTGGTTGCAGCTCTACCGGGATTTAAAAATAGTTACGCAAAACGGAGCGTGCCTGCTCTGACCGGCTTTAAAGGCTTAATGTTACAAAGCAAATGCACAAAGTTTGATTCTGTTCATCTGGACGTAGCGTTTTCAGTGGGAGAAACATTTTGTCACTCATCCAAGTGACTTCCTCAGTCTTAGCTGACTGCAGGTTTCCCCAATATATAAAAAGCAAATGCTTTAAAAGATAAGCTAGTTCTATTAAGACTAAACCTTTTTAATATTAACAGATCAAGTACCTGAATACCTCCGCCTACCGTGCTACGACTTGTTGGTTTGGCTAATTGCACTTAGCAGCTAGCATCACACCTAGCATTGCAAATAGCACTCGTATCATTGGAACATTTAAACACTTATACCACGCTACAAGGAACACAACATAAGTAAAACAATACAACACATTTTCATAGCTCCCGGTTGTTTTGGGGTTATATTTCCAAAGTTTCTGAGCTTAACTGGATAGTAAAATACATTCTCTAAACTTAACAGGAAGCTAAAGTATGTAACTCACCAGGATTTTCTAAAACAAATAACTTAAGAGATGTTACTTTCTTTGTGGTCAAAGTTTGGGGCCTTATTAGTATTGATATTTAAAAGCAATTTGGTTTTATCAACTGGCTTGTAGCACTGCATACCATGATACTTTTGTCTTGCTCTGACACACACTCAACCATCATTAGCGGGAAAGATCTCACAGGAAGAGACAGACAGCACTTCCTGTGCATGGGACGTTAGGTTGTCTTTAAAAATAAGTGGCATTGTAGCTTAGCTATGTAGCTTACAAAGAAGACAAATACAAACACACACACATGCACTGTTAGATGTACATAGAATTTTGTTGTTAAGAGTTTAGTTAAGTTTGTCTCATCTGTACATTCCTGTACACTTCTTTTTGCAACTAGAGGAGTTGCCCCCCTGCTGGCTACTAAGCCACTCCCAGTTTGGTTTCACTTTTCAGATCCATAAGCACCGATACACTCAGTGTCCCTAAACAGGTAAAAGTTTCTTTTTAGAAACATTTGCTGCTGCAGATTAATTTTATATAAAGCCATTTCTAGAAGACAGAGCAGATTGCGCAATGACAATTCTGATCCTTTGAGTTTTCAGGATTACTTCAGCATTGTTGCAAAAGGCATAATTCACTATTGCTTAAAAAGATTTTCACCAAATGTTGCATGTAAGACGAGATTTAAAATCACCTCCAGACAGAGCAATCACTTGATGTTGGCAAACGCAGTACACGCAATAAGTGTCATATTAAAGAGGTCTGCAAAGCACTTGTTTATCATTCCAGAACATACTGAATTAAGAGTTTCAACCCTATCTACAAGCTCATTTACATGACTTTTTGGAAGCCACACAGAGGGGGTTTTATGTCTGGCTTTATATGGCTTTTTTACTGGGAGCGGCTGCTTTCAATAATGAAGCCTGGGATAGGTTCTGTTAGAAAACAGTACCTCTCCTGAGATATCTGCTTCCTCTTTTACATAACAATATACAGAAACTGCTTAAGACTTGAGGGTAGGTCATCAAAGACAAAAGAGAAAGGGAGAAACGCACACACACGCATGCACACACACACACACACACACACACACACACACATGCCTGCACACAGAACTTTATGAGTGTGCCTAAGTTCTGTCTTCAAGACAGAGCTTTTAAACACTACCACATGCGAAAGAGACACTGTGTTTTTGTGTGTGCTTATGCAACCATATGCATCACAGTTGCCTCTGTTTTTGGCAACATGTGTGTTTTTGTATTTATGCTCACTTATCTGAGTGTGTCTGAGAGTAAGAGAAAGCGGGAGGGGACAGAGAGTTGACTGTTTTATTATTCACTCTTAATGCCTCACACCAATTATAAGAGTGATTAGACTGTACTTGGCAGAAAACCACCAGGCTCTGCCCCGCCTGTTTAAAGTCAATAAGGAGCCCAGCCAGAGGAGTTAGTGTTGATTAACTCAAGTCACTTACACATTCAGGATGACGCTTATTACAATGCACAATAGTTCTGCGGGACAATTATGTAACAAGATGCATGGCCAGTCAGAAAATGTGTTTTCCAGAAACTGTCATCCTCGTCCAACATTTCCTGGTTAGCATTACAATTTCTCCTGCGGTCTGACTATTCCTTGCACTTTTGTGCGCATGTGTGCGTGTGTGCGTGCGTGCATATGTGTGTGTGTGTGTGTGTGTGTGTGTGTCCTGTAAATTTCTGTTATGTGAATGTCAGACTAGTCTTGGACATTTCCAAGAGAAACCATTCATTTAATAAACCGATCCCACATCACGCTCCAGAACCACAATGAGAAAATCACATCCAGCACATCTCGCAGGCCCGTTTTGTCCCGCAGTTTGATACAGAATCTTTTATGGGAATGAGGTTTCTATATGTTGGGGAGTGTGTGTTTGCATATTTATATGTGAGGGGTTTTTGTTTCTCTCAAGTGCTGAGTTTGGCACTTAAACAAGCTTCCATTAAAAACACGAGGGCTAATATTGCAAGAAGGGCTCAGCATTATTGTAGAGCCAGTTTTGCTCCTGGAATGTATTTTTAAAACACTATCAATATATAAGTGTCCAAAAGTATTAACAAGCAAAACTGACTTAGAGAAGAACCTTACATTGAATTAGTTTCTTTGCTCTGCACTTAATCACATAGGCTCGTGTGATTCTAATCTGGTTATTTTTCCAACCGAGCTCATACTGTGCAGAAAAACAGCTCATTCAAAATTAGCATGCATGGATTGGATTGCCCAACAAAAATAGTCCCCTGAGGAGGTATTTTTGACATCTGTCACTCGTACTTCCCAAAGAAGAGACGGATTTCCACTCTGTCAGCTGCTGCTGACTGAGACAATGGCCGTAAATGGAGGTGAAAAACAGAGGGGAAGATTTGAATGCCTCTTTCCACTTCTTCTTGCAATTTCTTTTAAATACTTATTCCCATTAACCTAACTCAGTTCGTGTCTAATGTGGTTACTGATAGTCAGCAGTGTACAATAATGATTTTTCTTCACCCACTTCAAATTTTATCAGCCCATTTGAATAAGACTCACAACTCATTATGAGTCATTATCAAGACTGATATGTATGAATATCATCCACCCGTCCATCCATGCATTTCTTTAACTTTCAGAGTAGCAGCAAAGGCTGCAGCATATACCAGCTATCAAGTCATGATTTAAAATCAGTTAATCTAACATCAGTTTGTTTATTTGTCATTACTTTGTATTTCTTTATTTCCTTATTCACACTGAGCTGATGCCAATCAATAAATACGAAAGATCTTATTGATCATTGAGTTTTGGGGTTTGAAGCTCAACACTCTGAGGTTTAAGTCATCACTGGTGCCTTACCCTATCATTTAGAGAAATATGAAGTTTTTGGAAAAGTATGTAAATACTTTTTGATCTGTGTCAGTAAGAATGATTATTTTCTTTTCACTGTTCCCTGACAAGACTTGGAATGACTGGATATGTTTGTGGACTCCATTGTGGACAGGGATAGCTGGAGACACTACAACCCAATTATCATTTCTGTTATGCTCTTTTGAAGTCCACCTCTTGGGTTCATGAAAAACAGATCAGTATGCGGACATCCACGTGGATCCTCACACTCACTATCTGATGATGAAATTTACATCACATGGGCCCAAGTGTACCTTGGTAGAGTCCCGGCCTTAGACCTCAGAGAGCTAACCCACTGCACCTCTGCCAGCATGCTACTGCACATCCAGCTAGTTCTTTATTCTGACAGTTTCTAGCAGTGAAACCTCAAGGCTGTAAGCAGCTGCTAACCTTCGTAAATCTAGTTAGCTGAACTGAAAATTGAGCTTTTTAGTCCATGGTAGCAAGTGGTAAACCGACCGCAACACAAGGAGACATCCAGCTGCGGTGAAGAAGAACATATAAAAAATGTTAGCAACTGTAACTTTTATCATGCCTTTAATGTTGGCATGGGTCCAAACCTAACCAAGCAGGCAAATTCAAAAGATGGGTCTTGAACTCATGATTCAGAACTGAGGTGAATATGGACTGGAATATCCCACCTGACTCTACTATGTGAACTTGTTTCTGTTTCTGTTCAGAGAAGAATGACCAGCATTGGATGAGGTGATGAAGTAGGTAAAGGATGCTATCTAACTGCAATAATGATAATTTTAGGCTGAAATCTAATCCGTTGTTGACCCAAAGAGACATAAATGTTCTAGGATAAAACTATGATATGATTAATTTTAATATGAATGTTCTAAGTAAAACTCCTTGGGAGCATCTCCTGCGTCTTAGCTGCAGTGGGGGCAAACACTTTTTCACACAGGGCTTTGTAGGTTTGGCTTTTTTTTAGTGGTACCCCCCATTCCTTGACTCTGCACCATGGATATGTTTCCAGAGGCAAACCTGATGACAAGTCATTTGAATAAAACTTATTGATCTGGTTCCCACGCCAAAAATAAGCAGTTTTAATAAAACCGTGATATGGGTGCGTCTCTGATCTGAGCTACAGTTGAAAATGTTTTAATCCACTGAACAGACCTGGTTCAGGTGAAATTGATGTTTTGGATTCATGCTGAGGAACAGCCTGAGGACCTGCTGGCTTTAGTCCTGAGAGGTTTCACTCTCACACACACGAGAAAATGCTGCTTGAGAAACACAAGGTGGTTCAGTGGCATTCTTTTGCATCATTTTGTGTACTCACATGGAGTCAAACAAGCTGATTCCCAAACAGAAACAGCCGACATGGGCAGAAAACCCTCATCAAGGCCTGCGTTTTCACACCCAAAGCAAAGCCACGCACACACACAAAAAAGATACAGCTGTAAACACCACTTATTTCTCAGTGGTGAACCCTTTGACCCACATTATTTCCCGGTAGTCTGTGTATGTATGCATATTCGAGTACACTGGTGCAGCCCAGTGGCCGTAATCCTTAAGGACAATCAATCCTGTGCAACGAACTGGTTTTGAGTACAGTACACGTTGTGCTCAGTCAACAGCTAGTAAACTGACATACTAGCTCGCTTTTTTTTCTAAGAAAGGGCATCAGCACTTAAACTTGTAACCAAGATAAACATTTCTCACAGATTGCCTCAGATAAGTTTGATTTGAGTATGCGATTATGTAACATTGCATCAGCTGTTATTTTTAGAGGTCATTTAACTAAATATAAAAGACCTTTTACCCAATTTTCCAATTAGAATGATCAAATAAAGCAGCTTCTGAAAACATTTCTGCCTTAATCTTGTGTCGCGACTGGTTGGTTTCGGATGAAGATGTAGGAAGGAATCGATTTATGTCCCAGATTAGTCGTAGCCCGATGCAGGAGAGAAGAAAAACTTTATGGGCAGCTGATGTGGAAGTGATTTCAGATTGAATATGGAGAAAAGAACTACTACAAACGCATGCAGCAGTATTAGAGCACAGGAAGTATTGGTAATTAAATATGGTTATGACATTCCAGCAACAGAAAAACACTAAATGATGCACAGCTGTTGTACTCTGTTATTTAGTTAAGCCATGGTGACACCAGTCACGGAGGGCTGCTTGTTGTTTTTTTTGCCTCTGCCCTGTTTTACAGCCTTCCATGCTTTCTGGCCTGCTTCCCTTTGGCCTGCTTCCTTCACAGCAGGCCACTGGATCTGTTAGCAAAATCAAAGACTCTCATAACAGCACTGCTGCTTGTTATCAAGCTCTCTGACTTGTCACATGCCACTAAACCCACAACAAAAACAAGAGTAAAAATTGGATTAGATCTTCTCTAATATAACTGGTGGAATGCCAAATAGTTTTGTAATATTAAAATAATCTTTTATGAAATTTCAGTTTACTTTAGTACAAAATACTGACAATTTAATAACTTTAAAAATGTCTCCAAAAATAGCAGCTAGATAGAAAAATAAAATCATGTTCACTTATTTTCCTCCCTTTGCTCAGCTGCATAGTTAACTAAACCTCTGAAATTAGCGCTAACTTAATAAAATAAATATCAGTTTCATTAAATGAAATTACTACAAAACAAAAAAAGAGACACAACTTGGGGACACAGAGTTCATACACTGACAGGTAGTGGCAGATGTTACACTGTTTTTGGATAAGGGTTTTTTGAATTGCTAACTACACTAATGACTTGTTTCATGCTCTGACTAAAATGTATCCTTTTCAGTTTCAGTAATGTGTTTTATTCCTACAGAGAGCACCACAAAGTCACCTTAAATAGTAAAAGTATTGTATTAAAAAGAAAGCTGTATAGTAGGCTGCCAGCCATATCTTTAAATAAATTGGTCTGCCATGTTGTTCCCTTTGAACAGGTTTTGTACTTCCTAACATAATGATAATAATATATATAGTTTTTTGGATTCCTTTATTTATCTGTATAAAGGCCAGGAATAATACCGTAGTCTTCACTTTGATTGTAGTAGTTAACCCTTTAAGACCTACCATAGAACCAAGTTCGCCAGAGCTTATATTATATTTTTACATGCTGTGGAGCCATTTTTGGGAGCATTTCAAGTTGCTATACATCAATACAACCATTATAGCCCAAACTTTAATAATATGTCTGCATTAGGTGCATAGTAATTACATAAATTGCAAAAAAGTGCAATAAACTACAAAAAAATTGAAAATCGTTTTTGTTTTTTTAACATATATTTCTAGTTAGAGAAATTTAAGAGGCTTATCCCTCAAAACTGTAAATACAAAAAAGTTACACAAACTAGTTTCCCACCACAGGAAATTTATTTTGAGTGTCTTCATAGTTTTATTTTTGAAATACACCAATTTTTATATACTGCAGGAAAAACGAAAATAAATATTATAGTGCAAATTTGCAAAATAACAGCATATGCATCAAAATAAACTATTTCCAGCAGTGCAATATGAGTCTTAAGCATCCCAGAAACGACACAGAAAGTCATAAAGTCAAACATAACTTTTTAAAACACATAACAAGTAAAACACAAGCTCATAAGGCCCCGATCGTAAAAAACTACATTTCCGCAAAATGACGTCACTTCCGGTTTCGGGCAGGTCATGCGGTCATGTGATAGTTCGCGCTGATGGACGTAGGAAGTGTTACAAACAGCTGATGGATCGGCGAAGCGTGTTTCTGGAATATCATGTTTTTGTTGCTGCAAGTGATTTTTATGCAGTTTTTGCAAAGCTATATGTGGAAGGAAACTGTGACCTAGGACAAGCTGATGGCATAAGATGTAAGTACAACTCCTCCAGTTTCATATGCAAAAAAAATTATTGCGCTAGCTTACTTGGTTTCAGAGCTACCGGGATTTAAAAATAGTTACGCAAAACAGAGCGTGCCCGCTCCGATCGGCTGTAAAGGGTTAATCTGTGACCAGAGTCAATATTTTGACTGATGATGGAAAAGTTCAAAACAGCCCAGTGAGCAAAGTTGTGAACCCAAGATTCACTGAAGATCAATAATGTTTAAAATACAAGGATTTACTGACACTACCTTTACTTACGTATACCTGTCTTACATGCCTGTTTCGTTAAATACGTAACACAGATAAGATATTTGCGAACAAGCAAAAGAAGCAAAACATAAACGTTTAAAATTAGAAATTGTGGAATTTGTAAAGGTGTCATTTATATTTGGCCCAAACCAAAGACATGATGTGACACTATCATATTCTGTTGTTTTGTTGTTTAACTGTTGTTGTTTATATTGGGTTTATCTTTTGAGTGAGGTGCCTTTTTTTTTTTTTTTTTGCTTGAATGATGCAGAGGTCAATGTTAAGTGGCTTTACAAAAAAAAAAAAAAAAAAAAAAAAAAAAATCCCAAAACATTATTCTAAAAATGATCAGGACTGGAAATGAGTCAAAAGCAGCTGATGTCCAAATCATCCTTTGAAAGCCCAGCAAATGATTGCTCAACTCTGGCTTCTTGGAAGCAACACATGAAGAAATGAGCTCAAGACTTTTTGCCCAGCACTGTACTACAGTCCCAAGTGGCAGTCCTTAAGGGATGAAATATAAGCCAATGTAGAAATATCACAAAACTGCAGTTCCTGAGATGTCCACTAGTGGCTGGCTATTACTCATTCACAGCAGAAATTGACAAAATATGCACATAACCTGGCGCAAAAACAAAATGTGACTTAATCCTGCAGCTGTACTCAGAACAAATTTCGAATTAAGCCTATGTTGTTTTGGCCTGTATTTGTATAGCGCTTTACTAGTCCCTAAGGACCCCAAAGCGCTTTACACATTCAGTCATCCACCTATTCACACACACATTCACACACTGGTGATGGCACAGCCACAGCCGCCCTGGGACGCACTGACAGAGGCGAGGCTGCCGGACACTGGCACCACCAGGCCCTCTGACCACCACCAGTAGGCAATGGGCCCAAGGACACAACGACTGAGACTGTCCGAGCCAGGGCTCGAACCGGCAACCTTCCGATTACAAGGTGAACTCCCAACTCTTGAGCCACAATCGCCCCAGATCTCATCTCATTTAACAGAACATTGAACAATGCATGCATTATCTGTGTTTTAATGTGTCAAAAACCAACATGATGAGAATGAGGTGATGCACTTTGGAGCTTGTATGTTGCAAATCTCACGAACCTGTACCACATGAACAGTGAAGTCAGCTGTAGCCTCAAAATGTGGGTACAACTAAAAATGACTTCCAGGAATGAGACAGAATCTGGCAAATCTAGACTAAAACGCTTGTGGTTCAAACTGACGACACTTTCTCGAAAACCATAACAAACATTAACGCCAACAGATAGAGCTGTGGGATAAGAGCAATAATGACTGCGGTAGAAGCATTGGTAATAGCTGGAGCAGCAATGATGGCGCCACAGGGTGACATGTGAGCAACATGATCTGGTGTTTCTGCACCTGTGTCCTCATGGCACAGTTCGACAACTGGTGGAGCCACTAAGATTTAATGTGACAGCATGTGGAAATAAATCTGACACACACATCACGGCACATAATGATCTCACGAGAAACGAGGTTTGAATGCAATATGCTCTTTATTACAAGTAATGATACAATATAATTAGACAGTATTGTGAACCGACATTTAGAAAGGAGATGTAGACAGAAAAAAACTCCAATTTAATTATTTAATTCTTTTGAGACATTTTTACGCAATTGTTGGGTCTGTGTTTCCACAAACCCCGCTAATTCTAGAGGCTTATTCATCATGAAGAAAACAAGACAGTCGATCGATCGATTATTTGCGCAAGGGAGGCCTCGTCTGTGTCCACCACGAAAATGACCCCCAGATCTGACCTCCTCCTGCTACCTTTTATTGAGAGACAGTTCACACAAAACACGTCAGAACAAAGCCACGCCCCCTTGGTTCTAAGACAAAGCATTTTATGTATATGTGTGAACTTCTGTAAGAATGTGTGTGTGTGTGTGTGTGTGTGTGTGTGTGTGTGTGTGTGTGTGTGTGTGTGTGTGTGTGTTAGACCTCCTGCTGACCAAAGGGTCGTAAACGCAGGAAGCCTACATCAAAAGAAGCAGATCTTCCAGATAGGATGTATCTGCAATAAAACATTACAGCCCCCCACCAGAACCTCGAGAATCTGGGGGGAAGGACAGTGGAGTTTCATCAGTTAAAACACTGTACAAATGGTAAACATAAAAATGACAAACATCTAACAATTCAACTCTAACAGCAATACTAAAATATAAAAGTCCAATGCAAGATTTATCGACCATTAATTTGTGCAAGAAGAGAAACAAGCAGCACCTCCTGCTCTCATGTTCAGAATAGGAAAGTGCTGGAAAAACTGAATAAGAGGTGTGGAAAGGTGCAGAAAGGAAGTACAGCAGAGCAGAGAGCCAGTACAAACAGACTGTGTGTACACAGTAAACTGATAATCTATGCTTTGATTATGACGCTCGGTTTATGAAACAGAGGGCCCCCAGGCACTGGCAAGAAAAAAGGCCCACCACTGTTCCATCTTTGTCGTTATTTTGCATCCTTTCTTCAGCATGTCGGGAATTCTCTGGAAACTTTTTGGTCATTTTTGCCTTGTTTTTGTATTTTCTTTCTTTCAAGTTTTTCCTTTCGAGTTTTTAGCATCAATTATTGTTTCAAGCATGCGTGTTTGTTCCTCTATCTGACAGATCTAACAGAATTGCTAAAAATGTTTTGAGTGAAATAAGAAATTCACAATCATTAAAATTTGCCTAAGATCCACCAAGGTCTTTAAGGTCAACCTAAAAATGTCAAATTTCTTCTAACCTTCAGACTCAATAGGTCAATATTGATCTGATGGTCAATGTCATAAAAAGGCTATGAAGAAGTATTTACATTATTTAAAATGACAATGGGTTTTATAGTTGATTACTTTTATTATGACTTAATTATGGTACAGTAATGGATTATAACCATTTTGGTAAATAGGAACTGGAATACATGTACAATATTCCTGAATAAGTCTTTTTAATAAGCATTTAAACCAATTTTACTAAACAATAAATTAAATCCTTCACATGTATTATATCTACATACATAACAAAATAATAATAATTCATAATTATTCTCATTATAATGTCAAGTATATTAAAATTTGTTTTTACTGCACTACAAACTTCTTAAAATATGAAAAGAACAAAGAAAATAAAATTAATATATAAATATCTATAATACAATACTCTTCAATTAAAAGTAAATACTGCCCAAAGAATGCTTGCTGTCTGAAGCTGTTTTATGTCTCTATGAAATCTCGGTTTAGGGGGGTTTATTTATTATGACCCCCCTATGAGCAAGCACTGTGGTGACAGCAGGAAGGAAAAACTCCCTTTTAACAGGAAGAAACCTCCAGCAGAACCAGGCACAGGGAGGGGCGGGGCCATCTGCTGCAACCGGTTGGGGTGAGAGAAGGAAGGATAAAAGAGATGCTGTGGAACTGAGCCAGAGAGTAATGTCATTCTGCAGTTTACAAGTGTCTTCACAGCTGTAGCACTGAGCTTCTCTTTCTTCGCTGCCACAGCAGAAAGCCCCACGCCAGGTGGTGATGTCATCAACACCGCCATTCTGAAAAGGTCAAATATTTTGCATGGACCCTCTCACATGATCATTAAACAGATTTTAAAACCACAGGAAAAAGAAATATAAAGAACCTTCTTTTGTAATTTTTCAGGTAAATTTTGGTTGAATTTGTTCCAACTTTATTTTGTTTTCCTTTTTGCAGTCAGTCACTTGACTTTGAAGCAAAGAATTACAGCAAACCCTTTGACCCCTTGGGTTTGCGCTCAGCAGGCTCATATAGTAACCCTCATGCCACTTCACTACTTCCCGTCAGGCTAGACCTGTAGACTGACCCCACTCACATAACCATAGCTAACCCCAACACTTTGTGCACAAAAGTCTTTGATCCCAGTGCTTGAACCCGACAACTTCCACATCCATAAACTCTTTGCTCTTGAAGGGAGTAGATTAGTAAATGAGAGTTGTCAACTGACAGTTGCAAAGGTTGGGCCATGTCTGTTTAAATAACATATAGTTGTGTGAAAAACTAGAATCACTGCATTATAAGAAACATTCTTTTATTTATTTTTTATTTCTTTACTTTAGATATAGTGGATATAGGTATCACTCAATAAAAATAATTTTTGGTATGTTTTTATTTTAATTTTAATTTTTTGTAGTTGTCTGACCTGTTTATGACATCATAAACATGCTGAAATTTGATCATAGCTTGTAACTATGTAACTAACAAATACCTTTTTGTTTAAAAAAAGATCATTCATTGTTATTCACTGTATGAAAAAGTTCTGCAGGGAAAAAAAAATTTGGTGTTGCATAAATAGGCTGTCATTGTGCAATAAGCAATGTACACTTCAGCAGGATTATGCAAAAAGTCGCACTGTAGACACTCGACGGCAACATGATGCAGATGCCTACTGCACAAGCATATACATACAGAAGATACCCCTAGGCATACAGGGTGGGACTATACAGTATGTCTGTTATATCCTGCCAATGATTACCAAGTGAGCCATGTGGCAACTGTATCTGAAGAAGAATGTGGAAGCAAGAATGATTCATTACAGTACCTCAGTGACAACAGTTTTATTTTCATATATATATCCAATCCACACATGAAAGAAATTAAACTGTGCAATAATGACAAATGACAGTATTTAGTAAGTAAATAGTATTAATTACATGAAGGAAGGGATGCATAAAAAGGCACAGAAAGTCATGACACCAGCTGAAATCTATCAGTAATTAGAAAACAATCCTCCAACTTAGTGCAAATTAATATCAGCTGGTTCAGTCCCAACTGATTGCCTGTAAAAAGGTGCTTCGTTACAAAGGTGTCGCACTAGAAACATCCCATGATGGGTGAAGCAGTGAGCTCTCTCAAGACCTTCACAATCTTATTGTTGTAAACGTACTGATGGCAGTGGTTACAGAAGGATTTCGAAACTACTGAAGCACAGTGAGAACTGCTGGGGTCATAATGCAAAAGTGGAAAGAACATAATTTCACCATAAACCGACCACGACCAAGATTTAATACATAGGACGGAAAAAATTGATCAGAAGAGTTGTCCAAGAGCTACAGAAAGACCTGGAATCTGCAGGTACAATAGTTTCAAAGAAAACATCAACTAATGGACTTACTCACCATGGCCTGTATGCACGCTCACCACTCAAGAGTCCATTGCTGAAGAAAAATCATGCTGAAGTTTGCTGATCGACATTTAGAAAAGCCTGTGAAATACTGGGAGATTATAGTCTGATCAGATGAGACCAAAACTGAACTCTTTGGATAACATAACACATACTATATTTTGAGGTCAAAGGGACATGCATATCAGTCCAAAAGCATCATACCAACAGTGAAGTCTGGAGGTGGGTACATCATGGTGTGGGGCTGGCACACTTCATATCATTGAAAGAAGAAAGAATAGAAAAATGTGCTGAGACATTCTTGATAAAAAATCTGCTGCCATCTACCAGGATGATGAAGATGAAATGAGGCAGGATGTTTTTTAACAAAACAATGATCCCAAACACACAGCCAAGGAAACTCTCAGCTGTTTACAGAGAAAGAAAGAAAAAAGCTAGAATGGCCCAGCCAATCAGCTGACCAGAATCCAGGATTTGAGTGGTAGAATGGGACAAAATCACAATGCATGTGACTAGTTGTTTTTTTTTATTCAGAAGGCATAATACTTGCCTTTATGCCAGGTATTACAGTTTTTTCTGAATGCTTAAACCCTAACTGTGATACCTGTAGCACAATCTCTAAAACTATTCAGACTTATAGCAAAAACTGCTTTGCACTCAGTTTGCAATTTTGTAACACACACTTTGCAAAACTGTAGGCACAATTCACTGCACAACACTCAATTACCAAATTTCCAACACACTCCTAGCAAAAGTATACACATGTATGGCTATCATTAACACTAATTTGCCAACTGTCTGGCACACTTTCACATGTCAAAACTTTTTTAGATAATTAGTTCACTTTGCAATCAGCCTAAGCACTATAATACAGGTAAGCTGTGTGTGCGGAGTACAATGGAGGGAGCAGAAAGAGTGAGAAGTAGAGGAGGCCGAGGAAGAGGACGTGGAGGTGAAGAAGTAGGATGAAGAGGACGACAAGGAAAAGGAGGAGCAAGAGGAAGACGAGGAGGGGGGAGAGGAAGATGAGGTGGGGGGAGAGGAAGGGTAGGAAGAGTAAGAAATAGAATTGCTGATGACATCAGAGCTACAATAGTGGACCATGTAATCTTTCAATTTCAACATTATTTAAATTCAATTTTACTTTAATATTACTTTTACTACCTCCAAATAACATAAATTTAGTTTTACTTTCATTCAATGATAGTTTATTAAATACAAACCATCTATTTAACTTCATGAGTTCTGCTTCCACTGTTTTCAGTAATTTCTTTATGTCATTTCCAGAGAAAAATAAGTTTGTATCATCAGCAAACATCACATATTTTAAAGTATCACTGGCTGTACAAATATCATTTATATAAAGTAAAAATAACTTGCGTCCCAAAACAGATCCTTGTGGAACTCCACAAGTTACTTTTCTAAGTTTAGATTTCATGTTATTAATACTCACATATTGGAACCTATTATTCAAGTAACTATTTAACCAAAATTGTACAACACCTCTTAAACCATACCTTTCACATTTCTGTAAAAGTAAAGGATGATCTATCGTATCAAAGGCTTTACGTAAATCAATGAACACACCTATTCCAAACTGTTTTTCGTCCACAGCCGTTGCAATATTTTCAATAAATTCCCATCACAGTTAGAGATGTTGAACGATTTCTTCTGAACCCATACTGATGATCATTTAATAAATCATATTTATCAATAAAAGAATCTAGTTCGTTTGCAAATTTTTCAAAAATCTTCGAAAATTGAGGCAGTAAAGATACCGGGTCTATAATTTGACACAATCTGTTTATCACCGGTTTTATATAATGGGATCACTTTGGCAATTTTCATTTTGTCTGGAAAAATTCCAGTTTGAAATGATTTGTTACAAATATATACAAGTATAAAGAATAAATTGTTGGAAGTCCAGAAAGCACTAGAAGAGGAGAGCTTTGAAGCGATTGGAAGCAAAAAAGAAGCAAAAACACGATGCTAAAAAAAAGAAAAAACCTAAAAGAGATGAGGAGGGCAAAAAAGCAGGATAAGAAAGCTAAGAACAAAGAGCAGCTTTGTGTCCCAGCAACACAAAGTTTGAGGTTCATCTCTACTTTTTCTTCTTCTCTATCATTCACCTACTCCAACTTTTAACGGTTTCTGCTTTCTCCCTCCTTTCATCCTCCCATTTCCATCTCTGCCCCATCCCTGCACTCCTTCACTCCTAAGTTATAGTAGATGTGAAAACTTCCTTACTTCATTTTCCCTTCTGATGCAGCTGAGACAAAACTTTCTGCAGAGAAGACAAAAAGTATAATAAAAAAAAAGGTGCTGGTTTAGCTCAGTGCGTTGAGCAGGTGGCCACATGCTATAGGGCTGAGCACAGCCGGCCTGGGCTCAAGTCTGACCCATGGCCCTTTGCCGTATGTCAGGGGTGTCAAACTGAAATACACAGTGGGCCAAAATTCAAAACTGGATCAAAGTTGCGGGCTAACATTAATATTCATTGAAAAAAAAATCTTCCTCCAAATATAACAAGGAATCTTTTCCTATGGACTCAAACAAGTTTTGCTGAAAAACTGAGTATGGAACAAGCAAAGCTTAATACTAAACAATATATATAACTTATATAAACAGATATTTAACTTAATGTTGCACACATGCAAAATCGAAATTCCAATTAAATAACACATCAGTGGAATTAATTTCTTAAATAAAAATTGTATTTGCAGCCTTCTGAATTAAATTTTATCATTTTATCATTTATCAGATTTTCATCATATTCTCCCACCTGTCCAGAAAGCTTGTTTTCTGCCTTTCTTTTTGCCATTTTGGGATAGGTAGCATGGCAGTATTTGCATGGTTGCTATGACTATGGTCAACAGAGGAGAGGGTGCTAATGGGTCCTGTCATGACTGACGCGCCAAAACACCAACAGAGCATTCTGGGAATTGTAGTATTAGCAGTACATGAACTGTATAACACCAGCAGGCCAGCTCTAATAGTAATTTTGTATGGCTTCGCGGGCCCAATGTAATTGGGCCACGGGCCAAATTTGGCCCTCGGGCCAGATTTTGACACCTATGCCATATGTCTTCCCTCTGCTTTTCTGTCGTTTCTTCACTGTTCACAACAAAAACAGAGAGAAGAAACATCTGCAGAGAGCGTCAGCACCACATTGTGGAATTTCCATACATGGAAAATGACTCACAAAGAAATGTTTTCTTGTATGGTCAAGAGTGCGAACATCCAGCGAACCTTTATATAATGCCTTAATACAAGTATTAGAAAATAAGCAAATACATTTATCACATCCTAGTGGGTCTACATGTTGCCATTATTGCATTATTTGACAACACAGTGATGAGTACAAACACCTCAAGTCTGAGATTCTCTGGTATCTCAGTCTCTATTATTGACATGAAAGACTCATTTTTGTAGCTTTTTCCAACTAAACACAGCCCCTTGCTAATAGGTTATATTGGCTACAGTATCTATATATATGTATCCAAAATGTCTGAGAGTTGTTTTCCACGTTTGGGCTGAATCATCAACTTGTTTGACTTTAGTTAAGATAGATAGCATAAACCTAGAGTTCATCGTCTCTGGGTTCAAATTCAGAACTGGTGAGGTCACGATCAGAAACTCTAGCTCATGGAGTTTTACACAGTGTCCAAATACAAACTAAAAACATATATATACACACACACACACACACACACACACACACACACACACACACAATAAGACCAAAGTCCTCTTAGAAACAAATCTCACCACTCAGCAGCCATCTCAAAACACCTTAAGGCACTTATTTGGGAGCTATTGTGCAAAAATTGTAAATTATCACCAAAAGATAGATAGAAGAAGAAATAATCAAACACTATTATTGACAGAGAACAGAGCAAAAGCAGCCATCATTCAAAGAAGAGCTTTGAATCTCCTTGAACAAGTCTGGAGAACGATTGCTGAAGATTACTTAAATTAGAAAGAGTTCAGGCTGTGTTAAAGAATAAAGGTGGTCATACCAAATATTCACTTTCAAGCTTCTTAGAATTGTACAAGTATATACCTTATATTTCAAAAATCACTGCCCCATTTTCCAATTTGTCTAGCAAAATATTAAAAAAATGAGGGGTGGCACTGAGACTTTTGCACAGTGCTGTATGTTCCTAAAATCTTTTCAGTAATATAACAGACTGACTGTGGGGTAAAAATGGGACATGGTACATCTTTATTGATACCAGTATCATCATTAATTCTGCTCATTAATCCTGTTGAATAAAAAAAAGCCTACGCAGTACTTTACTACTGCTAATGCTAATCTAATACTAATAATTACAGAAAATTACTTATTTTCTCAAGATTATTTTATCTTTTCCTTCCTTTCCACAGAGAACACTCACACAGATTTAGGTTAGAAATATTAGTTGACACAAGAGAACAGTAATGTGCGTGAGTGTGAAAAGAGATGGTGATAGAGTGTATGCAGTGGGAGTTTCACAAGGCCAACAGCTGCCCGTGTGACCAGCGACAGGTGCTCCAAGATACATCAGAGGTGCACCAGAGAATATAAGTCAGTCAAAACGAGATGTCTTTTGTGACAGTTTCACCTACACTGACTGCCTGCTTTAGATATAGTCTTACTCTCCAGCTGCAGCTAATATCTTCATCTTCCATTATAGTTAAAGGATATTAGGCATTAGCATTAAAAACCATTTAGCCCAACTTAAGCCAGATAGACAGCTGAAAAACAAGTATCCCAACAAGAAAGGCAGGACAGAACACAGTCTGCTGACTGACTAAAGGACTGATAGTGTGGCTGGCAACAGAGGATAGGGTCATTTATTTATAGCAACATTACGAATTTCCATGATAGTTTCCACCACACAGTCCAGGGACCCTGGAAGCACATAGCTATCTATCAACCACTGTGCATATCGTCGCACGGGTACCAAAGCACTTCTGTCGGCAGCAGCTTATAAAACACTGCATGAACCTGAATCACACATTAGTCATTCCTTTTAGTTTTCCTTGTAGATGATATCACTAGTGCAGTCAAGAGGGTTTGCATACGTATATATGGGGTACAACACTCATTATCCGCTCATGTTACAATGTCAGCATGCTTCTGGGGAATATAACAATGTATGTAATTATCATGGTGAAATCAGCTGCTCTCTCACCAACACACTAATGGCAAATGCTGAACTATCATTCACTTGGTACAAAAATCAGATGTAGCATAGAGTATGGTATGTAAAAAGCTGCTTTGAAACATTGCAGTCTATGATGTGGTGCTGGGATGCTTTGTAATGCTTCCACCTTTGGCAAGAATATTGTGGTTTTAGTCTGTAATATTAGCCAAACTACAAAAACTAACATTTCTATAATAAGTAGGGGTGTTGCTATATAATGGTAGCACTGGTGTAGAATCATTAATTTTTGGGGGACAGGCACAATAATTGGGTAGCAAACTCACAATCATAAGGCAAAACGTCAAAAGGCATTCTTAGCAAAGATTTAGTATTAAAATCTTAATTATTTATCCACTTTCTCTTTTAAATAACTCTTTATATTTTCCATGATACTACTTTGATCATAAGTCAAAGAAAAATGCAACACCAAACATTTCTAATATTTAGCGATGCTAAAACACATTTAGCTAGGCTGGCTAAAAGCCTAGCTAGCCAGAGTAGCAAGAGCAATCTTAATCTAATGTCAGTCACGTCTGTGACTCTGGTTAAATGGCTTTTTCTTATTGATTGTTTGTTTGGTATTGTGTATTAAGCTAATAAAGTAATCAACTGAAGAAATATTTGATAAATATGTGCATTTATTTACAGCCCTGTGAAAAACTAAGCACACCCTTAATGGAGGTTTTGGCAGTTGGCTGGTCTGTGACACAATGTCATAATCTCCCAAACAAATTCCCCCCAAGGTCAGACTGTGCAATGCTCAGCTAAACTGCAAAAAAAAAGAAGCAAAAGCTTCATCTCAGACTCTACAGACCTCAGTTAGCACGTCACATTTCTATGACAGTACAGTTAGAAAAAAGCTGAACAACTACTGATGCTTATTTGTCCTAAAAGAGCACAGCACAGCTTAGATTTGCAATGTTACATCTGAACAAACCAGATGATTTCTGAAACAATTTCCTTTTTATAGACCAAATGTGGAAATGTTTGGCTATAAACAAACCCCCAAACAAAACAAAAAGCATATCAGCAAAAATGTTTCATGCCAACTGTCATGCAAAGTGGTGATGGCTTCTACAGTCACAAGACACGTGCACCTTACAGCCATTCTGATGACACAATTCCTCCTTACATCAACATATTATACACTTAGAAATTAGCCCATCTGTGTGACAGTTAGACGTTGGTCTAAAGTGAGTCACTGAACTGGACAATGATCCCAAACACACCACACATCAATAGCATTGTGGCTGAAAAAGAAAATAATCAAGGTACTGCAGTGGCTCAATCATAGCCCAGACCTCAACCTGATTGAAATGCTGAGGTGGGACCTTAAGAGAGCTGGATCTAAATGAATGCCCGCAAACTACAATGAACTGAAGAAATGTGAAAGACTGATAAAGTCATAATAATTACTTTAACTCACTGAAGTACATACTGTATACCTCCTGAGCTAACTCTGCGTCCTCATCAAAGGCCAAAACACAGATGCCTTTCCAAGAAGTACAAAGGTATATGACCATTTTCGGTGTGCATTATAGATTTTCTCTAGTTTCATCCCACAGTGAGTGGCTGTAGGTTTTCTAGACTCAGATGGTAGAGTGGGTCATCTAACAATCAGAAGGGCAGGGGATAAATTCTCAATCGTCCAGTCTGCATGATGAAGTGTCTTTGGGCAAGATACTGAACCCAGAGTTTCCCCCTGTGCATCCATCAGACTGCGAGTGTGTGTGTAAATGTTATGAAAAGTGCTTAAGCATAGATAAAAACACAGTATGATTGCATGCGAATGGATGAATGAGACTTGCAGTAAAAAGTGGTCTCAGTTTAAAAAAGGTACACCATTTACTGTAGTTCTGACACTTGTATGTTAGGATAATGTGAGATTCAAAGTTGGCTCTAGCCTCAGATTTTGGATAGATAAAGCTGTCTGAGTGGTAAGCAAGTCTAGACAAGTGCTAAACTAATGCCAATGAATGAATACCAATACAACACCTCAAGATCTGTAGCGATTCATTTTATTTACATTACTTTAAAGTGAAAACAGTCACCAGTTTTTAAAAGTGCTCTCTGCAAAGGGTACCCTCTAAAGGGTTAAACTGCATTACTCCAGCGACAATCCATTGTATCCCTGAAGGTGCAGTAAATATTATTTCTGAAAGAGTTTAATAAATGCATCTTTGTATGTGACTGTACTGTATGTGCATGAAGGTGTTAATGAGGTGCTGAAAATGCCAGGGCTCACACAGCCCTAATGATCTGAAGCCAAAGAACACCACAAACCATGTGCTGTACACATTAAAAAAGCACAAAAGGCAGAACATATGCACGTGCACGGCGAATCTCGGCCATTTCTGGTTTTGATTATAGTTAATATGAGTTGAAAATAAACACTGAGCAACTGGAAACCATATTTCTATAACCTCCAGGGGCTTTCCACCTCTGAAAAGGGACATAAAGGAATCCATAACTACAACATGGATCATATTACTATAAACTTAAATAAGACCTGGACTTAAAGGCTGTTAGAGACAGATCATCCTAACAGACCACCATGTATTTGATACCACCAAAATCCACTGCACCTGAATGCTTTTTTTTCTTTCTTTTTTTTCTCAGCATTTTGGAAAATTACTCTTCGTTCTTGTCAACTTTAATAAGTGGAACATTTTTACAAGCCTGCTTTGTTTTGATTGCATCAGTTGAGCAGGCCTAAAGAGAACAGAGTTTTTATAGAAACAAAGTCTCTCTGCTGGGGTCGGGTTTTAGGTTCAGCATAATTTTGCAAGTGGGTGAGAAATCTGCAAGGTAGCTGCCTATTTTAGAAAGTTCTAAAAGTTCTAATGATGTGAACAAAACCTTTTGCTGTTTTGTTTCTCATTAATCCATGCTGCCACCTAGTGGTTATATTGAGGACTCCAACTTAAACTAAATAGTATAAGTTCCTTTAAAAAAAACCATGAAAAACTGTTTACTGTATACTAAGGATGGTGTGTTCAGTTCTTTGGGTGTCAGTCCATCTATAGCCAATGTTTTATTATGTATAATGTCAGAAGGAAGATCTGGTAATGGAGTTAACTACGTAACTGAACTTTCACCACATGGTCACATATTTAATACTTTGTCAAATACTCCCTCAGACCTTTCCTGCAGACATCTTCAGCTCTTGGGTATTGTAAAGTCTGTCTGCTTTTAATCTGCACTGAATTATGAAATGTCATCCAGTGAGATTTTATGCCTCGGGCTGAAAACACAGACAGAAACCTCCTGTACACTTCTGAATTCGGTCTGCTACTTCGTTCAGCAGCGAAATCATCAATAACTGCCAGTTCCATTGGTAGCCACTTTGACAAATGAGGTCATGAGCTGTTTCTTTTTCTTTTTTTCATCCACACTTTCTTTTTTTCCATCTCTTGATTGAGGCTGATTTTTGTTTCGCCAGTCCATAGAAATTTGTTTCAAAACTGGTTTCTTCTTTCAAGTTTTTGTGAATCTTTGCCTGGTTTTCTTCCCCATAAGACATAAGAGATTGGATCTTGAAGGCAATCAAGATCAAGATGACAGACAATTCTTCCGAATATTGAATTATCCTTAAAATGTCTAAAACCTCAACTGTGGCAAGTATAGACAAAGAATTTCCATAATGTAAAGCTCAGGGCAAAAGTATTGCACTATGTTGCATTTAATCATTAGTTATTGTTAATGTCTGGTTCTCTTCCATAGTGTGTCTTTTATCCTGTCCTGTTCACCCCTCACCCCAACCCCCATGAACCGAGTGGCCACTGTGACAAAACTGCAACAGTCTTCTACAGATATACTAGAGCCTGCCAGAAAGAGTCAGCGGCGCTTCATCAGTGAGGCCTGTATGGGACTAGACAGAAGAAGAATCTAAAGGAACAATGCTGCCCACTTAGAGTTTGCCAGGCAGCACTGAAAGAACTATGAGATCATGTGGAGACAAAAAAGTATACCCATGTCTTAAGAATGAAAATGCAAGCATTATGTCTGACAAACACCAGACACTGCTATCCACCCAGCTAATGTGCAACCTGAGACAGGGTGGATGACAGTGAACCAAAGAGAGCAGCCAGTACAACGTTGGAATACTTTCAGAAGAGGTCTCTGGCTGCCCTTAACTGTTCCAGCCAAAAAGAACTGAAGATGGCAGTTTTTGGATGGCTGACGTCCAACTTGACCGAAATGGATCTGCCAATAATAATGGCCAGGTGTGCAAAGCTTATATTTTATCCAAGAAAACTCAAAGCTGTAATTGTTGTGAAGGGACTTGTTCTGAATTATAGCTATTTGAAAATTGCAAGTCTCAGATTTATTGTTGTATTAATTAAAGCAAACCAGTTACAGATTTATCAACAACATATTACAGTTTTTTACAGACGCTAGGACACATTTCTCAATACTTAGGTCACTTTTGCAAAACTCCTCACACAGTGAGCACAACAGAAGTCTATGTGGGCTAAACTGAGGATCAGTTATCATTGTTTTGGCACAAAATGCATTCAATGACTACATCTCTCAAATTTCATGAATTATTTTCTCACTCAGACACAACAACTGCCAAAAATCTTTGTACGTACAGGACATTTTGCATGTGCTTACATACTGTTTTCAAAACTGTTAAACTTATGGCCAAAACAATAACACAATGCAAAACTTAAAAAGACAGCAAAATTCAACAGCAATATTTTATTGAAACATATTTTACAGTTTCTTCTGAATGCTTAAACCCTAACTGTGATTCCTGTAGCACAATCTCTAAAACTATTCAGACTTATAGCAAAACCACTCACTGAGTTTGCAAAACTAAAAGCACAAAAACTGCTTTGCACTCAGTTTGCAATTTTGTAACACACACTTTGCAAAACTGTAGGCACAATTCACTGCACAACACTCAATTACCAAATTTCCAACACACTCCTAGCAAAAGTATACACATGTATGGCTATCATTAACACTAATTTGCCAACTGTCTGGCACACTTTCACATGTGAAAACTTTTTTAAATAATTAGTTCACTTTGCAATCAGCCTAAGCACTATAATACAGGTAAGCTGTGTGTGCAGAGTACAATGGAGGGAGCAGAAAGAGTGAGAAGTAGAGGAGGCCGAGGAAGAGGACGTGGAGGTGAAGAAGTAGGATGAAGAGGACGACAAGGACAAGGAGGAGCAAGAGGAAGACGAGGAGGGGGGAGAGGAAGATGAGGTGGGGGGAGAGGAAGGGTAGGAAGAGTAAGAAATAGAATTGCTGATGACATCAGAGCTACAATAGTGGACCATGTAATCAACCGTGGAATGACCCTGAGGGTAGCTGGCCAACGGGTCCAGCCTAACTCGAGCCGCTACACTGTAGCAAGCATCATAAGGACATCTTGAAATGAGAATCGGTTAGTACAGTCACTTCGCACAAAGATTTGTAGCACTGCCATATGCCAATGAGAAACACACCAATACCATTGATGTAAAAATACTGAAATTGTTACTTTACAGAATTGCTAGATGACCAGATGCTGGGGGCAGAGGAAGCATGTTCACTGCAGACCAAGTAACCCATATAGTCATTATGGCGATTGCAAATAATCCTATACTTGGAAATAAACACTTGTGTTTGTTTTGATGTGTTTGAATAAACACCAGTACTTGAAGTTTGGATCCCTCTATGCTTATGGATCTATGACAGAAGTATGAGCTCAAACTGACATAGCCTACCTTGTGCACAGAGAAAGCAAAAGCCAGATGTGTTTTGTATTCATACCATCAGTGTGCAGTTGGCGCATTGTGTGCTTAGTAGATGATGGCTTGTGTGTACTGTTTGATACGGAAACACCATTTTTACGAAGGTGTGAAGAGTTAATCTAGCTGTGTTTGCTTTTGCAAGAGAACTACGATGTTTTGATTATTGGGTGACAGGTTTTCTTATTTGTGTGAAGAGTTTTGCAAAATTAGCCAATAGTTACAAAAAATGTGCTTAAGCAATCAGAAAAAACTGTAAATCTAAAAATGCAGTTTAACCAGCCACAGCTGATTCACATTGTAGATGAACATCTACACAGGTGTTACTCCTTCAATTTTTCAACTCCTTCAATTCTGCCATGCCAGAAGATTCTTGTGTATTGCCCTAGTCATCCACATCACATCTTATGTCATATAAGATGTGATGTGGATGAGAACCTGTGGCCAAATGGAGGAGACCGAGTAGATTAGCATTACTATTGTATGTGTATCAGTGGATGGTGTGTATACAAATTCTTGTATTTTGGGATTACTTAGTGCAAAAAAATAAAAATACATAAACAAATATTAACGAATTCTGCATGATGTCTGATTCATTCCAGTAACATATATTGAAATTATAAACAGAGATGTGTCCTTGTTTTACACAAGAAAACACTGTGTAATGCTACATGTTGTTAGTGTTTTTTAGGTCATTGTTTTGTGGGTGACAAAGTGTGTTTGTCGGCTGTCAACCTTTGCTAGTGTTCTGGAAGAGTGAGTTTATTTGAGACCTGAATAAAGTGTTTTGGTAGTTGTAGTGCATTTTGAATGTGAAATGAACTGCTTTGCCAAGCTGAAGGTCAGTTAGGAGAATTGTGTGAAGAGTTTTGCAAAAGTGGCCTAAGTATTGTGAAATGTGTCCTAG
The DNA here is from genome assembly GCF_965226115.1 of Aulonocara stuartgranti. Taxonomy (NCBI): domain Eukaryota; kingdom Metazoa; phylum Chordata; class Actinopteri; order Cichliformes; family Cichlidae; genus Aulonocara; species Aulonocara stuartgranti. Next base: position 13,933,988 of record NC_138956.1, on the reverse strand, counting down.
CGGCTGTAAAAAACTGTAAAGTGGAAAATAGAAAAGTCACAGTAATGTAGTGTACTTTAAACAGAATGTACCCAGTCTAATACATTCACCGATCAGGCATAGCATTATGACCACTCACAGGTGAATAACACTGATCATCTTTTCATCATGGCACCTGTTAGCAGGTGGGATATATTATGGAGCAAGTGAGCATTTTGTCCTCAAAGTTGATGAGTTAGAAGCAGGAAAAATGAGCAACAGTGAGATTGACAAGGGACAAATTGTGATGGCTAAATGACTGGGTCAGAACATCCCCAAAGCAAAAGCAGCTCTTGTGAGCTGATCTGCACTGGTCAGTATCTATCAAAAGTGGTTCAAGGAAGGAACAGTGGTGAATCAGTGACAGGGTCATATGCAGCCAGGGCTCACTGATGCATGCAGTGAGTGAAGGCTGGCTCATACGGTCTGACCCAACAGATGAGCTACTGTAGCTCAAATTGTCAAAACAAATTACTGCTGTTCCTGATAGACATGTGTCAGAATACACAGGGCATCACAGATTGTTGTGTATGGGGCTGCATAGCTGCAGACCGAACAGGGTGCGCATCCTGACCCCTGTCCAATGACCAAAGCACCAACAATGGACACAATGGACAGGAGCAATGGAAGAAGGTGGGCTAGTCTGATGAATCACATTTCTTTCACATCAGCGTGGATGAATCTTTGGCTGTGATGTCTATTTTATTTATAACCTATAGCACATTTAAACAACAGAAGAGCTCAAAGTGCTAGGGATAGGGATAGGCACATTTACATTTCAGGTCTCCAAGAAGAAGTTTCAAAATGCATGAAAAGCTAAAAGGTGTGTTTTGTTGTGATAACTAATCATTATTACTGTTGAAATCACAATGATCGAGTGGTCATTCAATTATATTCACAATTTGCAAATCACGGATGATTCGTCTCATACTGTAAGCCATGACACACTGCTATACCCTACATAAGTTGTCTTTATCTGGTATCAGATCGATACCAAAAACACAGGACTATTAGACACTGACCCCTAAGGCATTACCCAGCATGCCATCACATAACCATAAAAAACTGCTGCATGCCCATGGCATGGTGTCATATTGCAAGCAACAGTAAAGAAATAACCAGGCTCTTCAGTTAAAAACATAAGTTAGTGAAGAGGGGGCGACCTAATAGTATTAAATAGTGTCTTTTAAACATGTATGATGTTTGATTGTAATGAATGGTTATAGTTCCTACACAAGCTCATAAAAACCTCAGTGAGGTGTGTGTGTGTGTGTGTGTGTGTGTGTGTGTGTGTGTGTGTGTGTGTGCGTGTGTGTGTGTGTGTGTGTGTGTGTGGGCACGACCCCACAAATCCCTTATGAGGGCTTCTCTAACTGTGAGGTTGCAAACGTTATTCTTTCTGTGAATGGAAAAGAGAAAATGCTGTATAGATGCCAGCCAGCCGGACAGAGATGGAAAGAGACAGGAGGAGGGGGTGAGGGGGGGTCATCCTTATCTGCTAATGCCATGAAATTCAAGACGGTGCCCCCCAGCTCGTACCCTGCACAAACACGCACGCGCAGAGCTCAGCGCACAGACACACATAGAAAAAAGCAAATGCACGAGAGAGGAACATACACATATCCTAATTTAGACAGGCATTTCCATTCAAGCACATACACACAGCATAGCAAGGGCACACACGGTTATTCTCGGGAGCTTATTGCTTTCCCCGCAAACCTTCACGAGTACTGGCTGGAGACAAAGGTAAGGACGATAAATCAAATCTAATATGGAAACTAACATACACTAGGCTTAATGTGGCTCTGTGGCCTTAGAGAGCACGCTGTCCAAGCAGAACTTTATGAATTTATGTTCAATGAGAGTGTGTCGTGATCAGTACAGACTCTAGAAATGGTAACACGTATTGGTTTGCTCTGTGCTCTGCTATAATTAAATGTCTCGCTGGTGATTCCACTGGTGTTTCCCCCCATGCCTTCAAAGATTTTCATATTGTCGTCTATAAACTACCAGGGAGTTTGAGACAGAGAGGTTTTCTGACTTTGACATTAGTCTGATATCAGACACATATCAACTTATTAAATCATAAGTTAAGTCACAGCCGGGATGATCTGGAGGTCTAAGCGCCAGGCAAACCGCCACATAAACTGATATAAAACATTTTTCTCTGGTCTTTGAAATTAAGAAACTAAAAATAAATATTTTCCTCAGCCCAAACGCTTTTCAAAAATAGTTTCTACAGCTGTATCATTATATATTATAATATTTAAACATCCTCACAGTCATAAAACTGTGAATTTCATTATTACAAACAGCAGCTGCTCGCGCGCTACACGCGAGGGGGCGGGGCTACACTCTTACGCAGTATTTTTTTTCTCGCTTTTACTCTTTAGTTTATCCAATCAGAAAGCACCTGGTTGTGTAACCGTGGTTACCGGTACAGATGTATTATGGGATATGCACATGGCAGCGTCCAAGTGAGGGAATGCATGTCAACAGAAGGATTCTGCGCTGTATGTTCGGCGTGGTTTCGGGACCTGCAGATGAATTCAGGCGCTTTGGGAGGTTTCCGGGACTCCGTGTCGAGCATGTTTGTATTACTAATGTTTGAGTTTTGCTTTTTTAAAAGAAGACAAACGTTTCCCTTTCTGTGCAGTCTTGTACGTTTACTCATGATAGCACTTTGTGATTTGAGACCACGTATCACACACCAGCTACTCGTCGGTCCCGAGTTTGAACTGATGATTTTAAAAACTCTCAATTAGTAATTAGTGTCATAATGAAATTTCCTGAATAAAACAGTTGAGTGAAGAGTTAAAAGAAACGATGACAGCTATTCACTCTAAAGTTTGATACTCCAAGTAAAACTAATTTATGAAATTATTGTAAACCACAGTATGATGAGAAATGAGAAACAGTGCCAACTTATCAACATAAAGGTTTTTATTAAAGCTGGTATATTAGCAGTGCATTACTGACTACCCTAGTGGTTGCTACAGATTGTTTAATACAGCTGTCAGCTCAGTTATTTGTTTAAAAGATATAAATAATAAAAATAAAAGATATTCATGGATTAAGAAAAGAAGGGGCTGTTTATTTATAGTATTTACAGTTCTCTGTTGTGCCCTTGTGTTTAATATGTTGATTAGCTTTCCTGAAAACAGAGCATCAGTCTATCAGAAAGAGTGGAAGCTTTAACCTATTGTCTATATAGTGTCAATTCACTGCAACAGTTGCCTCTGTGAGCTGTATATTGCAAGATAATGACTCTACAATATTAGAAAGCGCCCAAAATCAGAGGCTCCCTTATACGCAGCACTTTGCGATGGCGGGAAGGAAGAATTCCATTTTAACAGGAAGTGACCTCTCGCTGAACCAGGCTCAGCCTTATGTTACGCTCAGTTGAAAGCTGAGGGGAAACAGAAGGCAAATAAAAGGAAGAGCAGAGTTTAGCTGTGATATAACCACGGCAGACCGGCAACATGTTTCTGCTTTTCAGCATTAACTTTATTTACACAATCGGTCGCTGTTTACAAACACACACGGCTGAAACTTTCCAGCTGCCAGCCGAACACTAACAACAAAACTGGAATCCAGGACCCAGCACACTTTTAACCTGACGAGGCGTGACTACGGATGCCCTGCAGGTGCGTTTGCCTCCCCTGCAGCGGCACCGCCGACCACGCCCCGCCACATTAGTTTAACAGTGGTGGGAATGTGTAGAGCTTACATTTCTTGCTGTTCTATACACTTTATCCAAACTATATGGTGCTTTTCTCCCTTTGTGCAACTATATATGTTACTTCAGCATGCTTTCCAAATAGAGCTAGATATAACAAAGTGAAGGATCACCAATAGAAACTGTTGTCTCCTTCCATGGCAAAATATGAGAGCTAATCCTCTGTTCAGCTGATGGAAAGCATATTTGATTTGATTGGCACATCATCCTGGTGGAGTGGATGAATTCAAAAGATTGGACGCAGTTATCTCTACATTTTTAGATGGTAAAGCTGTGCCAAACTAGACCCTTACTGTCCCTATCTATTCTGTGTTCCCAGATTAAACTAACACAACCCTACTTGTCACAGCCACTGCTGTCACCATGCCTGGGGAGGATAAACCACCACAACAGGCCCGCCAGAGGAAAAAGACCAAGAAGTCCCGCTCCAAGGGAAAGAGTCCCACTGGGAGTCCTAGTGCCAGCTTGGCAAGCACTTTAGACGGGCAAGATGAGTTCATCTTCCCCCCAGTCGTGCAACCTCCACCTAAAAAGTCTACGGAGGAGAGGAAGAAAGTGCCTGTTGCCAAAGTAGAGGAAGAGACATCCATAGCCATCTGTCTTCAGGTGGTTTTTCCCTACCTGCTAGCTGGAATGGGCATGGTGATGGCTGGCATGGTGCTGGACATTGTACAGGTAAGGTCCTTAGGGTAGCTTGGAGAGTGATATCACATATTTAGAGTGGAAAAGCATGAAGTATGTTAACATAATAGTGGATATTGGGGCCTACTAGCTGACAGGTAAACCTTCAGGCTGCTCATTTGAATCCCTCATCAGATGCTGGCATCACCGCTCTCCAAGATGATTTTTTTCGGGGATGGTGTACAAAAACTATGATTAGATTTACCCCAGTGTAAATGTAGCAGCTATGTCAAAGGATACAATTATTAGACCCTCTTTAAACCCCCAGAATAAAACCTGACCATTTTTTTTCTTAGTGCCTAAAACACAGGTATAGTGGTGTCAAAAAGTGTTTGCCTCCTTCCTGATTTCCTAGTGTTCTGTATATTTGTCACACTTGAATGTTTCAGATCATCAAACACATTTTAATGTTAGACCACGATAACTCGAGTAAATACAAAATGCAGTTTTTTTTAATGCTGATTTCACTGATTAAGGGAGAAAAGTTACCCAAAACTACCTGGTCCTGTTAAAATGGCCCCTTTTGTTAAATCATAAATTAACTGTGATTAACCACACTTTTTGGAAAGCTGAGTTCAGTTTCACTAAGCACACTTGGGCTTGATTACTGGACGTTAGTGGTGCAACGGATCACGGTTGATCCGTAATCCGAACCGATCCCACTCCACGGTTCAGCACGCACGTGATCCGAAGATTCGAAAAAGAAGAAAAAAAAAAGCGATAGTTATGGTCAGCGCTAGCGGTCCAAGTGGCGGAGCAGAGGAGTTTGCGGTACTTAAGCAGCCCTTTGCTGCCCAATCTGACCGGGCTAAAGCTATTACAAAAGCTATTGGGGTGTTTAGCTGCAGACAGGAGGCCGTATTCCATTGTGCTAAACAAGGGGTTTAAACTATGATGAACGTGCTTGAGCCACGCTATGATATCCCGTTGCGCGACCACTTTAGTGGAAAAATCGTTCCAAGCATGTATGAGCAGGAGAAGATTAAAGTTATGGCTGAACTGTCCCAGGCATCTTCTGTTGCCCTAACTACTACAAATGGGTGTAGCGACGGAAAGCTACGTGACCGTGACTGCTCATCATATCACAGCGGAGTGCGATATAAGGAGCAGTATGTATTATTGTAGGGTCTACCTTACAATATAAAGCACCTTGAGGCAACTGTTTTTGTGATTTGGCGCTTTATAAATAAAATTGAATTGAGTGGTAGATACAAAGACTGTACTGCCCTATATTGAACCATAAATTTTTTTGAATAATTGCGTGGAATGAGTCTTGAGTTGAATGTTTTTAACAGGCAAAAAATACTTCAATAAGTGAATAAGTAAATGTTAAATTTTTGTCTTTTTCTTTTTTTGCTGATCTGAAAATTGATCCGATCCGTGACTTAAAACCGTGATCCGATCCGAACCTTGAGATTTTTGATCCGTTGCACCACTACTGGACGTCCTGTTGAATGAAAAAATTACTTAAATAGAAACCGTCTGACAAAGTGAAGCAGGTTAAAAGACCTTAAAAAGGAACACATCATAGCACATTTCTAAGGTTTTGGGACTCCAGTGAACCACGGCGAGAGCCATTATACATAAATGGTGAAAACATGGAACAGTGGTGAAGCTTCCCAGGAGTGACTGGCTGACCAAAATGAGATAAGAGCACATCGCCGACTCATCCTGGGTGTTACAAAAGGATCCAGAAGAACATTAAAGAACTGCAGGCTTCACAGATCTAAGTTAACAGAGTATTAAACTTTTAAGTGTGACAAAATAGGAAATCGTGAAGGGGGAAAACATCAAAATTTGTCTCCCTTCATTTTACATATAAAGTACTTCATAAGTAAGTGTTTATTGTACAGGGAAGTTATTTTCACATTGTCTGACATGTAATGTACAACAGAATATTAAGGCGTCTCTTAGCAGACAGTAAATCTATGCACACAGTGGCAGGCTGTTTTCCGGTAAGGAAAGATCTCTGACAGATTTAAGAGCTAGGAGACCAGAGGCACAGCAAAACACGTCAGTAATGACCCAGATGGTTACTCTCTCACGTTAAACGTGTTAACGTAAGGAGAGAGAGCGTCACAATAATGAAAAACTGGACAGTACACAGAGACTTTATGGTATTGAATAAATAACAACATGAGCGACATAGTGACTCATCTGCACCGGTTAGAACAGGTTGTTCGTCTAAGTGTGTATTTTTGTTTGTTTTTGTTACAGGTGGTGGGACTGTGTGTATGCTTCTGTGTACTTGTTACCTTGAAATAGTCTTCTGGCTCAGAGCAATAAAGCCATCTTCTTCTGACTTAAGTATCTCTGATCATGTTAACATGGTGTACACTGGGCCAGTAATGTCAGAAGTTATAAACTGACTGGATGGGCAAAATAGCCTTTTGAGTGAGTTGAATGCACCCCAGGGCATAGCTGCTGCTGTCCCTGGTGAATATGTTGATACTATTACATCTTCAGTAGCATGTAACAGTGTAGATCAATAGTTAAGAGATAGCAGCCGGTGTGTGGGCTAATATTATTACATGTTGTATGTGCATCAAACATAATGTCCTACCCAAATGTATGAGATCCACGTTGCACAATGTGATTTGCAGTGAACTTAGAAGACTACTATAACTTAATAGTACCCCTCTTTATAGTTACAGTGTATAAAATCTTTCTGCGCTAGATATCAGTGTATTGCAGTTCTGTTTTCTTACCTCTCCCAATTCAAGTGCATAATCCTTGCTACATTGGCTCCTGTAGGACAAACATGTTTTAGTTAGCTAAGAGAGATCAAAACATTCCACTATGTTCAAAAACCTAACATCATGTTTTAGGGTACATTATATCATAACTGCCACGACTACACAACAGCTTATGCCTATAATCGAGATTTTTCCTTTCTGTGGAAGGCAATCAGACCTCTGTTTATCTCAGCTGTCAATGCTGGGTGAGAAGCATCCATGTGTAGCTGTAAAACTGTAAAAGGAGTTCAATACAGGCGAGTCAGTCAGTAAAGCTCACCTCTGACTGATGACAGCCATACTAAGGTGAGCTGTTGAAGATATCCTGATAGATAGTTTTAGTTTGTGCTAGTGAATCTAACGTGGATTTAACATTGTTAGACTCGTACAGTTAGGGAATAAACGTTCGTAGAATGTGAGAATGTAATCAAAATGTTTATCAGAGGAAAAGTGTGATTTTTATGACACTTGAATCTAACATTAGCTGGCATAATGTTACCTTAAAATCAGCTGTTGTTGTTCACCCGGCTCGTTGTCAACTCTCCAGAGACAGGAAAGTCGCATGTCTGATCTACTGGCAATATGTCACTGCAACAGTATTGGGAATAAATAAGCATGTTTATGCAAGTTTTCATGTCTTAGAGTGTGAGTTCTGTTTAGGAGATTAATCTTGAGGTGAGGAGGAAGAGGATGAAGATTTATTTAGTTGCAAGTGGTGTTATCTCTTTGATGAAGGGGGTCCATTCTCAGATGATAAAACAAGTTCTCTTCTAGTCCCCATTTGGCATACTACATACATGGCCTGTCTCTACCATTTATGTAAAACACCATTAGTTGGAAGAAAATGATGACTTCCAGAAACTGCAAACTCACTCCTATATATTATTAATAGATTCATTACATGTTTATGAGAATGCAGTTTATTTGAAAATGTAGTTACACACTGCTGTACATGTACATAGACTATAGGATACTTTTTTTTTTCTATTAAATGACCTCAAAAATTTGTGACTATACCTTTAACCTTCCCATCAGTTCTTAATTAAATGTCAGTAATATCCTTGGTCAAAATACCTCAAGAATATAACTGACTGATGGCTCTGTTTTCTACACAATGGTATAGAATCATACTGTAGGATACAGTATAGGAATATAAGGTGGGAATAGTGAGATAGTACATTTAATAATGAGTTTGAGCTAGTCGTGTCTGTCCTGTGCCAGGTGTCCCTGGCTTATAGTCTGCAGCCATCTGAGCTGAGGGAAATCAGACACACTGCTGTCTGCTCTATGATGAGCTGGTCTCTCTCTTCCCCTCTGTCCTCCACTGATAAGCATACGTCTGTCCTCATATGGCTACTTCCCTTTACTCCATCTGTAGCTCATCAGTATTTCTTCCCACTCTGCAGTCTACAGTATCAGTTTCCCTCCTGCATCAGATGGAAGATTAGTCATGAGCTTGGCTGGGAGCTGTGTCTCAAAGCACAGCGGACGCACAAGGACGTGGAGAGTAGCCGATCTAAAATGTCGATAAAGACAGCAACACTACACTATCAGCAAAAACGATTGTTACTGTGGCCTGTGATGGTAGCTATTGTCTAAACAATCACATCCTGTTGGCCTGTCTTTCAATTACATCCAACATGCAATTTGTTGGGGTCTTGTTCACAACTGACGGGAGAGGGGAATGGGTGACTGACAGATGGATTGGTGCTGCGCCTGCAGTGATGTCTGTCGCTGTAAAGAGAGAACGAGGCGTAAAAGCAAAGCTCCCGATTGTCTGGCTGATCTACGTCCCCACTCTCACCTATGAGGGGACAAGCAGTGGAAATGAGCGTTCTCCAAAGGGTGGCTGGCCTCTCTCTTAGAGATGGGGTGAGGAGTTCGGCCGTCCGAGAGGAGCTCAGAGTAGAGCCGCTGCTCCTCCACATCGAAAGGAGCCAGCTGAAGTGGTTCGGGCTTCTACAAGGATGCGTCCTATATGCCTCCTCGGTAAGGTGTTCTGGCCTGGTCCCACTGGGAGGAGGCCCTAGGGCCAAGACACATTGAAAAGATTATATCTCTTGGCTGGCGTAGGAATGCCTTGACGTTGCCCCAGATAACCTGGAGGAGGTGGTCAGGGAGAGGGAGGTCTACCGCCACGACCCGGCCCTGGATAAGCGGAAGAAGATGAATAGATGGATGGACAGACGAAGGCAGTGCCATTTGTGTCAGCTTCTCTTTGTTCTGTTGGTTGGCTTCCAAATTAGAGCTCTATAAAAGCTCGCTCCATAAAATGTGAAATTAGATCGTCCATACATTAGACTATTGCAAACATGCAATATTTGACTTCTTTAAATTACAGTTATGGTGGTTAAATGAGACTTAAATGTTAGTTGGACAGGCTCCCAGAAACTGTTATAGTTATAAATTCTTTGAATACTTGAAGCAAACAAATGGGCCAGTGATGCATCAATCGTGTTGATATCTAGGCTAAGAGTTTACCATTAGCAGTCATTACAAGTCTTACCCAGTGTCCCCTGCTGTGTAAGTGCAAGTGTCTTTTATCTTCACTGAAACACTGAAACCCATCCCACTGCTGTTTTAGTTTTCACTGTAATTCAAAGGGCTGGACCGAAAATAAATGAAACGGCAGCCAATGTCTGAAGGAAAACTTTGAAAGACCTTCACAAAGCCTGGAGAACTATTGCTTAAGACGACCTTAAAAAATAAGTGTTTAGAATAGAATAGAATAGAATAGAATAGAATTCAACTTTATTGTCATTGCACATGCACAGGTACAGGGCAACGAAATGCAGTTTGCATCCATCCAGAAGTGCTTTAGTGATATAGATATATTACAATATATATTAGCAATAATATAGATATGTGAGTATATTACAGAAATGGGTCTATTATGGTATGTTATAATGTACACGGTATGAAGTATGTTGTGAATATTCTATAACTATAAGTATGTACAGGCTGTAGTGAGTACAAGCTATGTACAGGATATGAACAGGATATAAATATGAAAAACTATACAGAATATGAAATAAATAACTTTACAGAATCTGGGATATACAGCTATACAGAAATGGGAACTATGCAAGTTGTAAACAGTTGTAGGATTAAAGATTATCGAATGTACAGAATGATTATTTACACAGAGCTATACAGTAGTGCAGTTAAGATAAGTGAGGGTGTAGATAGTTTCTACAGAGGCTATATAAAGTGCTAGTGGTTGTGAGTGGTGGTTCAGTCCATGTTATTATTGTGTTTGAGGGTACAGTTGTCCATTGTGGGTGTGTGTATGTTCAGTCCATGAGTTTAACGTGGGTCAGATGTTTGGCTCCTTGGAAGCAAAATATAAAGAAATGGGGCTCAAGACTTTTGCAAAGTAATGTACATCCTGTAAGAAGAATTATAAGCTTTTTACATTTTTGCTGCTAATCAGTTGCCTTGCTTGTCAAATCAACCTCAGCAGTTTCCAGAAGAAACACATCAGTGTTATTACACAATGTCGAAGTGATCTGAGACTATAGCGACTGCAATTTATTTAATTCTATTTAACCAATCCAAAACCTTATTTCTTGTATTCAAATGATGTAATCTTATTTTTAATGTGGCACTTTATAGATTTTACATGTAAAGTTTTTTTTACATGTCATTAATTAATATATTGTGTATGAAAACATTTTCTTTTCTTTTTTTGTGAACAGTATGCATTGAGAGGAATGATTTTTAGTTTAAGACCTGAAAGATGCCTGGAAATCAGTAGTTGTACAGTATGTTTGTTTGCTCTTAAATACGGTGTTCCAAAACGATTATAGCAGCTAGAACAGAGGTAAAAGTGGAAGGAAAAGATGGAGGGAAAGAATGAGTCACGATACAGAGATATGGAAACGACTGAAAGAGGGATGTGAAATGCAGCAAGACTGTTCGACGTAGAACGATGGATGCCATACGCGGGAGGGAGGGAGGATAAGAGGCAGACACGCAGCAAAAAATAGCTTAGAGGGAGAGTGCGTGGCAGAAAGCCGGTCGTTTCTCTCGTGAGTTTGCACAGGGCAGACAGCCCTGCCTCTTTCTGTGCTACGTCACAGCAGAGCTGAGTGAGCAGGACTACCCTGATGCTGAAAGGAGGAGAGGAACACTTTAGTCTGCTCAAGTGGTACTGTGTGCTGCATCTCATCTGTGGATCTCCTATTGACATCACAGAGCTCACCTCGCCAAATAAGAGATTAGGCTCGTATATCAAAGATATAAAGTCTTCCTCCTGCTTCTAAACTCTCAAGACCTTTTGGACTGTTCTTCATCTTTTTGCTCCTGTCACTCATTCAGCTGTCACTCTGAGCTCTGGGTTCACAAGATACAGCTGTGCCTTTTACACTGGAGGTCAAGTAGATTTAAAGCTGGATCTTATCAACTGAGGACTCCAACAAACAAGAAACTCAACCAGAGGATTTATTTGATTCTAGAGTTGTTCAGGACAACTGGAGGACCACTGAATAGCTCAGCATTAATTTACTGGCATAAACCAGTCTTATTTTTAATGTTAGTTTTTGCAGGTTGCCGGGTAAACTTAAGACTTTGACTGCAGATGTGGATCATCTGTGCTTGTGGAACATTTTGACTGATGAATCAGAAATCGTGTTAATGATTGTTTTCCCCAGAGGTGCCGGCAAATGGATACCTCATCACTGCTGACTCACCATTGGTCCAAAGATGCCATGCTCCAGCTCCCTCAAGTTGAAGTTAAAGCTTTTAAACGTGATTCTGCCTGGGAAAACATCATTGATTGGAAGGAATGAAAACATGACGAATGTCTCGCTTGCTTGAATAGATATCGGATCTCCAGTTTGGTTCAAAGGGATGCTGAATGTTTATCTTGTGTACTGCCAAGAATGATGCAAGAAGTAGCTGTCATCTTTGGGTCATCCCTTGAGAGCAGAACATATATATGCTCCCAAATGCTGCCTCTTATTTCTTCAGGAAGAGCCTTAGGAACTGCTTGAAACATTTCCCCTGTTTTAAACCAAGGACAAACTCATTGATTATTTTCATCTTTGGTATTTCACTTCCTTACTTTATTTTGACCCCTCAGACCTTTTTTATTTTTAATCAGAGTTTTTTTTTTTCCTTTGGAATGAAGTTACACTTACCATGGGATAACTAAACATCAAACTAAGTGCTTTGATTAATCTCCTGTACAACATGGTTGTGACTCGTCTGGAGTTGGAGCTACGCTACCAAGGCAAGAAGTTACGTGGCGTGACCTGGAAGCTGACTCGATCAGAACATGGTTTCCTACCAGAGAGCTCTTGGCTCATTGGGGCGCAGGTTATCGTACCATACCTCATATCAGGACTTGGAATGGTCTCCGCGGGTATCGTTATGGACCTTATACAAGTAATTATCCAAGAATAATGTGAATAGATGTGTAGAGTTGGGTACCATCGGAAGTATTTTGATTATCGTGTCATGATTGTTGCTCAAGGGCACCACCTTCACGTCATACTTCCCTCTTTCTATAAAGAGGTGATCTTTCGTAGGTTAACCTGAAAGTGGTGTTGTATTGGAGTAGGTGGAATAACTTTTGAATATCAAAGAGATCAAAGAATATTTGAGCAAGCTCCCTACTTCACTAATTTCGATTCCCAGTGCTGAAAAACAAGCAGTGAAATTTGAGACCCAGTCCTGTTAATGGATGTTTGGGAGAAATGGACTGACCTCACTTATAGATTCTGATTGTGGGATGTTGTGGAAAGGTGGGTGGATATTTGCATACCGAGTACAGACACGTATTGACAGCTGTTGCTATGAAGAATAGATAAACGGTCTAGTCGGAGAAAAAGACCTTTTTGTTTTCCTGCCCCTCAGGTATTCACAAGCTTGAATTAGTTCAGACTAATGCTGGCCTTAGTTAAATATAAGATATTTGTCTCAGCTACCTTTTTTGTGACTTGACCTGCTTTCTGAACTCAGTCCGTGTTGTTGAGAGCCTTAAAAGAAAAACCCTGAACTGGTTAAACAAGAAATGCGTGTGTTGTGATTGCACATGTGTGCACAGCTCTGCCGGTTCACTGTTGACAGTGCTTTTTTCTGATTAACAGATGGAGTCTTGTGTTACATCCACCTTTCTGAGCTTTCTAAATCAGATTTAGACCAGAGAGAGAGACGAGAGCCTTGGGATTGCATTGAACAGTTAATTCAATAAGTGGTTTGGAGATGAGAGAGAGAAAAAGAAGGCCAGAGAGGGAGATGACTTTGTATATACACTGCATCTCCCTTGAAATTGTCACAAAGTTCTTTACTTAAAAAGGTAAAAACAAAAGTAAAGGGCTTATGTCATCCAGGTCATAGTAATTTAATGATGAGAGGTGAAACATCTTCAAGAAACTTAAAGAAGGCCAGTCACTTTTCTTTCCAAGCTCCTTAAAAGTAAAAAACCTTGTCACAGTTGAAGTGTTCCTCATCCATTGCTTTGAAGCTGATGGGTAGTAGTTCTGGTTACCTAGGTAACCCTCCAGTGTATTCACTGCCCTGTCATATGTCCATCCCTGGTATTCTGTACTGTTATGGGAATTCCCCTCAGTCATTCTATGTTCAGACTTGGAACGTACCAACTTTGCATAACCAGCATTTTGCAGCATAAATAAAGAATGGTTCAGGGTCACCTGATCCAGACACATAACTGGTATGGCAGTCCATTCTCCCTGCAGCACGGACTACACTGCCCATGAGGCTACATTCTTTAGGGCGATGCCTGTAACACTCTGCCTATTGCCTTCATATTAAATATTTTTTTAATAATATTTTTTTTAAATATTCCTTCACGTCATTATGCGGGCTGCAAGTAGGGGTGACATGGGCCATGAGATTGACACACAGGCATTAGAACCTCTTAATTGGTGTTTTGTTTGGGTTTCCACCGGCGTGGAATTACCAAAAATAGAAAGAGCATAGTCTAACATATGAAACAGGAAAAGACCGCCGTGTAATCCATTCATTTCAACAAATAATAATAATAATAATAATAATAATACATTTTATTTGAGGGCGCCTTTCACAAACCCAAGGTCACCTTACAAAAGAACAACATTAATAAAAGAAGCAATAGTCATAAAATAAGTTAAAATTGCAAAGCAGAACTTGACAACAGGTAAAATCAGCACCAAAGCGAATAAGCCAGTTTGAACAGATGTGTTTTGAGCTGTGACTTAAATGCGGGAAGAGAGTCCATATTTCTTATGGCTGGAGGAAGAGAGTTCCAGAGCCGAGGAGCAGAGCGACTGAAGGCTCTGTTCCCCATAGTGGTAAGACGTGCGGACGGAACAGTAAGATGAATAGCAGATGAGGATCGGAGAGGGCGGGAAACACTGGTGATATGGAGTAGGTCACACAAATAGGAAGGAGCAGATTTATGGATATACTTGTACGTGAGAAGTACGATTTTAAAGTTTATCCTGGCTTCTATGGGCAACCAGTGAAGCTGCTGAAGAACTGGGGTAATATGAGCTCTTGACGGAGTTCGAGTTATGACACGAGCTGCAGAATTTTGAAGAAGTTGGAGTTTGTGAAGGGACCTTTTAGGGAGACCAAATAAGAGGGAATTGCAGTAATCAATGCGGGACGTAATAAGACTATGGACAAGGATGGCAGCAGCATGGGAAGGCAAGGCAAGGCAAGGCAAATTTATTTGTATAGCACAATTCAACAACAAGGTGATTCAAAGTGCTTTACAGAGACATTAGAAACAAAAACAAATAAAAATCATGATTTAAAATTGATTAAAACAAGCAAACAAACAAACTAACTAAACACACACATTTCACACCTGTTCGCGCGATCTGAACCCTTATCGTAAGGGGAGCTACCAGTCCTTCTGTGGACGAGCTACTTTCTATTTTAAATTCCCTGAATTTAAAATACTCTCTAGACCCAGTCTAGACCCAGTTGGGGAGCTACCCAGAGCTCTAATCCCACACCTGTTCGCGCGATCTGAGCCCTTATCGTAAGGGGAGCTACCAGTCCTTCTGTGAACGAGCTACTTTCTATTTTAAATTCCCTGAATTTAAGGGAAGTAAGGAAGGGGCGGAGTTGGTTAATATTACGTAAGTGGAAGTATGCAGACCGGGTTATGTAATTAATGTGGGACTGGAATGAGAGAGTATTATCAAGTATGACACCCAAACTCTTAACCTGAGGGAAGGGAAGGGTGGGGGAACGTTCAATGTTAATGGGAAAACTTGGGATTTGGTTAAGATAGAGTTTTATTACTTAGTTTAAGAAAATTGGAGGAGAACCAGGATCTAATCTCGATAAGACAGTTTGAGAGGGAGGGAGGTGGGAGGGATGAATTGGGGTTAGAAGAAATGTAGAGCTGGGTGTCATCGGCATAACAGTGAAAATGTATATTATATTTTCGGAATATATGACCAAGATGGAGCATGTAAATAATGAATAAAAGGGGCCCTAATACTGAACCCTGGGGCACACCAGCAGAAACAGGATGGAGACTTGAAGAATGGGATTTAAATTGGATAAACTGAGTGCGGTCTGAGAGATAGGAGGTGAACTAGGCAAGGGGGGTATGACTAATGCCAATGGATGCTAACCGGTTCAGGAGAATATTGTGAGAAATGGTATCAAACACCGCACTAAGATCAAGAAGGATGAGGATGGATAGGAGACCAGAATCAGCCGCCATCAGAAGGTCATTAGTAATCCTTAACAAAGCTGTTTCTGTGAAATGATTGGGGCGTAAACCAGATTGAAATTGTTCATAGAGATTATGGTTATTGAGGTGTAAGTGAAGCTGAAAGGCAACAACTTTTTCAAGAATTTTTGAAATAAAGGGGAGATTTGATATAGGGCGAAGATTATCAAAGTTATTGGGGTCTGCACCAGGCTTTTTGAGAGTTGGAATAACAGAAGCCTTTTTCAGTGATTCAGGAACGATTCCAGTGTTCAGGGAGGAATGGATAATACTGGTTATGAGAGGAGCTAACGAGGGAAGACAGGCTTTAACTAACAGAGTGGGAAGAGGGTCAAGGTGACTGGTGGATGATTTAGATTTTATAATAAGATTAGATACATCAGATTACAAAGTAACTGTAATCTGAATACCACCTTTTTAAACAGTAACTGTAATGTAATACAGTTACTCATATTTTGTATTTTAAATACGTAACGCCGGTACATGTATTCCATTACTCCCCAACACTGCAGATAGTTCATAATAATACCCCCAGAAATACATGTGCAACAGAATCGGTCACAAAAAAACCCACACCTGAGCTTCCTCCTTTTTGTCACTGCGGGCTCTTTAAAAATACAGACTGTACTTTTTAAAATGTCACTATTGTTTTTAAAACCCAGTTTGTCATTAATGGTCACAGTGGTGAGGGGACCAGAAAAACTATAGAGTACAACATTAATAACAAAACATGAGCAACCAGACTTTTAATGTAATGAAGCAAACTTAACACATTACAAATCCCCAGCAAATATTTGGCTTGAGACCTGGCTTGTAATTGGCTAAAAGAAGTGTATTTGTTACACAGAGATACTGTTAGTAAAGGAAAAACCTGTTATTATAGACCGAGCATAAAATACTGAATTCTTCTTGAGTGTAAAATTTTCTGAAAATATCATTTTTGTGTGTCTGAAGTACCTGAATCAGTCAGCGACAGCACCAACATTAGAAAGTCCCTGGAAGTCTACAGTAGCACTGAGCTGGCTTATGTTGGCTTTTGTCCCATCACACTCGCACTCACAGTCAAGCAGCAGTATTATAGCAGAAGTGGGACATGTCCCAAGATAGCCTCTGTGTATGACAGACGTCAGCCAGATTTAGCAATCCAGAACCTGAGAGGAATTGGTATGAATAGAGATGCACTCACACCAGCACACACACTCCTCTACCATTGACAAGACTGACATTCAGTTCTCTTATTCCCTTGTTTGGATCCATTCACCTTCATCACCTGTTCACTATTGTTTAAATAGGTCAGGAGGCAGAAATGATCCAATTGGTTGCAAACACTAGAGAGTGCAGAATATTTAAAAGAGCAATAGTTAGCACGTTCATAATGGTTAAAAAACATTTAAAAATGTGTTCGGGTCGTTCTTGTATGTGACAAACCACTGGCTCTGGTTAACTAAGCTAGCTAACTGGCACACAGTAATCAGTAACTGATGGGTTAATTAATATTTGTGTTCCAGGTGTTGGAAACAGGAGAGATAATGAATTACTGCTCATCAATATGTAGCTCCATTTGTAGGGTTCAGAACATCATGGAAATGATTCATAACCTTTAAGAATGGAAAGGGCATGGTATTTAGATTGACCTGTACCGAAATGACAAAGTGTGAAGAAGGCATGTCATAAACATACTTCATCACTTATGAAACAAGTCAGAGGCAGTGATGGACATGCATAACTTCCAGTGGAACTGGGTTTCTGACATTTGATATGACAGCCAGAGAATTCAGA
Source organism: Aulonocara stuartgranti (assembly GCF_965226115.1). Classification (NCBI taxonomy): domain Eukaryota; kingdom Metazoa; phylum Chordata; class Actinopteri; order Cichliformes; family Cichlidae; genus Aulonocara; species Aulonocara stuartgranti. The sequence goes on along the minus strand of NC_138956.1, from coordinate 13,916,338 downwards.
GGAATATAAAAAAAAAAAAAGCTCTGCTAGAACAGGGTCAGTCAAATAAAGGTTAAATTCATTCTTATATTAAGTCTTGTCACTGCGCTTTCTTTGTAAATACTGACAACACATATCAAAATCTTGCAATAATAAATCTAATAGGCACTAGGTTATTACTCACAAATCCCGAAACCCCAACATTCAGACGACCCCTTTGATCAAGTACTTGGCAACAGCAGGAAAGAAAAACTCCCTTTTAACAGAAAGAAAACTCTGGCAGAACCAGGCTCAGGGAGGGGCAGACCTCTGCTGGTACCTGTTGGGAGTGAGGAGAAAGAGAAGAGGATAAAGGAAAGAATAGAAAGATATAAGCTATATAAGCATTTTCTAAAAGGAAGGTTTGAAGCCTAATCTTAAAAGTAGAGTAGGTGTCTGTCTCCTGAATCCAAACGAGGAGCTAGTTCCACAGAATCGAGGCCTGAAAGCTGAAATCTCTGCTCTCAGACTGCAGGTTTACTTTTGGTTCTCAGAGTTTCTAAAAGTAGAATTGGAGGAAAAGTGCTGTATTAGAATATTGTGGTACTATAAGTTATTTAAGATGTGATGGGGACCGATTGGTTTGGATGTTGCGTCTGAGAAGAAAGAATTAAAATAAACTTCTGGATATTTTTTGTGCTTATTGTGCTCTGTCCTTTGAACCCAGTCCTCTGTAAAAGCCTCGTACCACAGAGAGACAACCATTCAAGCTTAATCATACTCCTTGCTGCCAATTTAGAATCTGTTGGCTCCATGTAACTCTGAATTCAAGTTGACTTTAGGCTCTGCAAGGTTTATTATAGGAATGCGATCCCCACTATATATATATGAGCTAAAGATTTATAGTTTCATGGTTCCCACACTGTGGCTCCGAGTACATCTGAAGTTTAAAAGCAAGAAAGAGAAATTCTATAACTTCTCTGTTTTCTTCAACATGCCATCCAGGATCAGCTGAGTCAGCTAGTTAAGAAGCTCATGTAGGTGGTTGTACACCTGCATAGGTTATTTCTCCCCTCTGACGGGAGCTATATTTGTTGCAGAAATTAATCTTTTGAAGTTCACACAAGGATGTATTTGCTATAAAACAATAGAGTCTTCACTGAGCACAAGCTGTTTTTTTAAACATGCTAGCAATAAATAATATATTATATCTAGCTCCTGTTATATTATATTTTATAATTGACTACGTCACCTATTTAACAAAACGTCTTATCAAACTTTTACTGACCTACTTTGTCAGTCCCCTCCACTCTTCCTTCCTTCCCTCCCTACGTGGCTGTCACATCTTCACATCATTCTGCTCTTTGTAGCTGTGTTCTTGTATAATCGCATTTATTTAAAGATCTAAACCATCATGAGGCGGACTCTGTGAACTGCACGTGTTCTAAACCCAGTGAAGCTGCACGGTATGGCGTGGCGGCGAATGCTCAAAGGAGTGGAAACAGAAAGTAGGCTACTGGGTTAGTCTAGAATATCTGATTGTCTTTCGTAATTCCATAAAGAAGTTTAATCAGGTGCAGTTGTTTTTATAATGGGAATATGTCAGGCATAATTAGTAGGAATGTTTGCTTTGGTTTTGTATTTTTTGCACTGCTCTGTAATTGTTTATTCAGTATCTCATTACACAATGTGTGTGTTCCAGCACTGGGAGGTGTTTAAGGTGATCACAGAAGTTTTCATCCTGGTTCCAGCTCTGGTTGGACTCAAAGGAAACCTGGAGATGACCTTGGCTGCTCGCCTCTCTACCGCTGTAAGAAAGTCTAAGGGTTATGTTATAAATTATCTTATGTTATCTGTGGTATGAGCATAAATCGAATTGAACATTTAACCTCATAATCCCCTCATCCTCTAGCTCAGAGTAGCTCCTCAGAAATACAATGCCTCTATAACATCTACAGTGGCTTGCAAAAGTATTCGGCCCCCTTGAACTTTCCCACATTTTGTCACATTACAGCCACAAACATGAATCAATTTTATTGGAATTCCACGTGAAAGGCCAACACAAAGTGGTGTACATGTGAGAAGTGGAATGAAAATCATACATGATTCCAAACATTTTTTACAAATAAATAACTGCAAAGCGGGGTGTGCGTAATTATTCAGCCCCCTGAGTCAATACTTTGTAGAACCACCTTTTGCTGAAATTACAGCTGCCAGTCTTTTAGGGTCTGTCTCTACCAGCTTTGCACATCTAGAGACTGAAATTCTTGCCCATTCTTCTTTGCAAAACAGCTCCAGCTCAGTCAGATTAGATGGACAGCATTTGTGAACAGCAGTTTTCAGATCTTGCCACAGATTCTCGATTGGATTTAGATCTGACTGGGCCGTTCTAACACATGGATATGTTTTGTTTTAAACCATTCCATTGTTGCCCTGGCTTTATGTTTAGGGTCGTTGTCCTGCTGGAAGGTGAACCTCCGCCCCAGTCTCAAGTCTTTTGCAGACTCCAAGAGGTTTTCTTCCAAGATTGCCCTGTATTTGGCTCCATCCATCTTCCCATCAACTCTGACCAGCTTCCCTGTCCCTGCTGAAGAGAAGCACCCCCAGAGCATGATGCACCATATTTGACAGTGGGGATGGTGTGTTCAGAGTGATGTGCAGTGTTAGTTTTCTGCCACACAGCGTTTTGCATTTTGGCCAAAAAGTTCCATTTTGGTCTCATCTGACCAGAGCACCTTCTTCCACATGTTTGCTGTGTGCCCCACATGGCTTGTGGCAAACTGCAAACGGGACTTTTTATGGTTTGCTGTTAACAATGGCTTTCTTCTTGCCACTTCCATAAAGGCCAACTTTGTGCAGTGCACGACTAATAGTTGTCCTATGGACAGATTCCCCCACCTGAGCTGTAGATCTCTGCAGCTCGTCCAGAGTCACCATGGGCCTCTTGGCTGCATGTCTGATCAGCGCTCTCCTTGTTCGGCCTGTGAGTTTAGGTGGACGGCCTTGTCTTGGTAGGTTCACAGTTGTGCCATACTCCTTCCATTTCTGAATGATGGCTTGAACAGTGCTCCGTGGGATGTTCAAGGCTTGGGAAATCTTGTAGCCTAAGCCTGCTTTAAATTTCTCAATAACTTTATCCCTGACCTGTCTGGTGTCGAGAATCTGTGGCAAGATCTGACAACTGCTGTTCACAAACGCTGTCCATCTAATCTGACTGAGCTGGAGCTGTTTTGCAAAGAAGAATGGGCAAGGATTTCAGTCTCTAGATGTGCAAAGCTGGTAGAGACAGACCCTAAAAGACTGGCAGCTGTAATTGCAGCAAAAGGTGGTTCTACAAAGTATTGACTCAGGGGGCTGAATAATTACGCACACCCCGCTTTGCAGTTATTTATTTGTAAAAAATGTTCGGAATCATGTATGATTTTCATTCCACTTCTCACGTGTCCACCACTTTGTGTTGGCCTTTCACGTGGAATTCCAATAAAATTGATTCATGTTTGTGGCTGTAATGTGACAAAATGTGGAAAAGTTCAAAGAGGGCCGAATACTTTTGCAAGCCACTGTATATGATTCACCTCAGTATCATAATAAACGAGCATTTCTGAGATTTAGGTAGTGGTGTAAGCTTCAGAAGATGAGCAGAACATTTATTATCAAAATATGTTGTGAATGGTGCCTTTGGAACCATGTAGCTTCTCCCCTAAACTTCTGTGAGACTTCTGTGCCAACAAATGGTACTAATAAAGTGAAGCATAGAAATGTTAGTGCAGTGTGAATGCTGACAGTTGAGTGATTTGAGGTGAATTTTTATGATTGCTGAATCTTTGGTGAAAAAACTGTTGAATGAGCGGAAATACACATAATCATTCACCCGAAAGCCAAAGTGCAGAACTGCTGAAAGCTGTTCACACAGAAGAAGTTTCAAGGTTGGAAAGTAGCTGAATAGCTTTTAAATGTACATTAGAAAAAGAGGTTGAAAAAATCTGAATGGATATTGAAAGCTCATATTCTTTAAATCCCTTGAAAAAAAAAAGACTCATTTTAAATGTCTCAACTGAAGAACCGCAAATGAAAAACTAGAATATTTGAAGAATATCTGCTGTGTGTGTGTGTGTGCGTGTGGTAATGGTGTTGAATTGTGTTTAAAGAAAGATTCGGATCTCAGTACTGTGAATGCTTAATCAGCAGTCACACTAATGAGCTAGCCACAGGAGGAAGTAGATGCCAAATCCAAACAAAGAATCCTTATAACTTATAGATGTTTCCACCCAAAGTCCAGCGCCCTAAGGCTTTACGAACAACGATGAGAGAGAGAGTCAGAGCCATAATCCAGAACATGTTAGATGAGCTGCTACAAGAAAGCTTCAAGCAGCTAAAGACAGAAGTTGGTGAGGTAAAGGAGGAGGAACCATCATGAATGACCCTGCCTAGGATGCACCATGGCTAACATTAAAAAGTCCTATCAATGGCTAGAAAAGGCTATCTTAAAGGACAGCACAGAACAAGTCCCAAGGACCAGATCCATTGAGGCAGGAGTCACACACACAGCTGGACCCAAGTTCCAGATTGTGCAATGTGGACCCAGAGACATCCAACACACAATAGAAGGTTGTAGCCAATTGTAGTGTAGTGATTGGGACAGTGTACAGAAATAATTGTACCATAAATGAAATAAAAGTCCCCAACTCCTGATGGGAGACACCACCAAAGGTGGTTGAGAACAATATGAGTAAGGTCATGTTGGACTTTTGAGTTCTGGATGGACCAGCAGCTCCTGGCGAACGAGATGGATATAGTGATGCTTGACAAGCAGCAGAAGACGGCAGTTGTGATAAATGTGGCAATCCCAGCACACAGCAACAATAGAGGAGTAGAGGGGCTGAAGGAGTTACTGGGGCAGACGTAGAGGGTAAAGTCGAAAGTGGTCCCAGTGGTAATAGGAGCATTAGGAGCTGTAACCCCCCAAACTGGAAGAGTGCTTCCATCAGATTCTTTGCACAACTCAGAGGTTTCTGTCTAGAATAGTGCAGTCCTAGGAACAACGAGACACTGCACAGGACCCTCAAACTCCCAGGCCTCTGGTGGAGAGGCTTTAGAACTGGAGTGTACAACTCCAGGCCTCAACAGCCGGTGTCCTGCAGGTTTTAGATGTGTCTTTGACCCAACACAGCTGATTTAAATGGCTAAATTACCTCCTCAACATGTCTTGAAGTTCACGAGAGGCCTGGTAATGAGGCCTGGCAGGGTTTAATAAGAATATTTTCTTCTTCCTGCTCCTTTTCACACATGGTTGTAGTGCTTTGTTGATAGAAAGTGTGGTTGGTTTGTTTGATCTGTTTTACCAAGTGTGAAATAAATAAATAAATGAAATGAAATAAAATGAAAACCTGCAGGACAGCGGCCCTTGAGGCCTGGAGTTGGACACCCTTGCTTTAGAAACACACACTTACCAATAGGGCTACGATGGATACATTGGATGATGATATTAAAACATCTACCTTTTCATATTATACTCTATCATTTATGTCATGCTGTTGCAAAACACACTGTTTACTGCAAGATATTTTTCATTGCCTATGAAATTATGCCGCAAATTGGTCTCTGCCAGTCACCAAAAACTACAAGCCTCTTCTGCCATCAACGCAAGTATCATGTGAAAGAGTATGGAGAGAGTTTATGAATAAGAAGCAAAAAGTTGTCAGGTGCTAACAATAAACCACAAACCCAAACGTTAGAACAGGCTGCCATATATATATATATATATATATATATATATATATATATATATATATATATATATATATATATATATATACACATATATATATATATATATATATATATATATATGTGTATATATATATATATATATATATGTGTGTATATATATATATATATATATATGTGTATATATATATATATATATATATGTGTATATATATATATATATATATATATATATATATATATATATATATAGAGATATAGATATATAGATATAGATATAGATATATAGATATAGATATATAGATATAAAACACCCAGCGCGCCCCTGCGGGCGGTTTATCCTTCAAGCTCGGGTCCTCTACCAGAGGCCTGGGAGCTTGAGGGTCCTGCGCAGTATCTTAGCTGTTCCCAGGACTGCGCTCTTCTGGACAGAGATCTCCGATGTTATTCCCGGGATCTGCTGGAGCCACTCGCCTAGCTTGGGAGTCACCGCACCTAGTGCTCCGATTACCACGGGGACCACCGTTACCTTCACCCTCCACATCCTCTCGAGCTCTTCTCTGAGCCCTTGGTATTTCTCCAGCTTCTCGTGTTCCTTCTTCCTGATATTGCTGTCATTCGGAACCGCTACATCGATCACTACGGCCGTCTTCTTCTGTTTGTCTACCACCACTATGTCCGGTTGGTTAGCCACCACCATTTTGTCCGTCTGTATCTGGAAGTCCCACAGGATCTTAGCTCGGTCATTCTCCACCACCCTTGGGGGCATCTCCCATTTTGACCTCGGGACTTCTAGGTTATACTCGGCACAGATGTTCCTGTACACTATGCCGGCCACTTGGTTATGGCGTTCCATGTATGCCTTGCCTGCTAGCATCTTGCACCCTGCTGTTATGTGCTGGATTGTCTCTGGGGCATCTTTACACAGCCTGCACCTGGGGTCTTGCCTGGTGTGATAGACCCCAGCCTCTATGGATCTTGTACTCAGAGCTTGTTCTTGTGCTGCCATGATTAGTGCCTCTGTGCTGTCTTTCAGTCCAGCTTTGTCCAGCCACTGGTAGGATTTCTGGATATCAGCCACCTCCTCTATCTGCCGGTGGTACATACCGTGCAGGGGCCTGTCCTTCCATGATGGTTCCTCGTCTCCCTCCTCTTTCTTGGGTTTCTGCTGCCTGAGGTATTCACTGAGCACTCGGTCAGTTGGGGCCATCTTCCCAATGTATTCTTGGATGTTCCTTGTCTCATCCTGGACTGTGGTGCTGACACTCACCAGTCCCCGGCCCCCTTCCTTCCGCTTAGCGTACAGCCTCAGGGTGCTGGACTTGGGGTGAAACCCTCCATGCATGGTAAGGAGCTTTCTTGTCTTTATGTCAGTGGCTTCTATCTCCTCCTTTGGCCAGCCTATTACCCCAGCAGGGTACCTGATCACGGGCAGGGCGTACGTGTTGATGGCCCGGATCTTGTTCTTACCATTCAGCTGACTCCTCAGGACTTGCCTGACCCTCTGCAGGTACTTGGTGGTTGCAGCCTTTCTAGCGGCCTCTTCATGGTTCCCATTTGCCTGCGGGATCCCCAGGTACTTGTAACTGTCCTCTATGTCTGCAATGTTGCCTTCTGGTAGTTCAATCCCCTCAGTTCTGACTACCTTCCCTCTCTTTGTTACCATCCGACTACACTTCTCCAGTCCGAACGACATTCCAATGTCATTGCTGTATAGCCTGGTAGTGTGGATCAGTGAATCGATGTCTCGTTCACTCTTGGCATACAGCTTGATGTCATCCATGTACAGGAGGTGGCTGACAACTGCTCCGTTCCGTAGTCGGTATCCGTAGCCAGTCTTGTTAATGATCTCACTGAGGGGGTTCAGGCCTATGCAGAACAGCAGTGCATATATATATATATATATATATATATATATATATATATATATATCTTAACAAAAAACTTTCTTCTTTCAGACCTGTGTTATTTGAGTGAGAGCCTTTGCCTCAACATATGAATCATGACTCCATGTTTGCAGGCTAACACAGGCCAAATGGATGACCCTGATAAACAATGGACCATGGTGTGCAGCAATCTGGCACTTATTCAGGTAAGGTATGCCGGGGAGAAATTTACACCCAAAATATGAAAAGAGTAAATAATGGGCTGGACTGTCACTGTTCAGAAGTTCAGGACTCCTGTCTTCAGTTTGCTCTCTGCATTGTGTTTAAGTACAAACTCACTCCACTTCAGTTTTTTAGGCTAAACGATTCCTGAAGCCATTTTTCGGAGAAAAATGTGCCAAAAAATATTCACTCATAAAAATTGCTGCTTCCAACATCTGTCCGTCAGTGTTCTGAATGTTAAATTCACTATCCTACTGTAGCCGGGGCCTGACGCTGCTGTGCTCTGTCCTGTTTCGGCAGGTCCAGGCCACAGTGGTAGGATTCCTCGCCGCAGTGGCAGCAATTTGTTTAGGGGCGATTTCCAGAGGAGGCATTGAACTGGAACAAGCAGCTGTCCTGTGCGCCAGCAGTATCACCACCGCCTTTGTAGCTGCTCTGTCTTTAGGTAAGTAAGCTGCGGGGATGTTCTTTATTTGGAAATTCGAATAACAGTCAGTTATTCTAGCATATAGTCACCCAAGCATACAGTTTCGTTTAGGGGTCAGGGGTCAAATCGGAAGCTGTAACTAGAAGAACCAGATGAAGCATTCACTCCAGAGTACCAGCTGTACTCACATTCTTCATGATGTTATGATAGTCAAACTAGACACATAAAAAAGGCACCATCAGTACCTCCTGACAGAGGAACTTTCTGATTGGATGTAAGATACATAGTTCTAAATAGCTCTATATAGCTTTATTATCACTTTGACCTTCAGATCAATCTGTTGAACTTGAGGTCAGAGGTCAAATGTGTCATGATATTTTAATCTTTATACAGGACTTTCTATATGTGGGCAATACACACCACACGTGTAATAATCATAGTTTCTATGCTATAAGGCTTTTTGCCAATTTTCAACCAATAAATAAAGTTGACTTTGAAGACCTCGGTGGATTTAATAGGTTGTTAACATGACCCCACTCCACACTCCCACAAGGTTTTCTCAGAATTCACAAAAAACTTTTCAAGCTGTCATGTTGACAGACAGAACGACACACACCCATGCAGATGCTACCGTTTTTAAGGTCTTAATTTAAGCTGCTAGGTGTGAATGTGATTCGTTGTAACTATAACAAACAATACGTAACAGTTTGACAGTTATACAAGCTAATGTTATTATTCTGACAGTGTTTTAGGGTGGCTTCTCATTGTTGTGAAACAAATTTCAATCAAACAGCTTTCATCTGTGCGCCTGTCCTTATATTACCCGTCTCAGCATGCACTCCCCGAATAATCCATAGTTCATGCTCACCTTAAGTGTTCTGGTGTTAAGCAGGACTGATGCGTGAAGGAACAAAACTGTCCTTGTTTCATTTTCTGCTCTGCAGGGGAAACCTCGTCACTGTCTCTCTCTACACTGTCATTTCAGTTTCTCTGTAATTCGTTTTTTTACTCATACCCTTTTGTTTTTCTTTTCTCTTTCCAGGCCAGCTATCACTCTGTGAGACAGGTTGGCGTGTTGACAGTTGTCTTTGTTGATATAGAAAAACGAACAAATTCCAGCTAAAAGCTTCCGTCAGCATTCTGTTGTCTCACAAACATGATGAAAGAAGCTGAATTGGCTCTTTCTTTCTACAGTTGTGTTTTCCCCGTATGTTGATTGAAAGTGTAAGCGTCTCACGTCTTTTGTGTTTCTGTCCCTTCACACTCTGTTGTGCAGGCCTGGTGATGATTGGAGTGATCATCGGCTCGAGGAAAGTGGGAATCAACCCTGACAATGTGGCCACTCCCATTGCTGCGAGTCTGGGGGATTTGATCACCCTGTCCCTGCTGGCTGGGGTCAGCAGCGCGCTCTATGAGTATAAAGGTGAGGAAAAAGCCGAGATGTCAGTAGCAACTATATGATCTCAAGCTCACTGGGTTTCACTAAAGTTCCTGGCTTTTTTTTACTTTTAACTGTGCGTATTTTTCCTTATATTCACAAACCTATGGCTGGATTAAAAATTTCATTTTTCACACAGCTTAGAATTGACCTTTGGAGTATGTCCAGATCAGCATCCAGAATTTACAAAAAAATTAAATAATAATAATAAAATTAGTTTCTAATATTACAGATCACTAGCACTGCTATTGTTAATGTCTGTGTGTGTTTGTTTGGATGTGATGTCCTAGGTGTCGCCCTCTGGTGATCTGTGAAGTATTTGGTTTGTGGCTGTTCGCCTCCTTAGCTCTACCCACTTGTTCTCCTTCATGACCCAGCCTTTGTGCTTGATCTGTTTTGGTTGCATGTTTTCTTTTTTTTCTTTTTTTGTTAATAAATGACATCTCTCAGAAAGTAAATGGGTGTTGTGTTACAAGCCACGGCCTTAACACAGTTTATTGTTTGAGATAACGGTTGTGGCCCCGGAGCTGCGTAGCACGGTGCTTCAAACGAGGCAACACAGGCTTTTTAAATTCATCCCATTGGTGCTGCTACTAAAAATCTTAGATGAGGTGAAATCTTGGACAAGGTCAGAGGTCAGTTTTTCTGATAGTCTTGTGAGTGTAATAACTGAAGAAGGAAATCGCCTAGGTTTTCAAATTTATACCATAGATGCCCTCGGCTGGGAGGCTGAGGGGTAGCACTGGTGGCTGCCAGTGACAAGTGAAAAACAAGTGATACAGGGTATTTTGGTGCCCTTGAAATTTGGAAGGAAAGATTTAACTGACTTTTTTCTGCCAGAAGATGGCAGCAAAAGGCAGATTTTTCCACACACACTGTGAGAATGCACTGTGTATACACAACACACACTGTAGTGTGTGTGCACTGTGTATCAAAATGACACCCTGAGACATTTTGATACACAAAAAAAGGGTGATTATAGATGTGTTCCTCTGCATCTAGTTATTTGGCATATGTGATGTAAATGTACATATGTGTGAAAACCCCGGAGCAACCCTCCCAAGGGTTTAATAAAGTTTTATTTAATCTATTCTAATCTAATAACTTCAATCTCAGCCAAACCGATTTACTCAGGAACAAATAAAAACACTGAAATAAGTCAAACAATAACATTTTTAGGTTATCTAAGTGAGTTATATATCATGTTTAACCTGAGTAGCGAAATACCGCGGGGGTTTGAAAACGATGAGCTGGGAGTTCGCTGTTCTCGTCGGTTCAGATATTTAAAGTTTACACAGCTACATTCTCGCCTGAAAATATGCTAAAAGTTTATATTGTGACCCAGAAAGTTTTAAATATTACTCTTATTACTCTAAGTAGCTGCCGCCATTGTTGGAAACTGGAATTGGCTGGGCCGCGCTATGAATTCTGGGATATGGTTTTTCAATTCTGTTGTCCGGGTGGAAAATCAGGAGAAATTCGAGAGAGTGGTGGCTCAAGGAGATTTTCGGGAGGAGCATTGAAATTCGGGATTCTCCCGGAAAAATTGAGAGGGTTGTCATGTATGTGTACAGGGGGGATAAAATGCCAGTATCATTTACATCACAGACTTACTGTATATGTAGTATAAAACTGTAAAGCCTTTAATGTTGTGTTGAATAACATTTTTCATACCCATGCAGACATGCCCATAACTGACTGGATTTGTCTCCTTTTTTTCTTTCTTTCTTTGGAGACCTTCAGTATAATGTCTTTGTCTCTCTGTCTCTCTTTTTTTAGACATATGGTACCTGTCACCTATGGTGTGTCTGGTCTTTCTCTGTCTCATCCCGGTCTGGGTGTTGGTGGCCCGACAAAGCCCTCAGATCAGAGAGGTTCTCCGTTCAGGATGGCAGCCCGTAATAGTGGCCATGTCCATTAGCAGGTAGACACTCAAACACTTAATCTAGAATAATAATAAACAGCACTTTATATGTGAATAGATTTGTTTTTTGTGTGTTTATGGCTCTTGCACATATACAGGCCTATTAAAAAGTATTTTTTATGACGTATGAAGTCTACTCTTACTTCTCCTATAAGAATTAACAGGCTGCTGCTTAGCCCTATAAAGTGTGAGCAACTTTATAGAGATCTGGATCATTCATGTGTCAAAGTGGAAAGACATTAACAATCATCTGAGAGGAGCTATTGTTGCTGCCCATCAATCTGGGAAATACTATAAGGTCATTTCCACAGCAATTTGATGTCCATCACTTAACTGCCAATCTTCCCAGAAGTGGAGTGAAGAAGCTGCAAGACCTCAACAAGCAACACATCTTGTCCTGATCTAAAGAAACAGCTGAGCAACAAAATCAATGACATATATCCAGTGGCAGTCTGGAAAGGGTTACAAAGCCATTTCTAAGACTTTGGGACTTTGACAGAATGAAGGTGACTGTGAGAGCCATTGTCCACAAATGGAGGGCACTTGGACCAGTGGTGAACTTTCACAGGAGTGGCTGACCTACCAAAGCTAGTGCAATAGACCAACGTCTCATCACGGAGATCACAAAATAACCCGGAACAATATCTAAAGAACCGCTGGTCTTAGTTTAGGTCAGAATTCATGACTCAACAATAAAAAAGACGCTTGACAAAAAGTTCCAGGGAGAAAACCACTGCTGACAAACATGAGCACAAAGGCTCATCTCACATTTGCCATAAACCATCTTGATGATCGCTGAGACTTTTGGAAAAATATACGTTTTGGAAAGTTTGAGTCCCGTTACGATTGGCATAAAACTAACAAAGCATTTAATTAAAAAGAACGGTATACCAAGTGTAGTGTGACGGTCTGGGATTGCTTTGCTGCTTCAGGATTCGGATGACTGAAGCAGCAAAGCAATCCCATGATGGAACCATGAATTCTGCTCTCTACCAGAAAATCCCGAAGAAGAATGTCTGGCCATCAGTTTGTGCCCTGAAGCTCAAGGGCACTCAAATTATACAGCAGGACAATGATCTAAAACACACCAGCAACTCCACTTCGGAATGGCTTAAAAGGACAAAATGAAGGTTTTGGAGTGGTCTAGTGACACAAATCCTAAAAGCAAAAGAAGAGAGAGCCAAAATTCCTCCACAACGATGGGAACGAGTCACTGCCAGTTATCACAAATGCTTCCTTGTAGTTCTCACCGCCAATGGTGGCACAGCTGCTTATTAGAATTAGTGGCTGTTACTTTTGTCTGTAGGGCAGGTAGGTTTGGAGAGCTTTTCATTTAAAAACAGCATCTGTGTTGACTGGGGTTACGTTGGTCTAATAACATTGGTTTGATGATGTGAACTCTGTAAGTGTGACAAATATGGACCAAAACTAAGAAATCATGCATCACGCTGTATGTACAGCATATGAGTACATAGGTTGTATTGCTGTGTTGTGATTGCCTTTGTGTTTGTGCTGTCCAGCTTTGGAGGCCTTATACTGGACAAGACAGTGAGTGATCCCAACTTCGAGGGTATGGCTATCTTCACTCCTGTCATTAATGGTAAGCAGGTCTCTAAAATGAAACGGTGCCACATGTAATTACTTGAACATGTCTGTACAAATGCCTGTGCGGTAGTTGATGACAGTGAGTTTCTGTGTGTCAGCCAGCTCAAAGTTGTAGGAAGTTGAGATCTGTGTCACATGGGTATAGTAATAAAATTTGAAAAAGTGCTGCAGTTAAATCAAATGAGCTTAAAATTTAATGTCAAACTCTCATTTGATTTAGAAATAGTGATAGCTGCTCATGTTCGGGTTTGTTGTGCATGAGCACCACAGTAAGCACAGATTTAACAGCACAGTCCACCTCTCGGGGCACGGCTGAAATATTTCATTTTACCAGGATTTGAGTGCATCTAAAATCCCCATCCAAATACTTTGACTTGATCAAAGGATTTTTCTTTATTGATTTCCTTCCAAGAAAACTGTAAACGCTACTATTTTGTGTGTTTAACAGCTCTGACGTCTGACATTAAAAAGCTGTAAACACGGAAGAAAAATATAAATGTGGTCGGTGGATGACCCATCCAGACTAGCTGGATATCAGTGTTCAGTGTTTTTCTACATAATCCTATTTAATTTGAAAACTGAAGCCACATTTCTCATAATATTAAAATCTTGTCTAAACACAGGAAGCAGGACAAGAACTTTGCTGAAGTAAAATTTTGAATTTGGCAACAATTTTGTTTATATTCACCGCCAAAGCACTAAGAACATATTATGTAATACCAATTGGGGGCATTCAGAACAGTCTAAATTACCATGCATGATGACCTCTCCTCAAGTACTTGAGCCTTTTTTTTCCAAGTGGATGTTAATTGCCATTGTGAAATGAACTGAAACCAGCTGCTAGCGGGAAACCAGTCTAAAATCATATGTGATGCTTCGGAAAATGTTCAGCCCTAATGTTAAAGTACACATGATTTGAAGTTAATGGGCTAAAACCTGAAGAACTGCCAAAATGTCCTGTAAATGAAGCCTTAAAACCACTGGAACATTTGAGAAGAACCAACTTTTTCCTTATGCACCAGAGCCGTGATGTAAGGGCATCAAACTGCTTTCGTGCATCTTTTGGAAACTCAATTTCTATGTTTTATTTTGCTTAATCAGAGTTCTTCTTTTACCAAAATATAATCACTTGTACCTAAAATGCAATATTTTGTGATTTAAAAATGGAAAAGAGTGAAGAATAAATCTAGTTTCTCACCTATTTGACCAACTATTGAAAGCGAAGCAGCCAAACAGGGATATGGTTCTAAATTATAGACTGCAGATAAAAGATGGACCTAGCCAGCATGACATCAACTACTGGTTTGTGGACGACTGTTTTAAAGTTTGAAGTTTGGTTTCTTGACTCTAGTTTTTTTTTTATATTTGGAAAAGGGCTTAGCATGTAGGGCTGTGCAATATGAACAAAATCTCATATCCCAATATAAGACATCTATCGTCCGATAACGATATAAATCACAAAAATGTAACATTTTCTGTAAATTCTGTGAATCTCGGGCAGCTCGACTTGCGGGAAGTGTTTCCAGCTGCGCGTCATGTAGCTGGAATCGAGTGTTTTAACAGATGCATGAAACTATACAATTTTAGACATAAGTTGTAACAGCCGCCGTTTTCTTTGTGAGTATTTATTACACGGCGTGCTGCGGGGAAAAGCCTGTTCTAACGTTTGAGTCTAAGGTTTATTTTTTAGCACCTGGCAGCTCTTTTTTACTTCTCATCCGTAAATAATCTGCTCTTTCAGTTTATTTTGAAAAGTCTCAACAGGATCTTGAGCTTTATTGTGAAAGGTTTATGTGAAACATAAACAAGCAGACACGCGATGGTGTTACCGTCGTTGTTGCTAACCACAACGCATAAAAACAGGCGCTTGTCTGTCCGTAGTGTGGTTATATTAAAAGAGAAAAAGAGAACTTTAAGAAATTAATATAGCCACTACAGTGACCATCAAAACAATGAAAAAATATTACCGTAAACAGTTTATTTTCCGACACCACGAAACAAACGATAGCGTAAAATGAAACGATAGACGTTTTTATATCGTCACCCGATATATATCGTTATATCGAACAGCCCTACTAGCATGCTAGGTCATCAGCTAACCATTTGGGAAGACCTAGCAGGCACTTGGTACCGTATAACTGCCTACAGTATAAATATTGTTTGTTTTATTTCGTTTTTTTATACCTGGCTATAAACATATTATTTCTGCTTTAAAATCAACCATTTTAACATCAGTGTTGGAGCTTGCCATAACTGGACAGGAACTACAGTTTCTTCATTCCCATATTGTTTGACTTAATACTATTATCTTACAATAAAATAAAATAAATGCTCTTTTGATGGGACTACTAGCTTCTACTTAGGTCGTTTACTTTTGAGGATGCTGACTTTATCTACATCACCTTTGCTGTTGTGTCAAATAAGAAGAGAATAAGAAGAACCAACTGTCAGAGTAGCTACAATCACAAACAAAACAGCCACAGACAAAATTTGAAAAGGTCGAGCGTTGCAACAGCAGCTAAGTAGACTTGGCAAACTATTTGTGGTTGATTCGATTGTGCCATTATAATGATGCAAATACATGAGTAATAAGATGCAGCAAGTCAAGCTACTCTTTTAGAGGCAAGCATAAAAAACAAACAAAAATTTAAAAATGAAGCTAAAAACTGCAGTTCATCTAGTGGCCACTTGGTGTTGGTTCCCAAAGCCAATCGGTTCCCATAGTACCCATGTGTCCAACTTACCAGCATTAAAAAGCATCCCAAAAATCATTAGAAAATCTCCTCAGATCAATAAAAAAACAGGATTTACAGTACAGGAATGTCCAGCTTCTGAAATGTATGTTTCTTTAAGATGTTAATACTTGGTTGGGAGCTCCATCACCACAAATTACTGCATAAATGTAGCGTGGCACGGAGGCAGTCAGCATGTGGAACTGCTGAGGTGTTATTTTGACAGCAGCCTTCAGCTCTGCCTGCGTGTTTTTCATCTTCCTCTTCACAATACCTTCAAGATTCTTTTAGAGTTTAGGTGAGGTGAGTTGGCAGGACAGTAATAACATGGTCAGTGAACCATTTGGTAGCAGTTTTAACACTGTTCATCCTCTCCTGGAGGATGTGAATGATCGTCATCCGGGTAACCATTAAATCAGAAGTTTGCCAAATGATTGCGGCTGTATGTGCTAAACAAGGGTGAGAGATGTAAGGTGTTTATGCTGTTTGAATAGTAATTTATTGACATACTTAAATCTGAGATACTGGATTCCTGCTTTTCATGAGCTATTAAAAGAAAAAGGTGAAATATTTCTGTTTATGTGCACTGAATCTGTAAAATATACATTTTTTGAGACGCAGTAGTACAGTGTGTACCATAAACCTGTCAAATAAACATAAGGACGAGCAGAGAGATCGTCACACTGTGCTTATAGAGACCTGATCGTCATCTTTAATGTGTGTCAAACTTCTGCCTTAATGAAAACTGCATCATGACATAGAGAAGAGGAAGCAAAAAAGAAGCAGCCCTAAGGCCGAGTGGTTTGGCTGTGAGGTGATGCGTGCAGAGAGCCGATGAGTATAGGAGAGAAGTCAATGTAAACCACTAATGATGCACAGCCAGTGTGCTGGCACAGCTCATAGGGCCTTGAATAACCACAGATCCTCCCTGTCACTGTTTCTCATTTTGATTCTGCCCATCCTCTGGCTGTTTCATAATTCGTACGCTCTTTGCGCCACGCTTATAATTTCTAAATTTCCCATCTGGTTTAAATGTCCTATTCTGGCTTGCAAAATATAACCAGCATTATGTTTTCCTCACAAAACACCCCTCTCCCTATCCTAATGGCAACTGTGCCTCTCTTTTTTTTTTTTGTTTGGTTTTGTTTTTTGTGGGGCTAAGTACTTGGAAGGGTGCTTGACATAACCGAGTTGTCACAGATATCACTGTCAACACCAGATGAAAATGGACTGTGAAAAGCAGCGGGATCTGCAAAAGCTTTCCTTGATTGTGTCGAAATGCGACTTTGAAGAGGCGAACAAATTCATTTCACCCAGCATCTTATCTTCCAGTTTGATTGTGTAACCCACCTGGAGCACATTAGAAATCAGAAAATGGCTCATCAAACAGTTCATGCTCAACCAGTATTGACACAATATTTATGCCAGAATTTGTCCCATTCTGATTTTTACCGACAGTTTTATTTGTGTGGCGTTCCACGTGCATGTGCGACTAGTCTCCACACTTTGCAGTGCTCTTTTGTACTCATCTCTCTTATGTTTCAGTTACTGTGACTCGAGTGGTCAGGCTTTAGCGTTGCTCTGGCTCGCGTCTCTCTGCAGACCCTGTCCGGATCACAGCTGTGCCAAGAGTGTGTCATTATTTGGCCTAATTTGTGTGCTGGCAGCAATAAATGAGATTAAGCGTCACTAAAGCTGTGTTTACTGTTCTTTGTGGGAGAGAACTTTGGTAACCACCCTGTAGTTTCTCTTGCTTTGTTTACATCATCTTTGACTCAGCTCGTTCATCCTCTTGCCTTCTCTTCTCATGCATAGGAGTGGGTGGCAACTTGGTAGCCATCCAGGCCAGCAGGATCTCTACCTATCTGCACTTTTGGAGCATCCCAGGGGTGCTACCCTACAAGATGAGGCAGCACTGGCCCAATCCCTGCATCACCTTCTTCTCCTCAGGTAATGCTGCCATGCGGTGGAAGCTCTCTAAACCAGAAATTTAAATGATTTAAGGAAACTGACTTTAAATGTCCTAACAGGCATTGGTAAAAAACAAATTCTACTAATGAGGGGCTGGAATCAAGCATTCTAGACACAGAATCAGCCCACCCCAACCTGCCTGAACCCCAGGAAGAGCCAGCCTCTTCACGAAATCCAAACCCAAGAGCTACAGCCCCAGGGCCACCCAACAGGCCCCGCCACACCATAGTTTTAAACTCACTGTCTCACCACCATCATCGTCATTTTCAGCCAGAGACAAACGGCCAGCTCGTGTGAATGTGGGGCTTGATCTATTAGCTGACTGCAAATAAGACTTCCAAATATGCTGATGTCAATCAGAGTCTGCAGAATGTGTAAAAAGTCAGCTGTTGATGTCAGATTAACTATAAGTGGTGACAATATTGACAATGTGGAGCTTGTAAAATAACTCATATTATGTTACATCATACAATCACAGTAAAGTTTAGACTAGAAGTTGGAGTCAAAAGATTGGTGATACAGATCAGTGGTTGATAACAAAAGGCACTATTTTCTTACATTTTCTGTCTCCCAGGGGTCAACTCAAAGTCAGCACGGGTGCTGTTGATGCTCGTTATACCCGGTCACCTGGTCTTCCTTTACGCCATCTCTCTGCTACAAGGAGAGGAGGCACCTATCACCATAGCCTTCACTGTCTGCTACCTGTGTGCTGCTCTGATACAGGTACACTGATTCAGCCCCATGCCACATACACTGTAAGAAATCATTTGGGTTTTCCTGTTGATGGTAGCCAAGACTGAGCGGTTTCTCATGAACTCGTTGGCTCTCAGCTGACCCTCAAGTTTCCAATGACAGTCTGACAGAGACTGTGAAAACCAGTCATCAGAAGGTACATTATAGACTTAGACTTTGTACAGTCTGATCAAAATGGCCGCAACCACCTGTTACCAAAGTGTGAAATGACCTGTACCAGGTGTGTGTTTGAGCAGCTCACTGGGATAAAGAGTTGCTCCAGGATAGAGCAGAAAGTCCAGCGCAATCCCCAGCATAACATCATCTATCTTGTGTTTGGAAAGTCTGTGTTACTGAACAGAATTCTGTGTTTTGTCCTTTGATACCAAGTCAATAATAGTTTGGCACTCTCGGTAATCTCCTGGAGGTTCCAGATGTCAGATTTCCTAACAGCCCAAGCCCAGAAAAGTTGATTCCATTTCTAGGAAGCTTCATAGGACACTGCCACGGATCACAGATTTTTCAGCTGATAATCAAATACTTAATACAATCAATATAGACCATGTAACCATTTAACCATCACTTTTAGATATACATTCTAATCATCTGCTCCAACTATTCATCCACTAGGTTTTATTTTTTCCTCTCCAACAGCTGTTTGTTCTTTCTTTCTTTTTTATAAACAACTGTTAGAAAGCTGTTTACTTTTAGTTGTTTTAAACCACTTATCTTATTTATTTAAAGTGGAAAAAAATATTAATATATAAATTTTTTATAGCGCTTTTTTGGGCGTGGTCGATTTGTGGCTCTAAGACCGATAGTGTATGCATTTTTCTAAGACCCTCCAGGGGTTAAAGTCAGCTCTACTTCTACCACTTTAGGCATTAGTCACACCGGCCTAGAGACCGGTTGAAAACCCCGTCGCTCCCTCAGGTCGGTTTCAGGGGAAAATGCACATTCTCCCACTGACTGGTGCGTGATCACCTGAGGTTGCTGGTTCAAATCTGTCTCAGAGAGTGTGGTGCACCAAAAATGTCCTGTTGCTTACTTTGGTCACTAGCACATTGCTACGGTCGCCCAGTGTGCACGCTTGTAAATGCCGCACATGTTTAGATGCCAGACAGTTGGTAACTAATCACAGAATGATACTGAAACTTAAAGTGTGCCACAAACTGGAAACAGAGAGCATTCACTATCAAAGTTAGAGCTGCGTCTTACAGTTTTTTCTGAATGCTTAAACCCTAACTGTGATTCCTGTAGCACAATCTCTAAAACTATTCAGACTTATAGCAAAACCACTCACTGAGTTTGCAAAACTAAAAGCACAAAAACTGCTTTGCACTCAGTTTGCAATTTTGTAACACACACTTTGCAAAACTGTAGGCACAATTCACTACACAACACTCAATTACCAAATTTCCAACACACTCCTAGCAAAAGTATACACATGTATGGCTATCATTAACACTAATTTGCCAACTGTCTGGCACACTTTCACATGTGAAAACTTTAATCAGCCTAAGCACTATAATACAGGTAAGCTGTGTGTGCAGAGTACAATGGAGGGAGCAGAAAGAGTGAGAAGTAGAGGAGGCCGAGGAAGAGGACGTGGAGGTGAAGAAGTAGGATGAAGAGGACGACAAGGACAAGGAGGAGCAAGAGGAAGACGAGGAGGGGGGAGAGGAAGATGAGGAGGGGGGAGAGGAAGGGTAGGAAGAGTAAGAAATAGAATTGCTGATGACATCAGAGCTACAATAGTGGACCATGTAATCAACCGTGGAATGACCCTGAGGGTAGCTGGCCAACGGCTCCAGCCTAACTCGAGCCGCTACACTGTAGCAAGTACCATAAGGACATCTTGAAATGAGAATCGGTTAGTACAGTCACTTCGCACAAAGATTTGTAGCACTGCCATATGCCAATGAGAAACACACCAACACCATTGATGTAAAAATACTGAAATTGTTACTTTACAGAATTGCTAGATGACCAGATGCTGGGGGCAGAGGAAGCATGTTCACTGCAGACCAAGTAACCCATATAGTCATTATGGCGATTGCAAATAATCCTAGACTTGGAAATAAACACTTGTGTTTGTTTTGATGTGTTTGAATAAACACCAGTACTTGAAGTTTGGATCCCTCTATGCTTATGGATCTATGACAGAAGTATGAGCTCAAACTGACATAGCCTACCTTGTGCACAGAGAAAGCAAAAGCCAGATGTGTTTTGTATTCATACCATCAGTGTGCAGTTGGCGCATTGTGTGCTTAGTAGATGATGGCTTGTGTGTACTGTTTGATACGGAAACACCATTTTTACGAAGGTGTGAAGAGTTAATCTAGCTGTGTTTGCTTTTGCAAGAGAACTACAATGTTTTGATTATTGGGTGACAGGTTTTCTTATTTGTGTGAAGAGTTTTGCAAAATTAGCCAATAGTTACAAAAAATGTGCTTAAGCAATCAGAAAAAACTGTAAGCTGCATCTGAACTAGAAGCAAAGCGCCAAACAGAGACCACAGATGGAGAATGACATTGGGCAACTAAAAGGAACTACGCATGACATAAGCGTTAGTGATGGGAAGTGATCAGGACCTGGGATACACTTTTCACAAGTTCCAGGGAAGCACTGATTGGCATATAACTTGATAGTAAATGGTTTAGAGGACCACCTAGGCAACTGGATCACTAACTGATTATTCAGTTACTTTCTGTTCCAGCAGTTGATGATGTGCAGTTAAAAATCTCATTTAATTACCTCAAACCATTTTTTTTTTGTCCAACAGCTTGAGCTAACATTTAATACTTGAACCATTGTTTATTCTCTTAATCTTAATAATGTTACAGTTACTATTTAAATCATTTGCTTTACTATTCGCTGACATTTCCTCATTTCAACCATTGTTTTAGGGACAGATTTAACCATACTTTAACTATTAGCCATTTTTACAACTTTCCCTTAACCTTTAGAAAAGTCTAAGAAAAGCCTCTGGACTTCTTTAAATTCTTCAAGAAGCTTTTCTTTCCAAGCTCCTTAGACTGACCTGGATGACTGAGAACCTTCACAGACAACCTTTAGAAAACTATTCAAATTCCCCATCATTTTATTTTCAGTTGCTAAATATTACTATACTGTTACAACAGGTCTTTCAGTTTCGACAGTTGGGCCATTACATTCACCAACTTCATTCCTTTAGCCATACTTTCAACCGCCCATCTTTTCCTTTTAGCTGTTTAAATCATGTATATCATTAGATTATTTGTCCATTACTGGCAGCTAATAGTTAGAAAAGCTAACTTTACAAGTACTCATTTTGACACTCACAGCCCAGTTGTCTTCTCTCTTCAGGTGGCTATCCTCCTTTATGTTGCTGACCTAATTGTCCGTTTGATGTGGAGACGGAGTCTGGACCCTGACAACTTCTCCATCCCGTACCTGACTGCCCTGGGAGACCTGCTCGGCACTGGTTTCCTGGCTCTCTGTTTCCGCTGCGTGTCAGTGGTTCAAAGCCTGGGTCTATAAACTGATTTTTTTTTCCATTAAGAACTGAACTCTTAGCCTGCCACCATCGTATTGAACCCGATTTTTGTTACATTAACAAAAATGCTTTTGATTGGACAATAAAGCATTTTTGGATCTTTCCCACTGCGCCTGAGAAATCCGTATTTGTCACAATTCAAACCTTTACACTGATGGGAGGTACAGCACTGGTGACATCCACCCATTTACATCCATTCATCTGGATAGGTTATTCTGCTTGGACACATCCACTTTAAGCCTAGCAACCAATCAATCTTTTTTTTTTTTTTGCCTAGCCAAAATGATGTCCTTCATTTTGAATTAATGTTGACTATGATTCCTCTGTTTCTTGGTCCTTATGTGGTTACCCTGCGTGGAATATGTAGCAACTTATCATAGTGGCATGACAGCAAGGTTTTGTTTTGTCTTTTTAAATCTAAGGGATAGAACAGACTTAAAGCAGCCCGTCTTTGGGTGCACTGCACTATGCATTGATTTTGGAGGATGGAGAAGATGATATATGTCACCGTATAAATGACATATGTCATACACTAACTCAGCAGTCCCCAACCCCCGGGCCACCGACTGGAATCGTTCGGTACGGGCCACGTGAGTTGAGGCTCAGGTGTGAAATGTATCGTTAACTCAGTGTCCCTGGGTCTTTTCCCATGTTTTAATTGTGAGACTTATTTTCAAAGAAATATTTATGCGTTACCATAGCGACCAGAGAGCATTAAGGGGCAGAGAAGAGGATGTTACTCTCAATGTTGTTGGCCCATTTCAGAAGGATGCTGCTAATAAAGTTACACAATTACACAGTGAATTCGCGTTTATTATTATACTTACAAAATGCCACGGTTTTTGTCTTGGTCATATTATTTTATTTTGTTGTATTTATCCGCGACACCTTAAAGGCCGATCCGTGAAAACCTTGTCTGACACTAAACGGGTCCGTGGCACCAAAAAGGTTGAGGACTGCTGCACTAACTGGAATATAAAATAATGGGGAATGTTCTCATGATAATCTTCTTATCTCTATCATAATCCACAGAATGTACTTTATAAGGATTCTAACAATCAAAATAGACACCAGTCTTTGTGCAGATTTATAATGTTGAGATACTGAGACAGATGGACGGACAGAAATAATAACTGTTAAATGTTTGACATCTGTAAATCTTTTTTTTTCTCTTGTCCACGATGCACAGCGCTCTCCTGAATATCTAATGTTCAGATTATGTAGAGCTTCTTGTTGGACATTCACTAGATAAATGTACAGTATCATTAGCGTGCACATTAGGTCAATAAGCTAATGATTACGAGAAAGGAGATTGTTGTTCAGATTTCACATCATACTAGAAATTGTTAAAAATGTGTTTCTAAACACTGAAGTGTGAAAATGTGTGTGCACCTCTCACCTTGTGCGTCACGATCTCAATGTTCAGAAAGCGTTCTGCAATATTTTGATAGTTGTGAACTTTGTGCTGCCACTTGATGATTTTAAAAAAAACCAGACAGCTGCCTCTGGAATTCTCTCACTACTTGATATTACATCCCTTTAATGGAGGGTCAACAAAGCCTTACTATTCATAGTGATTTTTTTCAGAACCAGAAGACCTCATCATTACAGCAGTGAGTGCATACTTATTTTGTCTGTTATGGAAAGTCTTTGCACATATTGGACTTTAAGGTTTTAGCTCAGCTCTTGACCAAATCCAAAACTTACCTTTAACCCCAGTTCTTGGTCATAGTCTGTCTTGATATCCTTGATTTTCTTTGTCTTGTCTTAAAACCCCAAAATAGCAGAGTTCAGAAATATCCCACTCTTGTGGACACGTTTAATCCACGCTGGTATAATTTGCATCTGGTGTCACATTCTGCCTGTGTTCACTGTGCCCTTTTTTAATTCACGTAACAGTTAAATTCATGTTTAAGCTGCTTTATATTCAGACTTTGCACATTCAAATGTTCAATAAAACATAAAAGATAGAATCGGTAAAAGTTCATGACAGCATTTGGGTGACTAAATCAGACTGGCCCAAACTATGTCCTTGTCTTTCTGTTTGAGTTTACATGATGTTTCAAAATAACACTGAAACACGAATGTGTGTGTACATGCACTCATTAAACACAAGGAGAGTTTCTCATTTTTCACGTGCATGCACTTTTCGAGTAAACCTCAGACATAAATGTGTTTCTGTCAACAACCTGTCTTCTCAGTGAACATTTATGTGAGGTACTGCAGTGTTAATAGGTCTTTGCTAAAAGCTTTTATTGTAACACTGTTAAGCACTAGGTGCATAAGAACAATAGACGTGTACTACTTGAATTCCAGGTTAGTCATCTGAGATTAGTGTATTAACTGTGATACTGTGAGATTTTAGACCACAGCTAAGATTGTGTTGTACCAGCACACAAGTGAGTCGTAACCAGTGTGGGTGAAGGGGCTGGATGATATAATTTAAAATTTGTCATTCGCATAACGATTAAGGTTAATATGACAGTTTTAGGAAATTAGTTCTTTAGACTATTATGTTTGTTTGACTGTGGATTGTCTGCTGTTTGAATTTTTGACAGTGATCCAAATTAGACGCACATTTAATTTAAAACTGTTAAAAGGAAAAGTTTAGTGTTTTAATAAATTATTATTTTCAACTGCCATTTCTAAAAATGTAAAAGAGTAAAATATTTGGATAAGAAGGCCAATAAATGGATGTTGCTGGTAAAGCCAGAGTTGTTGTAGTAGTCCCCCCGCTTCATTCATGTTCACATGGACGACATATAAAATGATGTTCTTGTAGTCTACCGTAGGTGGCGTGATGTCTGCCAGGTTATAACAAATTAGAGGGTATTTGCATTGGGCCTCACTTGAGGGTCACCCTGTAACTACAAAATGCTCTGATCCAAAGTGGAGTCTCGCATACCTGCAGACCACTACACCAAATGGTTTAAAGAGAACAATCACAGATAAAAACATGGGAACATTACTTGAGCATTTAATTTGGTAATTGTATAAACATGGACCCAAGTTCTAGTGATGGCGATAACTTGTTCACAGTGCTGCCTTTTATCCCAGTTAAATGCTTAAACTGTAAAATGGAAAAAAATAACTATTTATCTATGTCAAAGGCAATCACCGTAATATGAATTTTAAATAGTGAAACACTCTGTACCTTAAAACTAGCATAACTTTATGCTTGTATAGCTCCCTATTGAGCTATACTTATATGTATAGCTCAATAGAGCTATATGTGTAAGGTATAGAATAAGTTTAACTGGCTTAGGTAAGCTAGCACCTGCTACAGCTAAACCTTTAAAGTGAAGCAATGGTAGCAGTTTAGCTAATTGTTAAAGATAGCTAAATACTTGTTTGCTTTAAACTTTAGAGTGATAACTATTTATCTTAGCACTAACATAACCTAAGGACCTAGTCACACAGTCTGCAACCATCTGGCAACAACCAAACATGTATTCTCTGATCAGTTGTGAATTGCTGTGAGAAGTCACTGTGAGGTTGCTTGCTCAGCTCATTTCATACGGGCCTAGAGACCAGGGCAGCGTGCATTCGACTGGCAACTGGTTTCTCTGTATTGTGTGCAGTCACTAGCATGAAAATGATTGCAGAAAGATATATGGTACTGCACCAAAAACCTCCTTGAAATTGCTTTAGTCACGAGCAGATTGCTGCGGTCTTCAGCAAATTGTCCAGAAGATGCTGACTTTTAAAAACTATTCGACAGGTGGTAGTGAAACTGGGAAGACAGGGTTGTCCACTAGTCTCTAGGCTTGTGTGAGTGAGGCCTAAAAATCTACAAGTTATAAACAATGAAAACGAACATTAACTGCTAATATAATATACCTGCTAGCTATTAGCTCAACTTAGCTCACTGCTAAATGGCTTTTAATTGAGAGTGGTCATTCTTTGCATCTAGCTTTTTGCAAGAAAGCAAACCTGTATTTTATTCATTTCTTTTTTAGTGTATCATCCAGCCCTACTGGACAGTATGGAGTGCAACTGGAACAAAAACATCTGACTGCAAACTTGCACTGTGTTTTATTAGTAGTCTGAAGTTGCCTTGAAAGCAAAAATGTCAACCATGTTGTAACTAAAATCTCGTCTACAAGCATCTCAATGTTAAAAAAACCAAAACAATCTGTATTTAAATGTTGCAACAGTTCTTTGTCTTTTCCTTTACCTTTGTCAGAGCTTGTACTGTACTTCAGTGTTGACACTGCCACGTTATGACGTTAGGGCCTTTTTAAAGCGCCTTTATTTTCTAATCTTGCTGTGTTCAGTTCTTCAAGCTTCCATACCTACACTGTGCTGTCTTATGTGTCTGGAGATTAAAGCAAAATTGTTGGTGAGTGTTAATGTGACTTTGTGGCTATGAACAGTTCTATTTTAATAAAAAACTAACAGACTAATTTCCGATTGTCTGTGGCATTATCATACAAATAAGAAAAAAAAAAAGTCCTGCTACTCCAGCATGTGTATGGTTTTTAAAGTTTGGGGCAGTTTTACTATTCCTACTGCTGAAAGTGTAAAGAATGCACGAACAGTGATTTTTGCACGAGTTGCAAAAAAACCACACAAAATATAGTTTCTGCACAGCTGTGTTCAAATGGCGTTCAACTATAGGACAACTGTCATAATAATAAAGCAGACACACACAGCGCTGTCATTGTGGGTTTATATTTTTTTTTAAAACTTCAAGGTAACCAGTCATTCACTATCACATCAGCAAGTGCACTTCAGTTATCAGATTCACAGCTTGGTGTCACAATTGCATGAGAGATTCTTTCAGATTGTGCTCTGTTTGCCGTTTCACAATGACTCACCATGACAAAGATCTGACTCAAAGAACATTTCTACAGAAAATGGTTTTCTTTGGCTAGCTGTGTCCCACACAGCAGCGTCAGGGCATCTGAGATGAAAACTTAGCAGATTCTAAATTAAAAGGTGAAACATACATTTTGTGCAGTAGATCATAAAACAGAAGAAAAAAATAAAGTGTGTAATCAGGTTTTGCCAAGTTGCAGCTTCTTACAAATTACGACTTAAATTACAAACTGCTATGCAGGAAAGCATTGGAAAGGAACACCCTGTAATCCATGGCTGGAATAGAAAAATAAAATATGGCACAAAATTAAGGCTTGAATAAAGACAACTTTTAACACGTACTAATATTGCACTTTTCAAAGCGTAATTACAGGAAAATAATAAAGGTTGGCACGTGTCTGACTAAATTAAACATACTTTATAAAAGAAACAGAAGGATGTGCAGATAAGAATAAACAGCCAAAGCTTCAGTGTACACTGAGCAAACTGTGGGTGTGTTTTTTATGGAAACGTTCGCATCTGTTGTTTTGAGATCATGTCTCAAATATCTACAAAGACTAAGTAATCCCAGCTCTTAATCTTGATAAACTGTAGCACTGAGATATTCAGATTATTGTAAGGAATCAAAGCACTGTTTGGTTTGATTTCAGTTTATTCGTCTAAGAGAGATCCAAATCTCTTATCTTGTGCCCAATTATTGTTGGTTAAAGGCACCTTGAAATGCCTTTGGGAGTTATTTTTAAAGCATAATCTAATCTTCCTATAATTTAAGTGGACGCTGGGATATAAAAAGATATGTATGGGTATACAAACTGTCTCTCACTTATAGTGCTTGCAAGGAAATATCTGAGGTAATATGAATTTTAAACAAGTTATTTTTATCTTTGGCAAATATTTCAAGTCCATCTTAAATGCATATTTTGTCTTCAAAGAGTTAATGAAGGTCAAACAGTGTATTGATCATATTTACTGAACGAGGCCTGTTCGGTGACCGTAGTTGGATTAAACCTTGGTGTGCTTGCCTACAGCCCAACAAGGGGAGCTCTGACCAGGGCTAGTCCTGGGCTGGACGCAGCCCTGACCACAGCTATGTGGTTGTTTGTTCAGCCTACCTGCTCAGAGCTAAATACAGGCACATGATAGATGAGGGACGGCAACACACTTTTACTGGAATGAGGGAGCGTCTACGACTGGAAATCACTCTGGGATCTGTGGGAGCCGGTGTGAACGAGAGCTGCGAGATTTGTGCAGTTTTAAAGCAGGAGGCTGATGTGGTACGCTCTGACGGTTTCCTGGTATAGCATCGGTTAATGTGCAAAAGCTGACATGGCAAAAAGATATTGACTCTGAAAGGGAAAAGCTTTTTGTTCTTTAAGAAAAGAAAATCATTTCCTCTGGGAAAAAAAAATGAGCCCGACATCCTTGCTCTCCAAAACAATAAATACTGACATAAATAAAAGCCTTCCTAAGAGACGGCAACACTGTGCTCAGTTTCACAGTCAGCACATTTACCTGTGAGAAGAGAACCTGCTCTTCTCAAGTTTCATTTCTGGCTCACTACCTCTCAGAAGATGCAAAAACAAAGAAAAGAAATCTGTAGCGAGAGCTGCAGAAAAATGCTGATGAGGCACATTTCACCAGCTCTACAACACTCAAACTAAAGTCAAAGCAAGGCTTGCTAATTTTGATGAAGCAAAACTTTGGCAAGAAATTGCAACAAACACAAAAAGGATCTGTTTGTAAAGAGATGATGTGTCACCTGCAGTCTGCTGTGCTAAAGACAAACTCCATCCTCACTCAGTAGATCACAGCACACACACCATCTGTCTTCTTAGGCAGTTTTTAGTTTCACTTACTGAAACCAGAAAATCCAGTCACTCTCCACAGCCGTTAACTGTTTTCCTTGGAGAGTCCCAGTGTCAAGTCTCTGCTTGTGGTGGACCACTCCGAGGCAGGGAGCGACACAAAAGTGCCTGAAAGGACAAGTGATGCTCATCAAGTCCTGAGATACTCTGGTGTGGAGTAGTTGAAGAGCATGAAGTCCATGCGATACAGATTGAACAGTTTTTTCTGAAAGAAAGGACTGATGTGCTTAAAGTAACGCCCCGCCATGTGGCCGTCTGTCCTGGTCGTCTTGCCGGACGTTGGAAATTGAAGCATCCCCTCCACTCCGGCCAATCTGAGCACGGCCTGAGCATCGGGCTCCAGAGTCTCGTATTTCCCCACCACGTCGTAGTGGATCAGGCAGGGGTGGCAGAGGGAGTGCACCCGCTCCCAGTGCTCGTTGAAAGGTTCCTCCCGTTGCGTCCGAGGGTCCACAAGATACTGGACAAACTCAGGGAAAGTCACATCATCTCCTTTCTCGAGGGCTTCCGGCTTGGCGTTGGGCCTGTGCCGGCGGATGATTTTAGTTCCGTAGCGTTTGTGGAAGGCAGTGTTGTACCTGCGCGTGAATTTGTTTCTGTAGGCTGACACCAGCCGCTCAAAGGGCTCCCGCACAAAGATGAACTTGAGGTAGCTGCGAAGGCGCTGGTTGATCTCCGCGACCGAGAACTCCGAAAGCGTGCGGAGGTTACCTGCGACGTGGGCCTCATTAGCGGGGATGGCGAGGGGGTCGGTGTAGCGGCCGTCGCTGGTGAGGACCATGAGGACACGCTTCCAGTTAGTGCAGGCTACCTGCAAGTCAGAAAAGGAAACACCTGTGAAATAAAAACATGCACCTGTCTCCCTCTATCATCATCCAATCCGCTCACATTCTCTCAAACCTCTTTCATTTCATCTGTACGTGCTTACCAACCTTGGGTACATAGCAGTAAATAAGGCCATGCATGTCGTCAACAATGAGGTGTTTGAGATCCTCGGGCGAGAGCACGCGGCGCTTCCTCGTGTGGCTCAGACATGCCTGCTCCAGCAGCTCCCTGCGGCCTTGGAGGGACTTGTGAGCTGCCAACAGCTCCAGCTGCTTGTGATGAGGACGATGCAGAGAGAGAAAAAGAGGCACAAACAACTTTCAACAAAAGCCTTTTAAAAACTGCTGAAGGCCAGCTGTCAGTACAGAGTTTAACTCCTTCAAGGATTTTTGAATGTTTGAATGTTAATAAGCAGCTTGATACAAATTTAAAGTGATTTAACTAAATGCAGCATCTCGTCAGAGACTGGAAGCCTGAGCCTAAGTGTTCATTTTGCATTATGTTTAATACTACAGTGTGTTAAGTACTGAGCTTTAGATGTTGCAGTTGGTACAGTCTGTACAGTGAAAGTGAAACTTGCTACCTACTAGTTGTAGCCCTCAAGTCACACTATGTGTGTGCGATTGTGTGTGTGGTGGGACAATATGTGCCATTGTTCTCACCTGGTCTCCATTATAAAGTGTCTGCAGCGGACTTGTCCTGCTTTTCCCTGGTCTGGTGACAGCCTTCAAACCAGCTTCTGCTTTTAAACAACAAACATGTTTTACTAAAATGGACACTGAAACCTCTGAGACGTGAAGTGGACAAAACTGATCATCTCGCTGATCACATACTCCAGAGTGTCTCTGCTCCCAGGTCTGAAAAGTGACAGTAATTCAGTGGTGCCTTAAACCTGCACTAAATAATATTCAGCATTGGGGAAACTCATTTGGGTGCAAAACAAAGAATGACTGTGTAGAAGTGTATGTGGAAACAACCTGTGAAAGCTCTCGTTTGGGTGATCTGAGTAAAGTATTTCCTGACTGAATTTTAATGGAGGACGTTCATTTCTGCCTCTGCAGAGTCACAAAGGAGGACAAAGCAGTGAGCGCTTCAAAGCATTAACGGCTATGAGTACTGAAAAGTGCATTAATGTTGCTTAACACTCCCCAAGGCTGTGGTCTCCCCTAGCTCCACCACGCAACAAAAATTGTCCAAATAAGCAATGAAGCCTAGAAAAAATGCCAAAGCCTTTGATTATAAACTCCAAACTCACCATACACCGCTCTGATAAATGCACTGGAACAAACCCAATCCATGAAGGTCCTGCCCCATAAACCACAGGACCCGCTCTGCACCACAGGACACCTCCAGAGGTCCTGCATTCATTCTGATGGATCAGAGTTGTTCTGCAGCAAGTCTGCTGCATGGTGTGTCATATATCCACAACCACTGATTTAAGTGTAACCACTTCACTGTTATTTTTTCAAAATTCAGTCTGCATGTAGGTGACTAATGAGAAACAGCATCTCATATATTTGCACAAGTTTAAATTTCGCTGTAAAGATGTCCAAATGGAGTTACGGACAGAGCCAACTTTCCACCCATCTGCTGGTCCCGTTCAGTCATGATGTGATCTCCCACCATTCATTTATACTGTAGATTCTATAAAACTCCAACACCTACATTATTAACACATCTCTTTTAGCCTCTCTTTGCTTTAAGAAGACCTTTACCTGCTCACAAACACACACAACAGTTAGCTGTGGACGCGAATGGTGTTAGGCTGACCTGGACGATCTGCGAGAGTCTAGATACTTGTGCCCTTCCTCCTTCTTCAGCCTCTGTAAACACATCTGTCTTCTTCTTCCATTCCTCTATGCCACCCTCCACCCCCCCTCCCTGCAAACACAGTGTTAGTGTTTAGGTCTGCAGCTAATGGCACTAAAGTGAGAACAGAAATTTGTTTTGCACATATGGCTAAATGATGCAGAGGGCTGCTTTATATCAGGCACAACGCCAGAGTAAGACAGAGGTAAGTAAATGTGGGAAGTGTGCTTTATGCAGTTTAGCATTTTGGGGGGAGGGGTGTCTCCATACCATCATATGGAAAGAATATTAACCAGCAAGGTGAATGGCTAGGCTGTAAGTATGGAATCCAGATGGAGACGGAGGCCATTTCCCTCCTACTGTGTCTCTTCTTTTCTACTGAACTACATCAAACAAATAAAATTGAACCCCTGCTGTTCTGAAATGTTTAAAAACCCATCAGCTGTGCATTCTGGTCTGACAAAAACACTGTCACATGTTCCAGATTGACACGAAGCTGTAAATCATAACTGCTTCCTTCCATTTTGAGGAAGAAGCAAACACAAAAAGGAGAACAAATGGTGACAGAGCAAATGTGTAATGTGCACTCACACAACAAGAAGACGGCGTATCTCAGCTCAAGGCAGGCAGAGGCTGTGGAGACACAACCTCTGCCTGGGCCACAGCCTCTCTGCGTGAGCTCACATGAACCATCAAAATCCTCCACTTCCTCTGGGTAATCTGTGCCACATCATCAGCAACACGCACAGATAGACATCAAGTCTTCCTGGACTCACTGGATACATAACGAAAATCCACACCAGGCCAAAAGAAAGAACATGTCATTTCTGATATGATTTTGTCTAAACCAGTAAAGATGTTTTTTGTCAGCACTCAGGCTAAAAGTCACACTAACTGCAAAGTGGCATCCTGTAGATGTGAAACACTAAGGCTTTAAAATAAGACAGCAACTTCGAGAGATTTATAATTAAAATACATAAGGCATGTGAGCCCTCAGTCTACAGCACAGGTCCACGATTATTAAGGAGATAAGCCTTCAGCAAACCCAGGACACTTCCTCAGGAAGCTGGAAAGTAGGTCAAGAGACACTTGTGGAGGGTTTGTTAATAGTTTACTGTCTGTTTTGAGCATAAACGCTACATGGACATGAAATGTTTGGGTTTTCTATCCATGCCAAAGTCACGAGGAAAGCTCAGGAAATGGCAAATATAGGCCACAATCCAATGTCAACAACTGGATCATCAGCTCCACTCAATACATGACACAAGTGTCTGAGGAGATGCACTCAGTGAGACTGAAAGCAGGGAAAGGGGAAACTAGCATGGCCATAAATGGCAGTAGTATGCAATAGGCACTCTCAAGCCTACACTCTGTTGCTGACACAGACACAGTCACTGTCTGATGATGAAATTTATGTCACACAAGCCCAAGTGGACTCGTGGATGTGGAAACTAAAAACCCACTTCACACTGTGCTGAAGTGAGACAACAGCAAATAACTCAGTTAAATAATGTTAATATGTGTTTTATTATTTTAATAAAACACACATGACCTTTTATATCACCTTTTTTAGATCACCTTTTTATAATAATTTTGTATTTATTTAAAAATGCTAGGCAATCAACATTCAGTGGACTCTGACGCTGCCTTACACACACCTGAATGATTACTGGTCTCAGAGCAAGGAGCATAGCTATTATAGTTTAACACTAGTATTAGATCACTGCTCACATATCTACTCAGAAAAACACACTTAGCAGATATCCACAGTCAAGGTATCACTATCATGGCAGAACTGGAAATGTCAGATATTTGAATATCAAATTATAAAACTTTTAGCTGGACTACAGGCTGTGAGTCAGTCAGTCAGTGTGTAATGTTTAAAGAGCTACTCGATGGATAATCGTGACATGTTGTATAAATCATTGTGGATCCCAGAAATCTATTCACCAGCCTGTCAAACACAGGACTCGGGCTGTTATTTATTTCCTCTTTGTGCCAAGGACGCATTTGTTTCTTTATTCTTTTTCTATTATTAAGACAGACTCTTAATATTCACTGACTGCCAAATTGATGTGAACAGATAAACCCCGGTCACTGCTATCTGTGCAGCCAAAAAATATCATTTCCCTCAATACATTAGTTTGTTTTTGTGGTTTGCAGCTGATAAGCACAGTTGCAATATCTAAGTCAAGTTTGTAGTCAACATGACACACACTTTACTTGCATAACTTCTAAATATGGGTGTATACGGTCCGCTCTAAATTGTTCAATCACGAATTCCTCTATCAGGCCAACTTTTTTGATATTTTATAATACATCACATGACCACGAATACATCTGTGGTTACTATGCTCTGATCATTGTGAAGCTTAGTTTCTTTTTTTCTTTTTTTATGTGTATGTGTGTGTAGAGTGTTCTATCACACTCCACCAGAAAACCACCACTTCCTCTCATATCAGGAAGTGACAACATACCCATAGCTGAAGAGGAGCAGAAGAGGCCCCAGTCTCATTACATGCAAAAAGCCCTTGTGGGACTTGGAATAATGGCAGTTTTGTCCCCACTCTACAAAGGCAAATCACAACCCTGCTTTACTGGCAAAGAAGCTGCTTCCTCTTTTGGAAACCTCTTCACCTCTATGATCATAATGCATACAAGGCACAGAAAATTATGCTGCATCACTTGTACTGCATGGGTGTATAATTCAGCTTAATTGCACTTCAAAAGAAGGCCTATCTTTATTAGTTTCCATGAGCTGTAAGAAAGAGGAAATGTAATGTATTTTATGTGAAGTAAATAAAAGTCTGGCTCACCAGCAGCTGACAAAGGCAGGAAAGACTACAGCATTATCAAGACTAACGTGTCACCAGGCAGAGTCCGATTCACGGTGTCACAACATTCATGTGCTACAGACTGCAGATGTTGGTGATTACACAAACTAGATCTGGTAGTTTTACACTAAGTGACACTAGCGAGCTGGCAGCCGCTTTCCATTTTACTCTTATTCTTCTTACTTTTACTTGCACACCTCTTACAAACATTCAGCAGATGCACTGACTAACCAGTTCCTGTAAGTCATCACATCCTTTTTCACCTGAAAAACCTGAAAAATCTGATGTCAGACTTGAGGTTCGCTTGAAATTTATCTTCTCTGAAACAACATGTAGCATGTAATGAACTGATCTATCTGAGACATCACTGCAGCTAACAGTCTGTCGATGCATCTGCCTTTATTGTTTCTACACCTCTGCCCATCTGCGTTTCAGCACGGTTCATTCAAAAGTCTTTTTTACGTTCCAGTAATTTCAGTGAAACCTCACATCGTTCGACATCCAACTCCAGCAACTGTCAGCTCGGCTTTGTCAGTATTCTTACACAAGAAGAAGCTGAACACGTCTGATTCATAATTACAGAGTAGCACAGTTGTGTAAAACATGTCAGATAAAGTCAGGCATACTTCAGTACAGCTCCAGTTTGAACTAATTTTCTGTCTCCTGATGCAACTGTTGAGAAAATGTTCAGACGCTAAGATGACATTGTGTTTTTTATGAACTCGAACAGTTCATAAAAAACATAATTTAAGGTTTGGGTACACGCACTGCTGCCACAAACAGAATCCAATCCTGTGTGAACCTCTGCAATGTGACCAGTGCACTCCGGTCTCTTACACAGGTCTAAATGTTACAAACACATCAGCGCTAAAAAGCTAAAAACATGGCACCAATGCAGTTTAAGCTGACTATAAATAACTTCATCTTTATGTACTTAAGACACTAGCCTTATTAACCATATTAACACCTTTTACATTACAATACTAACACAGCACAAACTGCCAACAGGTGTAGCACATGGTGTGATGTGCTCTCTAATGAGCTGTTGGCTCTGTTGGAGACCTTAAAGACATCACTTGTTGCGTCACAGCAGCTGCACTGTTATCAGTGTCAGTGGCTAGTGATAAGTGGCGGTGTGCACACATGCAAATGAAGAGTGTACTTAGTTTATTTGATTAAGCTACATGTATGAATAGATATGCAAAGATTGTGTCTGTATATGTGTTTAATGACAAAGGTTTACAGTGGTTGTCTACAATATGTTTAGGTGAAAAACAATCCCCACAGTCTGTGCATGGGTGAGATGACAGAGTGGGCCCTGATGATGCTGTTTAGAGCTTTGATGTGGAATCCATCACTGTCACAAGACCCAGAGAGGATTTGGCATCAATGATGGCTGTCAAAACAGCCTTCAAAACTCTGTCAGTCATGGCTGACAGTTTGCTTTTTCGCATTCGGTGAATTCAGTTTCCTGTGTGTGGTGGCAGCTATAACAGTCCACTCCAGACTTAAAACGTAAATCAGAACAGCTCATATTGTTCAGATGCCACGGGCACATCACTGTTGAGCAGACAGTTTGCTATTGTTTCCCATAGCTAGGGAACACAGACACAGAGGCTTTACCACCCTACAGCAGGCAAAGTTGCATACAGCTGTCCAGCAAATGAAGTGGAATAAAACCGGCGAGGGTGAACACAGAGCAAACAGCACCGTGAGCGGAGAAAATATTCATGTTCAGAAATGATGATTCTAGCAAATCCCATGACAAAAAATCAAAACCCTATATTAACTATGGCAGGACGACTGACTTGGCCACACAAAATGATGCTTTGCATCTTTTAATTGGACCAAACTGTAAATTTTATGCTGATGAAAGAAAATGGTTTCCTGTGTCAAACTGAAAGAGCACAAAACCTTTTAAATTAGCGCAGCGACAGAAGCAGTTCAAAGCACTTTTAAAGGTGACACATGTGCTCCTGGTTTGACAACACACATGTTTAGATGCTCAAAGGACACTCGCATAGTGATACTGAGGCAGCTCAGCTGGGTCAGAGCAGCCACATGAAAGAAGAACGAGTGGCAAAAGATTCAATTCTATTCTTGTACAAACAGTGATGTGTTTGATCAAAAAGACCGGGTGGAAACAGGTTACGTCAGGGAAATTTCAACAGTGTCACAAATCTTTTTGTTTGACTTTTGGGGGAGAGCTAACAGTAAAATGTAAGTGGGAATGGTAATGTTGCTTCTGGAACCAATCAAACCAATTTACTGTTCACACTTTAAAGTGGAATGATGAATATAGACTTCCTCTGCCTAACAGATCTTGGTGAGATTGCTCACTGAGTGATATTCCAGACCGTGTATGTTAGCACAAGTAATTCAAATTCAATTCTGGATTCAACAGGGAGTCAATGAAGAGAAGAAATATGAGATATATGATCTCTTTCTACTCCCTGTCTGTACTCTCACTGCTCCATTCTGGATCAACTGAAGGCTTTTTCAGAAACTTTTAGACCAACCTGATAACAATAGCAAAGTAATGAATGTAGGAACAAGCATCACTCTGAGAGAGGATGTTTCTAAAAGTGACCCCAAGGTTCCTAACAGTTTTACTAGAGGCCAACCCAATGCAATCTAGAGTAAGTATCTTAAATATTGCTTATTTTCTTTAAAAATTATATCATATTAAATTTTGTGTCCCTTCACATTAATCACCTGGTTGTCCAAGCATCCCCCTGCAGTGGCTGCATGGACACTGTATGTTGTCAATCTAAACTGCCTGACCATAGTTCACTGCTGATCAAGAATTAGACACACAATATATTCATTGATGTCAAAGGGTCAGTCATAACATCAACACTAAGCCTCTTGTAATATACATCACAATCTCATTTCAGTCAAATTCCTAACTAAGTGAGCATTTAATGGCGTAACACATGACATGACTTGGGCAAATGAGTTCATAAGACCACTCTGGACAGGACTTTGTGTTACTTTCTTAAACTCCCAACCGAGGGTGTTGTTTTAGGAAGTCAGACAATAGAACCACAACAATTATATGCACCATGCTTCCTGTCGCTGCTGGGACTACTGTACTGTACTTTCTTGAGTCATGTGGTTGGAACAGAGTTGGAAATAAGTCTTTGGGTTTACAAACACAAGACAGAGCACTGGAGGAGCAGTCGGCAGCAGCAAATGTGCTAATGTTTGGGCTGCTGCATACTGGTTCATCAGGAGTGTGAGCGAGACAAAAGACAAAATGACAACTGAGAATGTGAACGAAAACTCTAGCCATAGTGTTATCGAACATTACACCCCAGGGGATCAAAAGGAACCTGATGAGGACTTTGAGTGTTTAGATAATGTACAAGTCACACAACTGACCCATGCATGAGTGTCACCGCCCACTTCAATGAGACTATACTGCCTTTCATGAGCCCTCAGTAGATTCTAGAGATGGACCGATCCGATATTACGTATCGGTATCGGTCCGATACTGACCTAAATTACTGGATCGGATATCGGAGAAAAATAAAAAATGTAATCCGATCCATTAAATATCACGAAAGCACCTCACAAAACTTGCAACACGCCGTAACTCGCCTCAGAACGTCGGAGCAGTATGCATCACGCGATAGAGCAGCTGTGGCATGCGGGACCTGTCGGTGGTCTGGATAGCATTTGGAGCTTCGCTAGCAACCCGGCATTTCATCTCCGACAAAGTTATCCCGAGAGAAGTAAAGCAAGTGTGTAAGTCCATCTCTGAATGTTTGTAAAGCATTCCCACGTTAAGCTTAACGAGCGACTACCTCTCGCTCTCCGGCTGCTACTTCAATCGTGAAACTGCTAATGATCAGCTGATCGGCTTTTCTGTCGTGAGTCTCTCTTGTTTGTTTTTGGTCCACTTTGCGCCAGAAAGAGCAAACCAGCGGCTGAACAACAGCAGCACGTTTAAGCTTGATAAGCTGTTGTTACAATTTATTTAATATTACTTTCTACACCAGGATCTTTTTCTACGTAGCTGACGGCTGGTAACTGTGCAGGGGCGGATCTAGCAAAGTTTAGCCAGGGGGGCCGATAGGGCATTAACTGGGAAAAGGGGGCACAAAGACATACTTTTCTTTCTTATTCTCATTTAAAATGTCTAGCTTTTAATAAATAATTATCTGACACCCAAAGTTTTAATTTGATGTAAAATGAATAGAAGTCAATTACTGTATATAGTGACTATTAAGTCTAATATATATACCCTAGTAAGCTATAGTACATTTTCCTTTGGGAAGGTACCATCTGTGCAGTCTGCAATTTTGTTGAAGAAAGATGTTGAATCTATTTAATATTTCTTGAAAAATAATTGATTTCTGTGCATTTTTTTTTCACACTGCATCAAATTAAGGTTGATTACGTCGATTAAGCATCATGAGGTGGAGCGTGAGGGGTGGTTCCCTATTTTTTATTTATTTATTTTTGTTGTTGCTGGGAGTTGGAACCCTATTAGTTAGGTTGCTTAATATTTACGCTAAGTACTCTTTAAAATACCAGAATAGGGAGGATGGTGTAGGTCTAAGTTTATTAGATTGATCAGTATTGCTGAACTATGAAATATTTTTTTTGTATACAGGTATAACAGAATAGCTTTAGTGTAGTTGTTGTTTTAAACTTGAGTATGAACTTGCAGACTTGCAAAATGCAGCAAGATATTTTAAAAAACAGTTTTGTTGATTAAAAAACACTATATCGGATTCATATCGGTATCGGCAGATATCCAAATTTATGATATCGGTATCGGTATCGGACATAAAAAAGTGGTATCGTGCCATCTCTAGTAGATTCTCCCATGGAGAATTCAGCAAATATGTCACTTTGGTTTATGTTCACCTTATGGAAATTGTCCTGAGGATACTGCAGAAAATTATCAATGTTTTTTAATTTGTGGGATTATTTCCCAACAATTTAAAACAGTTTGACAGCAGTTCACAGGCAGTTTTTGTAATAATTTAAGTTTTTGCCAGAATTTAGATTTTAGTTCATTATACGTACCCATGGTATTTATTTACATTTTCTTGTCCAGTGTTATAGTACATTTATCATGTTCAGCTTCTGATAGAAAATATTTAAACCAAGATTCACCTTATATTTTCCTAATCCCACTTAGGAGTCAAAAATGAAGCTTCAGGTTTGTCAGATGTAGTGATTTTAGTGATTCAATCTTCATCATGATACAAATGTATAGTACTGACTGAAATGACAAAAAAAAAAAGATGACTTTTATCCATATCGCTCAGACCTGACAATAATCTTGTATGCAGCTGTAGAGATCAAGTATTATTTTTGTACTGGGATGGCAAAGTGTTACAGAATTCAAAAGGCTGTTAATGTGACGAAAACACCACAGTGAAGTAACACCAACCACACACAACTGTCCACACTGTTTGACACTGATTACCCAATCCTTCACCAACAGTCACACTATTATTGGAAGTGATTTCCACTGCAGCTAAGACCTGGTTACTCCCACAAGGAAGTCTGTCACTTGTAAGTCTTGGTTTTATTAGGGCACCATCCAGATCCAGCTTTGGTTTGATATGATAACCTTGGCTTAAGGTAACAAATGTATCTGCCTTTTGCTGTGATAAATGAATCAGTCTTTTGTGTGTAAGGCAGCATCAGACTCGACTTAAAAATTAATTTCCTAATTTAATAAAACTAGAAAAGCAAATAAATCCGACAGCATCAATTTCTGGAACTTGAATTTATTAATAAGATAATAAATGACAAAAGGACAACAACAAATATATTACAAATAGTCTTTTCGCAACTCTGTTAGACTGGCTGCCTTTTACTTTCATTTTCTTTTTTCATCTTGTTTTTTTTCTTTGTTCTGAGTACACCTCATTTCACCTCTCCTCTCACACATGCCACATGTGGAGGGGACCTCACAGAGACAGATGTAGTGAAACAATGTTAGTTAAGTTGGTGGCAACAGGTTATGTAAGCAAACTAAAAACCTGCAAACAAACAACATAAGAATAGTGAGACCATCAAGATCAAGCATCATTATCAGAACTCATTTGATCTCAGTTTTTGGTTAAATTAAACACTTCAGCAAACAGAACCTGGTGATCAAGTCAGGGAGAAATTCCTCCAAAATGAAACTTTGCTGTTAGCTTCCTACAGGCTAAGACAACTCCCCAGCTAATTTAGGCACGCCGCTGCTGATGGGTGCTGCTGTGCTCCATCCGATCATCTTGTCACTAGCCGATGGGGCTGGGCCATATCATACCGTTCACGGTAATACCGGTGAATAATGTTGGGCAACAATAAGAAAATTAAATATTGCGATAGAATATGGGTAAAACATGCATGCGCAGTACCTTTGTTTTCATACGCACATGGTGGAAAAAGCATGGCGGCGACAGAGAATGAGAAGAGCGAAAGTGGATCGTTGAATGAAACGGATGAACCAGAATTGGTTTGTAAAAATGCTGCAACTTCAGTGGTGTGGAACTGGTTTAGCTTTCGTCCGTCAGATACACGACAAAGCACTATTTTTGGTAGACCATGCTAGCGGGCCGTCGTTATTACCGTGTTTTTTGGAAAATACGGCACACTTAAAATCAATCCTTTGATTTTTCTGAAAATCGACAGTGCCCCTTATAATCCGATTTTATGTGGTACACGGTGCTCGAAATCTGTCAAATGTTTTAGTACGACTTTGCTAAGCTACGAAGCCGCACCGCTTGATGGATTGTTGGAGCATTACGGCTATCATAGGCAGGAGCCTCGCGGAGTGATACGTACTGTGCTTCAACATAATATTACCGTATTGTGTGTGTATAACCTCTTTTTAAGTTTTGTGGATATTAAACATGGTTATGCTGAGGATATGTCGGCCAGTTTCCACTGGAAATGCCTTTTGGTTAAACTGTCTGCAAGGAATTTACATTTGCACTGTTACATTTTTATATAACTTTAATGCACATAAAAAACAGCTGCTTGTTTAAGTGAAAATACATTGATGGGTTTTTTTTGTACTAATAAAGTTGTGGATTGTAAAGTATTTTGTCTAGTGTCAATTATATCGTCAGTTATATCGTCATCGCAAATTTTCAAATGTATATCGTGATAAATATTTTTGGTGATATCGCCCTGCTCTACTAGCCGATCACATTGTTGTCACTGATATCACAATCAGATGGGGACATCCAGATGTCAAATACAAGAAAGAATATCTAAGACTAAGTATCTCGTCAAAATGTGTGTTAAATGCTCCTGGTGTGTAAATGCATTTCCTGTGGCTATGGTCCAGAATTTTGTTTAGAACCAGCTGAAAACAAGTTGAAAGTCTATAATCATATACCATTATCGTTATCATATACCATTACAACTAAAAACTATAATCTATATAATAATCAATGGCATATTGTCTCACGTTAAAACGCATGCCTGCAAGTGTTTTCAGAGCTGTGCTGTTATCAGCTGCTCCAAAAACGAAGGGAAAACGCAAAAATAGTGAGGCTAAATACAGAAGCTCCTTGTTGGTTGTGTGGTTTGTTTCCTGACTGACATCCCACTTTTGCTCTATTATTGGTGATTTATTGATTTATTTCTGCAAAAGAATTCATTCCAAGGTATCACACAGCAGCTACCATTTCAGAATGTTACATGTCAAACAGCCAGACAAACTGCATCTTTTCAAGAACTTTCAAACATCAAACAAATAAAACCTGGACAAAGAAAAGCACCTGCATTGTATTTTACACAGCTGTAGCAAATACCCCAAATACTTTAATAAAAGTGACCCCAAGGTTCCTCACAGCCGCTCCTGCGCTGACACAGGAGCGGCGAGTCCGGCGACCAGGCTGTTTCGTCTTTGCCGAAAGCACAGCATTGCAAATAAGAGCAGAACTTAAAGAATCAATCTCACCAGGCTAGTGACGATCCGATACTGATGATGACTTGGTGTCTATAAAATCGATATTTGGATCGATCCGCCTACCACTAGTGTAAAATGTATTAACACATCTAAATAGGTTTTTTGACTGGAGAAGAAGAGCA
Source organism: Aulonocara stuartgranti (assembly GCF_965226115.1). NCBI lineage: Eukaryota > Metazoa > Chordata > Actinopteri > Cichliformes > Cichlidae > Aulonocara > Aulonocara stuartgranti. The sequence goes on along the minus strand of NC_138956.1, from coordinate 13,873,966 downwards.
TTATAGACAAGTTACAAATGAACCTTTGATTAATTATGGAATTAGTAATGTTAAAACGAAGAAGCTTTAAAAAATAAATAAATAAAACATAGCGCATACTGTAAAAGGCTGAACCGCTCACTACCTGCATTTTAAAATTGACGTCATAGCTGGCTACAATTGATTACAGTTCAGCGTTTAACACAATAGTGCCCTGCAGACTGTTCACAAAGCTGAGGAATCTGGGACTTAACAGCCGTCTGTGTGCATGGGTGTTGGACTTCCTCACTGGCAGAACTCAGGTGGTGAGGGTGGGCAGGTGCTTCTCCAACAGCATCACCATCAACACAGGAGCACCTCAGGGATGTGTCCTCTCGCCACTGCTCTACTCCCTCTACACTTCAGACTGTGTGGCCACCCACGGCTCCAACACCATTGTGAAGTTTGCTGACGACACAGTGGTGTTGGGTGCCATCTCCAACAACGATGAGGCGGCCTACATGGATGAAGTGAAGAATCTGGCATCATGGTGCCAGGACAACCACCTCCAGCTGAACGTCAGCAAGACCAAGGAGCTGGTGGTGGACTTCAGAAGGGGTCAGCACAGAGACTACAAGCCCATCATCATCAATGGAGCTCCAGTGGAGAGGGTGCAGTCCTTCAAGTATCTTGGTGTCCACATCTCCTCAGACCTGACATGGGCACATTCAGGTCCAGACCAAAAAGGCTAGGCAGCGCCTGTACCACCTACGACAACTGAGGAAGTTCAGGGTCTCTCCAAAGATCCTCAGGATTTTCTATACAGGCGCTGTGGAGAGCATCCTCACACAGAACATGACATCATGGTTCGGGAACAGCTGTGTGAAGGACCAAAAAGCTCTCCAGAGAGTGATCCGTACAGCAGAACGCTGCTGCAGGATTGCTCTCCCCCCTCTTCAGGACACCTACACCAGGAGATGCCGGACTAGAGCAGCGCAGATACTGAAGGACCCGTCCCATCCTGGCAACAAACTGTTCCAACTTCTGCAATCTGGTAGAAGGTTCCGCATCTTCCGGGCAAGGACAGAGAGACTCAAGAGGAGCTTCTATCCCCAAGCCATCCGTGCCCTAAACACACACACCCGCCCGCTCACATCATCTATAATTGACTGAGACAGGACTCTCTTCCAGACACTAAACCAAGGCACAATGTACATTTCAATTCCTTTAACTTTAAATATGTTTATATTGTCTATCCTGTAAAATAGTCAGATGTCTATTCATATTAATGTACAGAATTCACCTGCTTGCTGCTACTACTGCACATTCACCCAGTGTATATACTATATGTATGTATATATATATATATATATATATATATATAATGTTCTTCCTCTACACCCCCCCCCCCCCCAATTTTTGCACATGTCGAGGAGCGTGTCAGGCTACATTTCACTGTGTGTTATACTTGTATAACTATGCATGTGACAAATAAAGAACCTTGAACTTGAACTTGAACAAAATAATAAATAAATTCAAAGAAATTATTGTAAAAACAGAAGAGTTAAAGTTTATCATTTTGTCCACATCTCCCGGCATCCAGCGTTCACACTGCTCAACCTCAGTTTTCAGCTCTTTACATCCTCAGCTCTGCTCTTCAAACCTGAAACCATCCGATTCTACTGCTCTATTCTCAATTTCACTCTTTATTTGCTCGGATTAGTTCTCCACACTCAGAACTCTATTGCTCCCAAACAGCCAAGTGGCTGGCCAGTGTATCTGCCACTGCTCAATATCCTATCTGCGACTCACACACTGGTAGCCCCTACTTTAATGATAACAGATGGCTAATGTGGCTAACAGGTAATTGCTAATAAACTGCTAATGTTAACGTGTGGCCAGGTTAAGCTTGCTTAACCTGCTAAAATGGAAGCTTTACCTCTCTAAATTCCCCCTGCAGTACATGAACGTTAATTACTTCAGCTGTTAATGAAAAAAGAAGCCATGTGCAAGTCTGCCTGCAGTGGTTGCAATTTAATATCGTAATTGAATATTCATTTTAGTATCAAATTACTATTAATACATGAGTACTGATTCTTTTAAACCCTAGTACTGGGTGTATGTTACTTTGTGCTTCAGTACAGATAAACTCAGTTAGCTTTCTGTTAGCTGTTTACAATTGTTTGTGTTTCTTCTGCTGTCTTACCTCAATTATCCAACATTTTCACACAGTTGAACTCCCAATAAATCTGTTCTTCGATACATATTATTAAGTCACAAAACAGAACAACTTTGAAACATGGCAAATTAACTACGGGGCAAAGCTGCTAACATATTTAAGCTGTTTCCCAACCCGCTGCTACACATCTGAAGTCCAGATTTTTGTAACCGTGACGTTGTCAAAAAAACTCTACATTCACAAGTAGAGAAACTTAAAAAGAAGAAGTACAATGATAACCTAACGCAGACTAAACACCTACACAACTGAGAAGGACAGTAAGGCACAGGTAAACTTATTCAAGGTAACAAGGTGGGGGGGGGACTAAGGAAAGAAGGGTTGGCTGAGGTCAGCTTAACTCGACGCGACTCAACTTTTAAGCATTCTCCATGAGCTGGTAGTACCTGGTAACAGGCACTTTGTTAGTAGTGCTCAACTGGGGATCCAAGTGATCTGAGCAGATATGAAAATGTGGCATCAACAGAATGCGTGCCACTGATTAGCTAGTCTCAATCAATGATTAAAGTCAGTGATGATGAGGGCATGTCCTTCACAAAAATCAAAGTCTGACAAAACGCCACCAATGAGCAGCAGGTACCTTCACCTCGACGTCCTCCATTGTTTTGGCATTCGTGTCACATACAAATGACATCACTGGTATTTTGACCATGTTGCTATAACAACAACACACACACACATTAGGTGGTATACACACACACACATTAGGTGGTACTTGATAGTAATGGAAAATGTTGAGTTGAGCTGCTTTATGTCAAGCCGAGAAGGTACCAGTGGAAAATCCCTATAGGGAACTAACCTTCATTTTTAACAGGCATACGCTGTACACTGAAAGGGAGACCAAGCACATACTGAAACAAAAAAACAACTATACACAGACAAGGAACTGAAATGGAAACCAGCACAAAGATAAAACTATTAACTGATCTGTCAGAAATCACGGGGATGATCCAGGACACCATGACACACGACTTTATGGTCAGTGTAACTGTACCAAAGCCACAATGGAAATCCCATTAACTGTCTGCAACATTTGTGTTAATCATCACGTTTTCAGGTCTTAAATCCATTTTTTTCTCTACTTAAGCATCTGCAGGAAAAACAGTTCTTTAAGGTTACTCATCACAAAATCCTTCGTGACACCAGGGCTTATGGAACGAGTTCTGGATCGAACCACAGATCTGAACTATGGAAAAATGCAATACCTTATGAATATCTAAAGGGAGTAGGCTGAAAAGTATCTAAAGATGCTAAAGATTGTGCCCTGTTTCATTTCAGAAAAAGGTAAATTAAACAACGCTTGGATCTCGGTTTTTAAATTCACGCTCAGTAGATGTTCTGCTGACATCCAGTTAATTAGTCTTCTTTATTGTGGCTGCAACCTGCTTTTCATGTGGTTTTCATTTGCTACTAGCGGGTTCTAATGCAGCCAAGCCTCAATGGGTCAACCAGTAAGGGTATATAATCTGTAGATGGAAGGGGGAGGTCAATGAAAGTGCTTTAGTGTGCTGCTTGTGGAGTTGGCAACATGTGGTCTGTGTGTCTGCTACTGAAAGCCATAAAATGTGATTTCAAGCTTTTTTGTTTTTTGTTTCAGGTGTGTGTTTTTTGATATTCAGGGGGTGCATGTGATTATTTCTTTTGCCATTTCCTTAATACGTGCAGTGTTACCCTGGATACTGTTCAACAAAAACAAAAAACAAAAAATCCCCACACCGACTGATGGAAAATCCTCTTGCACAAAAATATCGCTTACAGCTGATTTGTCTGGTTTCTGTGCTCTGCTGCTTTTTCTCTCCTTGACAAACCAATTTAAATATTTGTTCTTCCTCTTCTCTAAGCGCATGTGCTGCTTCACTTCAGTATGCATGGCAAGGCACAAATCCATCATCTGGACATCTCTTTCACCCCCCTACTCCTCACCCTGGATGTCTGCAGTCCTTTTTCTCTGTGCTGCCCAGCAAACAAAGGCAGAGGAGAGTAGAGGTAAAAGGAGGAGAGTAGAGTCACGGTGGAGGAATATGTGTGTGTATGTATGTATGTATAATTGTGTGTGCGTGTGTGTGTGTGTGTGTGTGTGGGGGGGGGGGGGGTTCTCTCTCCAAAGGCAGAGGGCTTTCAAACCCTTACACCTTTTCCATGTGAGCTTATTCACGCTTCATTATGCCACCGTTAAAACTTCACAGTTTTGCAAAATTGACTGCAAAGGATGCAGACTCTAGCAAGACCACAAGACCAAAAAGCACGAAGAGCTTTATAACTTGTATTTTCCTCGCTATTAATTAGTCATTCACTTGCCCTAAACCCTAAATCCAGTGTGTGTGCCTAATTATCTGTAGTTTCTTTCACTCGTTACACCAGCGTATATTTTCCACGACAGCGAATGAGAAGAAGAGCTAGCTTAGCTAACGTCAATAAAGTGCGGACCCTCTGCTTTCTCCTTCCTTGTGATAACCACAAAATATATCGAACACAGTTTTATTTGCCGTATCTAAATACATTTAAAAAAAATGTTCGTTAAATAGTACCCCACTCACTGTTTCCCCAGTGAGTGGAATATATATGTGTGGGCTTACCTGGTTTAGTGATGCTCTGAAAGTACAGCACGAGAACGAACAGCGAGCCGAGGCACGTCGCCAGAAACAGGCGTCCTCCCCGAGGCATCTTCATCCTGAAGCCCGGCTCTGCTGACGGAGCCTCCGACCCCCCCTCTTCGCTGCCTCTACGCAGTTCATGCGAGACCGCCCGATGGCAGATACGAGACACTTGAAAGCGATATGGACCTATTCATTAATTACGGGAAGCAAACGCCCAACCAGAGAGAAACAACAGCGCAGTAATAAAACCCGTTAATTGTAACGTCAAGGATATAAATCCACTTCGCTCTGGTCGCTACTTAAAAAAAAAACAACAAGAACAACAATATTAATTATAATGGCACTTTAGATAACATTGGAAATAATGTCATGTTGATATTACAGTCCCCCCAAAAGTTATTAACAGTCCTGTTTCTTCTTAGCTCTATTTGCTACCCCCGCCTGTGGTGTGTAGAGTTTGTCGAAGCTACACAAACTTCTCCTCCGCCAAACTGGAGACCGGGCACCCTTGCCATGACGTCACACCCCCCTTCTCCTCATGCGTACTCTCCCACATCAATGCTGCATTCAGGGACAACAGGACAATTTGGCCATGATGAGGTTTTTTGAGTTAATGTAATGTAGTTATACTTGTCGCAGTATTGTGTATTGTATGAAAATGAAGAAGTGTCATCCCACTGTTGTAAAAAAAAAAAAAGGCAGGCAGAAAAAAGTACATTCGCATTAAACTTTATATACTTTTTTAATTAGCAGAATGTTTCTATTCGGCTTACGACCAGCATTTGAAGGCAACATCGCACTACAGCCATGGCATGTCCTGTCTTTGACTACAACTAGTGTATAAATGGCAACAGTTCAATGAAGTATTTGGATAAAACAAGTAAAGCTTCAATGGCTTTTTTTTTAGCAAAATAAAAAAATCACTAAACTTACATAAATAAAAGAATACGTAAATGCTCAGATTAAATAAACATACAAAACAGATAGTGAAGAGGCTGAGTTGTATTTTGCCATCACTTCACCAGGAATAACAACTCATGTATTAAAAATACATGGAATACATGAATGTGTTATTAACTTCCTTGTAATTATTTCTTTTTTTTAAAATCCTCTTCTTGAACCTCAAGATTTGAATATCTAGAGTTCCATAAATTGCAATTTTTGCACCAGGTTTTTTTTTTTCACACTCTAGTTAAACTTCCCTTCTGAACATACACATACTTTTTAACTATCAGGCCTCGGGGAAGTTACTGAGTTCTAGTACTGCTTCAAATGTCATGTACAGTGTGTTGAGTGTTACAAGTTTTACAGTGGATATATTTTCAGTTAGTTACCTAGAGAATGGAGATAAAATCATCAAAAGAGAAAATAGAAACTGGGCTTGAGTCCAATAAACGAAACAGATTTTTATCAAAAGCATCCCTACAGAAAGCTCATTTTCATTCCCGAACAAGATAAAAGGCCGATGCACACAAAAAAAAGAGCACAGCAGTGTACCTTAGTACTCCAAACAGCACACATCTATGGCAGGACCCAGCCCGAACAAAGGCTAAAGACGTGGCAGACACTGAGACAGTGAGGAGGTGCCAGGTCGGTGTGTGAGCAGTATAACCACTCGTGCTGCCACATTTGAGAATGCTGTAATTACCCACATGCCCATCATTAGGCCTACAATGTGCAGCGCCTCTTGGGTTTCTTGGAAACACTTGAGAGAGATCTGAGACTTGAGAATGAGAGAGGCATAGTTAAGAATGGTTTGGCAGATTATGTGGTTGTTTGGGGTCAATGTTAGCTTATACCACTCAACTCTCCCCGATTCATGGTTTGCTGACCACCCACGAGGCTTGGAGTAGAGTTTCATCACCAGCCCACTAACTAGTACTGTGGTAAATGTCTGCTGCTTACAGCCAGAGCTTTTTTAGTTGGCCTGAGGAACACGTCTAGAACACCTTTATCATTCTCTAATTTAATCTTTAAAACTTTCAATCTATTGTTTGTGGTCATGTATGGAGAAATTTGTTTTCCTGCAAGTGTTACCACACAGCGTAGAGTCTCTCAGATATTTGCTACTAATAACCGCAGTTGCAGTATTAGTTTACTTTTCTTCAGAGAGCAGAGACCCATCGTTTGACTGTATTCAGGATAGAGAAAAGACGTGCTCATGCCTCTATTCTTCTGGCTCTATTTCCTGACTTGAGTTCAGTTCAGTTCAGTTGACACACCACTTATAATCGCTACAGACACATATCTGCACACCTGCAGATTTGCATAGCAGATATCAGTCAATCAAACATTTCAGGCAACTTATTGTCATAAACAGTGTGTAACTACACTAAGTGCTTTTGTTTATGTTTTTGCAAATAAAGCCGTAGTAAGCCAGCTTCAAGTAACGAGCATAAAAACAGGTGAAACAGCTAATTACCAATCTTTAAGAGGATACAGAGTTTTAATTTCGAACATATTATTGATTTTTTTTTTTAAATATGCAAAAGCATGCTGGTTTAAGTTCTGAATAAAGGCTATTGCACTGCATGTTAGCTAGCTTTATAGCCTGCAGATGCTATGAAGATGTGTCCATCTGCTTATTTTGGTATTTGCACTGATGCTGTGAAGGCCACAGCTATGATCAGGAGGACAAAAATGAATTTAGAGTCTGATGTAATGTAATTTGCAGGCCAGGTTTAAATGTATTAAAATACTGCAGTATGGGAGTTATGTCAGTGTATTCATTTAACTATTGAAAACCAAATTAGCTTAGGTTCCAAAACTTTTCCTTTATGAAGAGCAAAAAATTACTTTCACTGGAGATATTTTGACTTGTCAAACACAGGTTTGACTAATGATATGTAATTTCACACTGCATTTATTGCTGGAATTGATTCCAAAAAGAGCAGTCAAAGCTGTCATCATGATATTTAGAGCAATATTTACCAAACCTTGTGTTCATGCAAAATTTTGTTTTGACATTTGACACCAGCAAAAATACCCTAAATGCAATTTGTAAACCTGAAATTTGATTACTTGTCCTAAAGGGATTCAAATTACACAGACACACACACACACACACACACACACACACACACACACACACACACACTGTCACGGCTGGGGGAGGGAGCCGTGTGGTGTGGAGGAAAAGGAGGACCCAAAATGCAGCAAACTGATGATACGAATGACGTTTTATTTACAGGGTGGTAGTGGCAAAAACAGGCAATGAAGCACGAGTAATTACAAACGGAAACCTAAACTGGGAGAAACTAAGTGACAAACCTGGGACCATACAAAGGGGTGCGGGGCAGAGAGACGCAGAGACAGGAACACCATAGAACGCAGATGAATGTAGATTAACGCAGTGATACATGGATGAACGCAGACGAGCCGACAACAAACACAGACCGACACCCACTAAATATACACACACAAGGTAATCAGGTAATCGCACACAGGAGGGAAGAACAGCTGATCTGAATACACATGATGACTGGAGGACACAAGCTGAACACAATGACAACAGACACAGACTTTCAGAACAAAACAGGAAATCTAGAACCCGAACCGGACACAAGGGGGGAGGACACAGAATAACTAGAACAGAGGGAAATAATCACAAAACAAAACGCTGGGTCAACGACCCAGGACCATGACACACACACACACACACACACACACACACACACACACACACACACACACACACACACACACACACAACCATCTATGCTGTTCTAGAGATACTACAGTCCATAGTTTTCACATGAAGTCAGAGTTCGTGGGACACGCCCAGCTGGAGGGCAAAAACAGTAGCAGGGTCCTTTGCCCTCCAGCCATACTTTGCATGTCTTTGAGTTTAAATTTAGCAATAATGCCAGATAGTTGCTGACCTCTCAGATGCACTAACCAACTTATGTTCATTTATTGCTGCCAGATGGGCGTAGAGTATCGCACCAACATCTGTTCTGGGAGAGAAGCTGGCACTTTTAGGAATTTAAATAAAGCTGCTGGGGTAGAATTTTGATCCCAAAGCCACAAAATTCCCAGTTTCTCTTCATATCTTCATTTTTCCTCCATGGACAAATGATCCAAATACTCTTGGCTGCAGACGGGCGAAAGAAACAACACTTTTGTTCTGCAGTACCGCCCACTATCTACTATTTGCTGATTTGAAGGAGTAAGTGTTTTGCCTGCAAGGGCAGCAAGTTGGTCACGTAACTGAAAACTATAAATTAATGCTATTCTCGGTCAAATTTAACCCAAATCTGTTCAGATCCATTTCTCACACTGTGTAACCCCTTGCACTGAGACAGGCAAGAGATCTGTAATAGGATGACATGGTAGTGGGGTAGTTAGCATGCACAGAGCAAGAAGATTCCTGGAGTGGGTTTCTCTAGGTACTCTGGAGTGCACCAGTTAAGAAACAAACAGGAAGTGGCTGAAGAAGAATCAATATGAGGTTTATTTAAGGGTGAACTACCTTGGATTGGTTAGATGGATGGAGGAAGTCTTTTGACAGAAGCTGCTGGACACTATGTGTGAGGTCCTGAGGACTGAGACTGAGGTGGAGTGTAAGATTTATTCAGAGGACAGCCAGATTATTGAAAACTATCCCACCATATAAGCCTGAACTCTGTCTATAACAGTGGACCTGGACGACGTGCAGAACAGAAAACATGATTTACTGTCAGAACTAAAGATGAACGTGAGCTAATGAAGATACTGTTACAGAGTCACTGGCATCAATCGCTCTGGGGTTTTTTATGGTCTGCATGATTTGGAGATACTTATTAAAGTCAAATGTTATATTTCAAGAATCAAACACAAATCAACTGTAAAGGTTTGCACATTTACAGGAAAAGTGACAGATTCCCGGGTTGATACCCGGTTGGAAGTTGACACAAATCCTTTGGGGATTGCAGGAAGGGCGTCTGGTGTAAAAGTCAGCCAAATCAAAAGATGCGGAGCTACCAGCTGTGTCGAGCCCTTGTAAATAAGGGAGCAGCTGAATGGTTCGTGTGTATGTGCGCACTCAGCATGAGGAGTCACTGAGTCAAAGATTTGGCGCTGCACTCTCAGCTTTTCTGTGCTTTATTTGTGTGTTAAATTTAACATTAAATTGCAAGCTTCAAATCTTTATGTGATTCGTTTAAATATTCTCCCCCAAAATCTGGTGCCATGAAGGGGAAACAAACAAACACACATGCAGTCAAACCTGTTCCCACCACTTTCTGTAGAAAAACTGATGCTGCGCCCCTTCTTGAAATCCCAAACATAGGTCTTTAAAGCCAGGATGGGGTCAGTAAATCTGGCGCATGGACGCTTATTTTTGCAGCTGACCTCATTAGACATACAACTGCAGGAGTTTTCTTTTCAGATCATCAAAGGATAGCAACAATGCAAAAACCAAAGTGAGATGATGGATTTGCAGTATTCATTTTTAATCAGAAATCGATCCATTATGAACACAAGTGCAGGCATACAGCTCTGCAACAGCGCAAATCTCTTGAATGTGTTTCTTTCCTTCTTCTCTCTGATCTGTAATATATAATCTGTTTGCAATAATCTAATGGGACTCACGATCAGGTGACACGATTACTGTGTAACTTCAGAACTGTGATTTGTCAGGATCTGATGATAAACAGCTTTTCGTTCTTCTGTAAATCCTGCACTCCATCTGAGCAGCCAAATATATAACTTTTACATACGTTAGCCAAAACTGAAAAAAGGGAGAGAGATAGCATGGAAGTTAAATAGAAAAAGAGAGGGAGAGGGGCAACTGTCCCACAGGAAAGAATGAAAACGTGACAGAAGACACATCCAGGGAGGAGACAGTTATAGTATCATAACATGTGAGCACTGATGGTCAGAAAGATGTTCTCCAATCCTGTCTACACTCAGAAACAACAACATAAACCTCCATGTGCATGTGTGCATCGCCCACAAGCTACACATATCTAAACAAATAGCAATTATATTTTCAACATGCAACAAAACTGCTGAATAGAAGGGCTGACTGTGTTAATATGTACAGTCTGTGTCGAGGAAAGCCTTCCATTCTCCCCCCTTATCATATAATTCTCTGTGAACACATTTGGCTTTGTGAATGTCTCAATAACAAGCAGGCTGAAATGAAAGTCTGGATTTTTGGTGATTTTGTGTTTGGGGTGCACTGATTGCAGGTAAATGAATGCAGGCTGGAAGGAATCTCAGTCCTAAAATAAATTGATTTAATTAGTGACTGATGGGACTTGAGGAAAGTAAACGTTTGCAGTTGTCCTTCTAACATGCCCTTAGCATCATTACCATTGCTTTGATCTCCGTGTGGTTTTCTGTTTGCGGTGCAGGGATGGGCTGGGATGATTCAGCCTAGTGTAGAGCCATGCACTCTAAAACTGAAAGACAATAACAGGGCGCTGCACAACATGAAGGTACATTTTCCACTACATGATTTTGAGTGAGTGTTTCAAACTCAGCCTGTAATATATCAAATACATATTATCAGCTTGTTTCATAGCAGCAGATATACTGCAGCAAACCACATTAGTGAGAAAGGCAAAGAGAGCATTTTGTAGAGCTGCCATACAGCACTACATACTGTCTGCTGTCCATGCATCTCTGGTAAAATGTTAGTTGATACTTAGTCCAAATGAGATTGTTGTTTTTACTACTTTATTTTCCTTCTATACTGTTTTGTTTCAGAAATACTTTGTAATGGGACCTTAAAAAAAGAGGTCCAAGAAAGGGATTTCCAGTAAATATGGCAGAAACATTGATGGTGTGGGTGACCGTGGTTCAGGGGGTTGGGAAGCTCATCTTGTAACCGGAAGTTTCGATCCCCAGCTCTGTTTGTCTTGGTCATTGTGTCCTTGGGCAAGACTCTTCACCTACTGCCTACCGGATGATGGCCAGAGGGGCCGATGGCACAATATGGCAGCCTCGCATCAGTCTGCCCCAGGGCAGCTGTGGCTACAACTGTACCTTGCCTCCACCAGTGTGTGAATGTGAGAGTGAGTAAATAATGGAATTGTAAAGCACTTTAAGGGTCTCGAAAAGTGCTATATAAATGCAAACCATTATTATTATGTTATCTCCTCAGTCAAAATCGGTCATGGTAGAGAGGCAAAACATGCATCGGGCACAGTATCCATGTAGAAGGTCCAGTCCAGAAATCACTCTGTCATTGTGATATTTATGGACATCTACATGTAAATCCCCTGTCCCCACTGCAGGAGTGTGATCCTTTACTGTGTTGACTAGTTAGCTCAGTAAGGTGGTCATCATCCAATCCATCTATATCAAATCTACTGCCTTGAAGTAAAAAAACAAAACAAAAAGCAAAATAAAAAACCCAAACCCCAAAACACTTGGTAAGTTTAAAGCAGAATAATGTGTTAGCAGTAGTACAGCAATCAGTCACTACTGACTACAGTCACATGGATGGTCCTGGTGGATCAGTATTATGAAAATTATTTATATATGTAAAGTTTTATAATTCTATGAGGATAAATGAACAGTCTAAATAAAGTATTAGTTCAGTCTGAACCACTATAATAAAAATTTGTCTTTATTTTACATCTGCAGTCATTTGTATTTGGAGGCTTTGTTCTGCCCTTCCACACATGTATATGGTCAAAGTTAAGTTACTGTGTCAAAGTTAAGTTACTGTGTCGTGTTGTGTTGTATGTAGTGCCGACGTGGGACAGTTTTCCATTTTCATTGTACCATTGTACTATGAATGACTGTGCAATGACATTAAAGAGTTATCCATCTATTATCTATCTATTGGATGGATTCTTATATAGTGCTTTTCTACTCTACTGGAGCACTTAAAGCACAGGCCTCTTTAACCCATTCACTCCCAGTCATACACATTCAGTGCTTTCTGTCTAACATTCTTCATGCTCTGATGAACACACTGGAGAGGAACTTGGGGCTCAGTTCAAGGATACGTTGGCGAGCAGATTGAAGCAGCCAATTAGTGGATGACATGCTGTACCTCCTGATCCACCCCACCCATGAAATATGAGGTGGAAAGAGCAGCTGCAAGATCCCAGTACAGAACATAGCAGGGATCAATGGCAAAAAATATAATTAGTCCAATTTGGTTATCTTCATTGTTAAAGAAGGAGTTCAAGTGGAGGTGGGTTCCAAAGCAGCTTGCAGATGTGCAGCTAATGTGGGTAGGCTAAAACTCCTTAAACTGGATTCCCTGCATGACATGGTTCCTATTTGGATGTATGGAAGGATGTAGGATCTGAGAATCAGCTGATACTGGCTGGCAGCAGGAACTGCTGATCTGCCTGTATTGCATCAGTGCTTGACTTCATGGTGTGTGTGGACTAATGCTACTGTATGCTATAGCAGTTTACATATGTATAGTTGTAACATTTTTTCTTCTTTTTGCTTTGGTTAAAGTTCCATTTTGGGGGTGATGGGGGATGTTGAAGTGAATACTTTTGAGCTGTTAATAATGCAGCATCAGAATTTTTAATTATGAAGCTGCTTCTTGCAAAATTCCAAACTGCTGATGATAAAAGTAAGTTTTAAAATAGTGTAATGCAGGTTCAGTCTGCACCAATGAAATTTAGTTAAAGTACATCTTTTTTTTTTTTTTTTTTAAAGTCAGTGGAGTTGGTGTGAAGTCCCTCCCAACCCCCAAATTTAGAACCCCCGCCCTGGTTGTTGTGACACTGGGTGTCTTGTTTCTCACTCTGTTTTGTCTGATGAGAGTGTTTTGTAACCCTATAGGAGAATATTAGACTGCTCAAACACTTTAATTGAACCATTATGCACCATGGAAATCATGATTCATTGTGGATGTGTGCCCACTCATTTCCTTATAGATATTATGGGTGTAATAATAATAATAATAATAATAAACTTTATTTATAAAGCACACTTAAAAACCAAGGGTATGCCAAGGTGCTTAACAAGTAAAATAGAGTATAGGAGGAGGATAATAGAAATAGGACCAAAGCAAGTACTAAATATGCAAACAGATAACTGTCACTAATACATAGGAAAGCAACAGGTACAGAGCAAACAAGAATTTAAATGAGCATAGAAGTGCATGATATAAAATCATAAAAGAAATATTAACTAGAGGGAAAGGCAAGATTGAATAAGTGGGTTTTTAATCGTGATTTGAACAGTGCAATGGAGTCAGATGCGCGGAGGTCGAGAGGAAGGGTATTCCACAGTACCGGGGCAGCCAGAGCAAACGCACGGTCACCCCGGGACTTCAGTCGAGATCTGGGTTGGGTCAGAAGTAGTTGAGTGGCAGATCTGAGTGTTCTAGCAGGAGTATGTGGTTTGAGAAGTTCACTAAGATAACTTGGCGCTAATTTATTAATAGTTTTGAAAGTAAGGAGTAATATTTTAAATTGAATACGGTACTTTATGGGCAGCCAATGCAGGCTAGCTAGGACAGGGGTAATATGGCAAAATTTCCTGGTACCAGTCAAAAGGCGGGCTGCTGCATTTTGGACTGTTTGCAGTTTAAGAAGAAGAGAAGAGGGAAGACCATAATGGTACATGCTGTACACAGACGCAGAGGAAAGTAAGCAAACAACTCCCCTGGATACTTTTGGTAAGAATTATTAGATGCCTTTTCTCAAAGTTTTCTGAAAAACATGTTTAAAATTGCAGAAATTCAGCAAAAAAAAAGAAAAAGAACCATCATTAAAGATCTTAATAGAGTGTGGTACTGGCAAAAGATGCCAAAACACTTTCTGAAACTCAGCTGGAGAGGTGCAAAGCATCCATCACAAACCAAGACATCATGTGACGTTTCTTGAGGAAGATGGAAAATAACGGCTTTTACACCGCACACCAGACTCTCTCTGAAGCGCCAAGCCGCGTCAGTCTTTTTTGGTCATCAAACAATTTGATGAAGCTGCCCGCTGGGCACGTTAGTGGGCAAGAGTCAGCTCACATCAAGCCATAGCACCTACTGAGTATGCATGCGAGAATGTCTGTTGGTCAGTAGTTTGTTATGGATAGTTTCTTTGGTGAGTTAAACCTGACAGTCTGACTGCATATGTAATGTGATTGTGTTACGGAAGAAGATGTCAGTGGAAGAAAGGGGCCTTCAGAAATTTCAGTGGGGTAATTACGTAAGTAAAGATAATTCTCTTCTGTTCCTTTTTATTTCCCAGTGTCAGCTGACAAGTTTGATTCAATGGCACTTTGTGAGATCCAAGGCAAAACATTTCTTTTCCTTGACTGTGGTGAAGAGGCACTTTATTGGCTTTTTTTCTGTAGTTATTTACATTTGAATAAAGCTCTTTCTTTTTTTTGAATTCCCTTTGCGGTTTTAAATGCAAGCAATTTTCAATTAGGCGCACAGGGAGCGGTGTGTAGGGATGGTACCTTGCTCAGGGGTACCTCAGGGTAGCCATTCAAGTGGATTTGAACCCCCGACCTTCCGATCAAGGAACCACCACTCTACCTACTGACCCATCTACCTACTGAGGATAACCTGGATGGAGATCTTCTCATCCCCAGATGGCTGTCCCTCCATGGGCCTGGTTATGCAGAAGGTTTCTTCTTGTCGAAAAAGGGAGTTTTTAAGTCCAACTGTATTGTACCTAATCAATAAAAACATTTTTCTTTCTGAGTTCTGCTTAGCTAAATAGCCTGTGAATGTGAGCCCAGCATGCAGCAGAGGCAGGTACAATAAGCCAGTTTTGAGATGTAAGGAAATAAGTTTAGAAGGTCTGTGAAGGTTCTCAGTCATCCAGGTCATCGTAGTCAAAGGAGCTTGCAAAGAAAAGCGTCTGGACTTCTTTAAGTTGCTTGAAGACGTTTCACCTCTCATCTGAGAAGCTTCTTCAGTTCTAAGGTCAAATGGTGGAGAGTCCCAGATATAAACCTAGTGGGAGTAACCCCCCACAGAGGGACAAAAGGACCCCCTGATGATCCTCTAATCGCCTGAGCCAAGGTGGGAAACTGGGCGTGGGTCCCAATCAGCCAGAGTTTCGGGTGTGTTCATTGTGAAACCTGGCCCCACCTTATCATGCGAATTCCTGAGGTCAGATGGCCCAGGATGTGAGTGGGCGTTAAGGCGTCTGGGAAGGAATCTCAAAACTGGTTTATAGATGGCAGAGAGTTGGTGTCGTAAACCCCCGCCTCTGTTCAAAGATGGTCGCTCACAGTGGACATAGATGGCTTCTTTCACTCCTCTTTCAAACCATCTGTCCTCTCTGTCCAAAATGTGAACATTGGCATCCTCGAAAGAGTGTCCTTTATCCTTAAGATGCAGATGGACTGCTGAGTCTTGTCCTGTGGAGGTGGCTCTTCTGTGTTGTGCCATGCGCTTGTGAAGTGGCTGTTTGGTCTCTCCAATGTAGAGGTCTGAGCATTCCTCGCTGCACTGTACAGCATACACCACATTGTTAAGTTTGTGTTTAGAAGGCCTGTCTGAAACACATGAAAATACCTTTCCTGTAACACGTCACAACACGTCACATGCTTTAAACATCCACTCTTTTTCACAATCTGAACATTTTGTATTCTTAGACGCCTGTTTTCTGTGAGGTTTTTTGACAAAAATTATTTCAAGTCAGACTTTGTTTACCACTCATCAACATCGCTGATGCCACTAAAAGGAACTTACAAGCCCACGAGATCTGCTCCATTTGCGATCAAAGAGCCAAAGGTCAGACTTTTCCTACATAATGAGCGTCTACTCTGACTTCAGCTTTTTAAGCTGAACCACAGCTTAAAATTTACATTGTAGGTCCTGCCTTGATGACTAGTTTGACTCATGCGGTCTGGCCTGGACAACTGCTCTGGATAACAAAGCACTATGGATAAGGACTTTCTAAGCTGTAGGACGGAAACTGTAAGACTTGGTTATTACATCTCCTCAGGCTTCACTTTGAGCACAGGAGCACCACAAGGCTGTGTGCTTAGCCCCATCTTCTACGCCCTCTACACTTACAACTTCAGAGCCCAGAGGGTCATTGAGCACTCACCCATTTTATCATCTGTTTGACTTGCTGCCCTCAGAAAGGAACTACAGGGCTTTAAAATACTGCACCGCTCTGCTGGGGAAAAGCTTTTATAATACAGTCAGGTGCATACTGAAAAGCTTCCCTTGAGCCCCCTCTCCCCCTACTGTACAACTGGATGTATGAATAATCTACTGCTTTTACACTTGATATCTTTTATGATTGTAATGACTGTACATGCAATTTTATTCTTTCTTGTAATGGTATTTGTTTTTTTTTTTTTAGTTCAAGCGTTTTATTGAACTTTTAAAAGAACCTAAACCTGGATGTGTGGATGGCACAGCAAAATGTATTCACAGACAGCTGAGGGTAAGTGTTGCAGAGGCATGACAGAATCACGCCTGTTTGTACTGCAGTGCTGTCTGAGAGCCCAAAGATCATCAGTACCCAGAATTTATTTTCAGCTTTGCGCACAGAGATTTCTCCATATATATACAGTGGCTTGCAAAAGTATTCGGCCCCCTTGAACTTTTCCACAATTCCAGAATCTGTGGCAAGATCTGAAAACTGCTGCTCAAAAAACGCTGTCCATCTAATCTGACTGAGCTGGAGCTGTTTTGCAAAGAAGAATGGGCAAGGATTTCAGTCTCTAGATGTGCAAAGCTGGTAGAGACATACCCTAAAAGACTGGCAGCTGTAATTTCAGTAAAAGGTGGTTCTACAAAGTATTGATTCAGGGGGCTGAGTAATTACGCACACCCTACTTTTCAGTTATTTATTTGTAAAAAATGTTTGGAATCATGTATGATTTTCATTCCACTTCTCACATGTACACAACTTTGTATTTGTCTTTCACTTGGAATTCCAATACAATTGATTCATGTTTGTGGCTGTAATGTGACAAAATGTGGGAAAGTTCAAGAGGGCCGAATACTTTTGCAAGCCGCTGTATATTATCTGCTATCTGGATGATTGGCGTTATGCAGGAGGAAAATTTCACCCTTAATGAAAGGATAGGTTTGACACGTTTTACAGTGTTTCTTTTAAAAGCTACGAATAGCATTTCCTTGTGAAATTTTTATTTCCCTTTGGCAATACTTGTGGAAAAATGCTTTATAGACGCTAGATACACAAGGTAGGTGAAACTAAAAATAAGAATACAGGGTAATTTGGAGGCTACGAGTACACAAACCATTGCACTCATGTATTTTACGATTAAATCAACAGATCCTCTGCATCTGCTCCACCTCACTTCAAAAAACATTACCGCACAAAATAAATGCAATTACACTGACTGGCCAAACATGTGACTTTTAACAGTTGCTCTCCGACTGGGGAACTTGTATGTGCCAAATGTGAGCTCAACATTTTACAAGCCATGTGCGCCTTCAGAAGGGATGGTGATGCTAGATGAAACTATTAAACAAACACTTCTTCAGAGATATTGCTCACATTAATGAAACAAATGCACCCAAAGTGGGACCATTTGTACGGTAAGGAAGCAAACACAGAACACAACATTGTGCTAAAGTATTTGAAGACATTACTGGTCATGGACAACTTTGCCTTCTATGCCAGGACCAGTTGCAAGCATTAAACCTAAATGTAAGAGATTTTTCCTCACATGAGTTCAACGACAGTAATATTTACAAACTATATACTCTAAGGAGCTTGGAAAACAAAAGCGTCTGGACTTCTTTAAGTTTCTTAAGATGTTTCACCTCTTATCTGAGAAGCTTCTTCAGTTCTAAGAGTAATTGGTGGCAAGTCCTGGATTTAAGCCCTATGGGTGTGTCCCCAAGGTGGTCATAGACCCCTATTTATTCACATGAGTCCAAGTGTGAAAAGGAGTGTGGCTCGAGGATTAGGTAGAGCTTCTCGGATAGGAAGTGAAACGTCTTCAGGAAACTTAAAGATGTCCAGATGCTTTTCTTTCCTAGCTCCTTAGACTGCAATGGATGACTGAGAACCTTCACAGACATTGATGTATATAACATTATTCTTATGTAGCATCTATTATCTTGCAGTCCTAAATGGGAAAAAAAAAAGGAAAAAGAAGAACAAGCAAATGTTCCTTAACAGCTTTATCTTTCCACTTATATTCACTAATTATCAGGCAATTATGTAAACAAGGCTCTTTCAAGGGTACTTTCTTTGTTTTCCAGCTGGGAGTGGAAAATAAATTCCCCAGCCTCGCTCTCTATTTTCCCCGGCAATAGTGTGGTTCCATTTTATGTTATTGAGCCACATCGGGCAAAAAACATTGATTGTCAGAAACCTTACAACTGGCTGATAACACCATATATCTGTGGATAACACTGTAAAATCTACTAATGCCAGTTCATATGCATGCAGACATTATAAAATTGAATCTAAACAGTGTGATGTGGGGTTTTTATAATGCCTGGGCACACACTGGGTTCGTATGTGGCATGCCCTGGATGGCCTGTGCACCATGCCGTACCCAAAGCAGCATTATAAACTGGTGCTATTGCTGATCTGTCACCTCAATAACAAAGTGTACAGCGACACCAAGACGCAGGTCACACAGAATGAATCTGTGCTGGTCTTTAGCTACAGCAGCACACACTTAGTTAAATGCATGAAGGACTACATAAGAGCCCAAATCCTGGCAGTCATGTCCCGAGTACTTTCTAAAGTACCACATCAAAAAGACACAGAGTTTGTAATTAAATTGATCCAACCAAATTTGCAGAAGTTGTAATATATTATTTCTTTGCACGTGGTCACTGCAGGAGAAGCTGAGCAGCGAGGCATGCCTGGTCCTTTATCGGCACAGACGCTGCAAATTATTGTAGAACTTGTATGTTTCCAAATATTTGGAGGAGCTCATGGCAGAGGAATGCTACTGAATTTCCTTTCCTAAAGCTTTGGCTTTCCTGCTTCAGTCTAGTTTAAAGGTAAAACCACAGAGAATTGATTGCAAATGAGTTGTCTAACCACAGGGAAACCACTTGAAATGTTCCAAGAGTATAAAAATCCACTCATGTGGCACTCAGGCCCAAACAGTCCACCTTTGCTGAGGTTGAGGCATTTAGGGCACCATGGTAGCTCAAATAAAACAGAGAAATGTGGATTTCTTTTTACATTCAAGGCGGAAAAAATGACCACAAAACTCAATCATTACAGACAGACGTTTTTTCTTGCCAAACTCTCATGGTGAGAAAAACTACCTCAGAAGGGTAGGCAGAAAAAAATGAAATAAGGATACAGAGCTGAGGTCATGATGCTGCTTCTGTTCCTGGGTTTACTTTCCATATCCTAAGACAAGAAACTGACAAATATTAAACCATGAACTGTGGGTAGAGAAAAAAAAAAATGCAAATGAGGCATGACACAGGTACGCTACGTGGATCAGCTTGATTTGGCCAATTTCTGTCTTCAAAGTCTTCTTCCTCTTTTGCTTTCTATTACAAAAGCAGAACTTTCTAGTTTGACTCTTGCTTTATCCAGTGAAAGTGTGTAAGTCTGACCATTGGTCAAAGAAGAAGTTTCACATTTGGGAAATGCATGAAATGCCTCTTTAATTACTAAAAAACAACAACAACCAAACAAAAAAAGCAGTTGCCTTCACATCCAGCATGCATAGCAGCATTAGTATTAATCTGGAACGTTCTAATATTCTAAAGTCTAATATTCACTGTCTCGCTGAAGGCAACATGAAAGCATTGTTACTAAAAAAATAATACCAAAACCCACCTAACAGCAGGTCTGAATATTACTAACAAATATGAATTATTTTCTTGGTTTATTCCATTCAACAGCTCTTTCCAAACTTCAGGAAATCTTCTGTGGCACACCCAACCTTTTATTCACACAAATATATTATTACACATTTCCTTCCTATTTTCATTCATTCATTTTAATCTCATGCTTGTTGTTGAGCTCTTCCAACAGCACTTTTTTGCATTTTAAATTCTGTCCTGCTAACAATAAGATAAAAGGCAGGTGTCATGGGTGTGACAAAAAAACTCAAAAGCAGGACTCGCAGACAAAACAAAGTGAATAAGAACAAAGCTCCAACTAGGTCAAAAGTGGATGAACAGAAGACACAAAATCCACAGTGGCACGTAAACAGCAAAAGCCAAAGGATAACAAACTGCAGCAAGGGACAAAAGGAAACTCGGGTTATTTATACACAAAGACACACTGAGTGCGCTCAACAGAAGTGGAAACTGGTGGGGAAAAGGATCAGCTGAGACTAATTAAAGTCAAAGTAAACACAAGAGAAAACTAATTAGCAAAATAAAAGAGGAAATGAATAAACAGAGAACCTTAATAAGGAGAGAAGGAGGACGCTATGGCATGGACTAATAACCCTTAACAAATAGTAACTACAATTAAGTCCAAAGGTACTTAATGGAAAAATGATAGAGAATTGTATTAATTACACCATGTTACTTTTGTAAAGATTTTCTCTACGTAAGTCCTGTTTTCCAATAAAATAAAATGTTCTCAAAGTTTTTAAATCACATTTTCCTGTTTGTTAAATGAATTCTCGTGGTCCACCGGGGTGCAGCAACCCACACTTTTGGCATCATGGCCATACAAAAAACTCCAGTATGGATTCAGGTCACCGGCTCCCAGTCTGTATAGAGAACTAAGGTACCTGCCTGCTGCTTACTAAATATCAAAAAGTTGATTCTGGGACGGAGACTGGAAAGTCACTTGGATGAGTGATGAAACGTTTCTCTCACTGAAAACATCGTGTCCAGATGAACAGAATCACCTTTTTGTGATTTCCTTACCTGATTGGTTGAGCATGCATCAAGACACTGCTTACTAAATATTTAACAGTCCTGGGGGACCTGGGAGTGAAACTAATTTTGTCTTCTAGGACGGCTATTTATACCCTATGGTGGTATCCAACAAAATAACATCGCGAATGCTGACATATGCTTGTTTCAAATTTTGTAACCTTCAGTGCTGGACGGTGTTGATTTTATTTCTATTGATTTGATTACAGTTGAGGTGGTTCGGGCATCTGACCAGGATGCCTCTTGGGCTCCTTCTGGGCGAGGTGTTCTGGCCATGTCCCACTGGGAAGAGGCCCTGGGGCAGACCCCGGACAAGCTGAAGCAGGTGGCGAGCGAGTGAGAGGTCTGGGCTTCTCTGCTTAGGCTGCTGCCCCCAGATAAGCGGAAGAATATGGATGGATGGATTACAGTGTGGACTTGCATAGGATATGTCAGGACTCTCATCTGTGAAAGGAGTTCAGAGTCCTGTTGAAATTTTTGTATGTGAAAGTGTAAGTATTAGTTAGTAAATAGTTATAAAATTTAGGTTAAAAAAACATGCCATCATTCAAGTACTGGAGTTTGTGCATATGTGAAAAGACTGAAGAGTGGATCTGTGGTCAACAGGTTTACTACTCCCCAATGAACACTTCTGGAACTTGATGGTTTTACAAGTTGCAACTATAGTTTTTAACACAACACAAACCAACCACAGGAAATGCCTCACTGCAGCTTCTACTGCAACAACAACGTGCAGAGAACTCACACAAATGTGCTCCATTTTATAACCTCTGCAAACCTGATGAGTCGTTCTCTGGTGTAACAGAAAGTGCTCGACACACTGCGCCACCCTGAGTCTAATTAATACTGCGAGACACTCCAAGCCAGACCAAGAGAACTAGATATAAACATTTAAATTAGCAAAAGACACAGAATCAACTTTGACAGCTGTCACTGTTGGCTCTTGAAATTAACATCAAACTGTAAAGTAAGCTAAAAAAAGGTAAAAGCGACTAACTGTTGAATCCCTCATGACACCTTATTTTTGCAGTCTTTTTAACACATTTGACAAAAGCTAGTTTAGTGCCTAAACCTAACCAACTGTGAAAGCTGTCTCGTGTTGCTTTTTTGAACGCTTGTATCGAGTTCTCTTGATCATGGTTGTTTAAAAAAAAAAAAAAAAAAAGGTAAAGAAATTCTGCTAAGTCTGGAAAAACAATAATAGCACATCTACTTGTGGTTTCACAGAGCACCAGACTCAGATGTGGATGCTTTTCTGTGTTTCAGCCTTCTATCTCGCATCATCTTAGCTTTGCCGCTCAGCACTTCTACTACCACAGGAAGAGCTGCGCCCATCAATAACACGATGATATCAGGCACATCATGTGCACGGTGAGGCTCAGTGAAGAGATGAGGTCCTTTTACCAAATTTCAAATAATGAAGTCAGCCTCTGTATGAGTGTCATCGTAAGTCTCACTGATCAAACTTCAGATCTAAACATTTTCTGAGATAGATTTTTGTACTCTTGGCTCTGTATGTTGACATTGAGATCAGGTGACCTCAGGCACAAAGCTGTGTTAGCTATATGCACAGATAGCCAATATTCGACAAATAAAGATTATTTTGAACTGTGAATCATGCAAATCTGCTGTAGTAGAGTCAAAGAAAAACATGGAGCTGGAAATGGGAGTAACAGGTTCCCTTTAAAAGTGGATGCAGGAATCGGATTGCCCCACCAGGAGGCACTGTTGCTCATCCTAAACACTCAATCCCGGTAGACTCTGTTACAGAGATGATGAGATTTAAGTAAGATTGCTTTCCAAACTGAATCTGCAGATAGTACTGTCCTATCATGTGCCAGCTGAGCATTACAGGCACCAGCCAATTTCCTGTTCCACACAGACACCATCAACTACTCAGCAAAAGCTCCAGTACTCATAAAACTAAACGCGGTTAGCTGGTAGCTTCCCTGATCACTCTCTGTCAGTATTACACAGTATTACACAGCAGTGATGTGCGATACCACTGATTTGCTTTCCGATCCGATACCAAGTAAAATTCAGGGTGGTATCAGCGATACTGATCTGATACTGATACTTTGTACAAAAACTTTTTTTTAACTTTATCCTTTATTTTATCTCAAATTATAGATTCATAATGATTACAGGACTTCAGATTACTTGTTCTTATCACTTAATAATGCAGAATTATCATACAGAAAACTGAAGTTGTGTGCCATTTGAGCATGTTGCCTGCCTGCAGCACTAAAGGACTCCTCGAGAGACGTTTGTCTCGCCCTAGCAGCACCTGTCCCTCTCCTCGTCTTCAGTTTGCCTCGTCATATTCTGTGATATGATTTACTCTGAGGTGTTTGACGAGGTAAATGGTGTTGCCAGAACACCTCACTTTCTTGCCACATGTATCACAAACCGCATCTTGGCTGTTTGTGGAGGTAAAATACGTCCACACATTACTCCATTTACACCCAGCCATTGTTGTGAGTGCGCACGCCAAGGGGCTGCAACACATTTATACAGCCGTATTTCGCACACGACTATTAAAGGCGGAAGAGGAAGTAGTTCCTTCCAATGTAGACAATCCAAATGGTATAGTTTCTTTCCACTCTGTTCCTCTTAATGATAAACTACAAATTTACCCTACATTACTAAAATATCGATATTTTAATATGAGAATCGATTCTAGAACATAAATGACTGGTATCGGAGGAATCGATATTTCAGTATCGATCCGCACATCACTATTACACAGAATGAAGATACAGGGCTGCACTTTAGCTGAGTAGCCAAAGTCAGAACACATTACAGACCACAACACAGACTCCATGTGGCCTCCAGAAAGCTGGTGATCAGTCATGAGGGATCTGTCCACACTTCAGTCCATCTCCTCACACTTCTAAATAGCTCTCCAGTTTGTGTTTCAACAGCCAAGAGGAGCAAGGAATCCACACATTTTGCTTCACATCAATTGGCTCTTAATACATTTTGATTTACTGTTTTCCCTGCCTGAATAGACAGCAGTGTCACTGAGCACATCTGTCCCACATTAAGAAGACTCTGCAGTCGCTTTTTAACGTGAGGCAGCACAGCTGTTATTGGGCCATGACTTCCACACCTCCTGGGCAGTGCACAGTTAAACATTGACATGTGATTTTCTGCATATGCAGCTTTGTCTGCACCATTTTGGCAACTGTCCTTCTGACAACGTGCATATTTTTAGATAAGTGAAAAAAAAATCACCTGCTGACATTTTTTTTGTTTTCATTT
Organism: Aulonocara stuartgranti; assembly: GCF_965226115.1. Lineage (NCBI taxonomy): Eukaryota > Metazoa > Chordata > Actinopteri > Cichliformes > Cichlidae > Aulonocara > Aulonocara stuartgranti. Next base: position 13,849,185 of record NC_138956.1, on the reverse strand, counting down.
TGCATCTGACAAAACCTTCACCTTTAGTTTCTGTGGCGCAAAAAAGATGGTGTCACATATGGAAAAAGTGTTCGGCAAGCAAAGGCATCGGCTCAAAATATACAAAAGTCTGCATCTAATGTTACCTGCATGGTGCCATTTTAAATCCGCTTACTTTGCTGAACAAATAGAAGAGAAGCAGACATTGGATCTGTTGCTGTGAGCATGTTTTTAATATTAAGAATATTTTGCCTTTAGTGGTTGAAAAGCTGTCATAAAAGTTTTAAGATGTGTTTTGACTATAAAAGTACAGAGAAGTACATATATCATCACAGTAAATCTGATTTATAAGGCAGGAAACATGAGATTTCAACATTTTCCCCCCCAAAGTCACACATGGGCACATGTGCCATTTAACTGAGAAAACAGCTGAAAACTAGAAAAGAGAGCTAATAATGAGTTGGGAAAATCCGAAGGATACTGTATGGGGATTTATTTGGATTAACAGAATACAGAAAAATCTGTTTACACTCACAGAAAATCCTTCAATTTATAGGACTGGTCTCAGATTAGTTTACAACAGCAGTCATAAATGTTGGTAAACTATGACCTCTGCTGATCATAAAGAAAACAGCCACCAGGGTTAAAAAAAAGAAAAGAAAAAAGAGACTCTTTTGGCATAAATAAAACAGCCGGAGTAGAGTATAGAGAGTATATATGTGTTTTAACATCACATTCTATGTCAGCCAGCAGATGGCACCAGTTGATTATATTGTTTCCATCAGAAATCAGTGAAAACGACCATGTACAGTTGGTATCCTGCAGTGCAATGTAAGGTGATGTTTTTTAGTCCAACCAACAAAAACTGACAACTATGAAGTAAAACCCTGCTGTCTGTTTGAAGTATAGACCATTAACTCAGCTCTGTACATGTTAGCAGATGGACTAGGGGTCAAAGTAAAACAACAAGTTCACCTCACATAAATTCTTTCCTAAAGATTCTTTGTGTAATCATTTTTTAGGTTCAAGGGCGCAGCTTTTCTCATAAGTTTGATTTTATTCACTAACTTCCCATAAAACTGGCCCATAGTGTCTTGATTGATTGCAGATGGAGCAGGATGCTAAGAGGAGAGCCAGCATTTTCATAACCACTACCGTGTGCTGCAAACTGAAGAGCAATGTGCTCTGGAGTAAACTGGACTAACTAACTTAAGGGACCCGAGGGACTGACTTACTTTTTGGGCGATTTAACGCAAGTTTAATGCATGTTTTGTAAAGTGATCAGTTAACTAACTTCATTAGCTAGGTAGGAAAGACAACAAGCTGTTAGCTGGGAAGTTTTCATTTTAAACAACTGTGAGACTACAGGCTTGACTTTTTCTCCAGGCCCTATGCAGAATTCAAATATTATTAAATATCTACAAACAGCAGCAATTTTAGGACAAATAGAAACGATCATTTAAACAGTAAATAGGTGTTAGCCCAAGGGACTGAATCTGTTAAACTACAGTCTCATTTAGACAGAATTGGTGCTGTTAACATTCTTTACTTTGTCAACATGGAGATGATGATATTCATTTGGCTAATGCCCAGGATGCTTACTACCTCTGTGGTGCAGCAGCATGCACATGATGGTAAACGAAAGGATGGAAACTGCAGTTTACCCATTGTCCTCAGCAGTTCTAAAAAGTAATTTATTTACATTTAAACAATAAAACCCATAAAGCCATAAACCAGCCCAAGCCAGGAAAAAACAGATATATCAAAAACACACTCTAGGACTAGTTTTACAAAAGCCAAAACTGTTGAGCTCACGCCAGTGACTGAACCAAAAGTCTTAATATTCAAGGGCCTGACAGCCTCCTAAAACGATACTTTAAAAGAAGGAATTAAAGTCCCCTTATTAGTCCAATAAAAAAGTTTTAGTGGACGGAAAGTGTCCCCCCTCATGAAGCTGCCTGTCTGAGAGAACTAGTGGCAGTGACTAGCCCAAGCCACTTCACTGTGGTCTGAGTAATGATGGGAGCCTGTACTCACCAGGGTTGGGCAGAAGTCCGAAATCTTCACCACAAATGAAAACATGCGAAACATAAAAACACACACACTAATAAAAGTAAACCATAAAACACATAGAATAAATTATTAAAATTACTTCCACCCTGTGAATTATACACTGTTCATACTGTTTGAATTGCAATTTAATCAAATACTAAATGGAATGTTCAAATAATGTGAAATTTTGAAAATGAAAATAATGCCTACTGGGGTCAGCGGGGGAGCTGGCCCCAGGGAGGGGTCACTTGCCCCTCCCTTCCTTCCCTCCCCATCTCTAGCTGCCTCCCTCCTCCCGCTCCACCACAACCACCCACACATGCAGGGCCGTGGAGTAGGGGTGTGTCACCAGGGTGCAGAGGAGGCTACCCCCCCTCTGTCCCCTTCTGGCTGCCTCTGCCTCAATTTTATCCCACAACTTAGACATTCACATTACTCACACTCTCATTACACATACATATAGGATCTTGGGGGTGGGCACGATACACGGAGTCCAAATTACCATCAGGGTGTACACCTCACCCCTGGCGTCGCTGCCCACCTCTCAATTTTAAATACACGTAGACATTGAGGGCTAGCAGGAGGGATATTGCGCTTACCTGCTGCTCTCTGGCAGGTAGCTCCATGCCCTCCTGGGTTTTAAATGCACCTTAGAACACACATGCATCAACACTACAATGAGCGGGTGGAGGGAGGTTTGGAGTCTTCTCTCACCCCCATTCTCTGCGGCCTGCTGGAGCGGGGAGGCTAGGAGGAGGAGTTGGCCGTCCGGCTGTGGTCTGGAGTGTGGAGCCTTCCTGCTGCTGCGGAGTCGGGGCGGTCTGCCTCCCCCCACCGCAGGGAAAAGGGTAACACCACCTGGGTCTGGGTGCAGTTCCCCCCTCCAGGGGCAAGGGTACCTAGACCCGGTTCGTAGAGTACGCTTGGGGAGTGTGATCGTGTGTACAGCGTCTCTTTATGTCTGTCTCCACGTTGGTTGAGTGTGGAGTAAGTGCATAAGAGAGCATGAGGGTGAGAATGGATGTTTGTATCTGCCTGTATGTCTGTGTCTATATGTCAGGCTGGGTATCTGACGCCACCTCTCTGGGGACATCTCAGGCCCTCCAAGGTTTGGAGGCCTATCTCCCCCTACCACCACTTCCCCTGCCGGTGGCGGACTCCCAAATCAAATCAAATCAAATCAAGTCAAATCAAATCAAATCAAATCAAATCAAATCAAATCAAATCAAATCACTTTTATTGTCACATCACATGTGCAGGTACATTGGTACAGCACACCGATGTCCCTCAGACATCGGTGCGTTGGTGATTCTTTGTGTCCGGGGATGGGCGTCCAGGTACACACCAGCTCACTCCTTGGCGGCCGCTTATCGGGGCCTGGAGCCTGGGGCTCGCTCGGGCCACTTCGGAGGTGGGGTGCCCCCGGCCTCTCGGCCTGGGGCTCGGTCACTCAGGCGCAGCTGGCTGCCGGCGGAGCTCACGGGCGCGTCACTGCAACCCCCCCTGGCTTCTGCTCCGCGGCTGCTGAGTGACCCCTCATCTGGGACTCTCCTCAGCTCTTTCTGGGACAGTGGCGCGGCTGCCCCTCTGTTGGTCTTCCTTGGTCTCTTGTGTTCTGGGGGCCTCTGGATGTCTGGAGTTTTGATCTCCTCCATACCTGCTTCATGCCCTGGAGGACGGGGCAGTGCCCCCCCCACACCCTCTAGCAGATCATTACATGAAGGAACCTTTTAAATACAAGCGTGCTCATGCTCACAGGTGTACACACGGGTGATCACACCCACAAACTACACCCTTTTTGGCTCCTACCTCAAAGCACACTGTGTTCTGTTGATCTTATGTGCTGCACAATAATGTTTAACATTTAGTATTTACTGTCATATTCCCATATATCATTGTGATGTTGTTTATTCTATTACTCTTGTTCTCTTCTGCTTGTTTTCTTTTTTCTTTCTCAACAGGTGATCCAGGTGATCGATATATGCATTTTTTTTCTCTGCTCATTCTCTTGGTTTTTGTTTTTTGCCCTTCTTCCCCGTCCCTCTTCTCAGCTGTTTCTCTTTCCCTCTTTCTTTCTCCCCTTCTTTTCCCCAGTCAAGTCTGTCCCGTATTCAGCAAGGGAAAATAAAATAAACAATAAAAGGTGAATCAAATGGACCATTACGGCAAGGCTGGGATGGTCAATTTGGTAAAGTAAATCCGTTGGGCATCTTTCTTTGCCTTTAGACAACAATTCTGAGGGCAAAAAAACCCAAACGGGACAGGCAAAAAAAAAAAAAAAAGTCTTGAAATATATCACTTTTTCCACTATGTTCAATTGTTTTTTGACTTGCAGTAGTACGTTCCCAATCGGCTTGCTAAGTTAAGTCCTTAGTGAGCCAAATAGCTACACAGTGTTTTTTCCACTTCGGTTTGCATGTAGCTGCCATGTTTTTGGTGGCATTTGTGTATGTCATTGAATTCTGATAAAAACCATGTAAGGGTGTAGAGTGGGTTCATGTTAACACTCCATTAAAATTTGAACATCTGAGCTCTTCTTCAAGGTCAAACAAGGTCAACCCCACATGTTGCTGTAGAACCCACAGCTACAAAGTATCGCTTTAGTGCCCACCAGCTGCAGGCTGTCTACCCACAAAGTCCTCAGCTACACAGTGCAGTGAAAGCCCAGGAGAAGAAGTTTGCTCACAGTGCAGTGGCCGAGTCATCGCTACGCCCACCGTTCCACAGAAAGGGAAGCCCGCTCTTGTGGGTGTCCTTTATTTCAGAGTGATTCAATTCAAGCTGCAGCAGAGAGAAAAAACGGTTTGACAGGTGGGGGTTCTTAACCGCTGCATTGTTATGGTGTCATCCATTTACAGACAATAATGTGTCAAATCTCTGAAAAGTCACAAGAGAGAGAAATACCCAGGTGGCAAGATTCCTCCACTTCCCACACTTAGGACTCTTTTCCACAAAAACTATTGGATCTCTTTTATTTTTTTGTATTCTCACAGTCTTTTTATGTGAATAGCTCCATATTGCAAGTGTATATTTCCTGGGCTCCTTGACAATCTGGATCTGTCCTATCTGTAATGGAAGCGTGTCCCTTCGCAGCAGAAAATAGAGACACTTGTCACTGCTGAAACTGCACTCTGCACTCTATTAGCAACTTGCCAAAAACAATCTGTCATATTCCTCGCCGGAGTCACAACAATAGAAATAAGTTGAATTATTCTCCGGTAGCCGCCTGTCACAAACAACAAAACAGAGAAAATGAAATTTTAATATTTCCACGTTTAGCGTGATAGAATGTCACAGCTCTCCAGTTATGAGATGCCCCAAATCGTTTTTTCAGAGATTGTATTGACTTTTGTTATGTTGCATTTTATAAGAGTTAGATTACATCATTTGTAAGGATGGGTGTTTTTGTTGGACCCCGGTTGTTTCAAGACGCTCCACTTCTTCTGTCAGAGAGTGTGTAGTGGTCTGCACATACGGTTCAACCAATAATGACCCCCCAACAAAGGTATTTGCTTCTACAGAATTCAAAGAGGGCACAGAAGAAAAATAGAGAGGAAGCAAAACCAAAGACAGGGAAGTGAGTTGGAGTCATACTGGGTTGTTCACGATGCACAGTGAGTGACATGGCTGTCTGGCAGACCAGACGTTGATCTCAAGTTTTTCTTGACTTATATGATGTAACTGGGAGGAAGGCACCAAAACAACAACGATGCTTAACGAGAAGGCCAAAAAAAAGAATGACTGTGGATTTATTGATTGGTTGCAACCAGAGATGGGCAGTAACATGTAACGCGTTACTGTAATCTGATTACTTTTTCAGGTAACGAATAAAGTAAGGGATTACTATTGTAAAAACGGTAATTAGATTACCGTTACTTTCCCGTAGGAACGCTATGTTACTGAGTTACTAAAACCGTGATTTTTTTGCGAGAATGTCTCATGACAGTGACGTAAGCGAGTGCGACGTTTGTGACAACAGCTGTGTGCAGATCAACAATGGATCATATATCGAGTATGGGAGAGAGTATGAGCGTGCAGCGTTTAACGCGTGGATGTACTGACCTTATTTTGAGTTTGATTCCATAAAAAGTGACAAAAACATTAGTGTCCGTTGTGTGTGGGAAGAAAACTTCCTTTTACAGCGAAAAAAAACCCCTAAACTTCCAAGCAAGCACCGAGTGCGCTACGACGTAATGGGAAATTCACAGAGAAACTCGCGGATTCTTCCACTGACTGCCGCGGCACACCTGCACCAGGGTAAACCTCCGCCTACCCAACTCCTGCTTTACAGGTGAAAATAGAGCAACAGGACCGCTAGTCTTTGACTTTATTTATTTTCTGCTGTGTTTTACTTGCATCTATTTGAAAGACTGAGTGTAAACACAAAAAAACAAATATTTTATGTGCTGGAATGTGCAGAAAATAGGTTTAAATGTTAAACAAATTTCTTCCAGTCAGAGAATGTTGCATATAATTACATTTTTGCTTGATGCATAAAGTTAAAAGGTTAAAACTGATAAAACAACCCATATGGAAAAGAAATAGTAAAAACTTATATGTGATTACTCATGAGAGTGGCCACTTTCTCATTACTTTCATATATTGTTTTAGTAAGTATCCAAAACATACAAGTTTCATTATATAATTTTTCAAGGGATCTTATATCTGTTTTCACACTTATATGCTTTTCATACAAGTTTCACACAAGACAGGTACAAACTTTATAAGATTTATATATATCGTTTCCATATGGGAAGTTTTAAAAAGAGACTTTTCCATTTGATTACATTTTGTATGATGGATTATGCAGAAAAAGTAGAATTGGGCTGAAAGATTTATCGCTTTATTACCTATTCAGGTTGTAAATCGTGTTTTTAAAAAGTAACTAAGTAACTAAGTAATTAATTACTTTTGAAAATAAGTAATCAGTAAAGTAACGGGATTACTTTTTGGGGGAAGTAATCGGTAATTAGTTACTGATTACTTTTTTCAAGTAACTTGACCAACACTGGTCGCAACAAGAGGACAGCATGGGTTGTCCCTTTTGACATTTTTTAGGTTGATGGATGATGGCTCAGCTATGAGACGAGGGTGTGGCCGTGCTGGTCGTGTCCACTGTTCATGGCAAATACCAGGTGTTGAACTCGCCTGTATTTTGTGTACATTGATGATGTGAGCATCATCACAAAGTAAATGGTAAATGGACTGGTTCTTATAGCGCTCATTCACGCATTACTTTTTACTATGCTTTTTCGATCTACCATTCATACCCATTCATACCCCAATGGATGCATGGGAGAGCAACTTGGTGCCTAAGGATATTTAGCATGTAGACTAGAGCAGTCAGGGATCGAACCAACCATCCTCCAGATTAGCAGATGACCCGGTCTACCTCCTGAGCTACAGGCAAAGGAATTCCGGCATGCCATAACTGGTGAGTACGATATAGATAGCATCTTTGTGTGTTCCACATAAAAGATTTAAAGAATTAAAGTGAGGATGACAGATAATTACAAAAGAATTGCTATTGGATTGAACACAACACACATTCTGCTCAATAAAATTGTGTATCTGCACATACCTGTATTACAGCGATTGGGAAAAATTATTATTCATGATTGAACCTTGATTGACTAATCAAAGCTGGATTGCTCATACACTTCAGTAGCTTTGAGAAACCCCCCTTCCATTCAAACGGCTACAATAACACTTATATCCTGTATTACATGTCTTTCTGTGCTTCTCCCTAATACCAAACATGCTCCTGAAGACCAGGAGTCCAGCTAGCTGGGACACTCTGTGTGCATGTGTATGAGTCACCTGTAACGAGATAGGCCAATCTGTTAATGGATTAATGATTCACCATCTCTTTTTGCTCCATCTAGCGCTATACCCAACATGACACACACATATTTATACGTATACAGAGACCTGGAAGATGACACATTTCTCTGGATGGATTAGGTAACTGCCATAATGCTCACAAGGGTCACTACAGCATTTTTACAGCAGCTGTAAGACATGATGCATAATACAAAATAGGGCTTGTGTAGAACAAGGTGGAATACATCAGTCGTTACTGGGTTGCATAGAATCTAATCGCAGATAACAGCGCATCTGTGGAATTTGTTATTTTGTTGCAGGGCCTCACTGGGTTGGCTGTTTCAGATGGTCTTATTGCTGTAGCTGTGAATGCATTTAGACACCAAAGTCTGGGAGTCTATGTGGGCAGCTGACCGACGGTCTTTTTAGTGCCTCCTTCTGTCCTGTCACCATCATTTCTCCTCCTCTTTGGAAAAATAAATGATAAAAAATAGAAGATACCTGCCCCCAACAACATGTGCACATAATGTCCTTCCGTCTCCAACAGAGATTATCAGAGCTGAAGAAATTCACGTCCAACACTTCTCTACCAGCTCCACCACACTGCAGTGGCGACCCGTTCTGGCTGACGTGCCCCTATGAGATGCGCTTCACTGCAGTTCGGACAAGAGTTGGTGGGGCTTTGCAACTGGCACAAAACATTTTCAAAATTTTGTTATAACTATAAAAAGTCAAAGTTCTAATTGGCTTTTGCAGTCTCTCAAATTTGCTGTTTTTATCTGTTCTACATGCATCACTGTAAAGTCAATTTTGTTGACATTCTGAATATGTCTTTGTGATAGGCCCATGATAAGAAAATAAAAGCTACAATGAAAACTCATGTAAAAGATTTTATTTTATGGTTTGGTGAAGAAGAAAAAACAAAGTGAAAATCATCATGTTCTCTTCATATTATTTCTTTTCCTTCAGCAATTGCTCTCGTCTCTATTACACACCAGAGGTGCTGAGCCCAGCTGTGTTAACAGTTTCTGAGCCTGGACAAACTAGTGTTTGGGTCAGCTGGGGTCCTCTCCAGCCAGGGACAGTTGAGTTACTCTGAGTATTCTGCCCTGCCCAGGGGTAAACTGCACTATGTCCAACCGAACGAAGTCTGAACTCTGCTCCGAAACCAATCAGACACCACTTACTTGGTCACTGTTGGCACCAGGGATGCCTCAGGAAAGGAGAAAGCCATGTCTGTCAAAGTGTGCAGAAGGTGAAGTCAAATCTGGTCATAATTCTGCTCCTAAGCCGTCTTGTGCATTCTGCATCCTTAATTCCGAATAGGTTTGCTCAGTTCTGACTTTTCTGAGAAATGGTCTGAGCTGTTAGTTGAACTGGATCCAATAAATTTGAATAGTCTACTCTCCGAGCTTCAACAGCTCCTGCTGGTTTTGTTTTTGGCACCACTGCTTCATAGGATATATTTCAAAGGGAAAGAGAGCAGCACTCAGTTACTGAAAAGTCACACCAACCCAGGAAGTGTAATAATTGTTTTCTACAAACAACAAAGCTCTGGAACTGGTCTAAATTTCCTTTAAAAGACAACTTGGGAAAAAAATTGGTTATTATCGTATTACTGTTATTTTTTGATCGAGGTGGCTGATTTAGTCCACAACACTGACGAAGATGGAGCATACCTCTGAGGCTGATTTAAATTTTAGATGAGAAACTGGTGTGTGTGTGACAGATTTGCTGTCATGCTATGAGTCATATTTGGTTATTTATTGGTATATGGCATCATAAACAACAGGTTCAGTGTCATGAGGAAGGACAATTTAGTACATCAGGAAACTCGTACAGGAGGAGACATGAATAGAAACAAAACCCTTAACATTAGCAGCCCTTCAAGCTTTTTGTTTTCAATTACATCCGTTTTCATCACATCATTGGAGATTCTACCACTCTGAAAAATTGATAAACTACGTTGTATTTGTCAGTTAAAGAGAATGGCACATGAAATGTTGACATGGCATACATGCAAGTTCATTACTGTGATGGCGGCAAATTGGGAAGTCCTTGTTCTGTGGCAAAAATGCATGTGAAATTTCAAAAGCCTCCATCACAGTCATTAACTTGCATGAGTGCCATGTGAACAGTGACTTAGAAAGAAAAAAAAATGCACCCAAGAGTTTTCGTTGATTTCAGTTTATTGTATATTGTTGGCTGTCCAAATTAGAAGACTTTAGCTTTGGTTCAATTTCACTTCAATTTATCAAGGTGTGTATTGCAAATTAAAGATCCTATTAGAGAGAAACCCCCAACAATCAAACGATCCCCTATGAGCAAGCACTTGGCAGCAGTGGGGAGGAAAAACTCCCTTTTAACAGGAAGAAACCTTCGGCAGAACCAGGCTCAGGGAGGGGCAGTCATCTGCCGCGACAGATTGGGGGGTGGGGTGAAAGAAGAGAGAAAGGATAGCAAAATCGCCAGTGTTAAAGTAAGACTGAGGAGTGTGAAAATGTTCTACACCAGTGTCAGTGTTAGAAAATCAACAACATTCAGAGCTAATTTTTTTTTAACACTAACACAGAAAAGAAAGAGGGAAGAAGATGGGAATAAAGGATAGAAAAGAGGTGCTAGGAGGAAAAAAAGAACAACAGCGAGGAAACCTGGGAAGAGCATACTGAGAGAGAGACGACACAAGGGAAGAGGACAGGAAGAGAAAGAAAAGAAAGAAGGAAGAAAACAGACGGGGAAGAAGACAAGGCGGGAGCAGGAAAAGGGAAGAAAACAGAGAGGAAGACATTTAGAGTGGGAGATAGGAAAAGAGAGAAACAGGAAGGAAGATGACCTGGAGAGAGGGAGGATTAAAATCAAGGGAGGCAGGTACAGATAGAGGAAGAAAAACAGGAAGAGAGGAAAGAAAAACAAAAATAGAGGAAAACAGATGAAAACTGAGAAGAGAGCAAGAAGAACAAAGGCAGAAGACAAAAGACTGAAGAAAACTGAGGAGATAACCAGGAAAAAAACAAAAACAAAAAAACAAAAACAAAAAACAGGGAAGAAGACAGAAAGGGAGGAAGAATGGAGTAGCGAAAGGACAGGAAAAACAGCAGAAGTAGAAGAAAGGACAAAGAAACAGGTAAAAACATTATGAAAGACGTTGACGAATGATGCTACGAGATGGAGAATGACAGGAATGCAGGAAGGAAGAAAGACAGGACAGGTATCGATAAAGGACAACAAGGAAGGAAGGGAGAGGTAGAGAGTGAAGGAAATGGAGAGTGAGAGGGGGAGACAGTAAAAGAGCAAAGGAAGGAGGAAGACAGAGACAGGAAGCATGAAAGGAATACAGGGAGGGAGGAGGAAAGACTGAGGATAGCCAAAGACGAAGACAAAAAGAAAGGAATACAGGGAGGAAAACAGAGGAGACAGGGAGAGAAGTAAGAAAAGAGAATAATGACAGGAAAATGGAAACAGAAGGAAAATATGAAGAGGGAAGCAAAAAGGTAGAGAGGGAGAGGGAAAGAGGGAGAGAAGGAGAGAGGGAGGGGGACAGGAATAGTGGAGGGACAGGAATATGTGGGCAGTCAGGGAAGAAGACACTGAGAAAGGGGGAATAACAGGAATACAAGGAGGGATGAAAACAGAAAGAAAGACAGGACATGGAAAGATGAAGGACAAGGAAAGAAGAAGGCAGGGAGAAAAACTAAGAAGTGGGAAGACAGGTAGAGAGGAAGAGGGAAGAAAACAGAGCGAGGAAAATGGAGAGAACAGATGGAAGACAAGAGAGAAAGAAGGGGAAGAAGACGTGGAGAGAGAGGGAGGGAAGGACAGAGGGAGGGGAGGAAAACAGAAAGAGAGGAAGACTGAGAAGAAAAATCAGGAGATTACAATAGGAGATGGAGAATGACAGGAATACAGGAAGGAAGACAAACAGGATGAAGGACAACAAGGAAGGGAGGGAGAGGTAGAGAGTGAGGGAAATGGAGAGAGTGGGAGACAGTAAAAGAGCAACATTGATGCAAGGAGTAGGAAGAGAGAGGAAGCATGAAAGGAATACAGGGAGGGAGGAGGAAAGACTGGGGACAGAAGATGGAACAGTAGGAGGAAGGAAGAGAGCCAGTAGGACAGGGAAGAAAAAAGAAAACATTGATGAAAGGAGGAAGACAGGAAAAATGGGAGCGAGGAAGAAAGGACAGGTAGAGATGAAAGACAAGGAAAGAGAAGTAAACAGAGACAAAGAGAAGGAGGAAGACAAGAAGAGAGTGAGGAAGATAGCAACGATACCAGAGAGGATGAACAACAGAGTGGAAGAAATTGAGAGAGAATGAAAGGAATACAGAGAGAAAGGAAGATGGAGGACATGTAGAGACAATGGACAACAAGGACAGAAGGGAGACAGGAAGGAAAGAAAAGATGAAAGAAGACACTGAGAAAGGGAGGATGACAGGAATACAAGGAAGGATGGAAACAAAGCGACAGGGCAGGATGTTAAGAGATGGAGAATGAAAGGAACAGGAAGGAAGACAGACAGGAAAGGTCGAGACAAAACACAACAAGGAAGGAAGGGAGACAGGGAGGAAAGAAGGAAGAAATGAAAGGAATGAATAAATGAAGATGGGAGGAAGAAAACATGAAGGCAGAGATGAGGGGAGAAAACAAAAAAAAAGAAAGAGGAAAACAGATGGAGACAGCAAGAAAAGTGAGGGTCAGACAGAAAAAGAGGTAGAGGGAAGAAAACAGATGAAAGAAAAGAGAGAAAGACTGGGAAGAAGACATGAGAGAGGGAGGGAAGGAAAACAGAAAGAGGGAGGACAAGAAGAAAAATGACAAAAAGGAAGAGGGGAAACAAGAAGGAAAGAAAAGTGAGAAAAGGAGTAAACAGATGAAAACTGAGAAGACAAGAAGAAAGAAAGTAAGACAGCTGGAGAAGGAGGATAACAGATATGCAGGAAACAAGCTGGGAAATAATACATTGAGAGAGAAGTGAGGCAGGAATACAAGGAGGAAAATAGAGTGGGAAACAAAAATTATAGGGAAGACAAAGAAAGCAAGGAAGACAGGAATTGTCAAAGGACTGGAAAATGTGGGTAGAGTGAAGGAAGACAATAAAAGAACAGAGGAGGAAATAAAGAAACAGGTAAGACATTATGAAAGACAAGACGGAGAATGACAGCAGGTAGGAAGACAATGGAGAGGTAAAGAGATGAAGGACAAGGAAGGGAGAGGTAAGACAGTGGGGGGATTTGAGAGAGAGGGGGAGACAGTAAAAGAGCAGGGGAAGGAGGAAGAGACAGAGAGGAAGCATGAAAGGAATACAGGGAGGGAGGAGGACTAAGGATAGCCAAAGACTAGGACAAAAAGAAAAGAAGGAATACAGGGAGACAAATAGAGGCAAGGCAAGGCAAGTTTATTTGTATAGCACAATTCAACAACAAGGTGATTCAAAGTGCTTTACAGAGACATTAGAAACAAGAACAAATAAAAAGCATGATTTAAAATTGATTAGAGGGGTAAGAATAGAGAAACGCGAGAGGAAGATGGGAAAAGAAGGAGGGAGGAAGAGAGGCAGTAGGACAGAAGAAAACATTGATGCAAGGAGGACTACAGGAATAATGGGAGTGAGTGAGAAAGGATAAGTAGAGACGAAGGACAACAAGGAAAGAGGTAAACAGAGAAGACAAGAGAACAAGGGAGGGAGGAAGACAGCGGTGATAACAGGGAGGATGAACAACAAAGAAGAAGAAACTGAGTGGGATGATGAAAGGAATACAGGGAGAAAGGAAAGAAAGATGGAGGACAGGTAGAATAAAAAGGACAGCAAGGAAGGAAGGGAGATAGGAAGGAAAGAAAAGAAGAAGGGGATGAATAAACAGGAAGGCAGAGATGAGGGGAGAAAAAAAAAAAGGTAAACAGGAAGAGAGAAAATGGGAAGAAAACAGAGCGGACGTGAGGGAAATGGAGAGAACAGATGAAAGAAAAGGGAGAAAGACGGGAAAGAAGACATGAGAGGGAGGGAAAACAAAGACAGAGAGGAAGACGGATGAAAACGGGAAAAAAAAATAACGAGATGACATTAAGAGATGGAAAATGACAGGAATGCAGGAAGGAAGACAGACAGGACAGGTATCGATAAAGGACAACAAGGAAGGAAGGGAGAGGTAGAGAGTGAAGGAAATGGAGAGTAAGAGGGGGAGACAGTAAAAGAGCAAAGGAAGGAGGAAGACAGAGACAGGAAGCATGAAAGGAATACAGGGAGGAAGACAAAGGACAAGAGGAAGGACAACAAGGAAGGAAGGGAAAAATATGTAGAGAGGAAGGAAGAGAGGCAGTGGGACAGGGAAGACAACATTGAGGCAAGGAGGACGGCAGGAATAGTGGGAGCGAGGAAAAAAGGATAGGTAGAGATGAGGGACAACAAAAAAAGAAGTGAACAGAGACAAAGAGAAGAAGAGGACAAGGGAGGGAGGAAGACAACGATACCAGAGAGGATGAACAACAGAGAGGAAGAAATTGAGAGAGGATGAAAGGAATACAGAGAGAAAGGAAGATGGAAAGATGGAGGACATGTAGAGAAAAAGGACAACAAGGAAGGAAGGAAGGGAGGGAGACAGGAAGGAAAGAAAATGAAAAAATTAAGAGGAAGGAAGAAAAACGGAAAAAAGGAAGGTGGAGGTGAGGGAAGAAAAACAAAAATAGAGAGGAAAACAAATGAAAACTGAAGAGACAGCGAGAAGAGCGAAGGTGGAAGACAGAAAAGAGTGAGGAAGACTAAGGCGATAACAGGAGGAGTACAGGGAGGGAGGAAGACCGAAAAAGAAGAGGGAAGAAAACAGAACGGGAGCGAGAAAAATGGAAAGAAGAGAGGAAAGAATAAAGAGACAGATGGGAAGAACACATGAGGAGAGGGAGGAAGATAGGAAGAGGGAATAAAACAGGGAAAGTTACACAGAGGGAAAAAGGTAGAGAGAGAGAGGGAGGGGAGAGGGAGACAGGAATAGCAGAAGGACAGGAAATTGTAGGCACTCAGGGAAGAAGACATTTAGAAAGCGAAGTACAACAGGAATACAGGGAGGGATTAAAACAGAAAGGAAGTAAGGACATGTAAAGAGGATGGACAACAAGGAAAGAAGGCGGAGAGGAATTCTAAGAAGCGGATAAGACAAGATGCGAGTGAGGAAGAGAGACAGGTCAGGTCTGGAACAGCTGATCCAGAAGCGACAACTCCAATGGTTTGGCCCCATAGCTGCATGTGACACTATCCACTCTGCCATAGCTCGGCTACAGACTCAGCACCCGAGTGCCTTTATTGTGATCTCGGGTGACTTCAACCATGTATCACTGGACAATACACTACCAACATTCAAACAATATGTGGACTGTCCCACCAGGGGAGAGAAAACTTTAGACTTACTGTATGCTAACGTCAAGGATGCATACAGCTCCTCCTCCCTCCCCCCACTTGGTAGGTCAGATCATAACCTGATTCACCTCACCCCCCGCTATGTGCCAATTGTGAGGAGGGAACCTGTGACCACCAGGACTGTTAGGAGGTGGTCAGAGGAGGCAATAGCGGAACTACAGGGCTGTTTCGAGGTGACCGACTGGGAAACACTCTGTGAGCCTCACGCCGAGGACATCAATGGGCTTACTGAGTGTATCACAGGCTACATAACTTTCTGCACCGACTCCATTGTTCCAGCTCAGACTGTTCATTGTTACCCAAATAACTAAGGACATCAAAGCCCTCCTCAACAACAAGAAGAGGGCTTTCAGAGGGGGCAACAAAGAGGAGGTGAGGAAGATCCAGGTGTTACTAAAGGACAAGATCAGAGAGGCTAAGGACAATTACAGGAGGAAGCTGGAGTGGAAACTCCAGCAGAACAGCATGAGAGAGGTGTGGAGGGGCATGAAGACCATCACTGGATTCAGGCCAACCAACAGCAGGGGAGCTGAGGGAGGTGAGAATAGAGCCGACGAGTTGAATCTGTTTTTCAATAGATTCGACACCACAGTGTCTGCTCCCACCCCCACAACCTCACCTGCAGTCAGCCTGGAATCCAGAGCCACACCACTGTGCCAGCCTCTCTCTTCACATGTTGCCTCCTGTGAGATTCCTGACACCCCTCCCCCACCCATCACCTTCACTCAATACCAGGTTGAGATGCAAATGAGGAGACTTCACTCAGGCAAGTCTGCTGGACCAGACGGAGTGAGTCCCCTTGTCCTCAAGACCTGTGCCCCCCAGCTGTGTGGAGTCTTTCATAAACTGTTTATGCTGAGTCTGAGTCTGCAGAGGGTCCCGGTGATGTGGAAGACATCATGCCTCGTCCCTGTACCAAAGATGCCTCGTCCCAGTGGCCCCCAGGATTACAGGCCCGTGGCACTGACCTCCCACATCATGAAGACCCTGGAAAGGCTCATCCTGGACCAGCTGCGACCCATAGTAAGACCACATCTGGATCCCCTTCAGTTCGCTTATCAGCCTCGTCTCGGAACAGAGGACGCCATCATCTACCTGCTCAATCGTGTCTACACCCATCTGGACCAGCCGGCGAGCACTGTGAGGGTCATGTTTTTTGACTTTTCCAGTGCTTTCAACACCATCAGGCCGACCCTCCTGGGTGATAAGTTAGCAGCGATGCAGGTGGATGCTTCTCTGGTGTCCTGGATTGTTGATTACCTGACAGGAAGACCACAATATGTACGTCTCCCACAGTGTGTGTCTGACAAGGTGATTAGCAACACAGGGGCACCACAGGGGACTGTCCTCTCCCCCTTCCTCTTCACCCTCTACACCACAGACTTCAGCCACTGCACAGAGACCTGCCATCTTCAGAAGTTTTCTGATGACTCTGCGGTGGTTGGATGCATCAGCAGGGATGATGAGACAGAGTACCGGGCTGTGGTCGACTCCCTTGTCACGTGGTGTGAGCAGAATCATCTGCAGCTCAACGTGGCAAAGACCAAGGAACTGATCGTGGACTTCAGGAAGACCAGGAAACACTTGACCCCTGTTTCAATCCAGGGGGTCAGTGTTGACATTGTGGAGGACTATAAATACCTTGGAGTACACATTGACAATAAACTGGACTGGGCTAAAAACACCACAGCACTTTACAGGAAGGGCCAGAGTCGTCTCTATTTTTTGAGGCGACTGAGGTCCTTCAACATCTGCCAGAAAATGCTGAGGATTTTCTATGAGTCTGTTGTGGCCAGTGCGATCCTCTATGCTGTTGCATGCTGGGGGAGCAGGCTGAGGGTCGCAGATGCCAACAGACTTAATAAACTGATCCGTAAGGCCAGCAATGTTGTGGGGATGGAGCTGGACTCCCTCAAGGTGGTGTCAGAGAGGCGGATGCTGTCCAAGATAAAGACAATGTTGGATAACACCTCCCACCCACTCCATGACATGTTGGTCAGTCACAGGAGCTCGTTCAGTGAGAGACTGAGATTACCGAAAAGCACCACTGAACGACACAGGAAATCATTCCTGCCTGTGGCCATCTCCCTGTACAACGCATCCACTTAACACACTGTTTGCTGCTACAACTACACATGTTTCTTTTCCAAATATTTATTTATAAGTGACTTATGTATGTATGTATGTATATATATGTATATATTCTACTATTCTTAGTTAGCGTATTGTCTGTCTTGTCTTAATGTTGGTTTAAAATGGAGCACTGTAACAAAAAATAATTTCCCCCAGGGATCAATAAAGTATTCTGATTCTGATTCTGATTCTGCTGCAGCAGCGCGCCGCTCACTGGAGGACAAAGCGTGACACTTCGTGGATGACCTCCCCTGCCGACCACCAGCTGGGGACAAAAGAAGAAGAAGAAAGAAATGGAGAGGAAGGAAGAAATAGATTGAAAGTAACACTGAAATAATAAAAACTAAAGAGTACACTTTTTAAAAATGAAAACTAAACTGAAACAAGCCAAAACCCTCTGAAAACTAAATTACACTAAACTGAATTAAAAAGAAAAAGTCAAAACAAAATAACAATGAAAACTAATCATATGACACAAAACTATTACAACTCTAGTAAACTGGGGAAAAAAGGGAAAAACCCAGGACAGAGTGAAAGACAGGTAATAAGATAGTGAGACAGAGTGGAGACAAGGAGGAAAACAGAGCATTATAGAGAGAGTGAAGAAGTCCCAGAGAAGTGAGAAAGATGGGGAGACAAGAAGGAAGACCGGGAGGCAGAGAGGATAGACTGGGATGAAAATAGGAAGAAAGAATAAGATGGGTAAAAGATGAAAATTACAACTGTATCAATGTTTTACTGTTTTCTCCATTCTCACCCTGCACACCTTCATCGGTTCTGCCCTCTGCTGTAATCCCACCATCAGTCCGTATCGGTCTGCTTCTGTCGTTTTACCTAAAAGGAAAGATATCAGGAAAAGCTTAATAATTTTATTTTAAAATTAATCATTTAAATTGGTGTGTATCATGATCATTTCAAAGTAGTAAAAAAGCATACATGCACTGGTGCAGGGGCCCCTCTCTGAATACGTAAAATAAAATAGCGGTTAAAAAATAAAAAAAAGATATTGAAAATATTGTTGTTTTTTGTCAAATGTTTGTTTAAATATGTTAAGATAAGGGGTGGGACTTGATTAAAAAATAAATTAGAGGCTTCATAATTAATTAATCTTAATTAAGCACATTTGATCGCACAAGAAAATTTGCCCCAAAGCACCAAAGGGTTTTTAATTTAAAAAAAAACCATTTAAACTGCATTACAATGCAAAACAGAGAAAAGAAACAGACTTTATAACAGACTTTAAAATAAAGTGTTATTTTAAATACTTTAAGTACATTTTCAAAATGGTATCATTTTTAAATAACAATAATTAAAATTTCAACACAAAGTGCAGTTTTTCTTCTGAAAAAAAAAAAGACAAAAACATAAAAGGTTACTTGAATAGCTTCACCTTTAAACTCTGAGTAACCTTAGCCAAAATTATGTTGTACATTAGGTTAAAACAGTGTTACCATCAAACATTTTAGTGCAAAAACAAAAACCCATTGGACTCACAATATCTCAATTCTTATTTACTGTACATCTCTTTCAGCCAGTTACTTAGACAAACTAGCCTGTACACATTTTCAGAGCTCAAGGCAACTCTCCGTTTTGTTACCATGTGACTTGCAGGTGAGAACAGTCACTCACATGGGACAGAAGTGGCAGAAGTTGTTATTTTCAACTAGGGCTGGGCCATATTATACCGTTCACGGTAATACCGGTATAATGTTAGGCAACGATAGGAAAATGAAATATCGCGATAGAATGGGAGTAAAACGCGCATGCGCAGTGCCTTTGTTTTCATACGCACATGGCCGATTGTTGAGTGAAACAGATGAACCAGAATTGGTTTGTAAAAATGGTGCAACTTCAGTGATGTGGAACTGGTTTGGTGTTTGTCCGTCAGAAACACAACAAAGCACATTTTTTTGCAGAACATGCAAGCGGCCGTTGTTATTGTCATATTTGTCGGACTAAGATGCTCTTAAATCTGGGAGTAATCTGGGTCCTAAACTCCGTATTCTTCAGGTCAAACAACACTGCAGCATCACTTAGAGTTAAAAACTGTCTAAATTCTTTCATCTTTAATAAAACGATCAGTATTGCTGCTTTACCAGGTGTAACTATAAAGTTTAACTTCCAGGCATCCATGAAAACAAAAGTTATTACATTTAACGGAGTTAGAAGTTAGCAGGAAGCTAGCGGAAGTTAGCTCGCTAGTTTCGCTAGTTACCTAAGCATGATATAGCATGTTCTGACGGAGAGATTTCTGAAAAAAATCAAACGTACAGCTCTGCTATCACTTCCAACATAAATGAAGACAGGAAACTAAACAGCAGTGACGTTTGTAGGGTTACTGAAGTTGGGCTAGCTGGTATATAATGATGTGCTACGTGATCGCTAGCGACACAGCTATGTTAGCATAACATAAACAGTGAAGCTGGAGGACGAACACTAACACTTTTCCACTTATAAAAGTTAACGTGAAGGTTCTTCATGGTTAGAGACAAATGCAATCGCATGGCAGGATACTGTAAACGGACCAAACTTCAGTCAGGAGAACAACTGAGATAATCCATCCACAATACGAGGTTAGTCATTAATATACTGCAACAACATGGGAATAGAGCAGCTGCCAGAGAATTCAACATTAATGAATCAATGGTACAGAAGTGGAGGAAGCAAGAAGAATGAGTTTAATAAAGTTTGATTTATCTGACTGCTTTGTTTCGCTTAATGTGCCTTATAATCCCGTGCACCTTATGGTCCGAAAAATGCGTACTGCACACTGCAGTTTAATGTTGCAAAGCACCTCTTTTTAACTTCAGTGGATATTATACATGGTTATGCTCAGGATATGTCAGCCCATTTCTACTGGAAATGCCTTTTGGTTAAACTTTCAGCAAGGAATTTGCATTTGCACTGTTACATTTTTATAAAGCTTTAATGTACATAAAAACCAGCTTCTTGTTTAAGTGAAAATAAATGGAAGGTTGTCTTTTTGCGCTAGTAATGTTGTGGAGTTGTATTTTGTCTCGCATCAATTATATCGTCGGTTATATCGTTATCGCAAATTTTCAAATATATATCGTGATAAATATTTTTGGCCATATCGCCCTGCTCTATTTTCAACTAGTTATTTTTTTTCATTAATTAATCACAATCAACGCATTACATTTTCTACCCCTAGTTAAGACAAAACCAATAAAAAACAAAACAAAACTAGACAAACACATAATTAAAAAAAATAAATAAATCAAGTTTACCAATTGACTTTACAACTAAAAGTTATGTTGTGCAAGGAAAAGCCATTATCTGGGATCAAGCCAAGTATTTTTTCTTTTTTTTTTTTTTATGTGGAAAAATAATGCTAGGAAAGCACTTTTAGTTTTTGCTAATTTCTAGATTTATCCCACACAATACAGAAAGGGCTAAAAAGGCCAAAAAAAAAAAAAAATCAGAAAGGGAGCTCTTACCTCTCCAACGGTGGGTGAACATCTGAGAACACAATTCTAACATAAAACATAAAAAAAGAGAATATCTGGTGTGCCTTCTTCAGGGCATAGCGATACAAAGCTAGTAAAAACAAAACAACAATGGGTTCACTCAAAACACCTGCGCTAACACTTAGTACATGCATCATTTTCTTCAGTCTCTAGGGGCAGTAGTGAGGCCATCATCCAGGAAGTACATGTCCCCGTTTCTAACCAAAGATAGTGTAGACACTAGAGATGGACCGATCCGATATTACGTATGGGTCCGATACTGACCTAAATTACTGGATTGGATCTCGTTCTTTCGGTCACTACCCACAGCTCGTGGCCATAGGTGAGGGTAGGGATGTAGATCGACCGGTAAATTGAGAGCTTCGCTTTTACACTCCGCTCCCTCTTCACCACGACGGACCGGTGCAGCGTCCGCATTACTGCAGCTGCAGCCCCAATCCGTCTGTCGATCTCCGGCTCCCTTCTCCCATCACTCGAGAACAAGACCCCGAGATACTTGAACTCCTCCACTTGGGGCAGGAACTCATCCCCGACCCCAAGTGGGCACTCCACCCTTTTCCGGCTGAGAACCATGGCCTCAGATTTGGAGGTGCTGATCCTCATTCCCGCTGCTTCACACTCGGCTGCGAACCGTTCCAGTGCGAGCTGGAGGCCCTCACCCGATGAAGCCAACAGAACCACATCATCTGCAAAAATCAGAGATGAGATTCTGAGGCCACCAAAGCGAAAGCCCTCCGCCACTTGGCTGCACCTAGAAATCCTATCCATAAAAATTATGAACAGAACCGGAGACAAAGGGCAGCCCTGGCGGAGCCCATCACCCACCGGGAACGAGTCCGACTTATTGCCGGCAATGCGAACCAAGCTCTTGCAACGGTTATATAGGGATCGAATGGCCCGTAGCAATGGGCCAGACACCCCATATTCCCGCAACACCTCCCACAGGACACCCCGAGGGACACGGTCGAATGCCTTCTCCAAGTCCACAAAACACATGTAGACTGGTTGGGAAAACTCCCATGCACCCTCAAGTATCCTGGAGAGGATAAAGAGCTGGTCCAGTGTTCCGCGACCAGGACGAAAACCGCATTGTTCCTCCTGTATCCGAGGTTCGACTAACGGACGAACTCTCCTTTCCAGCACCCTGGCATAGATTTTCCCAGGGAGGCTGAGGAGTGTGATCCCCCTGTAGTTGGAACACACCCTCCGGTCCCCCTTCTTAAAGATGGGGACCACCACCCCGGTCTGCCAGTCCACAGGTACTGCCCCTGATCTCCACGCAACATTGCAGAGGCGTGTCAACCAGGACAGCCCTACAACGTCCAGAGCCTTCAGGAACTCGGGGCGGACCTCATCAACACCAGGGGCTCTGCCACCAAGGAGTTGTTTAACTGCCTCAGTGACCTCGCCCCCGGAAATTGGCGGGTCATTCCCCTCATCCCCAGACTCTGCTTCCTCCTCGGAAGACGTGTCAGTGAGATTAAGGAGGTCCTCGAAGTATTCCTTCCACCGCCTGACAATTTTCTCAGTCGACGTCAGCAGCGCTCCACCAGCACTATACACAGTGCAGGTAGAGCACCGCTTTCCCCTCCTGAGACGTCTGACGGTTTGCCAGAATTTCTTCGAGGCAGTCCGAAAGTCTTTTTCCATGGCCTCTCCGAACTCCTCCCACACCTGAGTTTTTGCTTCAGCCACTGCCCGAGCCGCATTCCGCTTGGCCTGTCGATACCTGTCGGCTGCCTCCGGAGTCCCACAGGCTAACCAAGCCTGATAGGACTCCTTCTTCAGCCTGGTGGCTCCCTTCACCTCTGGTGTCCACCATTTGGTTTGGGGATTACCACCACGGCAGGCACCAACCACCTTGCGGCCGCAGCTCAATGCAGCAGCTTCGGCAATGGAGACGCTGAACATGGTCCATTCGGACTCAATGTCCCCAGTCTCCCTCGGAATGCTGTTGAAGCTCTGCCGGAGGTGTGCGTTGAAGATCTCGCGGACTGGGGCCTCTGCTAGACGTTCCCAGCACACCCTCACTACGCGTTTAGGTGCACCAGGTCTGTCCAGCGTCCTCCCCCGCCACCTGATCCAACTCACCACCAGGTGGTGATCAGTTGACAGCTCAGCCCCTCTCTTTACCCGAGTGTCCAGAACATATGGTCGCAGGTCTGCTGATACGATTACAAAATCGATCATCGACCTACGGCCTAGAGCAGGGCTGCCCAATCCCAGTCCTCGAGAGCTACTATCCTGCAGCTTTTAGATGCATCCCTACTCCAACACAGCTGAATCAAATGAATGGCTTGTTATCAGGCCTTTGCCAAACACGATGGCATGCTGAAGAGGTAATCAAACCATTTGATTCAGCTGTGTTGGAGTAGGGATGCATCTAAAAGCTGCAGGACGGTAGCTCTCGAGGACCGGGATTGGGCACCCCTGGCCTAGAGCGTCCTGGTGCCACGTGCACTTATGGACACTCTTATGTTCGAACAGGGTGTTCATTATGGCCAAACTGTGATTAGCACAGAAGTCTAATAACAAAGCACCGCTCGGGTTCAGATCAGGGAGGCCGTTCCTCCCAATCACGCCCCTCCAGCTCTCGCTGTCGTTACCCACGTGAGCATTGAAGTCTCCCAGCAGGACAACAGAGTCTCCAGGTGGAGCACCCTCCAGCACCCCCCCCAGGGACTCTAAGAAGGCTGGGTACTCTGAACTGCCACTCGGCGCATAAGCGCAGATGACAGTCAGGACCCGTTCCCCTGACCCTAAGGCGCAGGGAACAAACCCTCTCGTCCACCGGGAAAAACCCCAACGTACCGGCAGCAAGCCGAGGGGATATTAGAATACCCACCCCAGCCCGCCGCCTCTCACCAGGGGCAACTCCAGACTGAGACAGAGTCCAGCCCCTCTCCAGGAGACTGGTTCCAGAGCCCAAGCCATGTGTAGAGGTGAGCCCGACTATATCTAGCCGGTACCTCTCAACCTCACGCACTAACTCAGGCTCCTTCCCCACCAGAGAGGTGACATTCCATGTCCCTATTGCCAGTCTTGGCAGCCGGGGGTCAGTCCGCCAGGGCCTCCGCTCCTGGCCGTCACCCGGCACACAATGCACCCGACCCCTATGGCGCCTCCTGCGGGTGGTGGGCCTGCGGGAGGATGGGCCCATGTCTCCTCTTCGGGCTGTGCCCGGCCGGGCCCCATGGATTAAGGCCCGGCCACCAGACGCTCGCCCTCGGGCACCCTCCCCGGGCCTGGCTCCAGGGCGGGGCCCCGGTAACCCTATCCCGGGCAGGGTAAACTGTTCTCTCGGTGTCCTTTTCATAAGGGTCTTATGAATCGCTCTTTGTCTGGTCCCTCACCCAGGGCCAATTTGCCATGGGAGACCCTACCAGGGGGCAAAAGCCCCCAGACAACATAGCCCCTGGGATCCCTGGGACACACAAACCCCTCCACCACGATAAGGTAGCAATTCAAGGAGGGGAAAAAAAAATCGCTATTGGTTGTCCTAAAAGTCGCTAGAAATCGCTAAATGACGTCATTGCCTAATTTGCATAATTGGTCATGCTAATCTAATATTAACCTATGTTGTTGGAGAGAGAAATAACATCGTGGAAGAGACATAAAGTGAGTAAAAAACGTCCTAAATGCATTTAGAGTTTATTTAGAACTACAAATTAAATTTCTTTTAGCAATTATTGTTTTTTTTTAATGTCACAATTCCAACCCTGCTCCTTTACCCCGGCTTGGACCGGCAAAAGTGACCCGAAATAGGCACTCTGGTGGAGTTACTTTGTGTGTGTTTATAAGTGTAGCACCCAACTCAAGTAGCTCTGGATTAACCCTCGGTTAAGATGGTGATAGTACTCTGAGCGGGGCCCTGGGTACGTTACTTATTTTATTGGTAAACAGGAGAAACGATAGCTAACCAGTTTTAACCTTTGTACTTAGAAATCTTAATGTTGGCGGTGCCTCCACTTAGTGAAAATAAG
The DNA here is from genome assembly GCF_965226115.1 of Aulonocara stuartgranti. Lineage (NCBI taxonomy): Eukaryota > Metazoa > Chordata > Actinopteri > Cichliformes > Cichlidae > Aulonocara > Aulonocara stuartgranti. Next base: position 13,824,319 of record NC_138956.1, on the reverse strand, counting down.
GAGTTCTGTTTAATCTTCACTAAGAATAATGAATTTATCTAACATGCTAAACCTCTCTTTTACCTTTTTAATAACCCTTATCACTTATAAACTCTGCAAATCATAAATATGACACAACACAAAACTTTAAATTCAAAACGTAAGATTTAGTCAAACCAAAGTATGATTTAAATAAAAAAAAACAATATTCCAAGTTCTGAAGTGTTTCCTTACAACTCAATTGGATGGTTTTTCCCTCTTCACAATTCACAGTCAATGTTTAGAAACAACACATTTATCCAAGATATTCCCCTTTCAAGTTCAGTTCAAATTTGTAACCTTTTAGAGCTCCTTTACTGAAACCGTTGCAGGCCTGATCGTTGCTCGGGCTCGTTGGGCCAGAAAAACACACAAATGGCCGCTTCGCTTGATAAACAAGCAGAAAACAAAACGCACGTGCTCGTGGCTACTCACAAATCCTTTGGGCTAAGTGCGAGGACAAGCTGAGGGGCAGGCTCGATTTGTGACCATGCGGCCTCCACTCGGCAACGTGGTCGGAATTAGCGGCATACATGGGCTGCTGAGCACACTGGGACAAACCCACGGAAATCCTATCCACAGCAGAAGGGTCCAGAGAATTCCTCTCGGTCCACTGTGCATTAGAGATTACTATTTAGTTCCATAGAGTAATCTGTAGCTTACATACTCAGCATACATAGCTAATACAGACTCTAAAATGCTAACATGCTAACTCGCGATTAACATCATACATTTTAAGTACTTATACATCCCGTTTAAGCTCAATGCTAACTCCACATTCAGTACTCACTCATCACAGGGCAAAACAGTCCATAACAGGAACGTAGACTCTGCATCCACGGCTATTGTTTTGACTATTCTCCCGTTAGCTCTGGTACACAACCTCCTCCGGTAACGTGCTGCTGCCGACTCTCACTAGCTTAGTTTTTCTTTTCTTCGCCTCACTTAGTCCCGCCTCCCTTACGTCTGATTGGACAATAGGTTTACATCAACCAGTGGGATAAGAACAAATACAAGATTGACAACCCAAAATGAGCTTGTAAAACAACTTGAAGCAAATACAAAGTTTTCCTTGTTTTACATTAGATAACAAACCTTTGGGTTTCTTGTAACTTTAACTCCATGAACACTTAAATTATAATTGACTTCTATTTATTGTGATTTTAAACACGTTTTTAATGCATTTGAACTCTTGTTTTGTTTTTTAAACACCTATGAAATATTTACAATAAAGTTTTTACATGACAATATTTATATCCTCTTAACCTGTAGTGTCTAAAATAGATATTTGAGACCAGGCTACACCCTCCCCGTCTAAAATATTTAGATGTCCTCATCTAACGCAGGACTTTAGACTTGGGCTCAGAGTAATGCCTTGGGTGTTTAGAGTGTTTTACATGATGGTTTTTATCTCTGGTGCTACTGAGGTTCAACTGTATAACCATGCCTTGGTGTACAATAGTCACAGGTTCCTCAGACTGCGTTCCAGGTTTGTCATAGGTCAAACGGATTACTGGTTTCACCTCTCGCTTTGACTTTCGAGTTTTAGGTCTTGCAGGAGTCCTCAACTCCGCTTCGGTGTCTGCAGCCGTATCACTGGTGTCTCCTTCCACATTTGATGGCTGACATTCCTCTTCATGAGAACTTTCAGAAGGTCCTTCCTCCAATTCCGGTTCACTCTCAGATGAGGGGGAATTATCAGAGTGAAGAGATTCTGTGTTAGGTCTGTCTGACCTGAATTCATGTCCCTGAATATGGTCACTGGAAATGGTGGGGTACTGGTAGACATACTCATTCTCAGATTCTGTGTCTGGCAAGACATCAGATAATCGGTCTTCTTGGTCCCGTATCTGACGTCTGTTGGCATGACGTCTTCTAGTAACTGGTGTTCTTACTCTTTCAGGTGAAACTGAGTTATCTGCGATTCTGACAAGATAACCGATTGGTAGCAGATGGTCTCTGTGTAGAGTTTTGACACCTCCAGATCCTTGTTCCAGTTTTACCTTGTACACAGGTAGGTTTGGCAGCTGTGTGATGACAATGTAAGGTATTGACTTCCACCGGTCTTGCAGTTTGTGTTTACCAGTAAGGCCAACGTTTCTTATCAGAACTCTGTCTCCCTCTTGTAAAGGTTGGTCTCTTACTCTTTGGTCATAACGTGACTTGTTCCTCAAATGGTTCTTTGTTGCATTCTCGGTAGCTAGATGGTATGCTTGTTTGAGTTCTTTCCTCATTTTGTCGACGTACTGCAGGTGAGTCATCTCCGCGTCATCTCCAAGAACAGCGCCAAAGCAAATGTCAATGGGTAATCTGGCATTACGTCCAAACATTAGATAGTATGGACAATATCCAGTAGACTCATTCTTTGAGCAGTTATAGGCATGTACTAACTGGCTGATGTGCTGACTCCAGTTTTGTTTCTGTACATGTTCAAGAGTTCCAAGCATTGATAGCAAGGTTCTGTTGAAACGTTCTGGCTGAGCATCTCCTTGCGGATGATATGGTGAGGTACGTGATTTTCGGATACCTAGCATAGACAAGAGCTCTTTGATAAGGCGACTTTCAAAGTCTCGACCTTGATCTGAGTGTATCCGGGCAGGTAATCCGTAATGCACAAAGTACTTCTCCCATAATACTTTTGCAACTGTGACTGACTTTTGGTCTTTTGTAGGGAATGCCTGTGCGTACCTTGTGTAATGATCAGTCACTACTAATACATTAGCAACTCCTTTGTTATCTGGTTCAATCTGAAGAAAGTCAATACAGACTAGATCTAAAGGACCTTTGCTAGTGATTTGACTGAGTGGCGATGACCGTTGTGGGAGAGTTTTGCGAGAGACACAACGTCCACATGTTTTGATGTACTGGTCCACATCAGCATTCATGCGTGGCCAATAGAAACGGTCTTTGAGGAGTTCTGTTGTCTTCTCGACTCCTAGATGTCCACATTCATCATGTAGTGATCTCATTACACTTGTTCTGTATCGATCTGGTAAAACCAGTTGTTTGTGAACTGTGCCATTGTCCAGTTTTCTCTGTCGATATAGTATTTTGTCTCTCAGTTCAAGTTTCCTGTTCTCACGACTTAACAAAGACATGTCAGGTGGTGAATTTTTGGATGTGATAAGTTGCTTTCCAGTCTGGATGGCTTGTTTGACTGGTCCAATGACTGGGTCCAGATCTTGAGCAACTTGTAAGTCTGTAGGAGTCAATTGATTTTCCAAAGTTGCTTTTAGGCTTACTGGAAGGACATAAGCTTCTGGAATCACGGATGTAGGAACTCCCAGCTGGTCTACTAGCCTGACAGGGGACTTAGTAGCTTCATAGATAGATTCCTTTTTACAGATAGCTTTTATTGCAGACTGTGGAACATCTGTCCATTCAGTGTCATTGGTGTGTTGTCGGGACAATAGATCTGCGTCTATGTTGTGACGACCAGGACGATATTGGATGTTGAAATCGTACGTGGCTAAAGCTGCAAGCCAACGATGTCCAACAGCATTTAGCTTTGCGGTGGTCAACACGTAGGTTAGGGGATTGTTGTCGGTTCTAACCGTGAACTTAGCTCCATAAAGATAGTCATGAAATTTATCCACGACCGCCCACTTAAGTGCTAAGAACTCCAGTTGATGGACCGGATAGTTTCGTTCTGACTCACTGATCTTTCGGCTAGCAAAAGCAACAGGCTTAAGGCCCTCGGGGTACTCTTGATTGAGCACGGCACCTAACCCATTCAGGCTAGCATCCACATGTAGGACATAAGGTTTAGTGGAGTCTGCAAATGCCAAAACAGGGGCATTGGTCAGACATTCAATGATTTTTCTGAATGCGGCTTGACAGGAGTGGTCCCATCGCTCTTTGAATGGCTCAGAAGGTTTGAGGTACGTTTTGGTTGTGTATTTGGTTTGAGATCGCTTGTTTTTCTGAGTAGGTGGATAACCTTTGGTAAGCTCAGTTAATGGGCGGACTATGCTTGAATAATTTGCAATAAATCTGCGATAATACCCACAGAAACCAAGGAATGAGCGAAGGGTTTTCAGATCTGTTGGCTCTGGCCAGTTCCTGACAACCTCTACTTTTTCTGGATCCGTGGCTATACCATCTTTTGAGACAATATGACCAACATATTTGACTTGGAACTGACAGAACTGACATTTGTCAAGTGACAATTTCAGACCAAACTCCTCAAGGCGATCTAAGACTTTGAGGAGACGTTGCTCATGCTCTTCGAGTGTTCTACCAAAGACGATTATGTCGTCAAGGTACACTAGGACTTGAAGAAGGTGCATATCACCCACTGCCTTCTCCATGAGCCGCTGAAAAGTGGCTGGGGCTCCTGTGATGCCTTGTGGCATTCGTTCAAATTGATAGAACCCCAGGGGGCAGATAAATGCAGTCTTTTCCTTATCTTGCTCGGACATGGCAATTTGGTAGTACCCACTCCTAAGATCGAGGACTGAGAACCATTTGCTGCCTGTAAGACAATCTAAGGCGTCATCAATACGAGGGATGGTATACTGGTCGGGGATAGTACGACTGTTCAAAGTTCTGTAGTCGATGCAGATTCTGATGGAGCCATTCTTTTTTCGCACTACAACAATAGGTGATGCGAATGGGCTTCGAGACTCTTTGATAATGCCTGCAGCTAACAGCTGCTGTAGGTGTTGTCGTACATCATGAATATCAGCCGGAGCTAAATGACGTGAACGCTCTCTGAAGGGGGTAGAGTTGCTAAGGCGGATATTATGTTCTACGTCTTTAGCTAACCCCACATCCCATTCATCAAGAGAGAAAACATTACGTCTCTGCGCTAGCTTTTGCTGTAGTCTTTTCTTCCATTCTGGAGGGGCAGGAGAGTCACCAAAATCAAAAAGTTCGGGAGCTACGGTACTAGCTTCAGGTTCTAAAACTTTAGGGTCGGTGACTACGTCCACTGCATGCATCTCGGCAATAACTGTGCCAACTTGGATAGAGGTGGGTTTTTCTGACTCATTCTGTAATAAAACGATGAAACTGTTCTCATCCATGTCACTTTCACGGAGAACACCTGGCTGGACCAACACGCCGGATGGGAGTTGGGGCATGGCAGGTGCTTCGACCAAAACAACATCTTGGGGTTTAGTTCTTTTCTGCTCTACTTTACACGTGGCATAACATTTTTTTCCCGGAGCAATGGTAAGTGGCCCTGGACCTTGCCATTTCACTTGCCCTATGGGATCGTCGGCTGCATGGGATCCTAGGGACTGAGTTTGGATTTTGTCATAAACTGCCTGTATCCTCATGGAGCTGACTTTGTTCTCACTACCGCTATCTCTGCACAGCTGAAATAGGCGGCTGAACAGAAAAGCGTTGGTACCAACCACTACAGGGGTTTCATGACCTTGTGGGGCCTCAGGACAGACGAGAGCGAGGACGTTAAGGGGACCCTTGACACCTGCTACATCCTCAGGGAACTCTATCTCTACTACTACATACCCATGGTAGGGATAGGACTCAGCTGATAGGCCCCAGATGGCTAGATTGGAAATGGGCTGTATAGGGACTGTTGGTATGTTGGCTCTATACCAATCCTCAAAGATAATGGTCACTGTTGACCCTGAATCCATGAGCCCATGGCATGAGATGTTATTGACCTTAATAGGAGCTATGGATGATGGACCGATAAGACCTTCCGGTATGTTGACACTTTGAGTTGGAACATTGGTAGTATTAACTCGGGCAACACACTGATCTTGAGCGTCTGTACTTTGACTTTGTCCATGTGGGCTTCCATGCACTTGATGAATAAGCTTTTTGATTACCTTTTGAGCATTCTCCGGAGCTGTACATTTGTTTGCAAAATGGCCATTTTCTCCACATCTGTAGCAGAAATTATCTGACTCTTTACTACTCTTTGGCTTAAAGGTAGATGACTTTGGACTAAAGTCTCCTTTGGACTTAGAATAATGGCCTCTCTCTTTTGCATAATGTTGTGGCTTTACTGACATTACACTTAACTGTGTTTTCAGCTCTTTGACTTCTTTTCTTAACTGTTGCACTTCGCTGCTTGTGTCTGATTTCTCTTTTTTCTTTTCTCTGGACATCTTTTTGTGGCTTGACTCTGTAGAATGAGACTGCTTGTTGAGCTCTTTCAGCTTTTCTTTTAGCTCCTGAATTTCGGACTGAAAATCATGTTGCTGACAGCCTTTAGAGTCTGTTTCACTTGCTACTTGCACTGCATGCACATGCGGTCTCTGTGCTGGTTTTTTGAGTTTTTGTCTTGCAGCTTCACGCTCCTCTTCTTCTCGAATTTCTTTGAGTAGGCTTAAAAATGTCGGGGGATCATTTCGCTTATCTCTTAGACCTAGCTGAAGCAGCATGAAGTCTGATTCAGTGGCACCTTTAATGAGTTGCTCAAGTCTTGCTCTGTTGGCTTCATCTACCTGTAGGCCTCCTTTTTGCACTACTTTGTTCAGTAATCTTTCCAGTCTCAGCAAGAAGTTAGACAAGCACTCACCTTGTCTTTGATGCATAGCTCTGAATGTGAGATACAATTCCTCACCGGATTCTGAGGTTCCAAAGGTACTTTCCAATGCCTGTAAGTAATCCATATGGTTTGCCATGGGATTAGACATGCGCACTGCTTGAATGATCTCCAGCGCTGGCCCTTTGAGACTCTCAATAATCCTTCTGCGTTTCTCCTTATCTGAGCACTCATACTCATCAGTCATGAACTTTACTTGTTCTAACCAGCTGTCTAAATTGTCTTCACCAGGTGGAGTAGGGTGGACTCCAGAGAAGATTCTAAAATTACGGTATGACTGGCTTTCATTTGGCTTGGACTGCAAAACATCACCTACCGCCCGAATGATTGACTCAGGGTTGCTGTTCCATGAGGTGCTAGGATCACATAGTCTTTTAACATCCTCCAATGTTTTCCCTTCATCATGTAGAAATCTGTCCAACTTCTCTGTGAATAGGTCAGAGTTTGTTTCTTGTTCCGCAACAACTATTTTCCACTTACCTCCTTCTCTAAAGGAAATCACCTCTGGTGGAACTTTGGTAGGATCGACTTCTTGACGGCATTCACATAACATGGTCAGGGTTTGATTATTGGCATCAAAAATTTTTCCTCTTACTCTTACCTTGCCCAAGGTTTTTACTTGTTCGAGTGTTTCTTCTACTGTGGATATTTCTTCCTCTTCAGACACTCCAAGAACTAGGATGGCATGTGCCTGATCAAGCCCTTCACCTCTGCACCAATTTGCAAGATTTGGTTGTGAAACATTACTTTTAGTGGCCATAGTTTTAACAACTTACTTTGTAGGGGGAAGACAAGAAATAAATTAAAATTACTTTTTAGGACCAGTGTGACTCTTAGTCACTTTAAGGTTACAGCAGATTTAGTGGTAACTTAAAAGTTATATAATACAACAAAACAATCCCAGCGGTGCCTCCAATGTGTAGCACCCAACTCAAGTAGCTCTGGATTAACCCTCGGTTAAGATGGTGATAGTACTCTGAGCGGGGCCCTGGGTACGTTACTTATTTTATTGGTAAACAGGAGAAACGATAGCTAACCAGTTTTAACCTTTGTACTTAGAAATCTTAATGTTGGCGGTGCCTCCACTTAGTGAAAATAAGGAGTTCTGTTTAATCTTCACTAAGAATAATGAATTTACCTAACATGCTAAATAAGTAGTTTAAAACCATGTGATCCACAAAACAGCATAAGAGTAAAAGAAGAACTGACTGCGTTACAGCACCCACTGCTTGTTGAGAGTAAAAGCGATACGCGCTTTCACGTCTTTTTTTAGCGACTTTTTTTAGAGAAAAAGTTGCTAAGGGGTCTGAAAACTCGCTAAATATAGCGACAAAGTCGCTAAGTTGGCAACACTGCTTGGTGGAGGTCTTTATCAGTGAAAAAATACAGCTACAGGTCCAAAATGTATACCTCTCCTTCCCTTGTTCTAAAGCTGTCCAGGCCAAATCTGGCCCCCGGGCCTTATGTTTGACACACTGTTCTTAAACCCAATACTTACCTCAAAGTGTTACATCTTCTTACAAGTATTACTGTGCTATGCCAAGGAGAACCCGTTATATTGTTAAGCCAGCAGTCACGGAATACATAATAAAAGTATTTTCTATAGTTCACTTTTCCCACAAGCATAACAATAAACAGTTTTTAATACCTGAAGAAGCACAAAGGTACAACAGACTGTTCCCCAGCTGTTGTAGTAGACCACAGCTGTGACTTTAGTAACTTTGGTGGTGAAAACTGTTCCTCAGTGTTCAATCAGTGACAGGCATCAAAAAGCATAAACATGATTTTCAGGCTGTGTGTTGGATCCGTTTGTTGTAAAGTAGGAAAACAAAGTTTTTAGACTTTTTAATTACGTAAAATAATCTTCTTTAAGTACTTTAGTAGTGCATGAGTTGGATAATTAAAATGTATTTAAAGGAAGTACTCATTATGTAGAAGCACTTTTCAGATTCATGTTCTTTATGTTAGTGGATCATTGCAACTCTTGGTGATTTTTATTTCTTTTATTCCTGGGTATATTGCAATTTATCTGCAAAATAGTAAGTAACTAAAGCTTTAAAAGAAATAGTATGGAGTACAAAAGTACAATATTTGCAGCAAAAATATAATAGAGAAGCTTGGTACATGTTCGTACAGGTTACTCTTTCTGGTTTTGTGTCGTCTTAGTTTGTTTGAGTTTTTACTTTACAGGGGAAATGCCTCTTAATTGATCTTGTGGAATATGGACTACACATCAGTCTAAACCTAATTTGTCCATATGTATGTCTTTTATACTTCTTACCAATGAAACATGAAAACCTTCCCCTTTCTGTTCATAATTGATAAAACACAGCCTTGCTAAACTTGAGATTATCTTATGGTGGGTAATATTAGTTAATATTAACTACAGATATTTACATTTGGCATATTGGCTCTTTTATTTTTTACACCATCAGACATTTTCAGTGACACACATCGAAAACACTCAGAACAGCAGTAGCAAGACAGAAGAAAGCAGTAACAAAGGAAAAGGTGGGGTTGAGGTGGGTTGCAAAGTGGCTTGTAGATGCAGAGCAAATACACGGACCTAAATATTATGGCCAGTGTTGAGATTTCTGCCAAGCCTGACTTCGTTGCCAACTTGAATTACACTAAATATGCTTAGTTTGTAATACCGACTTATTTGCAGGCCCTGCTCAGCAAAACTTCTCGCATTCATATTTAAGTCTCCTAACAAGCAAAAAAGGATTCCTCTGAAAATGGTCAGGTACAAGGACTGAACTGAAAATGAGTGAAAAAAGTTCTTCAAAAAGCTGGAGAACTATTGCTCAAGACCACTTTAAAAATCACAAGAAAGTCTGTCTTCTTGGAAGCAAAATACAAAGAAATAAGCCCATACGGAAAAGAAATAGTAAAAACTTATATGTGATTACTCATGAAAGTGGCCACTTTCATGAGTAAATCATATAAGGCTTACATGATTTACTCATGAAAGTGGCCACTTTCGCATTACTTTCATACATTGTTTTAGTAAGTATCCAAAACATGCAAGTTTCATTATATAATTTTTCAAGGGATCTTATATCTGTTTTCACACTTATATGCTTTTCATACAAGTTTCACACAAGACAGATACAAACTTTATAAGATTTATATATATCTTTTCCATATGGGAGGAGTGACTCAAGACTTTTGCACAGTGCTGCAATTATAATCTTAATCATCAGAGAGCCTTCAGAAAGGACTAAGGCTTATTACTTTATCGTCAGCTCTCTTAAAACACCTGGATCAAAGGTTGCTGTACCCACAATAAGACTGAATGTAATTGTGGGCTTTCAGTTCTGGCACATGACATTGTTCTGACAGATGAATAAATACAGTTATCAAAGCCATTCAGTGGAGAGGAAGGAAAAAAGGATTTGTTTTAAGGAAGAATTCACAAGGTTGGTGGTTCTGCCAGTCCAGTATTCACTGATTTTTTTTATACAACCTGTATTTTTCAGTTTTCTTCTGATTCTACTAGAGCTCAAGGTCACCTGCAGAACACTGGTTGGTAGCTGTTTGGAGCCTACTGTAGCATGATGTGTATAGGAGCACTGCAAATGAAATCTCTTTTGCCCATAAAGCCAGGTGTTGTCACTGCCGTCCACACTATACAGTAGTTGCTTGAACAGGGCTTCATTGCTCACTCAAACTGATGCCTTCTTCATCCAGGCACCTGCTGTATTACATCACAGTGACAACGACTGTCATTTCTCCTCCACATGTCTCATCTAAGAGCCTCTGGGAATAAAGAAGACACGAGAAATCCAGAGCAGCAACCCCCCCCCCCCAAAAAAAAACCAACAAAAAAACAAAACAAAAACCCAAACCCAAAAGAACTGCTTGATGTTGACACATCAGAAGGAGACACAACACATTTACAGGCTTATATATTTTGCAGTTTTATGCAGACTTTGTCACATGCCAAATCTGTATTAATTTAACTGACAAGAAATAGAATTCTGGTCTGGTGGTAACGAGAAACAGAATGATGAATGTAGTTGTTTAAGGTTTAGCCCCTAAAGTACCATAAAATGGATTTAGCTTCTAAACCCGAGGTTGTGGGGCACCAGACTTCACTTAAAGCTATTTTTATTTCTCAATATTTTACAGAACGTGAAAATTCTTGCAGTATACCCACTGATTTGTAGAATCTGATTCAGTGGGTAGGTGAAGCAGATGATTTCTGTCTCTCCACAAACCTGCTAGTCAACAGCTAGTCCTCTGTACACCTTCTCTTGCCCATCATGAATACACTGAGCCACTGCAGAATACTAATCCCAGTGTTTTTGTAGGTGGTGTATATTGAAAGTCTGAGGTGTACACAGTGAACAGGAATGGAGAAATCATAGAAATGCATACAGTTTTTTTTTTTTTTTTGTCTTTTATGCATGCAGTCTTCAAACCAGCCAAGAGTACATAGCCTATGGGTGATATAATAAAAAAAAAGTTTGAAAGGTTTGCTTGAAAGAAGCTACCACAATAGAGTTCAACACAAGGAAGCAGAAGGGCAGAAAAAACCTTGTAAAATTATTTATTTATTTTATAAAAAAAGAGATGGCTGAGAACCACCAAGCAACAGACACTTTTAAACACTTGATTTCACTCCGCTACATTAAAGTCTCTGTATATTAGGACATCTGCATCATCAGTGTGAAAAGGTAAGCTACAAAACCAACTACAGCACTATTGCATTACTGGTTATTCCACATATTATTCCCCAAGTTGCAGTGGAGCTTCACTGTAAATGCAGATTTGCACCAGCATATTACCACGCTGGGACGTTGTCATTTTGTTGTTCTCAAAGACCAAAATAGCTGATGTTTCTGGGTCTACTTCTGCAGAGCTGTGTAAGAAACCATTTACTGATAAGACATTTAAATAATGTATGGAGCCTTATTGACATGCTCATTGCAGATAATGCACAGGACGTATCACTGAATTTTAAATGATGTGTATCTTTCCAGATTTGATACGAGAAAAAAAGGAGCATGCTATTTAGGAGGACTGCTTCAGATGGGCCTTTTCAATTATGTTAATTCCCTCCATGGGCTTTTCCTACTTGTTACTGCTGCAGTTCTGACTGCTGACCGTGAGGGCTCGCCTCACAGCGTGCAAATCTGGTGGATTTTTTTGAAATGATGCACGAGAATAAACTGTACCAAGCATCATTATAGACACTGACTTTCAGCCACTTTCCATTCCTACATTTGCATTCTCATCTGTAACTTCATATCAAAATGTGTCTTTTCGCATAGAGCTTGCACAGACACATCAATAATACACACTCTCTCCTTTGATTTCTGCATGTTTCCAACATTGCAGAGGAATCAAACCGAACTGATGCAACCTTGTCTGAAAATCTAGTTAGTGGTCCTGCACAACAAAATAAGAGTCAAAGTGGTTGCTTAGCAACAGATATTTCACTCTGGCCTTCCTCCAGCAGCAGATGCTGTTGGAGGATGTTTTTCAAGCCATCATAGAAAATCACAAGTTGAAATGACTCGGGCTGGCTCTCGTCACTCAACAGAGAAGCAAAAAAATATGAGCCGTGCGAGAAATTTGTATTGTAATTTGGGAGGTCAGAGGTCAACATCTGAACCTTTAGACATGGAACTGAATGGGATATCTGTTCTCTTTACACTTTTAAATAACAAGAAGGCTTTCACTTTCAAAGCAGGGAGGCTGCTTCCATAACTGTCCCTTATTTGCTACCCAAAATCAATTTCTATTTAGCGCTATGCATGAATTATCATCCACTAGTAGTCAGTACTTCTGCTGTCCATGTGATGGCGCCATTGATTCATGTTTACACGTTATACACGCTTCGGTATGGAGCGCATATGAGAAAATAACCCTCCTTACATCAGCATGGTAATGATGGGAGTTTCTAAATACAGGCTTCAATATGCACCCTTACACTGTGGCATGAGCACTTAGGCTAGTTGATCCTTTGATGTCCCAGAAATAGGCTTGGAAGCAGGTACAATTAGGGTTTTAGAGAGGGTAGCGAGAGAGTGCCTTTCCCCATCAAAGCATGCGCGCTCCTCTTTGTAATGGAAACACCAGATGAGAGCTGTGCTGAACGAGTCTGTCCGTGAGTTTCGTGTTTGAAAGGCAAACACAAAAAAATATGCCACACAGTGTACACAATTTTAGCGTTCATGATAGTTGGTACAATGAATAAAAAACTGAAAAGTTTGACATAATAAGCTGCGAGAATAAACCTTTATTCACAATTCACAAAGTAAAAGAAGCAGCTCAGAGAGAACACAAATCTGCTCTATAGCTAGATATGAAGCAGATGCAATAGCACGAATACCTAGTTGGAAACTGTATCAGTGTTTCTGCACGGCACAGGTTCTTATCAGTCACTCATGCTAAACATTGCTATGCAATGTTTTGGCTGCACTTCCCCTACTGCTCAAGGCAGCCAGGTTTACATAACATTGCATGTAGTCCATTCTGGAATAAACCACAAGTCAAGTCTGCCAACCCTCATATGAATGACTGCTCTATACCTTAATGAACCTATTGTTTCATTAATGAATCAGCATAACAGGAATGCAGTTACTTTGGTTGTTGTGTTCCAAGGCTTACACACTCCATCAGTTACTGGATATTTGGATGTGTATGAGTTAATGCATTGCAAGTAACTTTCAGAACAACAAAAAAAGGATCACAGCTTTTATTTCTTCTGTGATGGATTACACAGCTTTTCAACATCTTTGCTGTCATACCCGTAAAGCAATGGCACAATGGCTTCCTGAAACAATGGTAAAAAGATATTGACAGAAATCCCAGCACGCAGCAGCAGTTCTTCATTTTCATGAAAGCTGTGTTCCTGATATTTCTCTGATTTGCTAAAGTAATGTACTAAACATCCTGTAACCCTGAATAAGAAAAGCCTTTGAGAAAATAAATGGATGGATGTACTAATCAAGAATATTTCCATGTTGTGCAACTTCTTTCTTTCAACTTATATAAGCTTGCACACCATTTTCTTTGGTAAACCTTGGTAGTAATGTATGGGATCACCTTTTGCCTTCAGAGTCACCTTAAGTCTTTGTAGCATTGATTCAACAAGTTGCTGGAAACATTCCCCAGAGATTTTGGTCCATGTTGACATGATTCCATCACACAGTTGCTGTACACTCATGATGTGAATCTCGCGTTCACACCCCACACCCCAAAGCTGCTCTACTGGACTGAGATCAGGTGACTGTCGAGGCCATTTGAGTCGGTAAACTCATCGTTATGCTCAAGAAATCAGTTTGAGAATATTCAACCTCCGTAACATGGTGTATTATTCTGTTGGAAGCTGGATACACTATGGGATGCAAATGATCAGCAACAATACTTGGGTGGGCTGTATATTTATTTGTGTGCTGATTTTGTATTACATAGTGAAAAGTGTGCCAAACATCTCCCACACCATTACACCACCACCACCACCACCACCAGTCTGAGCTGCTCATAAAACACAATATGGATCCATGTTTTCATGTTCTGCCACGTCCAGAGTCATTTTAATCACATTTCTTCATCGTTCTGAGAATCGATTAAAAACTTTAGCAGGTCGATTCGTCCTTTTTTACATGCCTAAATGAATTGAAGTGCTACCATATATCTGGCCGATTTGACATTTGCAATATTAAAATCCAACATTTATATTAATGGTGATATTTTACAAGAGTATTTTTCTATATGTATTCTTACCCCTATAGCAACCGCCATTATTGTGTTGGAAGCAATCACAAACTCTATAGTCTCTCCAACTCCAGTGTATATTCATTAATCTGTTACTCTCAACGTCAGTGTAGCTGAAGCTGAGAATTTCTGTTGATTGCAAATTGCTTCCATGCAACAGAACAAAAATCCCCATCCTAATGAGGACACACATATGATGTTTGTCTTAGCATTTAGATATGAACACAAAGCCAAAACCACAAATCAAAGATGAAAACCAGCACAAAGACACTTCATAACATTCATCACAGTGATTCTCCTGTGGAACATGAACAGCAGTCTGACTGCTCATCAATGCCGTTATTACCTGTTGAAGTTCAGGGTCTGGTTGCTGGGCTGTTCACTCAGCTTTAACATCATTCTGGGTTCTTGGCTAGCTTAGCATTAGCATGCTGTCTGTCCAGATGCTTGCAAAGAGCCCAAGTTCTGCTAGCAGCATAATGCAGTTGTTTCTATCCTGGATGCAGTTTCTACTTAACCATTGCGCTCTTGTTCTTTTGTGCAATATAAATAAAACTAATGTCCTTATCCACGCTGTAGACTGCGTCACTACTTTACTTCTCCAGCACATGAGCTAAAATTAGCTTACTTTAGCGCAAGTGCAAGAACCGATAAGCGGGATCAGTTGGCAGGCAGACTAACAATTTCAAGAGATTGAACTACAGGGAACTCTTGATTCACATCCCTAACTGTGACTGAGCCATTATGAAGTTATCCTTTATTGGGTAAAAGTGACTCTTTAAGTCAATTATACTGAAAACACTTTCAAACACTTTTAATAATTCACAACCTCCCCGACTCTACTCAGGTAGAGGTTGACAATACGTCATCCAGAACTGTCTCCTCATATCCACTTTAAATTAAAACGTCCAGAGACAATTATTCCTCTTACAGACACCAATGGTTTCAGTTTAGATTTCAGTAAACAGGGTTTCCTAATTAACAAGTGAATAATAGAACTGATCATTAAGGATGTGTTTATTATACATTGTAGGAAAATATAAGAAAGTAATTATAGAAAAATAAATGGCTAGCCTCTTTGGATAATTGGAAAATAATAAGTCCTAGTTTCTAAGGACAATTAGAAAAATGAAATTTGACATTGAAATGTTTATAAATAACTTCAGTCGTTTGTCTGAGCGAGAATGTTTTCAAGCTGAACTTGCACCTTGCAAGCAGTATACTGTATTTATATGGGCGTTTGCATCTACTCAGGGGGTGTATATGCTTCCCAGGCAGCAGTTTCGAGATTTAGCTGCCCTTAGATAGCATCAGATAAAAAACTATGACAAGGTAAAGTCTGCAAACTTCTCTGAGCCTGTGTGGGCTGGCCTAATTAGGCTTATAAATCTGGCCAAAATCTATGCAGTAGCTTCTAGTTCTCCTCAGACTGTGACTTGACATATTCCAGTTTTTACCCCAAATCACCAGGGGCATCTCTTGGAGAACATAATCCTTAATGCTCCAATTCATCAACACCCAGCACTGTAATGCAATGACACGATGAAGAAGAAAGAAAAAAAATAAAATAACATACAGCAGCGAGAGTGCAAACTTTCAGGTTGTTAAAAGTCTGAGCTTATCCATTTGGCATCAAGGCCTTTTTTGCCCTGCACTCACATTAGTCCAATCCCTTATCGCTCTCACGGTCCAGACACACTCAGATCTGGGCAGCGGAGGGAACATTGAGTTTTATATAAATCAATACTATGTCCCCAACACTTTGCTGCTCCTGGCACCCCAGGGAAGATTATAAAGCACTTGGCGAGACCATCTCTCCCCCATCATTTCTTTCTGAGGTGGGAAACTAAGAGTTGAATTGAACAATGATTTTTTGGGGGGAGGGGGGCAAAAAGACAAACAATGTGGTGCTCTGCGAGGTAAGCTAAGGTCAGCTCTGTTTTCATTACAGTCAGTTCCCAACTGCTGGACACATTGCTGCCAGCAAATCATCTTGTCGAGGTCACAAAATTGTTGCTTCTTGAGTCACTTCTTATTTTAAAAGTCGAACCAAGTGCAGTCTTATCCTCACAGTTACCACAGCTGGACCAGTCAGAGGTCTCTCGAGCTTTAATGTCGATGAATAAGGTAACATGTTGTTATTGAAATCTTCGTTGAAAATGCTATTCACAAGACTCAAGGTTAACAAGTGGTGAGCTTAGGAAGCTTTTCAATTCAACAGGTATTCAGACTTTGGGGAGATGGGAACAGGTTGGATTAGATGGGATAGTCTGTTGCCTAAGCAACTGCTACACTCCGCTGTGTTCGAAGAGGTTGCTTTATCTGTGAGGATTACACCGGGTGCGGAGAAGGAAAAAAAAAAAGATGAAGAAGAAGAAAAAAAGCTGTTTGCCGGGAGTCAAACAGTTCAGATCCGAGGCCAAAAGCTGTGTCAGTGCAGGGCTAAATCCTCACTTGGTTTAAACAACAGACAAAAGATCAGAATCTGTCAACAAGGAGCAAAAACAAAGTCGAACGAAGCAAAGAACGGGTGATGAGCAAGCGAGAGGAAAGATAAGAAGCGAAAATGGGGTTGATGTATGCTAAGTCCACTCCAGACAAAAATTATCCCGAAACAGCGGCGCTGCGTACCTAAGCTCTTAGGTGAAACGCAACAGGATTAGATTTTTTCTTCTTTTAGCTGACAAACGGCGGAGCCACATGGGATGTGTCACAATCCCCAAAAGCTCAGAGAGATGACACTTGTTAAAATTATTTATTTACATCTTCATTTCATTGTGCAGCACACCTACATCACATTCATGTGTTGTTCTGTGGTGGTTGTTTATGATTATGAATTTTCATGAGGAGTTTATAGAAGCTTTGTGATGACAGTAGAATAGAAACAGCAACACCTTTTAAAAAGACAAGTTCATAGATGTCACTGACTCGAGGTAACTCGTGCACACACATCAAACAAGGTGGCTTAATGCCATTAGGAAGGCTGTTTGTGGAGTTTCACGCATACCTTCTTATTCAAGGTTTATAATTTATTATAGTGTTAGTTCAGGAAGGCCACAAAGTTGAGCTCAGCCATAATATACTCAGATCAGCTGATGTCAATGCCAGCACACATCATACCCTTCCACATATCAACTCAAATAGCAGGGCACATTGTTTCAGCTATTTTGACCTGCCCACAGTTGCTGCCTATGCCTATACTACTTTGAAACCAACCTCCATCCTGGCACTCTCTACCTTATACAGTGAAGCGGGCCAGTAAAACTTCTCTTTCTGTCAGAGAGGTTACATATTTAGCTGTTTTTCTATATGGTGAAGAAAAAGCTGCTGTGCCAAAGAAAGAAAACGGTCTGCACAACTGTTTGGACTTAAATTGTAAGAAATAAATGTGTAAATAACAGAAAAAGCTCATTGTCCAGACTGTCCAGCTTTATTTTAAACAGTAGTTGTAAAATAAAATACATTTTTGTAGTAGTAAAGGGTGAAAAACTAAAACTTTTCTTTAATGTAATTGTTTTTTTCTTAATTACTTCGTGTTGTTGTGTTGCATTTGTGTGCATCAGTAGGAGAAGCTACAGTTAAAAGCTCAAAATGTCTGCTTGTGCTTGTTTGTGGTGAGCAGCACACCAAACAAGTTCAGAATTTTAAATGGCTTCAAGTGCACATTCAGGCCTGTGAGACTCATTTAGACACTGAGCCACGGCTCTGTGCTACATGCAGACATTTCTGCATCTCTGCCATTCAAAGACACTTTGCATATAGTTTATTTTATCTAATGTTCAACCCTGGACCGTAAATTTTCTATTTCAAGGAAGCAATTTCTTATTCAGAAGTTTCATAAAAGCCTTATTTTTATGCATTTGCTTCTACTAGAGAGAACACGGAATGGTTTCAATGAAGTTTCAAACCTTTTGTTCTCCACAATAAAAAATGACTGAAAATAAAAACGGGAATCACTTTATCCAGCTCCTCGTTTCAAATCTTTTGAAATGCAGCCAGTCGCTTGTCATTTCACATTTTCGCTCATTTATTCACTTTTTTCCGACATTCTTTCATTTAAATCCAGCTCCCCCGTTTCTCTGTGCACGTGGCCTGTACCACTAAGCTTGCTGCGTTGGGAATGTTTGCCCCCTTTCCTCCTTGACATAATGGTATGATCCCAGTCGTTTTTTGCATGTGACTGGCTGCATGGTGTGCCCATTAAGACAAAGCAGAGCTGAAGTTTGTAAGTTTGACACTCCAGATCTCAACCATTCAGAGAAGGCTTTGGAGAAAGTATTGTGGTCACATGAAACCATAACTCTTTGGCATCTGACTCTTAGGCCAAGTTTGGAGGAAGAGAAACGCTGACTATGACCTAAAGAACACCATCCCCACAGTCAAGCAGGGAGGTGGAAACATTATGCTCTGGGACTGTTTTTCTGTTAAGGGCAAAGGACAGTTTCACTGCACTGAGGGGCCAATGGACGGAGCCAAATAGTTGCAACTCATAATCGTATTCATTGCTACTTGTGCAACTGTGTTCCTCGCGCATAAAAACAGCAGCTGTGCACATGTAGAGCTTTAATCTCAGAGATGAATCCTGCTCACTCAAATCAGCCAAGTTTTGACAGTCTGGAGGTCGGAGCCTAAATGACAGGTTACTGCGTTAAACCAAGTAACACAATGGCAGCAATCTAAGTACTGTTTTAAACCATATTTGTTTACAATTTGGAAAGTAAAGTTTGCTGAATTAAATAAGTTGTTTGCTGTGTGGCAGTGAAAACACTGTCACTACCTCAATGCTGAAGAAATTGTTAGAAAGAACAAAGACAAAAGTGGTTAAATTGAAATCTAAAACCTGAAAATGAGAACTGAGATGGAATAAGACACTTAGATAGTGAAGAAAACCTCAAAGCATCCATGATTTTGTTTAAGAACAGATTGTCCTCCAAATGACTGAAGCCATAAACACATCGGGAAAGTCTTTAACAAGGTCAGGGTAGAGGGCAGTTTTCCCATAGACCTTTATAGCAACAGAACTAATTTTGGAACCACAGCTACTGTCTCCTAGTGGCCATTAAAAAGAATACAGGTTTAAGGTACTTCACTTTTCAGCCCCAGTAGCTGTTTCCATCTTTTATACTGCCTACAGTAGCCGAATCATTTGGCTAATTCCTCCACAGAAATGGAAAAACCTGAGGTTTTGCAGCAGAACAAAGTATTGTATTGAAATTATGAATATTATTTACTCTGATACGAATCCACCTGAATAAATGGACTGACTTTTATCACTCTTCTGCTTTTATTGACCAGTTAGTACAGGCCTCATTCATGCACTGACACATCCACACAGCACTACACTGTGTACACTGACTTTCAAAAAAATGGATGTTACTCTACCTCCTGAGCCACAGCCACTCAAGTAACATTAATGCTGTGCAGGCTCATGAAATTTGAATTGTCACAGTATATTTCAGTATACTTTTATGTTTTTAACACCTAGTATAAATCTTAGCTTAGCACTTTTGTGAGCAAATGCCACTCAACACGGCATTGCGTTTTCATGCTGGATGAGAGATTAGTAACGGGCAACAGCAGCCTGGAGCTGTATAGGGAGATAAGGACTTTTCTAAGTCTCACAAACCTTATGCTTTATGAAAAAAAGAGATTTATCTAACGTTATTTGGCTCATCAAGCTTCAATTACAAGTCTTAGTTCAATAATCCTATGCTAGAAATGGGCACATATTACACTCACACACGTGAAACCACAAACACGGAACGGCGGCTGAACTAAATGGATTAGGATTCTTAGAGGTGATGTCAACATAGAGAAAGCCTTACTGCAGGGAGCAGAGGCATGGAGACGAGCTGCTTGACTCCTGCCATGTCTTCACAGCGGAGGCTTGGATGCTGTAGCGACGATTGGCGTGTGTTGTTTATGCAGCCTCGCTGTGATTGAACTCGGTGGAAAACAAACAGAACCGTTACGCTACACTTGCGTGTGTTCACACTCATCCTCAGAGAGACAATTATTTGGGAAAAAAAAGAGAGAGAGAAGAAATTAAAGCATGCCATATGTAAATATGAAACCAGTGAACGCTCCATTAGAGCTGTGATGGGGTCTCCTCTGACTTGAACCCTGCTTGTTGTGTTTGTTTGGTTTGTTGTGTTGTGATCCGGCTGCAACAGCAGGGCCTCCATTTACTCAGGGTTCCCGGCAGGTCAGTGCATTAAAGGCAAAACACTGAACGCTGCTGGATATGAGGCTATTGGGGATGGCGAGGAGTTATTTTATGTGGCACTCAGTGGTAAATGTTGGAGGACTTCTTGGAGTAAACATACAACCCCATGCTGACATATTCAGAAAAGAGCATACCCAAAGCTACGTGCTGACAGAGCGACACAAAAAGTGATAGACTCAAAAAGTTCAGCACTGATGAGTATTTTTTTTAAGCTACATAAGTCGGCTTTGTGTTTTTTGTTTTGTTTTTTGGCTGCAGTGCTAGCTGGTCTGTGACTGCATATGAACCAAAGGGGACAGTGATTCAAGCTCTGACCACATGGAGAATTAGCTCGGAAGTGTGAATCAATAATCTCCGGAGGATGTGAGAAACAAGGGTGCACCTAGAAATTCTGGCCTCCTGGAAGTTGCTCAAAAGCTTTGCTGTGGCACCGTCAAATCCTCACTGATCTCCAAGGCTTAAGCCCCCACCCTCCCACGCCGTTTGAAAATGCATTTTTGGTCAATGTATCTTCTTTTTGATGTTTCATGGCACAGTTTGTCATTGAATGGACCTTTTAAAGCTTTCAAAATGTATTTTTTATTCTTTATGCATATTTGTAACACTTGCATATTTCATAAATAGAACCTGTCTGACAAAGTGAAATGGGCTAAAAGATCTATTATGCCGCAATATAAAACACAACTGGGAAACAAAGTCATTCTATCAGTGTGGAAAGGGTTACAAAGCCTTTTCTAAGGTCTTTTGACTCCAGTGAACCATCAAGAGATCCGTTATCCACAAATGGATAAAATGTAACCATAACTGAGTGGATGTGTCGAGTATGGCCTGGAAGTTAAAATAGGATACACTACCAAAGGTGGCTGAGACTGACCAAACTGATATCCTGTGAGACTTCTAGATATCAAGATGCAAACTGGTGAACTGGCTAACCAACTGGACAGTAGTTGTGGACAAGCAGAAGAAGACAGCCATAGTGACAGATGTAGCTAAACCAAGTGATAGCAACATCAGGACGAAGGAACATAAGTAGCTTGAGAAATACCAAGGGCTGAGAGAAGATTTGGAAGTTAATAGAGGTCCCAGTGGTAATTACAGCACTCAGTGCAGTGACCCCCAAACTGGCGAGTGACTCCAGCAGATCCCAAGAATGATATCTGAGATCTCTGGGGTGGCTGTAGCTCAGGTGGCAGAGCAGGTCAGCCACTAATCAGACGGTCAGTGGTTCGATCCCAGGCTGCCTCCTGGCTGCGTGCCAAATATCCTTGGGCAAGATACTAATCCCATGTTTGCCTACTGGTGGTTGTCAGAGGCGCCTGTGTCCGGCAGCCTCGCCTCTGTCAGTGCGTCCCAGGGCAGCTGTGGCTACATTGTAGCTTGCCATCGCCAGTGTGTGAATGTGTGTGTGAATGACTGAATGTAGTGTAAAGCGCTTTGGGGTCCTTAAGGACTAGAAAAGCGCTATACAAAGGCAGGCCATTTACCATTTATCTCTGATCTAGTGCAGGAACAGCAAAGATACTGTGCATGACCTTCAAGCCCCAGGCCTCTGGTAGAGAGGAAATGTTATTTTTTTCAGTGTCATCAGTGATCACAGGGATCTGTGCAGTCCTTCATAGACTTATATTGTAATGTAAATGTAATGTAATGGTATTTGTAGCTTTTACTGGTGAAAACTGAACAGCTACCCCTGTTAAAATAATTTGGTTCTAAATAATCTGAGAATAAATGTAAGCAAAACTATAACTGTCAACATGTGAATGCACAAGCAGGTGAAAACTAATCCCATGATTTACATGTGACCCAGATGCACCTCAGAGTCATGTCCTTGTGCACCTCCTGTACCACCTCCAGCACTCTGTGAAAATTCTAGTCTGACCACTCATGTCACAAACGGGAGCTTTCAACTTTTTTATTTTGGTGACACGATATGCAAATAGTGTCATGTGGAACAAGCCAAAGTTCAGGATTTTGCTGTCAAACGTCTTCAGTAACTTTAGAATGTGATATAGAACATAACTGCTTTTTATAACAGTTATTAGGGTGATTAAACATCATCCAGGTTACTGCTGGTCTCTGACTGACTGTCTTTGAGTAATGCAAATCACAGATAGTTATCTCACTGCTGAGGAGCATCATTAATATGAGCTTTTTCTGACACATAATCATATAACTGTTCATGTAAGAGTGAAAAGCAGTTCACAGTTTCACAGTTTCAATATGACAATGACTCAGAAGCTTGCTGTAGGAAGTTGAATAATTCACAGCTGAATGCTCCCTTTGTTGGCATTCTTTTTCTGTCAGATATGAAGGCAGGCGCAGACAGGTGTGTTGCTGCCAGTTGGAAATATGAAGACGTGGACAAGAAACTCAAGAAAACACTCCAGATAAAGACTCCTCTCAAGAGTCTCGTAATTGCCGCTGAGCTAAGATAACCACATTCAAAAAAACAAAACAAAACAAGAAAAACCTCAGTGACATGCTATCACAGACGCCATCAACATGTTCTTAATTAAACCGCTTCTCTACTTTGAAATATATATAATAGAGGGAAAAATCAATAGGTTTACTTACTAAAGGTATTGAAAATAGCTTGTCAGACGATAAATAAGTGATACTACTGCATCATGTGCCAATAAAATCGGGGAAAAACGTGTATTTGTGTTCGCGTTCCTTTGGAGGCTGAAGCAGGCAAATACAGGGCCGGTAAAAAAAGGTGGATGCAAGTGTCACATCACTCACATCAGCATTAGCAATACAATCAAAGCCGTGCGCTCAGATTTCAAAGTGGAATTTTCATCGTCTGCCAAGAGTGTCGCAAGCCATGCTTGCTTCTTTGAAATGGATTATCAAGAGGTACTACAGCATATTGTCACAAGGGGGCTGTCACTTTTGCCAGCTGCTGAGTGTATCTGGCACAGCTGGCCCGCTCCTCGCTCCAACTTCCTCTCTGAAGAAGAAGAACAGTGCAGTAAGGTGTTGTGGAAGCAAATTCCCAAGGGGAACCTGGGTTGCTGCACATTTTATACACAGTCTGTTTCCCAAACTGTGATCCTGAAGTTTTAGAAACCAGAAACATCTGTATTAGAGTTACACTCAGTCGCACTTTTTTGTTTGTTTTCTTTGACATTTTTATGTTTTTCAATAACAGTCATAGAGATACAGACAGAAATTATGGAAAAAAGAGAGAGAAAGGTGGATGAAACACAACAAATGTCCTTTTGCTGGGAGTCACACACATTATCCAAGTACGTTAAGTTAATTTCATCCAAGTGTAGTTGGAATTCTTTTGACACAATACCAGGACAACTCTCAACTCTCTCCTTGCTGATCCTTGACAACATTTTCTCTTTTCAAACACTGCCAACTTTTATGATGTGTTTTTTTTGTGTGTGCAAAGACAAAAGGAGATAAAACTCATACGAAAAGCAGTCCGTGTTTCTGATTGAGCTTTACCCTGCGTCCTAATGCTCAATGAGAGACAGTCACATTGTCATTATACAGGTTTGGATCAACTCATCAGTGCATACATACAGTGATTCTTACAGGAGGCATGAATGTAGTCAGCATTAATGTTTGGTGACCTTTATGGACACCATGAAAATCTGAATTCCACTTAGAAGGAATTGGGATGTTTCCGTGGATTCTGTGGCTGGGTTGAAGCCACGAGTGTATGCTCGTGTCAGTTTATACCATATCTGAGTGATGTATCAGTACAGCGGCTCGGGGATTTCCAGATTGTACAGAGGGAGATGCTGCAACAGCCTGAAACAAAGAGACTTTCTGCAGGAAAACTGTTGTCTGACTGCTAACATTTATTCAAGAGAATACAGCAGCAAGTCTGGTGCTTTCAGTACCAGTGGGTGGCTGGGTAGGTCATCTAGTGTACTAATTAGTTGGTGGTTCGATACCTGGCTGTTCCAGTCTGCATGCCTTGAGCAACATACTGAAGTTGAGCCCGATGTGTTTATCAGACTGTGAATGTTAGATTCAAAACAAGTATTTAGGCATAGAAAAAAAGCACTTGTACGAATGTTTGTGTAAAAAAAAGCAAAAAGCCATGTACTAGCTGGACAGAGAAACGTGAACCATGAGGTTCAGCAATAAGGCCCGTACAGATATAAACTTTTTTCTAAATCATTCTAAATTTCACCATTTAAAATGTAGTCATTGCACACCTTATAAAGGGAGGGGCTTTATAAAAACGCACCCAAATTGCCACAATAACTACCTCGATGTGTTACCAAGATAGATGCTGAGTAGCAAGACTTGCTGCTAGAAGGTACTTTAGTGTTGCCCGAGTACAACTCTGATGTTTACATCACAGGTTACGGTCGAGAATTACAAGAATTAACAGGAAGAGTTAGAAAAGCCTAAGTCTGATGAACTGTGGGAACTTTATATGTTTCACTTTACCACACCTTTTAGGAGTCTGAGCTGTATGCACGGAAGATAAAGACACAAGAGTTGTGGACATATGGGGCGATTGTGGCTCAAGAGTTGGGAGTTCGCCTTGTAATTGGAAGGTTGCCGGTTTGAGCCCCGGCTTGGACAGTCTCGATCGTTGTGTCCTTGGGCAAGACACTTCACCCGTTGCCTACTAGTGGTGGTCAGAGGGCCCGGTGGCGCCAGTGTCCGGCAGCCTCGGTGGCTGTGGCTACAATGTAGCTTGCCATCACCAATGTGTGAATGTGTGCGTGAATGGGTGGATGACTGGATATGTAAAGCGCTTTGGGTCCTTAGGGACTAGTAAAGCGCTATATAAATACAGGCCATTTACCATTTACATATGATTGTCTTCACTTGTCCGGAAGTCCAAAAGAAGGCCTTCAAAGTGAATCTGAATAAGGCTGCAGAATGTGATGGGGTTTTATCTGGTGTTTAGGTTGTGTTTCTGTGCTCTGTTTTGGCCCATCTGCTTATCTTGATCCATTTATTCTGCACTGTGAAGCATGATCATCCTTTATCTCAAAGAAACAATCTTGATAATATATACTGCTACTCACTAGCTGTCACTCACCTTGCTGCAACTCTGAATTTGTCAACAAAAGTAGGAACCAGAGCACGCAGTACCTTGCAAAACCTAAATGGAGTTCAGCACCCTCACAGTTTGTCAAAGAAAAAACCAATCCACTGAGTAACTCTCGACAATATATATATATATATATATATATATATATATATATATATATATATATATACACACCCAGCACGCCCCTGCGGGCGGTTTATCCTTCAAGCTCGGGTCCTCTACCAGAGGCCTGGGAGCTTGAGGGTCCTGCGCAGTATCTTAGCTGTTCCCAGGACTGCGCTCTTCTGGACAGAGATCTCCGATGTTATTCCCGGGATCTGCTAGAGCCACTCGCCTAGCTTGGGAGTCACCGCACCTAGTGCTCCGATTACCACGGGGACCACCGTTACCTTCACCCTCCACATCCTCTCGAGCTCTTCTCTGAGCCCTTGGTATTTCTCCAGCTTCTCGTGTTCCTTCTTCCTGATATTGCTGTCATTCGGAACCGCTACATCGATCACTACGGCCGTCTTCTTCTGTTTGTCTACCACCACTATGTCCGGTTGGTTAGCCACCACCATTTTGTCCGTCTGTATCTGGAAGTCCCACAGGATCTTAGCTCGGTCATTCTCCACCACCCTTGGGGGCATCTCCCATTTTGACCTCGGGACTTCCAGGTTATACTCGGCACAGATGTTCCTGTACACTATGCCGGCCACTTGGTTATGGCGTTCCATGTATGCCTTGCCTGCTAGCATCTTGCACCCTGATCTATCTATCTATCTATCTATCTATCTATCTATCTATCTATCTATCTATCTATCTATATATATATATATATATATATATATATATATATATATATATCCAAGATATTACCTATTAACTTTGTGTATTTGTTTTTGAAACTAATATTGGGATGTATCTCCCCATAATCAAGCGTTATTATGTGACTGTGTTCCAGCGTTCACAGCAAACTACAGAATAATACACTGAATCGATACACTTCTTGATTACAATTTTCTCCCGGGAACTGTGCTCAATATATATTGTTAAATTGATTGTTAACGTCATGCCAGTGTTGCTTATATGCCAGAGGTGGAAAGAAAAATGAAACTCCGGAGAGATGTATTGTGAGAGAGTGGAGAGCTTAAGGGAGATAAAGGGGAGAAAAAAAGCACAACAAGGAAGAGGGGAGAGCTATTCATACGTGTGAAGTGGCTGAGTGTAAGGGCAATCTATTTGCTACCAAGGCGATGACAGGAGTGGGCGGGAGTTCGATATCATAGCAGTGCAGAGGTGGAGCGGCAAATCTACCTTTCCTCTGTCACTGCTATCCGTCCACCCATCAGTCCATCTGTCTGACTGTACACGAAGAGGGAGGGGCCGGGAAGCCAGAGGCAGTCGAGTGATGTCCATCAGTCAGGAAAGGAAGGATGCGAGATGTGGAAAAACCCAGGCTGATGGATGGCTGAATAGTAGTGCAAACAGGGCTTGAGAGGAGGGTCACAGTGAGAAGAGATTATAAGTGGAGAGTGTCTTCTTTTGTACAGATATCCACGCCTCATCTGATACTAATATGATCTGTATCTGCATGCAATTTTGTCTGGGTAATGGCATCTGCTCTGCTCTCATTACCACCTGGGGACAACCTTTAACTTAAGGGTTGGCAGAAAGAGCTGGCTTGGTAGCCTCGCCAAATCAGTTAATGCAAACTTAATAATACGTTGATCCCCCTCTTTCCTTTTTGAAGAAATTAATGAAAAGGAAATAAAAGCCCGGGCAGCACGGTGGCACGGTGGTTAGCACTGTTGCCGCACAGCAAGAAGGTCCTGAGTTCAATTCCACCATCAGGCCGGGGTCTTTCTGTGTGGAGTTTGCATGTTCTCCCCGTGTTTGCGTGGGTTCTCTCCGGGTACTCCGGCTTCCTCCCACCGTCCAAAGACATGCAACTTGTGGGGATAGGTTAATTGGATAATCCAAATTGCCACTAGGTGTGAATGTGCGAGTGAGTGTGAGTGTGAATGGTTGTCTGTCTCTATGTGTTAGCCCTGTGACAGACTGGCGACCTGTCCAGGGTGTACCCTGCCTCTCGCCCTATGACAGCTGGGATAGGCTCCAGCGCCCCCCGCGACCCTGAAAAGGATAAGCGGAAGCGAATGGATGGATGGATGGAAATAAAAGCCCCAGCCCCAATGCTATTTGCTGACTACGCTTAAAAGCCGTGTCTGTGACAATAAACCAACTAATCTGAACAAATTCTATCAATATTTACCAATATTTGAAGAGTGGTCAAATATCCAGGCAGAACTATGTTAGAAGCTTGCTGATGGCTACCAAAAGCATCTGTCAAGTCAAGTGGCTTTACTGTCATTCCAACCATGTGCAGTGGTACAGTACACAGTGAAATGAGACAACGTTCCTCCAAGACCATGGTGCTACATATAATAGACAATTAACAGAGGACCACATAAAGTGCAATGTGCAAAGATACATGAAAAACAAAGACAAGACAAAACCATACAGACACAAGACAGTGCAGACACAAGAGTGCAATAGAAATGTGTAAAAGACTGAGTATTGTGCAAAAAGTCACTTGGTGTATGAAAGTCTGTGTGTGTGTGTGGGTGTCTGTCTGGAGTGGCTTTTGTGTGCTGCTGCCGTGCCGCCACAGTTAACTAACTAAGAGTGACGTGTAACCAAATACTATTGGGGGTCTGTGTGTACATTTGACCTCGTGTGGTTTAGAGTCCAAAATAAATTCAACTTGTGCACCAAATTCTTTTTTTTAATGTCATTAGACTGATCAGTCTGATCAACCTTGTACATTTGATTTTCATTTGTATCCACTTATCTCTTATTGACTTGACAAAATATCATCGCTTATGACTCCCAAAAAATATTGTTGGGTGAAATTCCAGTGTGTATGGGCTTTGAACATCACAGCTACTTCCATGTTTTGAAACTATGCTCTAACTTATTGGTCAAATCTTTAATTATGGCGTTTAGAAGAAAGATGGAGAATCTGACGGTGCTAACATAGCTTGTTTCAGACAGTAAATAAACTGGAGGGTTGCACCAGGCCTAATCCATATTTAAGTTAAATATGGTTTATTTTGAATAGTTAACTGTAGACATAGACACCCAGAATAAAAAAAATATCAAATTGCAAATGATCACCTTTAGGATATCCATTTCTACCACACCAATGGAAGGTGCACAGCAATGGTTTACTGAGCCTCAGGACAAGTGACAGCTCATCACGATGAGTGACAAGCATCGAAGTGCACAGGCGTTTTAATCGCCACTGACTCAAACCAGAGAATGAGGATATCACCCGGCCCACACTCACACACTCCCACCAGACAAAAATTCACATGTGCATATATACACTGACTTTACCATGTAAGCATATATCATTTTAATTTGACTATCTGTCATTCAGTTGACAGAATGTTTTTCATTTAGATGAGGACAGTGACACTCTGCACCATGTGCAAGGTCAGATAGTGAAAGATATTTTTTTCACTGTAGCTAATAAATACATATTCCACAGGTTTACCGAAGGACACTGGTGTACCGAAGAGATGTAGGCAGTATTACTTGGTTCTTGGGCACTGATATGCATATTGTGTAAGTTCACACTTTGCAAGAGCTAGCTGAAAGTTTACAGATTCAGATGAGCAGAGCCACATCATATCTTGTATTTTTCAGAGAACTGCTCTAAACAGTTTTTTCCAGAACCTTCTGCTACCACTCATGAAGCAATGAAAATACAGGTGCAATGTGTGCAAATGTTTTCCACTATGTAAACAGTGTGCCATAAAACATTCAGTTGGTTTTGAAACATAATACAAATGTTGTACGGCAACATTCTGGTCATTTGTTTTCGTCACACAACTATATATAAAAGACATACATAGCACCTGTGACATCACCCAGGATCACTCAGGGTTATGCACTACAATTTTGCAACCATGAAAAATTGGCATTGCATGGTGGGTAAAAATCTGATGGTGTTTTGCTATGTCTGTGATTCCATCGATTCTGACAAAATTCCCAACAGCATTAGCAAAAATGCAGCTCCAAACCATGTCAAAGCCTCCACCTTGGCCACATATAGCTGTACACACTCTCCTTACCTCCTCCATAAAAACGACAGTGTGAACCAAAAATGTTCAAATCTGGTTTCATCACTCCATTTGACTTGTTAACTGCTGATTTTAAGCCTTTTCTCCCTATTTCCCATTCTTTCTAATAATGACAGTTACCCTTCCACTGAGACCATTCATGATGACACTTTGGCAAATCACCGAACACTCGATGTGATGTGTACATTTAAACACAAGATCCTGAAGGCTGTTGAACAGGGTTATTTGTGACAATTAGTGATATATTTAATAGATGGAGTGTTGGATGGATGAGCTGATGGATGATTATTTTTCTGTACATCAAATTTAGAAAAAAAAAAAAGATAAAACCAAATCATACTACTATCAACAAGGATTCAATAAAATAGGGCAATATGAGAGAATCCATCACTAATGCATC
This sequence comes from Aulonocara stuartgranti, assembly GCF_965226115.1. Classification (NCBI taxonomy): domain Eukaryota; kingdom Metazoa; phylum Chordata; class Actinopteri; order Cichliformes; family Cichlidae; genus Aulonocara; species Aulonocara stuartgranti. The sequence goes on along the minus strand of NC_138956.1, from coordinate 13,794,259 downwards.
CAACACCTTAGTTTTTTCTTTTTCTATGAAGGAAGCAATACAGGGCTACAAAATATACACAAACACAAAATATACATTCAAGTGAAGAAATAACCCTTTACCTTGTAGGTAAACCAGTTAATTAAAATCTTCTTAATTTACAATGCTCTTTGTTTTAAGTGTGGTGGTAAGGATGTAAAAAGCATTCTGAGCAAACTTGGTGGAATTCTGTAAATATCCTGGATGTTCCCAACAGACTGAGAGGTGACAGGATATGATGCACGTTAGTATATTACTTTTGCACAGTACAAAAATTGGAGCCATGACTTAGAAAATGAATATGAATACAGATTGATACCAGCAAATAGCAAAAGATAGCATAGAGTCATTAAGTGTTTACTGAAGTCACAGATCCAGTGAGCAGCATATTCAGAAATCCTGTGATGCTGGCTGGTCTAAGAACAGGTTTTGAAACAAACCTTGAGAGAAAACTGGACAGTCGGTGTATATTTAAAGGTGTAAAGAATTAAAAGGAGGTCTAAAGAAAAAGAGTCAGAGGACGTGGACGACGAACTGACCTGAGACATTTGTGGAAGGATAAAGGCAGAAGGTAAACTAGAAAACTGTGTAAAAGAGGGCAGAGGGAGAATGAAAATGGGAGGAGAGAAGCAATGCCTAAAACCGAGAGCAACGCTCGAGTTTACTTCTAATGGGAAAGAAAAAAAGCGCTTTACACATAAACAAGTAAATGCACACACACACACACTACACCTGTCTGATGTTGAGGAGTGTTTGTATGTTGGGTCACACTGACTGAGTGCTGCAGGTGTTATTTACCCATGCTTGTATGGCCTGCCACTATGCCATGAAAAAAGCATTGATGGGCTGGTTTCAAAGAGCCTTACCTGCTCTTTCAGCATCAAAAAGTGCACTTAGGAGCCTCTGTAATTTTCCATCCCTTTCCTCGGCTCAGGTCATATTATGATGAGCAATAGTCCCCTTCTCTCCCTCTTTCCCTCTCATCCTCAATCCAGCTGCCTGTCTTTCATTTACCCCACACTTCGTCTCTGTCCTGGATAATTCACTAGCTACACTCAAGCTTTGTTGTATTAATAACAACTGTTGACTTAACAAACAAAAAAACAAAACACGCTCCTGATAGTGATTCAGTCGTAATCAGAGTTTTCTACAGGAATGTGTAAGATTAAGGTGTAAATGTGCTGCAGATGTACTGGAGATGTAATCATTCAAAGCGCCAGAGACGCATCTGGGCACATAAAAAACAATGTGTAAAAGCAGTGTGCTGCCAATCACCATGCAGCTATGATTACATAAAGACGATAATCACGGATCGAGGTCACACGTGACCTGCAGCTTAGATGGTAACACCAAAGATGCTCGTGGAGTGAAAACAAACCATGTTTCCTTGTTTTTTTGGTGAAAAGTCTTTCTGAGGAATTCTTTCACAAGGCGTGCAAACCTGTTTAAATATGTAGCTGCTTTTCACATTAAGTTCATTAACTGTTTTGTCTAAACTTCAATATCAACGTTCAAATGTCCATTTCAAAGCATGTAACAGTTTTTTTACATTTCTGAAAGTTGCTCACAAAATATAGATATAGCTTGTAAAGTACTTTCCCCACATGACTCGTCACTGTAAAGAAAATATTGTAATATCTATTCTGAAAAAGACTATAGATAGAGGTCTGTAAATTCCACTACTTTCCTTGGAAAAATACAAAAACAAGAAGGTCTGGTAAATGTGGGCCTGCGTTGTAAAGCCTTTAGCAGAACTGCTTTTATGTCAAGGAAAAAATTTAATGACTAAATGTTAAATACGTCTAGTAGTGTAGTGCAGTTCAGTTCTAGTCATTTCTGGGGCATTTAGCTAGCTCTAAAAAGCAGGTATGTGTGTTTGTGCGTTGCATCTGTAAGTTTATGGACCCACCTTGCTAACCAAGCTAGCTACTGTTAGCTACTAACTTAGCATTGCCCCTTCTTGTCCAAACACGTTCACATCTAGCTCTAAAAGACTAAAAAGGCAGTGGCCATAATGCCAAATTCAAGACCTCAAAAACAGGCATATGCACAGATAGACAACAGGTGGCGCTTAAGACCTTTTGGTTCCCCCCCCCCCCAATCTTTTTTTGATAACAGAAAGAATTCGGTGATCTTTAGTCAGTGGTAATATTAAACATTAGTTCTCAACCTATTCTTCTCATGCTCGTCTGCTTATACAGAATTCACATAAATCTATAGAATTTTTAAGATTTATTAAGAACTCACAAGCTTCTCTGTGTTGGATGAAAACAAAGTACGTACTTGCAGTCGTAGCGCATGTACAAGTGGAACAGGTGTCTGGTGGTGCATGTGCTCCACAGAGAAGAGCTTTTTTCTCTTAGTGCACTGTTCAGTTGTATATGCAAGACAAAAGAATACCTCAAAGTTTGGGTACAAGACCACGAGACAGGAGGAGCAGCATGTTGTGTGTGTGTGTGTGAGTCTGACCTGCTGCAGAGGAAAAACAGAGACAGCCAGAGATGACAGAGTTAGTCTTTTCATGAATTCCTGACTTCTTTGAATAATTAACGCACCACCTGAATGAAATCTTCATAGAAACAGCATCAGTGGAAAATAAAACAAAAATGGAAGACATAAAAAAGACCAAAGTTTGCACTTAAAGTCAAATATGGTTGTAAGTTACTTAATTATCTATTTATGTTTTATTTGACCTTAAATATTATCTATTATTTTAAAATATATTGCATTTGCCAGTAGCAGCAAGAAATGGCAAGAAAGACAGGTTACCAAACTAAAAGAAAGTAAATTATAGCAGATAGCCCAGGGTAGCAGCTATTTGTCTGGGACATGGTTTTTCAACTAAAAAAATAAAATACAAACAGTTAAGTAAAATAAAAATACAAACTAGACTTTAGAAAAAAATGTAAACTAATTGAAATGATTTTGTGAAATTATAACAAAAATAAAAACACGCAGTGTCATTAGTTTTTGTATCTGTTAGTCTGGAACAAATTTTTCCAAACTTTTGCTTCTTACATAAGCCATCCATGCAAAAATATTTAAAAAGATTAAAACTAACAGTGAAACTAAACTACAGTAAAACTATAATTCAGAATAATTTAATTCAGAGGCAAAACTGAGTCAAGATGAGCTAAAATTAAAACTACTTAGAAAATACAAAACGACATTAACTCTGGTCTGTTATTATTATTATTACTAAACCCTTTAAACAGATAGTCTCAATGAGCATTTATAGGCAGAGAAGTATTTGAATCCAGTTTTCAGTTCAGTGTGAACAACAGCTAGTGTTAAAATGTCCTGCGGACTGTCATTGTAAGTACTTTGCTTAATTTCAGTCTGGGAGCGGAGGTAAGCAGGCTCTGGAGCCTTGTAAATAAACATCATACAATGATGCTCGCCTCGATTTTTTAGGCAGCACCAACTTTTTCATATAAGATACAATAGTGAGTAAGAAAAGAATCACCTGTGATGAATCATAATGCACAGGGTTGGCTGGAGCTCAGGAGGTGGGGCAGGTCATCCACTAATCAGAAGGTTGTTGGTTGCTCCAGTCTACATACTAACCACAAGTTGCTCCCCAATGCATCTATCGGAGTATGAACGTGTGTGAATGTTAGATAGAAAGCAAAGAAGTGCTTGTGTGAATGGATGTGAATGAGGCAAGTTGTGTAAAGTGCAATATATAAAAATCAGTCCACTTACCTTTCACCAGTCCAGAACCATGCAAATATAAAGAATATCACCATAATCAAGCACAAACAAATTTGTGGATTTTTTAAATGATCTTGCGACTTGGAATAAAGTGGTTTTTAAAAGTGAGGCTAGCATGTATTTATTGTAACTGATTAGAGGCTCATTCTGGTACCAGAAATAAACAATACTTCAAAACTGAGCGTTTATGAGAACAAGAAGACAACATCAGAACCTATATGTAGAATTTTTTATTAGAATAATCATGAATATTTTTCTGTATTTATAGAAAGTTTCACAAGTTGGGAACATATACTTGAACTTTTTCACGTAGTGTTGTTTAATCCCTCTGCGGCTTGTCAGGGAAACATGAAAACGAGCACGTTTGAAGGCAGTAAACAACAATGTGTATTTCAGACACATTAATTGCTTAATTGCAGAGGATATTTTATCCGCCATATTAACATAAGCAATTCCTTGGAAGGGTAGTGCTAGCATAGCAGAAAATTGTCCTGAGGGTCTTTGGGGAATTAGAAAGGCAGACTGCATGACGTGGTGGAGGGAGAAGTCTAAGCTAGCGGAACCGACATTTGAAGCTTTTCCCCCTCCTCCTAATTATGATCCCTCTGTGCACTCTTTTTCCTCAGCTCTTTTTTTCCTCATCACCCTTTCAAAGCCCGTTTCATTCGCTCGGAAAGGTCTGGTCATGTGGAAAATAAGCTTTTCTTTTTATTATTATTATTGTTATTATTATTATTTTTTGTGTACTGGTGAAGATACATCTTCCTCACACAGTGTGACATCAAACTCCTCTCGTAACTTAAAGTGAAAATTTTGACTCAGATAGAAGTGACATCTTTACACAATCTAATTGTTTTACTTTATCGCTTGTCAAAGTAAAAGCTTCATTCCCATGACTTCAAAGTGCCCTCAGTCTGGCAGTGCGAGCAGTAATTCCTCTGCTTTCCAGACACTCTTCAATCTCTGCTGTTTACTTTTTGTATTTATTTCTCACAGTTGTTCCTCTTCCCTCATTTCCCTCCAAACATTGCCCACCCATCTAGCGTGAAACAAAGAATAAAATCTCCTAAACGAGATCACCCGCCATGTAATCTCGCCAAATAAATGACGAACACCCGCTGCTTTAGAGAAACGCTGGCCGCAAACGACTCCCGCTGTCCGTGATGGCAGCTTGTGTGCACGACTAAATGCACCACGCTGATGGCAGCCAAAGCATGGCGAGACGCTCCGCTTTCATTTCTATTTGCCCTGTGCTGTTTGCTGACTCCGGAGATGCTTGCATTAATGGGAAATAGAAAGTAATGAAAAGCCAAAGGAAGAAATCAACCTTGTCTTCCCTCCCTCCCTGCTCGCTTCTCTATCTCTCCGTACCTGCTGCGAACATGCACATTACCACATCGTCCTCCAACGCTTGCCACCTTGTCCAGTTGGGCTCATTACAATGACAAAGGTCTGTGAAATAGCCCCGATCTTTCATTCTCCGGGCTCGGTCCTTGTCAGCACTTTCCTCCCAGATATTGTTCGGGTAAATCTGCCGACACTTCCTTCACATTTTCTCTCTCTCTCTCGTCTAACGTAAGTCAACTGTCGTTCATCTTTACTGTAGTCAAAGGCCACAATAAAAGCAGCTGTATCACAAGTCATTGTGACTCCAGACTTATATCTGCTGTGAGCTATGACAGGCTGCACTGCTTTCACTTAATGCCATTTTCTTTGCTTGGTTATCCTTCTGCCCTTTGCTTTCTACCAGTTTTGATTGTTTTCACCTATAAGTCCATGTGTCATCGTGGCAAAATGTGGTTGCGGAGATGCCTATTGTAGCAGGAACCATCAGTTTGTCCTTTGACAGGTGTTTATATGTGAACCTGTCATCTGTCAATAGAATCACCAAGAGATAGCCATGACACTTTACAGTTGTGCAGTTGAGATCAGAACAGTTTGAGGATGTAAGAAGGCCAAATGCATACTGTGCCTTCGCCTGGATCATCAATTTACACTCAGCACAAATGTCTGGTGGGTCCCGGCCAGCGTGTTTCTCTGATCAGGCTTTTTTGCACTTTCTTTAGTAATCAGACACATACATATGTATGGAGAGAAATTTGCCACCAAAGGGTTACAAATGAGTACGATATGAACGAAGCAATCTGAAAACACGTAGAAATACATACCACCAAACCTGAGTGAATACACAAAATCTGTTAAGTTCAGAATCCTATAATTTTACCTGTTTCTGTGAAAACTACACGTAACATCTCCATCACAAAACCATAACCTCCTAAGACCCAAACTCTTCCAGAGCATGCATTTTTAATTTCTCTTTGATATTTGGGCATATTGGGGCCCGATGAATGTAAAAACAAAGAATTATCAAATGTTTTTTTTTTTTTACCTGATTTTTGTTTCTAAGAAAAATGAGAGCCACAAATGAGGATATTTGTTAGAATTTTGATAGAACAGTGGCAGTATACAGTGGGGCAAAAAAGTATTTAGTCAGCCACCGATTGTGCAAGTTCCCCCACCTATTTTTTATTTTTATTTTTTTATTTACTTTTTATTGATATTGAAATCAAATGGACATCGAACAAACACGGTCAACCAACATCTGGCTAGGATCTAGTTCTCTTTAAACGCACAAATGTCTAATTTCAGTGACATAAATGTTTTATATAATGTATAAATATTGCCTTCTGTATATGTACATAGGTACACGGATCAAGTACATACACTGCTGAGGTTTAAACACACATACAAATAGGTCACATTTATTGTAATGACTGGACTTCAGTTCAGTTCCTGACTAGGAGGGGGAGAGGCTTTCAAAAGAAATGTATAGTTTAACACAATATGCCACAAGCAGGCTCTACACACAGTTCAAAGTACTCACACTGAATTTGGAGTTCTGTCTGAAGAGTCTGGTCCTTCAAATCAAAATCAGAAAGAAATACTTTGTACTGGACATGCTGCGGAAAGAAATGTGAATGAAACCATGTAATATCAACCCTCAAAAGTAAAAATATTAATGAGGCTGACAGATTAACAGTGACAACACAGCATTATAGAAAAAAAAAAAATCTGCGGCGGGAGTTGAAAGTCCGTGTTGCTCGGCGACAGCCCCAAAACATCACTGCTCTCGAGAAGATCTGCATGGAGGAATGGGCCAAAATACCAGCTACTGTGTGTGCAAACCTGGTAAAGACCTATAGTAAACGTTTGACCTCTGTTATTGCCAACAAAGGTTATGTTACAAAGTATTGAGTTGTATTTTTGTTATTGACCAAATACTTATTTTCCACCCTGATTTACGAATAAATTCTTTACAAATCCTACCATGTGGATTCATAGATTTTTTTTTCACATTCTGTCTCTCACAGTTGAAGTGTACCTCTGGTGCAAATTACTGACCTCTGTCATCATTTTAGGTGGGGGAACTTGCACAATCGGTGGCTGACTAAATACTTTTTTGCCCCACTGTATCTTCCTCCTGACCTCCTCCATAAATATTTGGGACAATTTGAACCAAAAGTTCAAAATATGCATTCATCAACCCATAAGAACTCTTACCATTGTGTTTCAGTCCAGTTCTTGTGTAATTTGGCATACACCAGTCTCTCCTGGTTTTTCCTCCTTCCAATAATGGCTTCTTGACAGCCACCCTTTCACTGAAACTATTTCTGATGAGGCTTTAGCCAACATTAGATGGATGAACTGAAATCTCAGGTCCTCTGTCAGAGCTTATTTTTTTCCTATTTCTTAAGGACATGGCTTTCAGACAATGTTCTTCTGCTTTAGGAGTGCTACTTCTTTTATTCCCATATCCAGGAAATTATTTCCCAGATATGCCAACTTTTCAGCTACTGGCTCTTTGGGAATCCCCTTGTTGGTCCAAAAATGCTATTTTATGCCTGTCAAACTGTGTTATCTTTGGTTTTTTCTGTAGATGTAACTAAAGAAATGGTAACAAAAAATGCGTTTTTGTGACAGCCTGCTAGGATCTAAGTGCCTAGAGTTAAATGGTTTAACAAACAAAAAAAAATTCCTCTGAAAATAGTCAGGTACTAGGATAGGACTGAAAATGAGTGAAAATAGTGGCTCAAGACTTTTAAAATGAAATAAATGGTAAATGGCCTGTATTTATATAGCGCTTTACTAGTCCCTAAGGACCCCAAAGCGTTTTACATATCCAGTCATCCACCCATTCACACACACATTCACACAATTTTAAACAGGATTGCACTTTAAGACTTGTTAAACATGGTGGTTAATACCCTAATCTATAGAATGTTACATTTTGCAATGATTTGGGTTTATGGGTTTGAAATGTATCCATACTTAAGGTCAACATGCTTGGTTGTTTGGATGGATATTTTTTTTATACTTGTGACTGAAAGTGGCAAAAGAGACAATCAAACAAAGATCATGGATGATATATACGATAAAAGAATCTAGGCCCAAAGACCTTAATAAGTCAAGCTGTGTTTCTCCTGCTTGGAAACAGACTCAATCTTGAAGACAGATTGGACTGTTTTGCAGTAATCTAGCAGACATCATGTAGTGTCTTTAAATTGCCACAGTTCACCAGAAAAACTTTAGTGTCTGGATGACTGAAATTACCAGTGTGGGCAGGGCAAAAATCAAGCCAACATCCCCCGATAATACCACTCCCGTGACGGCATAGTGAGAAATCTGTCCGTTGTCCACATCCACATCAGCTATCCAAACTTTTTTTTTTCTTACTGATTACCAGATCACAGACTCTCAGGGCACTCCTATAACTATCCACAGCCGTTTGAAGGGGGCATGGCAGTATTGATCGAGCTGAGACTCATCGCTCCCAGCTATCTTTATATAAAAATCTCAAGTTTTGACATAAAAGGTTTGATGTGAGAAAGAAAAAAACAAACAAACAGTTGCACAGTGACAGCCAACTAGCCAGAGCTGGTGGGAGGTATGCAGCACGATGAGCAGCACGATGTGGAAGACTTATTTTGTTAATATGCCTTACAAATCTTCTGCTTCATTAAAGGTATAGGCAAGGGTCTCGTTAATTGCTGTGCTGACACATGACTGCTCCAAGTTATTTTCTTTTTTAAAAAAGAATTAGGTATAGTTTTTCTTCCCTGCTTAGAATATTAATCACTTTCAAATTTCACATCAGTAGCATTGCTTTCATTAACACTGAGTGTGCAGCTCATGGAGGAGGATGCAGGTGGTAACCGGGTTTGTAGAGGTACACAAACAGAAGTACAACATTTGACCATGAGACAGTCTCCTGTGTGGTTGGATCTACTTGAGTTTCACCAAAAAATACCCCTTATGGTAGGAAAAATAACTTTCTTAGGGTAAAATATAACCTTCTGCAATTACATTTTATTACATTGTGGAAGGAGACATTTTTCCATGGACTTCCAACTTGTCTAAGGTGAACAACAATTTATAGGAACTTGAAACAATTAGTCTTCGACTAGAGCTGGGCGATATGAGATTTTTTCATATCACGATATGTTTTTTTCATTTCAGGCGATAACGATATCTATCACGATATAAGCCAAATAACTATATTTGTAAGATTTAAATGTGCCGTTGCTCACAAGTAAAATGTGAAATAATCAGCAGCTTGTTTTTATTTAAATATTTATTTCCCATAATAAGTTCAACAGGGTAGATGTACTTAAGGAACATGAGACTTTTTCAGATAAATAAAGGCAAATATTGCAAACTACACAAAAGACAGCCGCTAAAGCGTTTAAGTTTCAAAACAGAACAAACAAAAACAGACTAAATTGTCAATTCCACTTAGAAACAAAATATTAATTCTAAAAATAAATCTTAGTTTGTTTTACAGAAGAACAGACAAAACTAACTTTTGTCAGACAAAACTAACTTTTGTCAGTATCAAATAAACTGAGAACTAAAAGGAAATTCTCAATCTCTCCTTGTTGTATAGCTGAGCTTTTCAAACAGTTTTAACAGTTACTTTAGTCTGACAACAGCCGAATGACGAATTAGCGCTTCCAGTCAGAGACTGAGGCTACGTCCACACGTACACGGGTGTTTTTGAAAACGGAGATTTTCCGTTTTCGTTTTAAAAAATAATCCCGTCCACACATAAAGGCAGAAATGAAGGAAAACGCTGCTATGAACATGCCAAAGCAGCAGGTGGCGCTAGATTCCTAACCGTGCAGAAATGTTGGCCAATCAGAAGTCTAGAAGCCTCGGTGGGAAAAAGTAAACAAAGCTGGGGCATAGAAGCAGACCCGAGTCGTATGTGTGGAGGGACAGTAACTGTGTGTATATGTAAGCATTTAAACACTGCAGAGAGTAGAATTAACAGTAACAGTATTGTAGAAATTCATTTCACCGAAACAATAACGTGGCGCAGTGTGACGCATGCACCAGTTTATTGTATTTCCAGACTTGCTTTCGGCACAATTTCCAGTGCACGCTACTCTGTTTTTTGTCAGACTTGAAATAGCCGAAATACCTTCACACTACGGAACTTCTATGGCTCTTCCCTTCGACAATCTCTCCGGCATTGGAACCGTCATCTGTTTTCTCTTCGGTCACGCTCGGTAGATTTTTCTAGTCGGCACACTCATTTCCTCCATTACGCGCTGGCTCCATTACCCAGGGCAGCTGTGGCTACAACCGTAGCTTGCCTCCACCAGTGTATGAATGTGAGAGTGAATGAATAGTGGCATTGTAAAGCGCTTTGGGTGCCTTGAAAAGCGCTATATAAATCCAATCCATTATTATTATTATTATTATTATTATTATTACCCACTGCCTGCTTCCCAAACAAACACACGTGCGGCTTGGCACTTGTGCTGTACGTAACAAATCACGCGACGTGACGCTGCGGCTGTGATTGGTTCGGCTCTGCGCTACTTAGTTTGGATTGGCTGACCTTTTTTTTTTATTTTTATTTTATTTTAAGAGGACAAGAGCGGCGAAGTCTATCGCGATAGCTTAATTTCTCTATCGAGTAAAAGTTATATCGCGATACATATCGTTATCGTTCTATCGCCCAGCTCTATCTTCGACAGTATGTGATATTCAGGTATAAAACTGCAATGAATCAATAAATAAAATAAAAGCTACTCTGGTATGGTGACTGTAGATTAGGGATTTGCCAACTCTTACCATTGGGTTGTGTAGCCACTGTTCACTGCAGACCAGCTTCAGTATGTGAACTGCTGATGCCCATAATGGATGCTGGAACAGTACAGACAATGTCAGCCATGTCAGCAGTAACCTGGTCTAGAAAAAGTTCTGTCAGAATAAAGTGGTATAACCATTCCCTCAAAGATATGTGGATATTCACCTACTTGGTAAATCTGCAGCTTATTTTAGCATCACTCTGGGTATTTTCTTATTGACAGATTGTAACTTTAAATGTAATTTATGCAAATATGAAATTAGGGATACTACATCTATCGCAACTTAATCTATAACTTGCTGCTGGAAAGATTATACTACACTACACAAGCTACAGATGATGTGCCAGAGGCGATGGCATATTGGTGGATTGAAGTTTTTGTTACAAAATCAGTTGAATGGAAAGAAGATAATCACTCTCTCTCTGATTTTTCTAGAGCACTGCCAAAAATATGGTTGGGATTTCTAAATGTATACTGTAACATTGGTCAAACTGAATAGTAGTACCAGCTTGCTTGAAGATGAAATATTAAATTATACATTTTTTTAATGTAAGGAACACAGGCTTAAACAATGAATTGTATTGTCCTGCCTTCCTTCCTTCACTACACATCCAGCAACAGCAGATGACTGCCTCTCCCCGAGCCTGCTTCTGCCTGAGGTTTCTCCCTGTTAAATGGGAAATTTTCTATCCCACTGTTGCCAAATGCTTGCTCACAGAGGGTCGCCTGATTTTTGTGGTTTTCTCTGTATTATTGTAGGGTCTTTACCTAGCAATATAAATCACCTTGAGATGACTGTTATAGAAATAACACTGAATTGAACTGACTTGAATTATGTTCCCTTCCATTTTTCTTTGCATGTCATTCTAAAGAACTTTCATGCGATAGGCACTACTACCAGGCTTACGCTGGCACTTTTTTCCTTTTCTTTTCTCCATGGCACACATATCAGTTCCCTTGATACAGAGAAAGAAACACACAGAGACCCCACTCTAGCATGAAAATCAAAGAGCTAAATCCAAATAACAGAACACAGTACTATTTTAAGACTATTATGATTAGGGGTTCACAGTTAGCTTTTGAGCCACTGGTGCTGAAAATATTTTGCACTTGTGATGCTGCGTGGCACTTTGAGTAAAAGCAGCCACCTGATGGCATGATATTGGTTTCACCTATTTCTGCCATGAATAGGAAATGTGGCAGCGGCAGAGCCCGGGGATACTGTAGTGCCACTGTTTAATCCATGAAAGTGAGAAGGGGATTGTACAAATGGTTATTTAGGAGCACTTGAATTATTTTGGTAGCCTCAGTCTGATCGTGTACGCCGAATATCCAGACATGACACGATTAAAGCCTCCAGCTCCGAGCGCTTCACTGTCACACTGTTTTTCCGTTTCAGTGCACCACCTTGGTTTTAAAACCTGCTTGGTGCGTACTGTATGCAGAAATAAACATTGCTCCTGTGATACATTTGAATGCACTGAAATGATGAACGGTTTGGATGTGTTGGTTACACGCCACCTACAATATGGCGTTGTTGCAACCGTTTTGGATCCACTTGTACTATTTAGAGCAATTTATTACTTTCTTTTATGTTTACTTGCTGGGTGTGTGAGGATAATCACTGCAACAGTGAGAAGGCTGCTAATGAGATTAAAACTGAGAAAATACACATCCAGATTTCCCACAAGCCACGAGGGCAGTTTCCTCTCTGATGTGTGCACTTATGTGTCTGTTTTTTGTTCAATATGTATGCATTTTAAATGAAAATGACGTGAAAACAAAGATCTTAGTAATTCAATATTAAAGCTCTCACCGTTTTTTCAGATTATGTTTTTTTATCCTTTGTTTCAGCTCCATTTGAGAAAGAAATAAGAAATAAAGGAAGGGAAGGAGAAAGTATTAATTTGAAATGAGGGAGACCTCAAAACCTCCATTATCACAGAATTTGTTTTGGTGTTTTAATACTTATAGAGTGGTAAATTCAAAATTAATTATGCATGAATTTGATGCATAAATTATGGGTTGAGACATGAGGAGGGAAAGCTCGCACGAAAATGGAAATCGGAGGCTATCAAAGGACAGTGTCGAAAATCTTTCACCGTGTGCAGAAGATGGGAAAATAAATGTTTATTTTCGGGTCACTGGGAATGTTAATTAGAAAAGCTTTTTTTTTTTTGTCTTTCTTACAAGCATGAATGTGTGCTGGGCTCCGAGCTGAATGGGACTGCTTCTGCAAAGCTATCTCTGATGCATTGTAAATGACAGCTTGTCAACGTAAAGGACATTTTCAATGACAGGTTGCCTGTTCCTCTAAAGATCATATCCTTCGACCTGATGGCTGCAAGGAGCAGCAATTTCAGCATCATTAGGGTGTACAGTGCACTAACTGGTGTTTGCACTGATTAGATATGCAGATATTATGTTTTTAATAGCCCCGTGCTGCACTTACACAGATGAAAACGCTATTAAAAATATCACTATGCAGTATATTATGCTCCATACAAGCTGCTACAGCAAAAAATAAACTAGAAACATTGGTCTTAGCTTAAGTCTTTGTGGATAGTGAATGATTACATGGCTCCGAGTTGTGTGTGTATGTGTGTGTGTGTGTAAGCTAGAGAGGCCCTAAATGACCAGTTTGTTTCAATTTCTATCAGAGGCTCTGATTGCAGCCATAACCTCTCAACGAGCAACAGAGGAGAAGCCTTGTTCCACATCTGTCAGCTCCCAAACGTGCACTTTATTTGACAAACCGCTTACAGCAGCAAAACGCCGCATGATGGTAATCACACGACATGCGTTGCTCCCACTGCGGTTTTTACTTTTTGTCCCGCACCTGCACGGAGATTTCAGATGCATGCCAAAGACGGCTTTTCCTGAGGAAGACGTACGAGGAAGTGAAGTGCGTGTGTGTGTGCGTCTGTTTACTGTGTGCTTGGGACTCTAAACATGATTCACTGCAGGGGTTTGATCAAACTCTCTGCTGCAGCACAGTAGGGAGGAGGGATTCTTTATGGTGGCCAAAGGGGAAAAAAAGTACAAAGCCAACAAAAAAGCCGCTCTTCTTCTTGGAAGGTTAAAGTGCACGGACACTCTATTTTGCTCTGCTTTTCTACCGGTGAATGCAACTCAAGGTCTTTCTATGGTTGGTTAGTCCTGTGTACCCATAAAGAATGATTTATCGAAGTGCAGAGCTTCACTTAGCCTTCCAATTCTTCCACAGCCACTATACAATAACGTGTTTAGATACAGTGGCCTTCCACCAACTGCTGATCTCAATAATATGGAACGTGTTGTGTTTAGAGTACGCCCGCAGATTCGCCATCTGTTTCATATCTGCCACTCTGTTGAAAGAATTAAATAGGCTGATTATAGACATTATCAGTAAGTGCCACCCATTGTGACAACAGATGTGAATCGCTCGAGCAACGGCGGTGTAAAATGGTCCCATCCACGTCGGCCACAATCAGATGTTCCCTTCGTTCACTCAGTTGGTCGCATTCACACGCGCGAGTTATTATTTGGAAAATCCATCAACAAAGCAGATAAAAAGATAAAAGCAGAAAACAATACTTAAGCAGTCATTGTAGTGTCTAAGTATAAAGCAGGCCTGCCTTTTTTGACTTTCAAAATCGATCAAATCACTAACGGGGGGTTGGGGGGGGAAGAAAAACATCAGGCCGTGTATTTCCATCTTGAACATTGATTCAGCAAACTATCCCTTTCCAGACGCCTTAAAATAATTAGGCCCTCAAAGTTAGCAGGGGAGAAATATCCGACAATTAACTCCAGCCCTGTGCTCCTATGGCATTTAGTTTTCAGCGTGTTCCATTGTTAGGTATTGACTAAATGCCACATGGGCTTCGATCTCCCCCAACCCAACACTCCTCCCCCACCTCCCTGGCCATTAGCATGCCTCTGATTCCCATTTCATAATGCTGCTTCTGTGGAGGTGCGGTCAAATCTCTTGCATTACTGCTGTTTGTCAGGGCAGACTAAATGATGATGTGTTAGCGCTGCTGTGATATGAAGTGTCTCTCTGAGACTGCAGAAGACCCCCGTGATGCCACCTCTGTTCATTTGTAATGGATGGATTGACTGTGTTTCAGAAGGCAGACGATGCAGACTTTTTTCCGTGCAGTTTTGACCAGTGTATAGATCAATACCTTCTTTTTATGTATCAAGGTCAAAACCAATAAATGGGAGATTGAATACTAAAGAAGGTTCTAAGATTCTACAGTAGCTTGTAACATGATATAATAAAATATTCCAATATCTACAGTTAAATGTGCTGTAAAATCACACAGATGTAAATCTACCTGTGACATGTTAATAGAATGGAGCCTGATTTATAGTCTTGTTTTGAATCCCCATAAACACTACACTGTACTGGGTGAAATCAGCATATGTGTTTATACTTGTTAGGTTTATTAAATGCAATAGAAATATTATAAAGTGCTATTATAACTACAAAATGGACAAAATAGTTCTATTGAATATTATTATTATTGATAATAATAATAGCTATAAGCATTTAGGCAAGCTAGGTACAACTGGAGCCTAAAACAACTGTGCTAATAAATATATTTGGTCCTTGCATGAACTATTAGTACGAAGTAAACCAATCAGAGTGATGATTCGCATCACTGCAATGTGTACTTTCTCTTCTGGGAAGATGCACATGAGGCTACAGGCTATGATGCAGCTTATACAGCTACATCATAGACGTAATGCAGAACTATAACTCAAGCTTTCAGTAAATACAACTGTCAAGTACCAGAGCTTGACACTGAAGTCGACGTAGAAGATACCTAATGGCCAATAGCCACACACTGGTTATAGACCAAATCCAGATACAGTTTTTTAGTAAGCTATTTTGAAGTAATTAGTCTGCTAATACTTTTGTGGGTGGTCATAGTAGAAATTCTGTATGCTTCTCTTATATTTCCTACCTTTCTTCCTATCTCTCCTGGTTGCTCAAAATGCAACGTTTGGTTCTTCCTGAAGACTGTTCCTGTTTAAAATGGGATTCTTCTTCCCCGCTGTCACCTAGCGTTTGATCCTTGGGGGTTTGTCCGTGATTGAGTCAGAAAGTGCATATGGTGTAAAAATCTGTAAATCAAATATGCAGAGCCATCCACTATGGCATCCTTAGGGGCCAGCCTTCTCTGGACCATATTCAGTGCAACTGCTGTTTTCAGATCGCTACATGAAAGCCCAGTTATATCACCCTGTAGCTGTATCTCAGTAATGCCTGCTGGATCTCCTCTAGCATGTCAAAACAGTAATAATTAAACAGAATTTTCTTTTTTGTGAAGTAGACAAAGTTACAGCAAGGCAGATCAAGCAAGTAGTCCAGGCTCAGTCCGCTCTGAGCTGATATTTGCTGGCCTGCACTGACAAATATGTCTTAGGTCATTCGTACTGAATTTTTTTCTGCTAGGCAAAGTGGCACATTACACACTGACAGTCACCATGAACTATGACCTTGTAGTGCACAGAGTCACCCATGCTCATGGTCTTGCTTCTTACCTGACATGAAGCCTTTGTGCTAAGAAAATGTGGATTTTTCAACAGAAAACTGCTTGGTCATAACTGGAGATCCAGGTCTCATTTTGTCATTATCGACCAGACAAAAGTGAGATCAGTTTGGAAGAAAAGATCATGTTGGGACATTCTTTCTCTCTCTTTTTTTTTTTTTTGAATTAGGGTTTCTTGTAAAATAAAGCTGTGCTTTCCAGACTCAGTGTCTGGTGGATAATATGTCATTGGAAGAACACCTACAAAATTAATCTACACCTGAATGCAGCCGCAATTAGTACCAGCACCCACATAGCACGCACATACACATACACATACATAAACACACACCTACAAAGACACAGACACAAAGAAATACTGTCTGCCTCTATTATGTTGGTGCCCATGTTCTTGCTGTCTCTGCTACCATTAAATACACACACAGATGCACATAAACTAGCAGCCAATTACTCTCTCATTAATTATTTTACATGCTGCCCTTTATGGTGATTACTGTGACCTTTCCCTCCAAAGCATTTCCTCCACTCTGCCTCTGCCATCCCACCATCTTGGAGGCTTTTAGCCCCCAATGTTTCAACTGCGCTCCCAGAAAAGCCAGCCCCCACAATCGACCAGGCGAAAGACTGAGACCAATTAAAAGTATTTTACCCAGCACTTAAGGTTGACAGGAGCTGGCGTGCTCGGCTCAGCAAATGCCATTTTAACAGCAAATTCATGAATGCGTAATTGTTGGGCTAATGAACCTGATGGTTTGAGTGCTGTAATAGAGGGACCCCCCACCTCGGCAACCACACACACACATGCGAAAAGCAGTCATTTCTGCTGTTTTTATTCATTGGACCTGTTTATTTGGCCATGGAGAGAACCAGTCCAACATTTGTCTGAGTTCTTTAGCTGAGGCTTACAATTGCTACATGAAAAGAGAAGCAAGTAGAAACATACAGTACACACATATATCCTGCATCTGGTAATTGTCTGAAATCTAGATATGCTGTTGTTTGGTGTGTCACAGCTCTTTTACTTTCAAAAAAGAAAGCAATCTTTCATTTTAAGGGACCTTTTATATAGATGTTAAAATTCTTAAAAGGCTAGAAAACAAGCAACATCACTAGCTACTGGCAATGTATGGAAATGCTATACATTTACTATTGTGAAACTGCCTTTTTGTTTTTAAATGTAACCTGCTGTAAAATGATCTCTTCAAGGTGTTCTGAAGATTTTGCAGCTACATAACCTGGATCATGGATGTTTGCATTTGAAGGTATCAACAGTTATCCCATAGTGAAAATGCTTTTTAGGGCCATGGGGGATTTTTCATTGCAATTCTGTTGAGTAACTGTGAATGAGTGGCACAGCTTTTTCCAGCAATAGAGTCCATACTAGGCAGTCACTACATGGGAAACTGCATACGTAGGGATGGGAATCGAGAACAGGTTCTTCCAATTCCTTGGAATTTTTAGTCTGCCTGCCTGTCGATCCCGCTTATTGGTTCTTGCACTCGCACTACAATGAGCCGTCTTCAGTTCGCGTGTCAGAGGAGGAAAGTAGCGACGCAGTCTAGACCATCGATACGGACATTAATTTTTATTGCACAAAATGACGAGACAAATGGTAAAGTGGAAAACTGCATCCAGGACAGAAACAACTGCATTATGCTGCTGTTTGCAAGCATCTGCCAAGACACCATGCTAACGCTAAGCTATCCAAGAACCCAGAGTGAAAGCTGAGTGAATGCCAACCCCAGCAGCCAGACCCTTAACTTCAAAGGTAGCAAACAGATGAGCAGCCAGGCTACAGCCTCCCTTTCTACCTGTTCATGTTTCTAAAGCAGAATCACTGTAGAGATCGCTTTTTGCATTGGATTCATCTTTGCTTTGTGCGGTCAGCCTTGTATTCTACTAAGAGAGAGATCTTAGAGATGTGTGTCCTCATTAGGGTTTTGTGTTGGTGTGTGGGGCTGTAGCCTCAGGTTTATATTGTTAAATGGTGATTATTACACATACTGTTTCATTTTACACAGTAACGTGAAAGTAATGTAATGAGTAGTATAACAAATTACTTTTTCCCAGGGATAAATAAGTAACATATTGCATTACTTTTAAGAAAAGTGTTCTGTGTGATATGTGGCATAACTGACCACAACAAAGAGAGTAAATACCTCAACAAACGCGCACAAACATTTGATCCACAGCATGCAATTAATTTGCATGAATCATTTCTTTATTGCTGCTTAGCAATGATGGTGACTCTGATGGAGCCAATGAGAACCCAGTAACAGTCCATAAGTGATACTGATTGAACAGCTAAATTCTTATCAATTCCCATCCCTGAATGCATGACATGCTTTGCTTTTCCCTGACTTCAGAAGTAAACAGAAAAAGGTTTTCATTTTTCTAATCAACAGTCAATGTTTAATTAACTTGCACTGTAGAGGACAAGAAAACGCAGAAATGCACTCACCGACATCTACACTATGGTAATAAATAATACATAGATGTGCACAAATTTATGTTGTGCGTGTTTGCTGACCAAATGGTGTGGTTGGAAATGTTTCCTTTTTCCATTTCTGCTGTTGATGTTGGGACAGGAGCCGGACAACCACCCTCTTTTTTGTTTCTGAATGCTCCCATGTATTTTAAATTCAGAATTCTTTGACTGTGATGTGTCTGGTTTGACTTCTGCACTAATTAATCTCTCAATAAGCTGGTGTATCCAAGGTAACAGCAGTTTTGATTAATTTGTTTGTTTGTTTTTTACCTGTCCCGTTTGGATCTTTAGCCATCAGAATTGTTGTCTGAAGGCCAGGAAAGATGCCAAGCGGATTTACTTTACCAATTGGATCATCATGGCCTTGCCATATTGATCCATTTGATTGACCTTTATTATAATTATGTATTTATTTTATTTGATTTTTGGTTGTTACAGACAGGACAGACATGACTGGGGGATAGGACAGGGAGAAAGAATGAAAGAAAGAGAGGGAGGGAAAGAGAAATAGAGGGGAGAAGAGATGGTGAGAAAAAAAAAAAGAAAAACAAACAAAACACCTGGATCACCTGTATGGAGATAAGAAAAAACAGAAGAGAAAAACAAACAAAAAAGAGCAACATAACAAATACAACACCATCACAATAAACTAGCTAACAGTAGATAGGAGTAGCTACTAAATATTACATGTTATTGTGCAGCACGCAAGATCGACAGTGCACAATGTGCTTTGAGGTAGCAGCCAAGAAAGGTGTAGTTTGTGTCTGTGTACACCTGTGTGCACACCTGTGTGCATCAGCACGCTTGTATTCAAAAGGTTTTTCCATGTAACGATCTGCTAGGGAGTGTGGGGAGCCATAGCCCCGTCCCCCAGGGCATGAAACCGGTATGGAGGAGATCCAGGCCCCAGAATACAAGGACCCAAGGAGGACCACCAGGGGGGCAACCGTGCCACCCTCCTGGGAAGAGCTGATGAGACCCCCAAACGAGAGGTCACCCAGCAACCACGGAGCAGAGGCCAGAGGGGGTTGCAGTGACGTGCCCGTGGGCTCTGCCGGCAGCCAGCTGTGCCAGAGAGGACAGAAGGCCTGAGGCCTGAGGGCACCCCACCCCCCGGAAGGGGCCCAGCCGGGCCACAGGTGCCAGGCCCCGCCAATCGGCCACCAGGAGTGAGTCGGTACATACATGAGTGCCCAGCCCCAGACACCAAGAACCACCAACACACCAATGTCTGAGAGCATCAGCCACCGGCAGCAAGTGTGGTGAGGGGAGATAGGCCTCCATACCTTGGAGAGCCTGAGATGTTCCCAGAGAGGTGGAGTCTAAGACTCAAGCTGACATATAGACACAGACAAACAGGCGCATGCAGACACAAACATGCATTCCCACTCCCATATACAGAAACAAATACTCGGCCCTCACCCGACGTGGAGACAGACACAAATAGATCTCAGGTCTGGGTACCCCCGCCCCCAGAGGGGCAAATTGTACCTGGACCCAGGAGATGTAACCCTTCTCTCTGGGGTGGAGGAAAGCAGACCGCCTCCTTATCTGCAGTAGCAGGGAGGCCCCACATCCCAGACCCCACTGTGACAGCCAGCACCTCCTCACAGACCCCCAGCCCCGATGGTTAACAGAACGGGGGTGAGTGAAGACCCCAAACCTCCCTCCGCCCACTCATATGTAATGTTGCTGCGTGTTGTTCTAAAGTACATTTAAAACACAGGAGGGCATGGTGCTTCCTGCCAGAGGGCAGCACGGCTCCTCCCGAAAACCCTCAGTGTCTATATGCATTTAAAATTGAGGGTAGGGCACCAGCGCCAGAGGTGGGTTTTGATTCATTTGTGCTGTTGTATATGAAGATGTCATCCATATGAAAAAGGAAACAAAGTTAAAGTCATTGTGTTTTGTTTTTTTTTTGCACATTTATTCATTTATTTACCTATTTTATTTGGTTGACATATGAAAAAAAAAACGGTGCCTACAAATACATGTTTGCTTGGATTTGTAGTAATTCTTGCGATCCAAAGATCATGAATTCCTGGAGGGGCTGATACATCTGCTTCATTTTTCATATGCAACAACAAAAAAAGAAAACACATTTAGCGTCCTTTAGGATAAGGGCTGTAGCAAATTAACATACAAGCCTCTCACTAGAGCTCAGATGAGTGACACAGGTTACTGCACCTGCATGTGTTTGTAATAGAGTAGGAAAAACGGTTCAGTTCACTCCCATGGTGGAAATTTTAAATGCCACCTAATTTAAAAAGCTCATTCAAATTAGCTCGAACGCTGGCATGGCTATCGATCATGCTGTCAGGTGCAGTATAATCACTGGAAATGTACAGTATTGCTACCCATAAATGCTGTTTAAAAAGTTCACGAAAATCAGAATATTTATTTTCTTACACACGCAGTGGATATTTGTATTATGGAGACTTCTTTGTCCTTCAGAAGTTTGCTGCCTATGAATAATCAGTAAAAAGGCATCAGCTGTGCAGCCAGTAAGCCCCTGTATGCCTTTCTTTTTCTCTGTTCAGCTGTGTTGTCCCTTCCCGGGGTTATTACACAGGCCTCCACCAGGCTTTGTTTGGCCTTCCATAAGGCTCCAGCGGGACCTAATGACTTTCATTATCAGATGGGGGAATTTAATTTGAGCTGCACCGCTGTCAGAGATGAGTAGTCTGATATGGAACCATGCAGGAGAAAATAAAAGAGTGAGTAATTACTCTTTTAGGGTGTGGGTGGGGTGGTGTGCAGTTTGTGGGTGACGAGAGCAGAGCGGGTCGAGGCGCTGAGAGAAAGAGTGGGAGAAGGCAGGAGAGACACGGAGCACGGTTTATGAAAGAAATCAATAGTGAGTTGCCAGCGTCAGGTTATGAGATTTGGAGTGGGGATCTGTTTCCTCATTGTGACCGGAGCAATGGTCCGCGTTATTATCCACGAGGCCCCCGGACGGGTAAGCAAACAAAAGAGGGAGCCGGGTGAGAGTGAGGAGCTGTTTGCGGGTACACGAGAGCGAGGCCAGATTAGTAATGTGTGATTAGGAATCTATTCAGTTGCAGAATTACTGCCTTGTACTCTGTGAAAAACACGCTCACTCCCCTTTTCCTGCTCAACACAAACCTGATGTGACTGCCTCATTTCTGAGACTGAATGGGAAAATGACGGAGGAAGGAGATAAATATTCATCAGTTTCCATTTCAATTTCCCAAACCGTTTGGTAAGTTGAAAGCTATGACTGTATGTGTATATATGAATGCTTTTTTGCAAAATCTACAAGGTCGGTTGCAACGATGAAAATTACCGCCTGCGCAGTCACAGCAGATGTCTTGACATCGTCTTTCCCGGCTAAGTTGCAGCTCACTTTGGCAGCAGAAAAGTGACACCATAGCACCAAACCTTGATGAAGACAAGAAGGCTGCAGTAAAAAGGAAATCTCTCAGAGGTGTGCCATTGCCAAGCGTCGCTCCCTGGTCTTCCAGCATTTGTAAATCTCCCATCTGTCTCCACAGGTCTCTCCAATAGCAGGATGCCTGCTCTGCTGTGAAGCATCAGTGAGGCTTATTAGTAACAATAAGGCACAGCCAAACAAAAGGGGATAAAGAAGCTTATAGTGTTCAGCTCGACTGATGATTTCTTTTCTTTTTTTTTTTTTGAAGAAATTACTATATACTGTATATCCTTGGTGATGACAATCACTGTTAATCAGAACAAGAAACTCTGCTTCTTATTTTAAAGCAACCAGCTTGCAGTTCCTTTCCTTTTTGCCAATCCTGACAAGAGCACTGTGCAATTTGACAAATCCCTGCATCTCTCTTCTCCATATGCCTGTTCACCAATGTCCATAGCATCTGGCTGCATCTTGTTCCTGCTCCAACATGGCTGCTGGAGATGATCAGCTGCCATTCTCACTGTTGTGTCTGTGTGTGCGTGTGTCCCCACCACCTCCTGCTCCATTTTTCCCATTCTGCTATCTTTGCATGCAGGGGCTATTTTCGCAGGACCAGCTTGTGTGAAATTCACTTGTTATTGCTTTTAATTATGCATATCATTTTGTCTTAATACACGTGCAGCAAAACAAATTTTTAGCTTTTGTAATTACAGACAAGACGAAAGAAGGAGGGCTTCTGACCTCCCTTCTGGCCCACTTTCTCTAGCTCACTACCTTAGGATATAGTGATTGGATTGTCTATCTCTATTCAGTGATTTTCTAACTTGCTCCAGATGGCACCAACAGCATAAACATGTTCAGGGGGTCCACTTCAGTAGCTGGAATTAGCAAAAGTGATGCCTGGCAGACAGACTGTATGGAGGAGTCATAAGAAGTTTCACCTGGAAACCTGAAACTAGGAGTAGAGTCCCAACGTGTTTTTGTAGCCGGCAGCAAATGTGTCATTCTGTGGATGAAATTGGAATAGTTCTTTTTTTGAAAGACTTTAGCTTTGTTGTGTCTGCTTCGGTTTTCACGATGATGCTTGTTGTCAATCATAAGCCATTAGGGAAATGTCAGGAAGCTTGACTCTTACGTCTGACATCATTAGCCATTTCTGGGTCCAAACTCATCTTTGGTTCCCAAACACTGTGACATAACTGAGAGTTCCAAACAGCCTAAATTCTTTAATCTTCAATAAAATTTTCATCGTGGCTGTTCTCCCAGCTGTTAAAATAAAATGTAATATCCAGGCATCCATGAAAAGAGGAATAACAAGGTTTAATGGACTTAGGAGTTAGCAGCGCGTTAGTTTGTTAGATTCCATCTGAAGCTATGTACCATGTCATGACTGAGAGATTTCTAAAAAACTAGAACGTAGGGTGTGTCCATCACTTCGGGCATAAAAGTAAACAGCGCCAATGATTGTTGGGTTATTGAAGCTGGGCTAGCAGGCATATAATGCACGTTTCTGGTGTGCTATCTGGTGGCTAGCTACAGATTAGATGCATACAGAAAATCATTATGACTGTTAATGTGATCATAAATAGCAGTATTTCGCTTGCACCCTCCCCCACAAGCCACGACAGCTGTGTTTGTGTCAAGCTAACAAACTGATATTTTCCAACTCTCCAAAACACAAACAGCCACTGCAATCAATGTGCCTGACCCCAAAGAAAACTGAGACAGAAGCTAAGATATGCATCTCTTTGCCTTGAGGGGGCCCAGTGCAATACACTTCTCCCCCTCATGTTAAACCCCTCAAGTTCCTGCTCCAACAGTTGTCAATCATCTTGATGAGCGGTCTACCTTGAAATGGCATTTAGCCCTAGGCTGAGGGAACCAGCATGTGCAAATCCAGCACAGGCCCTGAAGAAGCCGTCGGTGAAGTTGCCTGGTGTGCAATTATGAAGATGCAGTGCAACCAGTCAGCTACACTGTTTCTTTCTTTTTTTTCCCTTTCTTTTTCTTTTTTGCTTGCTGGTTTTGTCAGCCACACATTTGTCCAATTAAGTTTCAAAGGCACTACTGGTAGATTTACTCATCAAGTCCATAAACAAGCACGGACGATTTAACACATATCCTATTTATTGCCATTTTACTTTGACTATAAAGCCCTTTCTTAAGGTCCTAAAAGTGGTTATCTCCTCCAGATGTTTATATAGTAATAGCTTCATTTATATGGTCAGCAGAGGGCAGCATTGCTATCTGGTTGGCATTACAGAGAACTTTGGAGTGTGAGCAGTACGTGTTACCTGCTACTGAAGCAGTTGTGGCTGCTGTGTGTGTGGGTGTGTGGTGGTGTCTAAATGAAAGGGAAAAAAAGAGTGGCAGGCAGGTGGATAACAGGAAGAAAGAGAATAAAGCAATAGCGACTGACAGATGGGCAAAAGGGGGGAAACTTAAACATTGTAATCTGCTGCCGAGCTGACGGGAGTCAGAATATTAAAAATGAAATGCCTGATTTAATTTGTGTTACTTTCACAGTCACTTTGCACTGTATTTCATTATCAGTCTTTCACATCTTTCACATGGAAGCCATCACCATCATCAAATATCAGCACTATCATATTTCAGCCTTTAATAGTGATAAAACCGAGTTATAGATGCACTAAACTCACTGGTATAAAAGGTAAACGGTTTAACTTGTCCTTATCTGCATGTAGTTTTCATCATTGATTACCTGAATTCACTCATCTGCTGTCTGAAGCGCTTACGACACCAAATACTGTTATAATGCAAACCATCCATTTATTTTATGTATTATTTAATTCCAAGAAGGGTTTTCTTTACCTACATGTCCAATATGCCCTGTGACAAACAATGAAAGGATTTACATGAAGATCATGTATTCCATGAAAAAATTTGTGACACTCATTGGTACAAACTGGCCTCGATCCTGGAGTGTACTACACCAGTGGGAAGAATACGATGCACAGTGTGAAGCAGGGAAGCCTCTCCCACTTTATGAAAAACAAAACTTGAGCTGTGTCTTCCTTTGAATTGGGAAGGACTGACTACACATTCACTTTTAGCAACTGTGCAGAAATTGTAGCTTTGCTGTGCATGCTAACAAAGTTCTTGTATAATGCGTGAGCTGAAATGGTGCGCCCTTATATTTAATCATGTTTGTGTCATTTATTCTGTCTGCTGACGCTTTAGAAAACCACTCATGATAGACGGCTAAACCACGTGAAAATTCCACCTACCTTGTGAATGATGTTGGTAAACTTAAGAACACATTTGTGGAACACGTACCTGAAATTAACTGGGAATTGCATATTTACTGGACAATTTCTTTGCCTGTTTCTCTCATGAATAAACAAAGCACTATTTAGTGCTGCCATGCAACTGTGACAATGGTTTGTCTTCCTATCAATCTGTTGACACAGATCACCTTATGAGCATGGTAACCACAGAAACAAGCTAAAAACAAAGAAGCTAGCCTTATTTTACTAGGATCAAATTATATATTTTTTTCCACTGGCAGTAAACCATATTAAACTTTTTTTGTTGTTGTTTTTATAAACTCAGGGAGCTGTAGAACAATAAAGCTGACAAAACTTGCTATGCTAATTATATCATGTACTGCTTTCACTGGTATTAGCTAAAAAATATGGTCCTCACCAAGGGTCCCCTCATCACCATGTCAAAACATGAGGGCTGGTGGACAGCAACGGCCTGCGGTTATGATTGGAAATAGCTGGTTACCACTGACAGGGAAGTTCACACCAAAGCTGGCAGACACCTTTAAGGAAAAGTCTGTGATTCTCTAATCGTGATCAAACTCAAAAGCTGTGAGAATACAAGGGTCTTCTAATAGACAATATCAACAAGTGGGATGGGACAAAAAAAAACAAAACAATGTGCTTTAAGACTGATTTAAATGTGTGAATTTTAACCACTGAAGGATTTATTAACTAGCAGAAGAAAATAATACCCTAACTAATAATTATTATATATTTAACTAGATTAGAATTGGTGGTTAGTAAATTTGGGGAGCAGGACCCTGGACAGGTCACCAATCTGACGCAGGGCATGACCACCACAAGTTCTTCTTATTTGATCATGTGTAAATGTCATGTGTAAAAACAGAATACAGCTATTTTTCAAGCAGCCCATGCTTATTCATAATAGAATATAGAAAACATGAACTATTCTAAGAAACATAGTAGTTCATTTTGAGTTTGATGGCAGCAACATATCTCAAAAAAGTTGAGACAGGTCCATTTTTACTACTGTGTAGCCCCTCTTCTTTTACTGAGTTGCCCAGAGAAGATGTAACATTGTATCTAATATTGACTTTCAATTTGAAAATCTCCAAATTCAAGAAATCTTTTGATGATAACATGCGCTGCAAAGGATGAGCTATTAACGTTTTTAACATTATTCTGGAATGGTTTTAAAATTTGAAGACAATTTGTTTGGAGACTGGTGAATCTCGTTTTACTTTACTTTTATGAAACCTGCCTCTCTAGGAGCTCTTTTTATTTCCGATCATGTTGCTGAGCTGTTGTCAATGAACCTAATTAGTTACAAAATGTTCCTCCAGCTGTTTCTCTGTAGTACCACTTACTTTTCCAGCCTTTTGTTGCTCCCATCCCAGCTTGTTTTAGATACAGTGCTGCTATCAAATTCAAAATGAGCTATTATATTTCATGAAAAAGTAAAATGTCTAAGTTTAAACGTTTAATATATTTTCTATGTTCTGTTGTGAATAAAATAGAGGTTTATGAGATTTGCAAATCACTATTAAAGCACAGCGGGTCAGCTATGGGAAGATAAGTCCACTGTGCTCCAATGCAGAAATCTCATCTCTAAGATTGTCAACGATTCACTCTGTGTGGTTGAAAGTTTATGACTGCACTCAAACTATTCAATCCGATCTGGACCAAAGTGAATGAGTTGTAGCTGTGACTGTTTGCACCTGCACCGACAGAGAAAATACTTCTCTTTCCTCTTTGCTCATAAAGGTATTTTTTATTTTTCACATGTATCTTAGAATCTGCTTTCTGAACCCAGGGTCACTGCAGATAACACGGGAATGTGCAGAATAATGCAATTGCAGAAAAGTTGTCATTCATTGTTATCATGACCTAGTTTGAGAGTTGTGTGTAGAGCAGAGATCAACAGTGCAACAGCCCAGACTCCAGACTAGACATCACATCAAACCTCCTTTTGACTTTTCCCTTTTTTCTCCCTCTGCTCCTTGTCTACTTATTTATTCCAATCTCAGAACACCATGTTCCCAGAGAATATTTTACTTGAATATTTCACTACATGCTTTCTCTGCTCCCCGCTCTCTCTGTGAGTTATAATATTTATTTATTTCAGGAATAATTTTTTGGTGAATTACAGCAAAATGGCGACAGCTGTAATCAGAGGATAAGTAGCAGCCGACATGGCAGGTGTTTGAGGGAAGATAAGGCGAAAACCATTGTGAGGCTGTGCCTGCCTTCCATTTAAATGTTTTGGGGCTCCGACTTCCTTGTTTGATTTGTTACCTTCAGCTTTCCTGCAAGCAGTCGGGTGGAAGATAGCAAGAGTTTCTTCTTAGTGTGTTTTTTTTCTCACTACAATGTTTGTGCTGTCCTTCAGATGTACGGGGTTAGGTTTTGGGCATGCCCACACAGTGCCACAAAGATCAGTGCATGTCAATAGTGCCCTTCATAGCCCTTAATAGAGCACGAGGAATTATGGTTCAAATTATGTTTTTGTTCTCTCAACTTTACAAGCAGACAGGATGGCAGGGTGAGTGTGCATGTCCACTCTCATCTGTACACAGGCTCTTCAGTTATAATATCCACAACGACACACACATACACACACCTGTCTCTCAGGAAGTAGCTGTTAATTATATCACTGTGCTGTTTTGCTCCACCAAGTCCTCCAGAGAAGCTAAAGCCAACGTGTTCTCGTTTGATTTTTGGCTCAGGCACTCGCAGAATAAAAACTATTTCCTCCATGCTCTTAGTGCTCCATTATTAAGCCAATAAAGAAGCATACAATGCTGTGTGTGTGAGAGAGTGTGAGTGCTGGGGGTGGTGGTGATGGTGGGTTCTCGTGTTGAAGCTGCTCCTGCACAGCAGTCTCATTTTTATTAGCTCCCAAGACACAGTTGACGCCAAGAGAAAACATCAGAGCCTGCACTGTCCTCCTTGCTTCCTTTCTTTTAAATTAAAGTGATATCTCATTGCTGTACAACAGACTCGCTGTGTAGGAGCTGGGAAATTGAGAAGAATTATATTGATTCCTGCCATCACTAAAAAGATGTCTGCTTTGTTTCAACACACCTTCTTTAAAGGCAGCGTTCAAAGGGGATTTTTTTTTTGGGTGGATGTAGGGCCCGAAGTAATGCCACTTACTGAAAGTTTGGGTGTAATTACTATTGTTTTAAATCACTTCAACACTCAAAGCTTGATCATTAAAGCGATGACACATAGGTGTCCTGACTTGGTACAAGAGAGCAACTCTGCATTACTGTGCAAAATGACTGAGTCACCCCTCATTGCTTCTATGCATTTAGAAGAGTTTCTTACTTTTTACAGCGGTCTTCAACAGTTGAAGCTTTTTGAAGGTGTTTTTCTTCTTTTTTTTCACTAATTTTCAGTCTGTGTGTTAAGTCAACACAGACTTACAAATCATTCAAGCATAAAAGTCAAGGGATGTTGTTACTGTATGTGTTGACTTGGCAAAAAAAAAACAAATTAAAATTTTATCTTTAATTAGTTTGTATCTTTAAACATGGAACAAATTCCATGCTGATAGTCGTAAAAGGACATAATTTATTCCCATTTCATCCATTTTTAGATGGATCTACAAAAAATGTTAAAGATAAGTTTGACAGGTATGATTTTGTCCCTATTGCCAGTCTTGGCAGCCGGGGGTCAGTCCGCCAGGGCCTCTGCTCCTGGCCGCCACCCGGCACACAATGCACCCGACCCCTATGGCGCCTCCTCCGGGTGGTGGGCCTGCGGGAGGATGGGCCCATGTCTCCTCTTCGGGCTGTGCCCGGCCGGGCCCCATGGACTAAGGCCCGGCCACCAGACACTCGCCCTCGGGCACCCTCCCCGGGCCTGGCTCCAGGGCGGGGCCCCGGTAACCCTATCCCGGGCAGGGTAAACTGTTCCCTCGATGTCCTTTTCATAAGGGTCTTATGAATCGCTCTTTGTCTGGTCCCTCACCCAGGGCCAATTTGCCATGGGAGACCCTACCAGGGGGCAAAAGCCCCCAGACAACATAGCCCCTGGGATCCCTGTGACACACAAACCCCTCCACCACGATAAGGTAGCGATTCAAGGAGGGGTGACCTCGCCAATTTCCGGGGGCGAGGTCACTGAGGCAGTTAAACAACTCCTTGGTGGCAGAGCCCCTGGTGTTGATGAGGTCCGCCCCGAGTTCCTGAAGGCTCTGGACGTTGTAGGGCTGTCCTGGTTGACACGCCTCTGCAATGTTGCGTGGAGATCAGGGGCAGTACCTGTGGACTGGCAGACCGGGGTGGTGGTCCCCATCTTCAAGAAAGGGGACCGGAGGGTGTGTTCCAACTACAGGGGGATCACACTCCTCAGCCTCCCTGGGAAAGTCTATGCCAGGGTGCTGGAGAGGAGAGTTCGTCCGTTAGTCGAACCTCGGATACAGGAGGAACAATGCGGTTTTCGTCCTGGTCGCGGAACACTGGACCAGCTCTTTATCCTCTCCAGGATACTTGAGGGTGCATGGGAGTTTGCCCAACCAGTCTACATGTGTTTTGTGGACTTGGAGAAGGCATTCGACCGTGTCCCTCAGGGTGTCCTGTGGGAGGTGTTGCGGGAATATGGGGTGTCTGGCCCATTGCTACGGGCCATTCGATCCCTATACAACCGTTGCAAGAGCTTGGTTCGCATTGCTGGCAATAAGTCGGACTCGTTCCTGGTGGGTGATGGGCTCCGCCAGGGCTGCCCTTTGTCTCCGGTTCTGTTCATAATTTTTATGGACAGGATTTCTAGGCGCAGCCAAGTGGCGGAGGGCTTTCGCTTTGGTGGCCTCAGAATCTCATCTCTGATTTTTGCAGATGATGTGGTTCTGTTGGCTTCATCGGGTGAGGGCCTCCAGCTCGCACTGGAACGGTTCGCAGCCGAGTGTGAAGCAGCGGGAATGAGGATCAGCACCTCCAAATCTGAGGCCATGGTTCTCAGCCGGAAAAGGGTGGAGTGCCCACTCCGGGTCGGGGATGAGTTCCTGCCCCAAGTGGAGGAGTTCAAGTATCTCGGGGTCTTGTTCGCGAGTGATGGGAGAAGGGAGCCGGAGATCGACAGACGGATTGGGGCTGCAGCTGCAGTAATGCGGACGCTGCACCGGTCCGTCGTGGTGAAGAGGGAGCTGAGTGTAAAAGCGAAGCTCTCAATTTACCGGTCGATCTACGTCCCTACCCTCACCTATGGCCACGAGCTGTGGGTAGTGACCGAAAGAACGAGATCGCGGATACAAGCGGCAGAAATAAGCTTCCTCCGAAGGGTGGCTGGCCTCTCCCTTAGAGATAGGGTGAGAAGTTCGGCCATCCGGGAGGGGCTCAGAGTAGAGCAGCTACTGCTCCACATCGAAAGGAGCCAGCTGAGGTGGTTCGGGCATCTGACAAGGATGCCCCCTGGGCGCCTCCTGGGTGAGGTGTTCCAGGCATGTCCCACCGGGAGGAGGCCCCGGGGCAGACCCAGGACACGCTGGAGAGATTATATCTCTCGGCTGGCCTGGGAACGCCTTGGTATTCCCCCGGATAAGCTGGAGGTGGTGGCTGGGGAGAGGGAGGTCTGGGCCTCTTTGCTTAGGCTGCTGCCCCCGCGACCCGGCCCCGGACAAAGCGGATGAAAATGGATGGATGGATGGAGGTATGATTTTTTCTTTTTTTATCCCAAAAGACTTGGTATATCTCATCATATTGTGCAGTGTGTCCTTAAAAACATTGAGGAAACTAGACAAGTAGTGGACAAAAGAAGTAGCAAGCCTAAAACCTATCCACGGCTGATGAACAGCATCTGAAAGTTATGTCCTTGAAAAATAGGAAAGAAATCCAGGAAAGACACAACACGGGACCTGAGAGGTGCATTGCTCCTTCACTTGGACCGTGTATGGTTCGCAAAAGTCTCAACAGAAATGGTTTCAGTGGAAGAGTGGCTGTCAAGGAGAAAAGCCTGAGGTTATTTTAAAATACACAAGAACTGGACTGAAACTCAGTGACAACAGGTCTAATGGAGGGGAAAGCAACTGACTGGCAACTGCTTCATTTTTTAGCATGACAGTAATATCAAACACACTTCCAGTGCAGTAGAAGTATACCTGAATTTAAGAAAAAAAAGTACGCAGAATGGCTTCCCCAGAGCCCAGAAGTCACCACTACTGAAGGAGTGTCGGATCATCTTGACAGAGAAGGGAACAAAAGGTGCCCAACATCCAAAGAAGAGCTTTGAATGTCTTTCAAGCCTGAAGAACTTTCCTCAAGACTACTGAAAGAAATTTAAAAATGCTTGTCTAAGAGAGTTCAGGCTGACTTTCAAGCTCATTTGAATATCTCATACTCTGTTTATGCCTTATATATTGTATTTCCCTTTACATTCGCACGTTTCACAAAATCACTGCACCTATTTCCCGTTTTCCTAGCAAAATATAAAGAAATTAGGGGAGAGTTGAAACTTTTGCACAGTGCTGTATCTTGTAATCAGTCATTGACCTGCTTTCTCTTGAACACTTCATATGCATTTTCGAAAAAGCACAAGTAGGGTGGATACTTTTCACATTTTTATGACCTTATTATTTTCATTGCCCTCATTGCCCTTCTTAGTGTTATGTTGGTGTTCAACAGTTAGCACAATGAGCAGAATTGGGCAAGACAGTGCAAATAGTTGGGAGGTTTATTGCACATGACCCACCACAAAGAAAGTTGTTATACAAATGGCTCAGTTATAAATATCCAGAGTATTACAGAGATGAAATATATATGATTGACATTTTACTCTCAAGTGTAAAACTTTGTTACTTATTATTTTCATTTTAACTATTGCAATGTGGACTGTGCATTCTACAGGCAGGAATGATTTCCTGTGTCATTCAGTGCAGCGTTTAGGTGCTCCTGTGACTGGCCAGCATGTTGTGGAGTGGGTGGGAGGTATTGTCCAGCTTGTCCAGCTTATCATGGACAACATCTGCCTCTCCGATACCACCTTAAGGGAGTCCAGCTCGATTCCCACAACATTACTAGCCTTGCAGATCAGTTTTTTGAGTCTGTTGGCATCTGCAACCCTCAACCTGCTGCCCCAGCATGAAACAGTGTAGAGTTTGGCATTGGCCACAACAGACTCATAGAAAATCCTGAGCATTGTCCAGAAGATGTTGAAAGACCGGCTCAGAAAATAGAGACGACTCTGGCCCTTCCTGTAGAGTGATGTTTTTAACCCAGTCTAGTTTATTATCTATGTATACTTTGAGGTATTTATAGGTCATCCACAGTGTCCACATTGACCCCCTGGATTGAAACGGTGTCAGATGTTTCCTGGTCCTCCTACTCTATAATCAATTCTTTGGTCTTTGTCATGTTGAGCTGCAGATGATTGTGCTTGCACCACGGGACAAAGGAGTCAACCATAGCCCGGTACTCTGTCTCATCACCCTCACTGATGCATCAACAATTCAGGACACAAGAGAGGCATCCGCCTGCATCGCTGTCAGCTTCTCACTCAGGAGGGTCGGCCTGATGGTATTGAATTCACTGGAAAAGTTGAAAAACATGACCCTCACAGTGCTCGCCTGCTGGTCTAGATGTGTGTAGACACGATTGAGCAGGTTGATGATGGCATCAGGGCTGGTAAAGCGAACTGATGTGGCCTGACAATAGGAAAGAGCTGGTCAAGGACAAGTCTTTCCAGGGTCTTCATGACGTGGGAAGTCAGTGCCACAGGCCTGTAATCCCGGGGCCCACTTGGACATGGCATCCTTTGTATAGGAGACATGATGTATTCCACAGCACTGGGACCCTCTGCAGACTCAGACTCATCATGAACAATTTATGGAAGACAACCTGCATCAATAAAGTATATATGTGCAAAGGACAAACACAGATACCTGCTAGTTAGTGACTGCTAAGTAATACGATAATAGAACTTAACAGTCTTAACAAAATCCAAACGGTTACAGTTGTTATGAAGGAGGGAAATGAGCTAAAGACCAGAACAATTTTTTCTTTTTTGTATGAGGCTGTTAGTGTATGATTTTGTTTGCTAAAGTCACGATTTTTGGAGCCAGAATCAAGTGCTCATTTTTTGGAACTGTAGTTTTTGGCATTTTATCTTCAATTTCCATCCCCGTACACTCCATATTCCTGTATGGATAAAAGCAGATAATTAATTTGCTGTGTTTATTGTAGTTGTGACACAGGACTGTTTGTGTGTCCGTCTGCTAGCCCTCTAATGGACTGGTGACCTGTCTGGGGCGTAACACGCTTCTCATTTGATGTCATCAGCAATAGGCTCTGTAGCCCCACTATGATGGTTGGATAAGCAGATGAGAAAATGGATGGATGGATTATAGCGTAATCACTGTTGTGTTACATTTTACATGATGTTATTTTGTGAGATGGAGTAGAATTAAGATGGAAATGGCTCCAGTTAGTATTTTGATGGAAAATGGGTACAATTCTATTACACAAGCCTATTCACTGTGTTTGCCTTGATTCAATCTCATGCAAATGACACCAGTCTGCATAGTAATCTCATACACTTTGACACATTTCTAACAGGTCAGTCATGAATCTGTATGCCATTGTTTATGCTGAATTATCGCAGTTTATTGTGAATGACTTCATCAAATTATTTATTTCTATCGTTATTGTGCAGTTTAAATAAAATCCCAAACCACCCGCCTCCGGCTGCAGATTTATGATGCTGTTTGTGCACATTCTGACATACTGCATCATTTAGAAAACAACATGATTTTCTGGAGTAACCAATTCTTCAGATGCTGAGCCATTGTTGTCATGTGTCACTGTAATTGGCCCAGCTGTTTCTGAGTGATGAGACCAGTGATGTGACTACCTGACAGCAAATTTGCAATACATATTACGCTTCAAGTCCGGATGCACTTTGCACCGCTGCATCAACGGGAAGCAAACTATCACATGTTCTGTGAGACTCTGACTGCTTTGCAGCGTTTTTTGGGCTTGCATCATTAAAGTCGGGCCTTAACAGCCTGCAGTCAGAAAAACAGAACTGTAAGGCTGTGCCATGTTGCTTCTATTCTAATATAAGCACTACATAGTGTTTGCAATTGCAGTCTTGTTCACACAGTTCAAAATTCATCCTGTGTGGAAATATGTTTGGACCAGATGTAATAAAAATGACATAAAAATAGTATTTTCATTCAGAATCACGAGAATTAATCTCTGACAGTTGTAGAGGAAAAGTCGTGTGTTGCCAGAAGCCACTGAGATATTGTGAGTCCATCAAATTTTTAACCTGCTGGTGGTGCTAAATGAAAAGTCAGTAAAGTCAGCGCTCAACAAAGTCATTAGGATAAATCCTAAATGCCCAAAAGTTTCACAGCAGGCCATTTAATACTTATTTAAATACTTTTTAATCTTGGATAAGGCGGTGGAGTGTCTGACTGACATTTCTATTTCTAATATCCTGGTGCTCCCTAGTCAAAAATGTG
The DNA here is from genome assembly GCF_965226115.1 of Aulonocara stuartgranti. Classification (NCBI taxonomy): domain Eukaryota; kingdom Metazoa; phylum Chordata; class Actinopteri; order Cichliformes; family Cichlidae; genus Aulonocara; species Aulonocara stuartgranti. Next base: position 13,759,234 of record NC_138956.1, on the reverse strand, counting down.
CAGTTTGTATTTTGGCAATGTCCAAATCCATGTGTTGCCTTTTTTCCTTCATGGTTATACAATATGAGATCAAACAGTTATGAGAATTCATCTATAAATGTCAAAAACTTGACCTCCCTTTAAAGGCTCGTCCTCGTGCATTATCCACCTGATTTGAGATTAAACAACAATTTCTGTATCAAAATGAGAATGATGAGAACTGAGTGTGTGGCTACAACCCAAAGACCAACAAGCAATATTTGGTGATAGAGTGTCACACTCTGGTTTTCTTTCCAATTTAAGAAAACTTAAAAAAATGTGTGAATTTTTAGCCCAGGGTCAAACCTTCACTGCAGACTTAAATTGTAATGTCCCGAGACGTCTGAGGGAGAGCACTCAGCAGAAACAGTTTTAACTATGGTGTGCGCCAGAGGCTCTATGCATTTCCCAGCTTGGAATTCAAGCTGAGAAATAACTTTTTTGGACTTGTACATCTGTGATGCAGCCTGAGCCTCCAACAGCATGTCAGGACTATACAGTAGATTGTGATTCATTGTGAAAGAAGCTATGCTTTTGTTGTCCTCAAACTACCACAGGAACTACCTGCAGAGTGTGTTAACACAGCCTCTTTATGTTTAACTTGGTCACTGATTAAATGTCACAAAATGTCATGTGCCTGGGCGGTTTTCCTGGTTGTGAGAGAGGTTCCAGATTTCCATCCCCTAGGGTGGAGCTTCCAGCACCTCACCTTCTCCTTGTTCCAGAGAAATCAACAGGAGGGTTCTTAAACCAGCGCTGCCTGCCACTCTCCTGCTACCATTCGTGGTAACTCGGCCTCCTTGTGTTCAAGTTCATGCTTGTCTGTCTTGTCTCTCTGTTCTCGGGTTGATCTCCTGCCATGTAACTCTTCAGCGCTGGTCCTGTTCACTTCATCTACGTCAGTCAGTCTGCAAATCAAAGGTTACATACTCACCTCGCTCCTTCGCCTGCCCTCCTGTCCATTGTGTCTCTTTCGGATTTCTCCTCCCTCTGGAGCTCCTGTAACCAGGTATTCTCCTCTCACGTGACCGCCCCCCTGCTGTGCTAGCCAGCCACTGCAAGTAAGCAACCGCCACTGCAATACCTACTCACTTCTAGCCACTCTCTTCATTTCCTGCCCAGTAACTTCTCTCTCCTATATTATAGAGTTTCCCATTCCTTTGCTCTCCTTGTGTTTCTCGTGTTTGAACGTTTCCCCGATCTCTACCTTGTACGGCTCCTGTTTTCCTTTTCAATTTTCAATCCATGTTTTAATCTGAGTTTGCATCTTTCTATAAATAAACCTTGTACATAGTACACATGTACACATGTACACATGTACATAGTACACATGTGCTTTTGGGTCCAAACCACAAGAGCCTCTAGTCCGTGAGACAAAAGGCGACTGAGCATTTGCCATTAAGGTTCCTCGGTTGTGGAATGAGTTTGGACATAGCTTCTTATTTAATGATTTTTCTTTATTTTTAATACTTTCTACATCGTAGATACATACTGAAGACATTAAATATATGAAGCAAGATATATGGAGTTATGTAGCAAAAAATTTTTTTAAAAAGTTTTTAAATGTCCTTATTTGAAAAATGTTAAAAATTATATTATGGCAAGAACCAATTGTCATGGTCCTGGTGAGTGGCTGTGTTTTTCCTCAGAGCTGTGTTTTAGTATCAGAATCAGAATCAGATCAGAATCAGAATACTTTATTGATCCCTGGGGGAAATTATTTTTTGTTACAGTGCTCCATTTTAAACCAACATTAAGACAAGACAGACAATACGCTAACTAAGAATAGTACAATATATACATATATATACATACATACATACATACATACATAAGTCACTTATAAATAAATATTTGGAAAAGAAACATGTGTAGTTGTAGCAGCAAACAGTGTGTTAAGTGGATGCGTTGTACAGGGAGATGGCCACAGGCAGGAATGATTTCCTGTGTCGTTCAGTGGTGCTTTTCGGTAATCTCAGTCTCTCACTGAACGAGCTCCTGTGACTGACCAACATGTCATGGAGTGGGTGGGAGGTGTTATCCAACATTGTCTTTATCTTGGACAGCATCCGCCTCTCCGACACCACCTTGAGGGAGTCCAGCTCCATCCCCACAACATTGCTGGCCTTACGGATCAGTTTATTAAGTCTGTTGGCATCTGCGACCCTCAGCCTGCTCCCCCAGCATGCAACAGCATAGAGGATCGCACTGGCCACCACAGACTCATAGAAAATCCTCAGCATTTTCTGGCAGATGTTGAAGGACCTCAGTCGCCTCAAAAAATAGAGACGACTCTGGCCCTTCCTGTAAAGTGCTGTGGTGTTTTTAGCCCAGTCCAGTTTATTGTCAATGTGTACTCCAAGGTATTTATAGTCCTCCACAATGTCAACACTGACCCCCTGGATTGAAACAGGGGTCAAGTGTTTCCTGGTCTTCCTGAAGTCCACGATCAGTTCCTTGGTCTTTGCCACGTTGAGCTGCAGATGATTCTGCTCACACCACGTGACAAAGGAGTCGACCATAGTAATCCCTCAGATCATCTTTTCACCCTCACGACAATACTCACGCTCACCTGGATGCTGGTCTTCTCCGTACTACACAGCCACGATTTGTGCTCTTTCCCAGCTTCGCCCGCCTGCCTCCCTGCAACTGCTACTTGGATTCTCCCGATCATTCCGTCTGGACTCGCAGCAAATGGGTTACTCACCCAAAATTCTCCTACTGCCTCCCCCACGCTGTCCTCTACCTGCTAACCAGTAAGACACAGAAGTTAACAGAACTCACTTACCTGACAAACCACTGGCACTCTCCAGACATCTGTCTCTCTAATGCAGTCGCAAAAACCATCAACCGCTACGACCACACTGGCTCACATGAGGATCGCCCCAAGAAAGGAAGCCCAAGAGTCACCTCTGCTGCTGAGGATAAATTCATCCCAGTCACCAGCCTCAGAGTTAACAGCACCTCAGATTAGAGCCTAGATAAATACCACACAGAGTTCCAGTAGCAGACACATCTGTACATCAGCTGTTCAGAGGAAACCGCGCAAATCAGTCCTTTATAGAATAGAATAGAATAATCCTTTAATTGTCCCACAAGGGGAAATTTGGCTGTAACAGCAGCAAAAAGACACATATACAAACAAACAGTACACAGGACACAGAACAGAAACATACACAAATTTTTCTTACATATTTACATTAAGGACAATATACATAGTATTGTACAGTTATTAAATTAAATAAAAATAACTACAGATAAGAAGCAAACCAGGTTGTAGTGCGAATCGGTTATTTAACTTATTGCAGTTACAGCGCAGATGTAAACATCTATGTTTGTTGGGAGCAGTTCTGATTGTGCAGTCTGACAGCTGCAGGGAGGAAGGCCCTGCGGAAACCCTCCTTCATGCATCTAGGATGCAGCAGTCTGTCACTGAAGGAGCTCTGCAGTTCAGCAACATTTACATGCATGGGGTGGGAGACTCTGTCCATCAGAGATGTTATTTTGGCCAGAGTCCTTCTGTCTCCCACCACCTGCACTGGGTCCAGGGTGCATCCCAGAACAGAGCTGAGACCTTCCTAATGAGTTTGTCCAACCTCTTCCTCTCAGCTGCCGATAAACCGCTGCTCCAACATACCACACTGTAAAAAATGACAGATGCCACCACAGAGTCATAGAAGGTCTTTAAAAGCGCTCCCTGTACTCCAAATGACCTCAGCCGCCTCAGCAGGTAGAGTCTGCTCTGACCCTTCCTGTACAGAGCATCAGTGTTGTGACTCCAGTCCAGTTTATTATTCAGGTGAACACCCAGGTACCTATAAGAGTCCACTATCTCAATGTCCACTCCCTGGATGTTCACCGGTGTCAGTGTGGTGGGTCTGCATCTCCGGAAGTCCACCACCAACTCCTTCGTTTTCCCGGCGTTGATCAGCAGGTGGTTCTGCTGACACCAGTCTACAAAGTCCAGAGTCCACCGTCTGTACTCTGAGTCGTCCTCACCTGGGATGAGGCCGACTATGGCAGAGTCGTCAGAGAACTTCTGTAGGTGGCAGCGTGGGGAGTTGATGGAGAAGTCTGCAGTGTAGAGGGTGAAGAGGAACGCTGCCAGCACAGTTCCCTGTGGGGCCCCCGTACTGCAGACCAGCGTATCAGAGACACAGCCCTGTGACCTCACATACTGTGGGCGTTCTGTGAGGTAGTCCAGTATCCACTGGGACATGTGGCGGCTGGATGGTGTTAAAAAGCACTGGAGAAATCAAAGAACATGATCCTCACAGTGCTTCCAGGCTTCTCCAGGTGAGTCAGAGCTCGGTGCAGGAGGTAGATGATGACAGTCAAATAGCTGCTAAGAAAACACTACTAAAGAAAAGCAACAAGCAGAAGAGGTTTGTCTGGGCCAAGAAACACAAGGAATTGACATTAGACCAGTGGAAATCTGTGCATTGGTATGATGAGTCCAAATTTGAGATTTTTGGTTCCACCTGCTGTGTCTTTGTGTGATGCAGAAAAGGTGAACAGATGGTCTCTACATGCATGGGTCCCACACTGAAGCCACACTGAACCAGCATGGCAACCACAGCATCCTGTGGCAACATGTCATGCCATCCGGTTTGCGTTCAGTTGGACCATCTTTTTTTTTTTTTAACAGGACAATGACCCCAAACACACCTCCAGGCTGTGAAAGGGATATTTGACCAAGGAGAGTGATGGAGTGCTGCGCCAGATGACCTGGCCTCCAGTCACCTGACCTAAACCCAATTGAGATGGTTTGGGATGAGATGGCCCGCAGAGAGAAGGCAAAAGTGCTCAGCATCTCTGGGAACTCCTTTAAGGCTATTTTGAAGATTCTAAAATATAAAAGATGTTTTAAGTTATTTCACACTTGTTTGTTTACTGCATAATTAGTTTTGATGCCTTCATTGAGACTCAATGTAAATAGTCACGAAAATAGAGAAAAACCACTAAATGAGAAGATGTGTCCAAACATTTGACTCGTAGCGTGTCAAGACTTTCTGGAACAACATAACATCCCCATCAGGTCCCCATGACAATGCTAACATTACTATTGTTCTCAAGTAATAATGGTGACCATTCTCTAAATAGTCAAACATCATGAAGCAAAAATTACATCTGAGGCTCATGGGAATGCCATTTGTTCCAGGATCAAAATTTTGAAGGAAAGTGAAGTTTTGGCCTTGTGATCTTGATCAAAAAAGTCATTAGAGGATCGTGGTATCAATTTTAGCATCAGTCTCTCAGGTAGTTATTAAGATAATGATATATGATAGCTTTGGCCTGACAGTTTCCTTGTAGCAGAGATACTTCAGGTTCTACTCTTCTTCAACCCTAATGCAGCATTTCCTTAGCTTTGCCCACAGGAGGCCCTCTTTACCAAGAATTTTTCTTCCAGCCATATTAGCCTTCGATGTGTTTCTTTCGACGAAAATTTCATAAAACTTGCCACCTACCTGCCATCGCACAAATATGACATTGTTATTTGTTCAGAGTAAAAAGCAAACATGACTCGCTGGGAAAATGATCGGAATACAGTGGAGGCACAATAAAGCCAGCTTCAAAATCAGATCAAACAGACTACTGACGTTTGTCTTCTACATCAAAGCAACGTCTTCAAAGTATGGTTAAAAGCAGCTTCTTAAATAAAATGTTAGACAAAGACAGAGGAGAACATTAAAAAAAATCGATACCTCCTGAGTCTTCAGTTGCAATTATGTATAATTTGCTAGAGGCTGTTGGAAGAACACAGTCATTTGTTGCCTACCTAGTATACACAATGAGTTTTAAAAAGAAAAAAGTTGAAAAGATTTCCAATTCCCATCTTAGCTGTCTCACATGTGACTCCAATCCAAAGTAGGAAAAAACCGTTTTATTTTTCTACTCTTCGTTGCACAGGTGTGACCTTTCTTGAACATTCGAGCAAGGATAAATGACGTCTAAACGCACTACTCGCAAAATAGTTTAAGAGCGGTTGACAGTGTTACTGCACTACAAACAAACACAAAGTGTCAGCGATGTTTGCCATGCAAATCTAACATGCGCCCCCCTCTTTGTCTTTCCCGTGTCCCTTTTAATCCGCATTCTTCTGAAGTCTGAGCGCAAAAAAAAGACAAAGGTTTGTTTTCTGTTGGCAGGGTTTCCTGATCTGCTTGCTGCTAATTGACACTCACAAGATTTGTAAGTCAGAGTGAAGGCAAAGATGTCATAAAACTTTCATGATCAAACAGTGCTAGCATTGGTGGCTGACAGTTTTACTGTGAAGAAGTCGCATCAACGCTGCAAGGCTCAGGTTTAAAAACTTTGTTGTTTTAATGAGTTTATGGTGTGTGTGAACTTCATGTGTGTATATCTTTAATCCTATGCCTTTAAGATGGTTCCCCTAAGCCTTTAGTCCTGTAAAGGAAATGTATGCTTGTGTCTTTTCAGGTGTGTGTGTGTCCGTGTGTGTGTGCAAGAGGAGGGAGGGTTCCCTTCTGCACTAACCCCAAAAAGTCATCTTCACTGAGGCAGCTACTCCTGATGAAGGGGAGCCAGATTTTGTTCCAAGCCACCAGTCTCTCGTTTTTCTCCCTCTACATCTAACCCACTCTCGTACTTGTTCTCCACCTCTGGCTCTTTTCTCTCTCTCGCTCTCTCCTACTCCACCTGCTCCAGCTCTTACTCTCTGAAAACTCTCCGGACTCCTCTGAAGAAGCTCATCTGAGAGTTACTAAAGTACTTTCTTTTTTTATGGTCAGAGGAAGAGGGAGAGTCTCTTTTGAGGCCCTTTGATGCAAAACTTTACATCTTCTTTGCTCCCCTTCACAGAAAGTTAGCATACACATCCATGGAAGCTGTATGCAGCTCTGCAAATAATTCTTCAGAGACTCATCTTTGGTGAAAGACTATCAAAGCCGGGGTTTTCAAAACAGATATTATTATGGATGGATTTCACCGCTGTGCAATATGCACCGACAAGTGTTTTTTTTTTTTTTTTTTTTAGCCCTGCAGCAAGTATGATGGATGGGTGTGCAGCTGTAAAAAAGACAGAAAAAAAATAAAGTGACACTCAGCGACATTAAATATACAAAGAGTCATGCGCACGCACACGTACCCACACATGCAGAGCAAACCTGCATGAGGCGCAGCAGCAACAGTAGAGCTCGACAGTGCAGGATTGCTTCTAATTGGAAAGCCTGCATCCAGAATTCTAATGATGCCAAAAGCCTTTTAACATTCGCTTGATATTCAAAATGCCTCTCTGTAAGTGTTAACCGAGCAGGGTTTCAGAATGTCTCTCTCCCTCTTTATTTTTATTTTTTTGTCTTTTGAAGAAATGATTGTCATTTGACGGATATTACTCTGTGAAAATCAGAGAAGAAACATTAGGAGCAGCGTGGCTCGAGTCCACCTGCAACCTGCGCATGAAAAACGTTTTAGCATTTCTGAAGTTTGAATAAATGAAATGCGGTTGCATTTGGTGTCTGTGATACAATTTCACATTTTTTTTCGCTTTCTTTCTTTTTTATTTATTTTTTATTTTTTTTGCAGTAAATGACTCACAGTAAAAGCCCGATCAACTGGTTACACAGCTAACAGTAATGCGGCTCTCCGTGATGCTTCTCTTTCATACTCTGCAGCGACCTTGCACGCTAAAAGTCTCCACGCTCTTTCTTCTTCCTGACTGTTTTTGTAAGCATGAAAACACTTTTTCACTTGTACCCCCCTTAACACGCCCTTCCTCCCTCTTCGAGGTACAGCACTATTCAAAATAGACCTCCACACTGCATGTATTTGGTCCCTGTAAGCATTAGAACAAGAGCTTTTAAATAATGTATACAAAATCTTGGGATGCCGCTGAATGCTTGACACAGGTTAAAGGTGTAATGGGCGAAGCGGCAGGGGGTCTGGTAAAAATCCTCCTCTCTTCTCTTTAGCAATGAGAGATGAGAAAGAAACCATGAGCGGCGACAGAAAAGGAAAGAACCAACTGGATGTTGTAGCTGTAAATTAGCAAGAGGAAGAGAGAAATCACTCAGGTTTTATTTGTTGGAGAGCATGTACACCTGCCCAGAGTTTGCAATTAGCCGTCAATTAGCAGCAGTTGTTGTTTGGCCATCTGTCCATAAACGCTGCATCTCCCCAGTTATTAGAGCAGACGCTGTAGCAGCAGAATGAAGCGGTTCGATGTCCACTGATACGTGCACACATACGCCCACGCACGCATACACTTAGCTGTTTTTTCTGACCTCAGCAGGAGTGACAGTTTAACTGGCATAGATGTTGGTTTAACATACGCCAGGGATGTTGCAGACGGAGAACGGATAAGAAGGCCAGGGAGGGGTGGGGGGATGTTGGGGTCAGGCCTGCCTCCTCTCCAGTTAATTGGCCTAGCTTGTAGCGTGTGCTTGACAGATTGAATTATCAAGCTGCCTCCATGGTCTGCAATCCCCCCGCGGTATATCCTGGTTGACTATTAATGACCAGCTATAGCAGCCTCCTCTGTTCTGCGAGGCTCTGCTGCTGTTCTCTCTGTTTTCGCCTCTCCCATCGGTGACTCAGAACCTTAAGCTGAGAATGTCTCGGCGTGTGCCTGTCTCCGTCCATGCTGCTCGATGCCTTTTGGTCTTTCAAGTGTAGTTTTCTCACAGAAAAGAAAAAACAACTTTAAAACTAAACTTTTTCTAGTCGAAAAGTTGAACTTTCATTTGAAATTGTACAACTCGGAATCTTAATTACCTCTATGCAGCCAATCACCTCCGTTTTATTTTTCAAGTGGTAAAGTCTTGATGGGAAGGTATAGCCAAGGCGATGGAGCAGATAATGGCAAACAGTGAATGTAGGAAGAAGGTTGATCTACTCACTGTGAATTTAGCGATATAGACAACTCTAATGAAGAATCAGCAGGGGTGAAATAGAAATAGCAGAACAAAGTTGCTACGTAGAGCAGAGTCCATTAGGATCTGTGTCCTGAAGGCTATTAGATTGTCTAAAACAAACACAGGCGTTCAACAAAGGTTAATTTGAATATTCATGCACTGCCTGAGTGCTTTACCTTTTATTTCATTTCTGTTCTTTCTGTTCTGTTCTTGTTATTTAGTTAATAGTTTAGTGACATAGATGGAAGGTGAACTTTATATGGAATATGTAAAATATATTCAGTCCATTTATATTGGCTTTGTTGTGGTGGATGAATGTGTTGGTTAAGTTTTATTTTCTTGGTAACTACATGACCTGCTATTTTCTAAGTTTTTTAAACTTATAAAATCATTTTGATTGTTCATCACTACATTATAGAAACATGTAAAAAAATCTAGTAGTGGAAAAGTGCATGGAAACAAAAACCTTTGTCTCTGTCAAAACATTTGGGAAAGACTGTACTGTGCAGAAGTGACTCACCACACATTTCTCTATGTTTTGTTTTAAATGGTATCAGAGCAATATTTTTGGGTGTTTAGAAACTTAACCCATGAATCATTCAAACATAAGCAAGCCATCTAACTCAAAGGGATGTACCAGTGTTGTGTGTACACATGACAATTTAGCAATAAATTTTAGATTTTATGTTTAGGCAGTTTGCTGCTAGTAACAAGAAACACACGATTTGTTTCCAGTTTTGTTGGTGACTCAATGTTAAATGCAAAAGATAACATACTCTGACAGGCTTGAAATTTTTGCACCAACATGGTGATTATTACGGAGTTATTAGATGAAAACCTGGCTTAGCTCAAATTAAAACATTTGAGACCTGAGTGATAAATCTGGCCCTTAACCCTTTAAATTTCAAATTCAAATTCAAATTTTATTTGTCACGTACACAGTCATACACAGTACGATATGTAGTGAAATGCTTGGACAACTGCTCGTGACCTAAAGAAAACAAAAAAGGAAAGGCTATGAATAAGATAGGAAATAAATATGAAAAATTAAAAAGGGTAAATTTAACTAGGAAGGAATAAAATATAAATTAAGGTTAAAAATGAAATAACTGTACAACACAAATTAGAATGAAGGGTAAATTTAACTGGGAGAATAAGATAAAATATATAAATTAAAGTTGAAAATAAAATAACTGTACAACAAAATACACAATATAGAACTATATAAGAATGTATGAAGAAATATAAATAAATATATACACAATAACAGCAGCGTGATTTAAGTAATGAAGTGAAAACAATGTCCAGAATGTCCAGTGTGTGTAAGAACTGTATGTGTGGGTCAGTACTGTGTGGTGGTGTGATTGAGAGACTGTATCGCCTGCGGGAAGAAGCTCCTCCTCAGTCTCTCTGTGTTGGTCTTCAGGGAGCGGAATCGCTTTCCTGACCTCAGCAGAGAGAACAGTCTGTTGTTGGGATGGCTGAGGTCCTTCACGATCTTCCTGGCCTTGGTCCAGCACCGCCTGCTGTAGATTGAGTGCAGGTCAGGGAGCTCGGAGCGGATGGTGCGCTCAGCTGACCGCACAACCCTCTGTAGAGCTCGTCTGTCCTGCATGGTGCTGTTCCCGAACCAGGTTAAGATGTTTCCCGTCAGGATGCTCTCTATGGTGCAGGAGTAAAAGTTCCTGAGCACCTTGGAGGGCAGTTGGAAGTCTCTCAAGCGTCTGAGGTGGTAGAGACGCTGACGGGCCTTTTTCACCACGGTGTTGATGTGACAGGACCATGACAGGTCCTGCGTGATGTGAACTCCGAGGTATTTGAAGCTGTCCACTCTCTCCACTGGGCACTCGTTGATGACAGGGGTCTGGTAGTTCCTCTCCTGCTTAGTGCTGAAGTCCACTATCAGCTCCTTTGTCTTACTGACGTTTAGAAGGAGGTTGTTCCTCTGGCACCAGTTCTCCAGATTCCTAATCTCCTTCAGGTAGGCCGTCTCGTTGTTATCAGAGATCAGATTAAGACCTACCATAGAACCAAGTCCGCCAGAGCTTATATTTTTACATGTTGTAGTGCCATTTTTGGGAGCATTTCAAGTTCCTATACATCAATAAAACCATTATAGCCCAAATTTTAATAATATGTATGCATCAAGTGCATAGTAATCACATAAATAGCAAAAAAGTGCAATAAACTACATAAAAATTAAAAATTGTTTTTGTTTTTTTTAACATATATTTCTAGTTAGAGAAATTTAAGAGGCTCATCCCTCAAAACTGTAAATACAAAAAAGTTGCACAAAATAGTTTCCCACCACAGGAAACTTATTTTGAGTGTCTTCATAGTTTTATTTTTGAAATATACCAATTTTTATATACTGCAGGAAAAACGAAAATAAATATTATAGTGCAAATTTGCAAAAAAGCAGCATATGCATCAGAATAAACTATTTCTAGCAGTGCAATTTGAGTCCTAAGCATCCCAGAAACGACACAGAAAGTCATAAAGTCAAACATAACTTTTAAAAACACCAGGCTCATGAGGCCCTAATGGTAAAAAAAAAAACTACATTTCCGCGAAAATGACGTCACTTCCGGTTTCGGGCAGGTAATGGTGGACATGCGATAGTTCGCGCTGTCGTCTATTTCAATGTAGGAAGTGTTATAAAAAGCTGATCGGATCAGCAAAGCGTGTTTCTGGAATATTATGTTTTTGTTCCTGCCAGCACTTTTTATGCAGTTTTTGCAAAGCTATATGTGGAAGGAAACCGTGACCTAGGACAAGCTGATGGCATAAGATGTAAGTACAACTCCTCCAATTTCATATGCAAAATAAATTATTGCGCTAGCTTACGCGGTTGCAGTTCTACAGGGATTTAAAAATAGTTGCGCAAAACAGAGCGTGCCCGCTCTGATCAGTTTTAAAGGGTTAATACAACTACTGTTTACCAAAGCCTCATCTGAAATGGTCTCTGTCAAGGTTTTGAGCGCAGGACTCATTTGCAGGACTCTCGCTGGGTAAAAGTCGGAAGGTGGTTTATTTACAAAGGTAGCACCAGGTGGAATATATATACAGACATACATACAGTGCAGAGAGGGAAATAGCAATCCAGGGCAGCCAGGGAAAGGTGCAGGTAGGGAAGGTCCAAACTCCTGTTCATGCAGCCAGTGACTCACAACAATCCACAATCCAGTCCTGTCACAGCTCACTCACACTAATGCTCACTAATTCAGGGTCCACGAGGAAGGGAAACAGGCGATGACTCATGGAAGTCTGCACACAAGAGAAGTTGATGTTAGCAAAGAGCGCAAAGAAAATGCGCTGAAATCACTAGGCGAGCTGGGTTACACATACAGAGGTTAGTACAACAATCCAGCAAAGAATCAGACTCCACTGGGGCCCTATCACGCATAGTGGTCACTACAGTGGACAGCTATTCAAAGGCTGTTTTCTTGTATTTGTGTCAGTGTTGCTTGCACATAACCCATTACATTGGACACTGATGTGTAACTCCATACGCTGCCACCAACTGGTCGTTTAATATTACTATAGATGTATTTCTTATGTACTTTATTCATCTTTTCATGCCTAAAGATGAATAAAAATATCCATCCATCCATCTATCTTCTTCCGCTTTATCCGGGGCCAGGTTACCGGGGGAACAGCCTAAGCAGAGAAGCCCAGACCTCCCTCTCCCCAGCCACCTCCTCTAGCTTATCCGGGGGAACACCAAGGCATTCCCAGGCCAGCCGAGAGATATAATCTCTCCAGCGTGTCCTGGGTCTGCCCCGGGGCCTCCTCCCGGTGGGACATGCCCGGAACACCTCACCCATGAGGCATCCTTGTCAGATGCCTGAACCACCTCAGCTGGCTCCTTTCGATGTGGAGGAGCAGTGGCTCTACTCTGAGCCCCTCCCGGATGGCTGAACTTCTCACCCTATCTCTAAGGGAGAGGCCAGCCACCCTTCGGAGGAAGCTCATTTCCGCCGCTTGTATCCACGATCTCGTTCCTTTGGTCACTACCCACAGCTCGTGGCCATAGGTGAGGGTAGGGACGTAGATCAACCGGTAAATTGAGACCTTCACTTTTACGCTCAGCTCCCTCTTCATCATGACAGACCGGTGCAGCGTCCGCATCACTGTGGCCACAGCACCAATCCGCCTGTCAATCTCCGACTCCCTTCTCTGAATAAAAATACTTAAGAAAAATATCCTGATTGAGGTTGTCATAATTCATGCATGAAATTGTTAAGGAAAGGAAATATGGAGAAAAGGCTGAGTTATGTCAAATTACACAAGAACTGGACTGAAAATCAGTAGCAACAGGCCTCGTGGAGCAATGGATCCAAATTTTAAGGTTTTTGTTCGAATTGTCATCAACATGTACAGATGAGTCTGGAGTATAGCAGTGAGTGACTACAGCTGTGTAAAACACAGCGGCGGCTCTGTCCTGGTTTAGTGCTGCATTTCAACCAGTGATGGAATAATTTATGAACTGAAAACACAGAAATGTGCCCTTCTATCTGTAATCCAGTCCAGTCTTTTGGCGGGACCTACATTTATTTATCAGAAATGTACACGTCAAATTTTCGGATTTTAGAAAATTTATGCAAATTTATGCCAAGCTTGCTTGTTGCTTGTTTTTGCATTCTGTTAATCTCTCTTCTCCACCGTATCTAATATTTAGCATTGTGGTCAAAGGCTGAACAGTTTGTAAATGTCCCAGGTGAGGACTTCGCGAGCCTTGTTGAGAGAATGAAGAGTGACCAAAACTTTTGTCAAATGAAAATGTAGCTATAACAGTGCTTGCAAAGGCTTAATTCCAAAAAGCCAGACATTGTTGTAATTTTATTAATGTGGTCTTGAACAATAGTTCTCTAGCCTTTGTGTGGGCCTTCCAAAGTCTTTCTTTGGACATTGGCTGCTTTTTCACTCATTTTCAGTCCAGTCTGTGTGCCTGACCATTTTCAATAAAAGTGTTTATTATTAAGCCACTTAACAGAAAATCACTATGTCATTCAAGCATAAAGGCAGCTAACTCAAATGATGAACTAGTGCTCAGCTCCTAACCATGACCCTGGAATGGTTAAGTGGACAAGGATGGATGGATGGACAATTTAAACTGTATCTTTATGCACTTTGTTACTACCAGGCTGCCATAAAACACATCATTTGAACAAATCTAAAGCTACATACATAAAGTATTTATTAAATGGAGTCATTCACATAGAATTTACTTTGGGAACCACCCATTTATATCAACATCTCCCCAAGTATATTTTATTTCTCTGTGACACAGCAACATAATCATTTTCACTGTTAAGTTGCTTATAAGTATTTCCTTCTGCCATTTCCCTGCTCATGTGTCCGTGCAAGGAGACTGGTCTTTTCACCATCGTGACAATTCCTGATGCCATTCTGTGATCAAATGGATTCCAACTTCACTTTCCTGGATTGCAGCTGGTGATGGTACTTTTTGTAGAGATCCTGTGAGCTGATGGGTCACTGTAGCCAGTACGGCAGCAGGTGGGCGACTGGTTCATGTGCAAGTGTATGCTGTGGGGTACTCTGCATTTTGTGCTTTGTTATGATCCACATGTCAAAGTGTCGTCCACCATCCGGTCGTTAGGTCTGACGTCACTAGCCGTGTCTGGGCCTAAACTCCGCCGCAGGTCCATATATCAAACGATCACTATCCGGTTGTTCAGTCTGACGTCACTAGCCGTGTCTGGACCTAAACTCCGCTGCAGGTCCGTATATCAAACGATCACTATGGCATTACTGAGAGTTGAAAAACTGTCTAAAGTCTTTCATCTTTAATAAAATAATCAGCGTTCTGCTCTACCAGGTGTAACAATTGAGTTTGACGTCCAGGCATCCATGAAAACGGAATTTATGACATTTAACGGAGTTAGAAGTTAGCAGGGAGTTAGCTCGCTAGCTTCTATCTAAATACAATATAGCATGTCCTGAATGCGGGGTTTTGGAAACAAATTAAAACGTACAGCTCTGTTATCACTTCCAGCATAAATGAAGACAGAAAACTAAAAAGCAGTGACGTTTGTAGGGTTACTGAAGTTGGGCTAGCTGGTATATAATGATGTGCTACGTGACCGCTAGCGACACAGCTATGTTAGCATAATATAAACAAGCTAACTTTTTTTCCACTCGATAAAAGTTAACGTTAGTGTTCTCGGTGGTCAGAAACAAATGTAATCGCATGGCAGGATGCTGTAAAAGGACCAAACTTCAGCCAGGAGAACAACTGAGATAATCCATCCATAATACGAGGTTAGTCATTCATATACTGCTGCATGGGCTGGGCTGTAGTTACATCCTAAGGTTTTAAAAACTGAGCTTAAATAAATGATTAGCTGTAATAAAAGCCGAGGGAGGTCAACAGTGATCACTGACTGTTTTAGGAGCTTTTTGAGATTAAATAGAAGAAAATACAAAACATTAAACATGTTAACAACACAAAAGCCATATTAAACGCAGACTACTTTAGGCCCGGAAGTAGGATTTGTCACGTCATCACTTAACGACTGGATTGCCTCTATCCTTTGTTGTAGTAGGAAAACAAAGTATCAAAAAGTAAGAGTGATGAAGGAATTGAAAATCAGTTATAAAGTTCTTTTTATTTGTTTTCTGGAACCTTATCACTTTAATTTATCCCAGTTAAAACATATGTGTGTTTAACAGTAGCAGCAAAAATGACCACTACTTCACCTTTAAGTTTTTTGTATTCTTTAATACTACTCAACCTGGCAATTAAATAGAAACAGCATGCTATTTACCGGCAGTCTGAGCTCCAATCAGAATAAAATGAAACATAGAAAAGACACCCTTTTGTCCAGGCTGGCATATTTCTCAGTTTGAAACTGAGGCTGGTATAATGGTGCCACCTCCTGCTGTGGCTAAAACCAGGCTGCCTGCTGGCTTCCTGACAACCCTAACATTACTGCATAATCAGTGCTTACCATCGCTCACACCAGGCAGATACATGGAAATCTCTATCTCTCACACACACGCGCACACACACACATCATGGATACAAACAAAAATACATCAACTTGCATATAAATAGTGACTTGCGTACAGTAGAGGCTTGCACACGCTTCTTTCGCTCTCGAAATTACAAACAAGCACGCTCACATCACTCCACACATCACATGAGAACAACGAATAAGTATCCTCCGTTCGCCCACACTCAAACACGCACATGCTCACAGCTTGTGTGTGGGCCATTGTGAGTGACAGCGAGTAGTAGTGGTGGTTATCTGTGTACGCACAGTCGGTATGTGTCGTCTTAAAATGCCAACCGTGGGTGTCTAACTTGAAGATAAGATATTGAGATCTGAAAGCAAAGGCTTGCGGACCAACTTTGGCACCCAAAGTACATTGAGATAAACGTGTACAGGGTGTGTGTGTGTGTGTGTGTGTGTGTGTGTGTGTGTGTGTGTGTGTTGAGTGGTGACCAAAAAGAAGAGCGAGGAAGGAGGGAGGAAGATACAGGAAGAGAGAAGGAATCTCATTCCAATTATCTCTCCAGACCTGTCCTTGTGACAAATGTCAGATAAGACTTTTGCAGTGATAAAACCTACCTCACCCTCAAGACTTTTGAACCCTCCTGGACTCTGTACCACTAAGACTCTTGTTACATTGTCTTTTCTGATAGGCGACTGTGGTAGTGTACACACACACACACACACACACACACACACACACACACACACACACACCTATATATATATATAGCTGAATTAATTCAACAAATCTAAAGCCTTTCCTTTTGGTCTTTTCCTTCTCCACACCTCTTTATTTGACTCAGCAGGGTATCCATTAGACAGACCATTTCTGCAGGATAACATCCAACCTGCTGAGGTGTAGGCGAGCAAATGCCAGATTTGCGTACATGCAAATTTCGCTGGACCTTCCATGCAATTTATGCTCCCAATTGGTGTGAAACTGACATGTGATACACTGGGGCGACAGATAGTTATGCAATCAGTAGCAGGTAGTCCTGGAAAAACACTGTTTAGTGCTTGAAGACAGAGGTTAAAGGGACAGTCCACTGGTGGAATTTAACAGTAAACGAAAAGAATAACATTTAAATTGATGGATGTTGAAGTCACTGATTCAGTGGGGCGGAAAAGGAAAGACATGCAAAATATTTAACAAGGATCTGACTTGTAATTAATGCAGCAAATACCAAAATAAAAACTTGAACAAGAAATTAAAGTACTGGTGTGACATAAAAAGAGAAAATCTAAAATAAAATCAGGCAAAAGGACAATCTGATATCTGATAAATGAAATTCTAATTTAATTTGATGTTCTTCAGGCTTAAAATTAAGTAGATGATTTTTCTCTAAAAATGTCTACTTATAAAAACATTCTATATAGTGCTCGGACAGTTTATTGACAGTCCGAACAAAAAGGCTGGTGATCTGTTTGGACTTTCAAGTTAGTATAGTCAGTAACATTAATGTCTCTTGGGGAGAATTAAGATAAGACAATAATGATAGTCACTATTATTTTATTCAGTACTGAGACCGTGATTATTTTTCATGACTATTCATTGATTTTAGTGGCAAAAATTAAAACTCATATCAAAAACTGCACTGTCATGTAATCAGGAAACTGCTTTGACAAACCTCACATCTGGACAAATTTTTGCACATTTTGTCCTGCCTATTCACCTGAAATCAGCGAGTCCAAAGAAAGAAAATGTGTTACATTCAAAAATTGTGCAAATCTTTTTAAATTAATCTCTGTAGACAACTATTATAAAATCTTGCACAAAGCATAATGAATATGAATAAATTATGTTTATGAGATCTATGCGTAACTCATTTGCAGGTGTTGAAGCTGTATGATAAGAAATACGAAGGTTAAGAATTGTTCCATTTTCCCGACTTTAAATTTAAAGTTGAGTTAGCGTGACGTAAACCAGAAACAGAAACTTGATATCAAAGTAAAAGTCATGTCTTTTGAAATGTGTTTATGAAATGATCAAGATCCACGATCCAGTTCAAGTATTGAAAACACAGTGTTTCCCACTGCTTCAGCACCTTGAAGCCAGCTTTCCAGCTCCTTCCCTCACCACACACCTGGTTCCTTCCAGCGAATCCAGACGCTAAAAAGAGGGGAGAGTTCATTAGTTTCAATCCCTCTCACCTGTCCCCTCTGACCTCCCGGCACCGCCCTGTGAGCTTACCGTACCACCCTTCCACTGCAGCAGAGCCAGGGACCACGCCCAGAGTGTTGACTGGCAGAAACTTCCACGCCACCATTTCCTGGTTTCTGCCAATATTCTTTAAAGATATACGAATGTTATAGTTATTCTGAGAGTAGAAAATGATGATGTCATTATTTAACCTCCAAGTGAAACAGTTTACAAGCTAGCAGGCAACTTACCTCCAAAACTCTGTTTGACTGTGCAGAACTATCAGACCTTCATCTGATCCAGAATGCTGCAGCATTATTAGCATATCTTTGTTTTCTCCCTGTTAAATTGAGAATCAAATCAAAGTGCTAAATAATCATATTTTAAAGACCTGGTTGTACCAGATTATACTAACAGAGCCCATTGCTCAGGATATAGACACCCACTTTCCTTTTCAATAAGGCTTAGAGTTACGGCTGGATCAGCTGACCCTGAACGCTTCCTAAATTGTGCTTCAGTGGGCCCAGGCTGCTGGAGGCTTGGCTTCCTATCATACATTAAGCATTTCTACTTCACTCAGCTTTTTATCTTCTTTGTATGTTTATACACTACTACTGCTATTTAATCATTAGATATTATTAAATAGCAGTTATTAGAAACCCTTCCTCTCTCTCTTATAGTTAGTAAGTAAAAGTAAGTAACATTTTATTTGTATAGTACCTTTCAAGACAGAAATCACAAAGTGCTTCACAGAAAAGCTAAAACTGAAAAACAGAAATCAACCAAAAGCAAGTTTAAAAAGATGTTTTTTTAGCTGTTTTTTTTAAATGAAAACACTGAGTCCACAGATCTCAGGCTGTCAAGAGATTTATTCTAAAAGACACTTCTTCAGCTGAGAGTCAGAGAGTGGAGACACACGCTGCAGTTTTTACTTGCAAGGGTGGTCACAGAGCGCTCACATCAGAGTGGGGGCCCTGTGAAGTGCGCTCTGTTACCGCTCTGGTCTTTATTTATATACAAAAGTAATACAATAGTGAAGGAAGGGAGTTCCAGAGTCTGGGGGCCACAGTTACAAACGCTCTAGTCTTTGTCATGTCACCCTCCCTGGATGCCTGGAGGGTTCTTTCTGTTTAAAAAGAGTTCTTAATTTCTACTGTTGACAAGTGTTTCTCATAGGGGGTGGTGCCATTGTTGGGGTTTTCTTTCTGTTATTGGAGGGTCTTTACAACACAAGCTCTTTCACAAATGTCGTTTACGCATGATTACCACATTACTTCTGGTTTATTTGTCAGTCTGTAAAATATTTTATTAACATTGCCTTTGAAATTACCTGCTGAAATGTACATATATTCAAAGACAATACAATACAATAACCCTAACCCTTGTAACCCAGTGGTTACAAACATCAACAGTTAATAATTAGCAGTCATTAAATTTACAGCATAGTAGTCATCTAGATCAGAACTGCAGATGACTACACATGGAGCGAGACCAGCAGCACTTACTCTGTGTGGATTGCTACCTTCCAGTCAGCACTGAAAGAGTACTGCCTGCCAAAATAAAGATTTTATACCTGAGGTCTTCATTAACTACAGCAGTTTGTGTCTGCAGTATTTCAGCCGAAGCAACTACAGACTGTCAATCACGCAGTGCTTCTTGCCCTCACTTGAAAATGCCAAAACTCCTCTGCTAAGGTCAGCTTCTCTTGGTTGCTTGATGCATGATGCACACAGCTAGCCACAGACCCTTTGCAAAGTAGGACAGGAAATCACAAGAACCTCCCCTTTCATATTATGCAGGCAGTAGTCAGACCCCTGCAATAGTGTACAGAGTACCCATGGGACCCTATTACTAGTGACACCACCAGCCTCCACAACCCTAAAACAGCCTACAGAAAGAAAGAAAGGAAGAAAAGGAGGAAGCAATGGAAATTAGATGGAGTATATGAAGGAAGGTGGCAAGGAGTGACAAAAAAGTTGAGGGGGAGAAATAGTTGAAAGGAGGACGAAGCACCAGGTGTGTGTGGGGGAGATGGTCAGTGCTGAAATAGAGACGATATGAGCAGCAGGAGGAGGTCAGCAATAAGAGGATGATGCAGTACAAGAAGAAATAGTTCTGGGAAAACAATTGCTTTGGTTTGGAAAAATGGGGAAAACTGATTTTGTTGGAAATTTTGTTGGTTTCACAAACTTCACAGAACTCATTAAGCAGCCAAAAGATGTATTTATTTTTTTATTTTTTGCCAAAAGATGTAGTCTTCTGCTTCTAAGCCACCTTCACATCGATAAATGAATAGTTGAAACATGTGCATTTTAACTGATGATAACTCTGATATATTTCCACACCCATCAGTGCAATGTAATTACAGTATTCCTCACCATTCCTTTCAGTGTCCTATAATTGGCTCTTTGAAACACAGAAACTCAATGCGGTGTGTCTTACTTAGTGTATAATTGCATTCTTTTTCTGCATCCCTGTGCCTTTGGTCTGTCTGAACATGTCATTAAGCATCTGCCTGTACATTTAATGTAAGCACTTAGAGAAAAGCGTGCGCGTGTCCTCGCGTGTAACTAGCGTGGCGGCTGCGGCAGCAAGAGATTTTCCCTCCGCATAATTGTGCATCGTTGTTGAGACAGTCATTACCGTGACAGATGAGCTTGAGCTTGATGCAGTTTTTTCCTCTTCTCTCAACAGGCAGATGTCTCCTCTTGATCTCCGTCTGTTGCCTTTTGTGTTGCCACGCAAAGCGTTTGTCGGGATATTCTCCGAGTCAATTAGCTAACGAGCAGCTAACGAGGAGATAAGGCCAATTAAGATAATAGTGATTGTGACGATGGTAATTATGACAATGAGATTGGTGAGCCACCAGGTCAGCTTAAGGGAGAAGCATGTACCAGAGGCACGGGAAAAAAAATCTCTCAAAATAACTGGTTGCAATTAAAAAGACACGTCAAACATCCTTTTTTTTTTGAAGAGCTTATGTCGTTAACTAACACATTTGCTTTGATGGGGGAAGAACTGTTTGGAATTGCATGTAGTGACAGATTTCAGGCGGAAGAAAACAAAGCTGAGTAATTAGCGAGAAAATGTGTGCAAACAAAATACACGTCGGTTTGTAACTAATCAGGCGCATGTTAAGTTGTTGATTCAAATCTGTGTCTGGGGTAAAAAAAAACAACAAAAAAACAAAACAAACAAACAAAAAAAACAAAACCAAAAATAACGTCATTGTACTTTTTTACTTTGGTGTGACTGACATCAGTGGCCCGTGTATCAGTGTGGTTTTAAAAGCCTGTGAAGATGATGGGAGTGCTAAAGCGCCTCAGGAGAGGCTAGAAGGGGTGGTGCATGTATGTGTGTGTGTGTGTGTGTGTGTGTGTGTGTGTGTGTCTTGTGTCTGAGTTCTTGTGGGCATTCAGTGGGTTCTCCCCAGAGGGTAACAAATGTGAAATGATTATTTCCTTCCTGCATGCACACAAATTTACTGTATAAAGAGCTCCAGTAGAAAATAAACAAGCCTTCTGTGAGACTACCGCATTCAAATAGTGAAAACTTATTGTAAATAGCATTCAGTATAAGAAAAATGTTTGTTTTGGTTTTTTTATCTGGATCCAACCTCCCCATTTTCAGTACACACACACACACACACACACACACACACACACACTGTTGGATCAGTAATGCCATAACCTCCCTTCTAACCCTTTGAGCCACACAAAGACACACTAAGTGTCTCAGGTTAGAAATTGGATATGTCACATGCTCACTCTAGCGTGAAATACACGATGGTGAGAATTTTTTCTCCTTTTCTTCTTTTTTATTCTCTCTTTAGTTCTTCCACAGTTTGTCCCTTCCTCTAATGTAAACCTTGTCACCCTTTGTTCATTCCCCCCAGCTTTATCAAGCTAACAGTAGCAGTTTTATAACTAACCAATAGGTGAGACTGCTCCAGTGTGGCAATCCCTTGCCGGTTTCCAACCTTCTGGCCCAGTCAATAAAGGTATTGAACTGAACATGTTAGATTTAGGCATTTAATTCTCGATGATTGCTAGTTTCTCATTAAAGTGTAATGTTTTTTTGATCAATCTGTCTCATCAACCTTACTAGGTACTTCCCAGCTCAGTGGAGGATGGTAAAGTGAACTGTAGATTACAGGACTGGACCAGTTGTAGTAGTAGTACAGAAGGTCAACCAATAGAAATGTTAAGTGGATTATTAGGTACTTACTCTGAAACTTCTCCTCAGGTTGAACTTTTAGGTCCAGATTTACTAACTGCCTGTGCCACCACAAAACCTTTTTTTTTGCTTGTATCAAGATTTATTACAGAGGTGAAGCATCAGAGCTCCTTTTGCAGCTAAATTTATTGCATATGTTTTGTGGGATTTGCCCTTTGAGAAACACATTTTGGGGAGGGAACTGTATTTTAAATGATCACAGAAATGTGATTTACTAAGGTTTGCAGCAGGCAATTTATTACAAACTGCACCAGATTTAACACCAAAAAAAAACCAAATTTCTTATTTTGCACCAGATGCGGCTGTGACGGTGCTGATAGATGCATGACATGGGGAGAAGTTGTGAGAACGAGTGTGTACAACCTCTGTTCTGCAACTCTTAACTAAGTTGAGTGTTTATAGCAGAGGCCCACATTTTTCTGGCCTTCAATAATAGAGTCCTGATCAAAAGTTTAAGACCACTTGAAAAATGGCCAAAAATCATATTTTTCATGGTTGGATCATAACAAGGTTCCAAGTAGAGCTTCAAGATGCAACAAGAAGAAATGGGAATGAGACAAAGCATTTTATGAGTATGCAATTTATTGAAAACAACGCTTAAACTGAAACAGGCTGTTTTACAGCTGATCTAAAGTTTACACACACCTCCAAAAAAACCTGTAAACACCCCAAAAGAGAAAACATAAACTCAGTAATGACTAGCTCCACTGTCATTGTTGATCACTTCAAAAATTTGTTGCAGCATGCTTGATGCAAGCGTTTCCATGAGGTAAGTGGGAACATTTCTCCAAGTGGTGAAGATGGTCACTCGAGGAGCATCTACTGTCTGGAACTGTTGTCCATTTTTGTAAACTTCATTGCCATCCATCCCCAAATGTTCTCAATCGGATTTAATTGGACTCAATTGGATGCAAAATATGATTTTTTTGCTATTTTTCAAGTGTTTCTGTGTAAGAAAGCACAACCTAACTGAACCTATCCCAGAGAGGTTCAGTCAGGTCCCAGAATCACAGTACAAGACATAACGATAGGCTGTATATTTTGGGTATCACAGTTTTGGGTAATAGTTTGGCTTTGACGTGTTTCAGGGTTTTTTAAGCACATTTCTGCCCTGAGATTTGTCCACAATGAAAATCAGTGTTAACTGGTACAATGAATTTCTTTGTCTTTTCTCAACACGTGTTGAAAGCATTGGTATACTTACTGGAACGATCTGCAGTGCCTTTATTCACAGTACATTGTTAGTAAACTACAGTGGCCCCTAGAGACAAAGCACGTACAAACTCCAAAACACTTGCAAACTCCAAAACACAACGGAAGTGCTTCAGGACGCTAGGGGCAGTGTTGAGCTTTTGTTACCTAGTAACTACACAAGCCAGGAAGTACCAATGACCGGATTTGGGGTTTGCAGCCTTAAAGGCCGCATTTTAAGGCCGATTACGTCACAGCGACAAGAGAAGGCTGTCCCAATTCAAAGGCTGCTCAAAATGCGGCCCTCAAATGTGTTCTTAATTTCCCTGAATTTTAAGGATGGGTCGGTGTAGCCTTCATGGCCCAACATATCCCAGACTTCATAGTGCGGTGGTGGTGTGGATAATTTTGCCGAAAAAAAACAGTGGAAGCGGAGCGGAGGAAGAGTAAACTTTCAGAAGTAAGTACTGAATATTATGTCACTTATTTATGCGCAAATATTTTTTTAATGAAGAACATTAAACCATTATTGTTGGCCATATGTCGGGAAAGTTATGTGACATTAGCGATGTCTGTACTTTCAGAATTAACTTGGTTTTAAAGCCTTTACTTTAAAAAAATATATATATATAGTCGACCTTAATCTTACAGAGATTGTGATGATTTTGTGGATAATTAAAGTCAGTCATATATCCACAAACACAACAAGCTGAAAGTCAGTGATGCTGCTCAGTTTGCAGTCCTGAACATCACGGCACAAGCAGGATCCACTGCACTGTTAATGTTAGCTATGTTATATTGCTGCCTCTGTTCGGTGGCGTCGAGCCAAACTGACTTTAATGTGTGTTTGAACGAGCTGACGGTTCACTCGTTAAGCTGAAAGAAAGATGCTTTAATCACAGGAGTCACACATGTGTCCACTGTACCATCTGGGAACTCTTCTTGTTTCGTAATAACACAAACATTAAATCCTCCTTCTTTTGTGCTGTTTTGTAGCAGTGTAAAGCGGAAGCGAATGGATGGATGGATGTAGCAGTGTATACACCTGAGACTGCCACCTGTCTGTCTGTCCTGCACTCGCTCTCTTTTTCTTTCTCTCTGATTGTGTAATAAAAGTATGAACATGTGTTTATAAGTTACACTTGTGTTTGAATCCTGCAGCTTATCACACATTTGATTTCCATATGTGACAACTGCAAGTGTCCAGAGTGAGGACAGACTGAGGGACCCACTGCTGCACATCATCTGTGAGGCTTTGCACCCCTGATGATCCACCAGGACAAACTCAACAGTAGGGATGGGTATCGTTTAGGTTTTATCCGATACCGGTGCCAAATCGGTACTTTTGAAACGGTGCCGGTGCTCAAACGGTGCTCAAACCGGTGCTTAAAGAATGGAGAACACAAAATTGGTCCAAAAACCTCTCATGTTCAGCTGTTTTTTGTAAAAAGATAACAATGTTAGCCTTTTCTGCAGCTATGGGGCATATATGGTATCATTCTTGGCTGGAAGCAGTGCTTAATCGATGGAAAAAACACAAACTTTGTCCAAAAACCTCTCATGTTTAACTGTTTTCCACTTTTTCTTTGGTCATTTTAGCCTTTTTGGCCAGGGTGAAGGGAGCATCTGCCATCAAACAAGAAGACAGCTGCATGTAGCTATGATCATGTTTGCTAGTTCACCTTACATGCATTAATGTAATAACGTGGTTAGCCTACTCAACGTAAATTACACACGAACAACATTTAGCTACTCACGCATAAAAGAACGGCTGCTGCTGCCATCATCATCCGTCATCATTTCTGCTACACTGGCAGGGCTAGGGGCCAGGACTCTCCTCTTCGTGTTTTTGGGGGATGTTGCATAACAGGCAACCCACCCGCAGTAGATGTGCTCGGTGTGAGGTCTCGCAGCAAGCTATCAAATACGGCGCATTTCTGGGCTTTTAAAAAAAACGCCATGCGTCGCCAGCTGTTTAATCGGATTCTTGGTGTTACCTCCTTTGACAGTATCACAGTATCAGCTTAAAGCACTTGTTGCAGGCTGCTGAGTTTGCATATTTTGCTGTGAAGTACAGCCAGACTTTTGACCGCTTCGCCTTGGACATTTTTAATCTGTAGCTCTGCTCTAAAAGAATGTACGTACCTGGCCCCGCCTACTATCCTCGGAAATGTAAAATGATTGGCTAGAAGTGTATCACAGCTCAGGAAAAAAAAAGCACCGAAATAAAGCACCGAAATGTGCGCTGCTTTTCGGTCTGGTTACTACCGTTTATGTCAGAACCGGTGCCATCATGGCACCGGACACCGGTACCCATCCCTACTCAACAGTGTGTGAGGAAGAGGAGGAGGAAGAGCCAGCAGCAGCTGACAGATGGAGAGAATAGACAGACTCTTCCCTGTTTGTGAAGGACTGCTAGAAAAGTTTAAAATAACTAATTGTCTGTCCTGAATCAGTCTTATTAGGTAATGTTAAAATAATTTTATCATTCCAGTGTTTTCAGTGTGGGAGAAAGTACT
The DNA here is from genome assembly GCF_965226115.1 of Aulonocara stuartgranti. Lineage (NCBI taxonomy): Eukaryota > Metazoa > Chordata > Actinopteri > Cichliformes > Cichlidae > Aulonocara > Aulonocara stuartgranti. The sequence continues at coordinate 13,733,235 of NC_138956.1, read as the reverse complement.
CAGGGCCTTCAATTTAAACACTATGAAAGGCAGCAACAAGTGTAATATTCAGAAACCTAAAGTATGTATCAGCAGCAGAATGGACCTAAAAATAAATATTTGTTCCAGTTCTATGAAGCTTTGAGTATTTTTGGATTAGTAGCACTGCTGTGTTTGTTGCATCATATTGCTGTAATTGTTTATATGCTTTATATATTCTGAGGTAAGTTGATCTATAGTGTTACATCATATTCTATAAGGATGTTATGTGTTTGTAGACTTTCTGCCCAGTTTGACCCATTTAGCAGAAGCCAGCCTGTTTAAGGCTCTGATATCTATTCTGTATGACTTAAAGCAGTTATGACATGGTCTGATTTTCTCACCCAATAAAGGAATATTTCATATATCAGTCTACTCTTCATTTTATCAGAAACAGTTATCACAGCTTGTACATTTTCTTTTTATAAATATATGTAAGCAATGAGCCAAATTTAGTAATGCCAGCATACTGAAGGAACAACATTTGTCTCTTATATATGATATACCTATATATGCACTGTCAAAGATACTTGTCTTTGAGTGAAGATTTAAGGTGATAAGACATATAAATAACTGCAACTTGAATCTGTACTGAAGCTCAGTATTTGGCACAGAGTTCATGTTCACTGCTGTAATAGCTAATAATGATTAATATAATAACTATAATATTGGCCATATTATATTTACATTACCAAAGTGATATGACTTTAGTCTCATGAACAACATCAGCTAATTCTTATTTACTAACTAATCTTGAAATAACTGTTCAGTACAGAAATGAAGCCCAAAAATCATGTTGTACTGTCCTGTGGTCTCAGCCTCAGATACTTATCAAATCACACAAAGCTCTTGTAGAAACAAACAAACACACAAAATATGTTCTCCCTCATTTCTGTCAAACCAAGTTGTATGATACGTTTCCAGCGGTTAGTATCATGGTTGAACTGGAAAAATAAAAATAATCTTAATTCTAACCAATATAGAAATTATCTATTAGATTACATTAGTCTTGATACAGCCTCTGCCACCACATCAGATCAATTGCTCTGGGCTCCTTTGATCAGCTCCATCACCTAGTGGGGGTGGGGGGTCATAGTTTGGTCCCGCCTTCACTGTTATGATTGGTGTGGGGGTAGGGACAGGCTTAGGGCGTCGGGGGGTTCCCCGGAGGCATCTTCCTTGGGGGGCTCAACCCGGGGTAGCGGTCATGTCCGGTTAGGGGCTCTGTTGGCTCTCAGGTGACTGTTTCCTCGCGGCTGCGTGCAGCGGGGCTAGGGGAGGGTCTGTGCTGACGGACGTGGGTTACTGACCTGGTAGCCTGGCTGGCCCTGGGTGGGTCCGGGATGGGCGTGAGGTTCTGGGGGCGCTCCGTCTCCGGGCTGGGACCCGGACCGGGCCTCGGGGCTTGGGTCCTGGTTGGTGTGTTGCCGGGGTTGTGGGCGGGTGGGTGCATGGGGGCCCAGCCCTGGAGCAGGGTGCCGCCGGTGCGTCGAGCCACCTGGGGGGCTCTTCAACTGGTGGGGGAGATTGTCACATCTTGCAGGAGCTTTCCTCTCCTCAGGAGCTCCCTCTGCAGGAGGGGGAGATACAGGAGAGGTGGAGGAAGATCTCAGCCTGGGTGTTTATTGTCTTATGTAGTCTGGAAGATGAGTGGATGGTGGGGTGGGTGCAGTTTTCTCTGTGGTGGGGTTGGGTGGACTGTCCCGGGCTCTGTGGGGCCGGGCGGCGCTGCTGCACTGGGCCCGGTCTGGATGGGCCTGGGCCCCCTTTCCCTGGCGGGTCGCAGAGTATGGGGGTGCCTACTGGGGTCAGCGGGGGAGCTGGCCCTAGGGAGGGGTCACTTGCCCCTCCCTTCCTTCCCTCCCCATCTCCAGCTGCCTCCCTCTTCCCGCTCCACCACAACCACCCACACATGCAGGGCCTTGGAGTAGGGGTATGTCACCAGGGTGCAGAGGAGGCTACCCCCCCCCCCCCCCCTCTGTCCCCTTCTGGCTGCCTCTGCCTCAATTTTATCCCACAACTTAGACATTCACATTACTCACACTCTCATTACACATACATATAGGATCTTGGGGGTGGGCACGATACACGGAGTCCAAAGTACCATCAGGGTGTACACCCCACCCCTGGCATCGTTGCCCACCTCTCAATTTTAAATACACGTAGACATTGAGGGCTAGCAGGAGGGACCATGCGCTTACCTGCTGCTCTCTGGCAGGTAGCTCCATGCCCTCCTGGGTTTTAAATGCACCTTAGAACACACATGCATCAACATTACAATGAGCGGGTGGAGGGAGGTTTGGAGTCTTCTCTCACCCCCGTTCTCTGCGACCTGCTGGAGCAGGGGGGCTAGGACTAGGAGGAGGAGTTGGCCGTCCGACTGCGGTCTGGAGTGTGGAGCCTTCCTGCTGCTGCGGAGTCGGGGCGGTCTGCCTCCCCCCACCGCAGGGAAAAGGGAAACACCACCTGGGTCTGGGTGCAGTTCCCCCCTCCAGGGGCGGGGGCACCTAGACCTGGTTTGTAGAGTACGCTTGGGGAGTGTGATCGTGTGTACAACGTCTCTTTATGTCTGTCTCCACGTTGGTTGAGTGTGGAGTAAGTGCATATGAGAGCATGAGGGTGGGAATGGATGTTTGTATCTGTGTGTGCCTGTATGTCTGTGTCTATATGTCAGGTTGGGTGTCAGGCGCCACCTCTCTGGGGACATCTCAGGCCCTCCAAGGTTTGGAGGCCTATCTCCCCCTACCACCACTTCCCCTGCCAGTGGCGGACCCCCTCAGACATCGGTGCGTTGGTGGTTCTTTGTGTCCAGGGATGGGCGTCCAGGTACACACCGGCTCACTCCTTGGCGGCCGCTTATCGGGGCCTGGAGCCTGGGGCTCGCTCGGGCCACTTCGGAGGTGGGGTGCCCCCGGCCTCTCGGCCTGGGGCTCGGTCACTCAGGCGCAGCTGGCTGCCGGCGGAGCTCACGGGCGCGTCACTGCAACTCCCCCTGGCTTCTGCTCCGCGGCTGCTGAGTGAGCCCTCATCTGGGACTCTCCTCAGCTCTTTCCGGGACAGTGGCGCAGCTGCCCCTCTGTTGGTCTTCCTTGGTCTCTTGTGTTCTGGGGGCCTCTGGATGTCTGGAGTTTTGATCTCCTCCACACCTGCTTCACGCCCTGGAGGACGGGGCTGTGGCCCCCCCACACCCTCTAGCAGATTATTACATGAAGGAACCTTTTAAAAAACAAAAAACAAGCGCGTCCATGCTCACAGGTGTACACACGGGTGATCACACCCACAAACTACACCCTTTTTGGCTCCTACCTCAAAGCACACTGTGTTCTGTTGATCTTATGTGCTGCACAATAATGTTTAACATTTAGTATTTACTGTCATATTCCCATATATCATTGTGATGTTGTTTATTCTATTACTCTTGTTCTCTTCTGCTTGCTTTCTTTTTTCTTTCTCAGCAGGTGATCCAGGTGATTGATATATGCATTTTTTTTTCTCTGCCCGTTCTGTTGGTTTTTGTCTTTTGCCCTTCTCCCCCGTCCCTCTTCTCAGCTGTTTCTCTTTCCCTCTTTCTTTCTCCCCTTCTTTCCCCCAGTCAAGTCTGTCCCGTATTCAGTAAGTGAAAATAAAATAAACAATAAAAGGTGAATCAAATGGACCATTACGGCAAGGCTGGGATGGTCAGTTTGGTAAAGTAAATCCGTTGGGCATCTTTCTTTGCCTTTAGACAACAATTCTGATGGCAAAAGAGCCAAACGGGACAGGCCAAAAAAAAAAAAAAAACCAAAAAAAAAAAAATAGTATCACGGTTGCTAGGCAACCTGGGAAGCGCGACGGAGACTAGACCGTCCCATACAGACAAACTTGCCGTTTTTTTTGCAAATCGAGCTCAATACTGCCCCTAGCGTCCTGGAGCACTTCCGTTGTGTTTTGGAATTTGCATGTGTTTTTGAGTTTGCGAGTGTTTTGGATTTTGCAAGTGTTTTGGAGTTTGCAAGTGTTTTGGAGTTTGTACGTGCTTTGTCTCTAGGGGCCACCGTAGTAAACCACTGAAAAGACTTTCTACCCAATGCACTAGTCAAATCTTCTCCCTCCAATGACTTTCTGTTTAACACCTGTAACTTTACTACTTTCTTACGTGCTCTTTTTTTAAATTTATTATTAATTAATTTGGTTTGAGAAAAGAACCATGTACAATATTAACATGAATGTTCCCATTCATTGCATTGTACCAGAGATAGCTTAAGCTAATTTGCATTTGTAGTCCCTTAGCAGGTCATACACAGAAGATCATAAAAGTGTCACATAAAAGGTATTATACAACACACATAACACAAAATAAAAACCCAAAAAACACACCAGTGTCTACAAGTCTGTGAATCTTTCAGCAGGCATTTAAATTTGTTTTATAAACTTGTGATAGAGCTGCAGTTCTGAGTCGAAGCTTTCACAGTGAAGCCTGATTGCCTAGAAGCTATCAGCCTATCTTCCTTTTTTTGCTTTCTTATTGATTTAATCTTTTTTTTACAGTTGTTCTTTAAACGTACCTTATAGATAACTTTAAGTTGAGTACTCCCATCTGTGCTTTTCTGCAGCTGTGGCCTCATCCTAATTTGCCGTGCTTGGCAAGTCTGGCCCTAACGTGGTAAACAGTGGAACTGGAATATCAACTCCCAGTTCCAACAGATTTTGTAGTATTTCATGCCTGCCTCAGTGGTAAGTTTTCATACTTCACTTATTAAATTAAAAAAGGATCTCAAATCGAATCCAATTTTTAATATGTACTTAATATGATCCCTTAAGCTGTTGCGTCTGTAACATGTGAACCAGGTGCACATGTACTCTTTGCCAAAGCAGAGATATATTCAGCAAGATAAAATCAAAGGAGAACAAAAGTGGGATGAAATAATGGGTCTGTATGTACTGCAAGCTACAGCACAGAAGATTATCTTATTTAACTGACAACAAAGCTCTTGGGGATAACACATTTGCACTAGATAGAAGAAAGATGGTACCATGAGATGAGAGTTTCCTTTTTGTAGGGGAATAAAAAAAAACCGTAGACGTACAAAACAAAACAAAAAAATGTCATGGATTAGCTTGCCAAGTTATTTTCACTTTTACTGTCTACAGAAAGAACACAAAGAGAAACAAGATCCAGTGTGACTGTGCATCTCTCAATGGAAAGACAGTTAGAAGAGAAAAATCTTAGGCGAAGAAAATATTTTAATCATACTATTTATGATATATCTATTTATTCATTTCAATGTAGTAAAATTATGATTTGAACATTTCTCCCATTTATCTGTGTAAGTGATAAAATATCAGTTGATCCACATGAATAACTGCAGTTATTCACACAGCCACCTTCTGAAATATGGTGGTGTTACTAGGGAGACCCAAGAAACTTAAAAAAGTCCAGACGCTTTTCTTTCCGAGCTCCTTAGACTGCGTAGGTGATATGTGAAATAAAGGTTAGCTCAAACTGTATTTAAGCCCTGTAAAAAGCTCACTTATTACTTAGTATTATAAAAGAAATTTGACTGCGTGTTAGTCAGGTGTTGTCTGCACCAATCAGAGAGCCCTCAGAGCACAGAGCATGCTTCTATCTGCTGCTGCATTTTTATTGTTTTCAGTAGCACAGCAGTTGTGAAAACCATATCGCAACTAACTGAAATTCAGGATGAACAGATAATAGAGATTTGTATGCGTCTCTGATTCATCCAGCAATAAACTGAATGAATTGTTTTGTGGTTGATGACACATTAAGAATACAATAACAGTGCAAAAAAGAAGCCTTATATATATCAAAGTCTCATAAGGCCTGTTAAGATTTCAAAGAAGATAAGTGTGATCACTTTGATGAGACAGAGAGCCTTTAATTTCATGACATCCAGAAGAGATTTCTGGAAATGGATTTGGGTAAGTTAAGATGGAAAACATGTTTTTTTTCCTGCATCAAAAGAGCAGCTTTGGACTGTGGGACAACAGCAACCAGCAGCTGGAGAAGAAAGTGAAAAAGGTTAAGTTCACCTCCTGCAGGTGCCGTTCCTCTGCAGCGATTATCATCCTCCACCATGCTCTGATGGCAAAAGCAGATAGACAGCCTCCGCCTTGTATGTTTACTGACAATATTGCTTTTAAAGAGACGCCGTCCTTCAAGGCTCCCGAGAATGGCCCTGACATTTCAAGGGAACATTCTCTGAAAGGTGCTGTCTTCATTGTGATGTCTATTGAAAGTGACAACAACAGCTTGCATTTACCGGCCTCCCTTACTCTCTAACTTGGTGCAGATGGAAGTGCATTTGATGTAACGTGTTTTCACTTCTGCTCCCAATCTTAAGCCATTACTGAACATTACATTGTCTGGGGATACAGGACATTTGGTGGAAAGATGGAAATGATTTGATTTGGCTTTTATAAGAGAAACAGTAAAGTAGAGCCTGTTTTCATGTAAACCTCTGACAGTGGACAAACTAATTTAGTATAGAATTTCGGGTAGAGAATCTGTAGGAAATAGTTTATCTAAATGAGTCCACTCCATGCCTCAGCTGTAAAAATATGCTTAATATAAGGAAGACGTCTTCATATAATCCCTCCTCCCCGCCCCCTGTTATTTTTTATTTGGCGTCCCTAAATCTCAGAGAAAACTCACTTGAAGCAATAAAAGAAGTCAGCCAAAATTAGCCGCACAGTGGAGCTAATACTCCAAGGAAGAGCAAATGACAGTCATTACCTTCCAGCTACCTATCATACAACAAACTCCCCGCTCTCCTCACTGTTCTTCAGCTCATTTCGGAGCAAATAGACTCTAAAGACAAGCTCTCATCTCATCCTTTAAAACCCCGGTGTAATTGTCCTCCTTTGCTCTAAGATTGGAGTTCACACCTCTTCCTCCACATCTTGCTTCTTTTATGTGTCTGATGTAGTGGTGAATCACACTCATCCATCTTTTATGCCCCTTTTAATAGACACTCACGGTAATTGCGCTGTTAACTTTGGGGACTTCTGGCTCGGATGTTCGTGAAAGACCAGTCCTGCGTTTTGGGGATTGGATGAGATTGGATGGTATGGCTATTTTGGGTTTCAACTGCTGTAATAATGATATGCAGGCAAGGTAAGCTTGATCTTGCATATATTACATGTCAGTTTCCAGTTTCATTCCAGTGCTGTCACATAACTGCATTCACCAAGAAATAGATACAGACTTAAGAGGTATTTGCACAAATTCATATGAGGCAACTAGACAGTAGCTTTATCGTGGACTGAAATGAAATAAATCTGCAAGGAAATTTAAGAATGCCAGAATTATGGAAAGGCTATGAAAGTAGTATCCTCTGGCATGCAGAGTGTTCAGCGCTTATATAACACCAGCTCCAGTGCATGCACACTCCACGGAATACCAAACAGGCTTTGACTTAAACAGCAACTTTTCCTAACCTAATGTGAAAGAGCCAATCTCTAACCCCATGCCACTGCTTTCCCACCCCATTCTCGGGGTTAAATGTCTTTAAATTGTGGGGCCAAAAGGCAGGATGAATGTGAGGTGAGTATGAGGGCTTATTGGGGCGTAGTTTGTGGGCTCTTGGTGGTGGTGTTGAAGGTGAAGCCATGGTCAAGCACGGCTGCTTGGTTGTCTGGATTGATCCACCGCCATGGATGGGTCCACCACAGGCTAATTTCATCCTCCACTGAGCAGCGGAGCAAAGGGGAACCGGCTGTCCTTTGAGACCCACGTCAAGCTCCCCTCTTACAGGCTTCGGATTGACATGGTTCCCTGAGGGGCATTGTTTGGTTTGGTGGTGGGGCACGAGTGGCGAGGAGGAGCAGGTTGGCCTGATCTCACAGAGAGTTTAATATGAGAGGCTGATACTGATGGTACATACTTGGGAATTTGGGTGTTTCAGAGAATGAGGTGCTTTGTTATCAAAGGAAGAAATAAGAAGAAAAGTCAGCCAGTCGTGCCAGTCAGCCGCTTCTCTATCAAACCTATAGGTTAAAAAAGATATGAGCCACATGATCGAAAATGTTTTAGTAAACTAAAATTAAGATAAAACCAAGTGTGAAAAAAACCAAACATTTTAGTTACATAGCATGATGATGAAAACTATCTAAATATTCTGTACTTTTTTAATATAGTAGGCAGCTGCATTTCTGATACCAGGGTCTCTTGGTTTCTTCTCATGCATCAACACATCTCCACTCCACCAAATCTCTCTGACCCTAATTTTTTAACAATGTCCGTGTTTCTTGGGTTGTCCGTTGAGATGCCATGTTGCTGTTACTCAAGTTTTACAAAATGACAACACTTTCTGTTGTCATTTTGTCTTTTATTTCACCTAAACTCAACTGAGGTGGTGTGTACAGCCGCAGTAGCCCAAACACTACTACGTGTTCCTCTTACCCTGTTTGTGTCACCATGACAAAGCTTTAACTCCATTTCTACCACAACTGGTTCGGCAAGGCACTATTCTTATTGTCACTGGCCTCTCATTCTGCCTGTCAAAAAATACATGGAATGAGTTCTATTGAGTTTCTATTGACCATTTTTCTATCAAGTAAAAGTTCATTTGAAATAGTTTAATATGCGTTTATTGGTTTAATCGTCCAGCCTTACTTTGTACATGTATACCCTTATTTTGGCCCACCTATGACAAATTTGTACATCACACTACGTTCACAGACCTTTAAGGCCAGAGAGCCTGACATTGTGTTTTTGGTGATATGCCTCTTTCTGTAGCTCAGGTGGTAGAGCAGGTCATCTACTGATCGGAAGGTTGGTGGTTCGATTCCCGGCTTCCCCTAGTCTGCATGCCAAATGTCCTTGGGCAAGATACTAACCTGAAATTGCTCTCCGATGCATTCATCGGAGTATGAATGTGTGTGAATGTCAGTTGTGTGAATGGGTGAATGCACAAGTTGTGTAAAGTGCTTTGAGTGCTCAGAAGAGTGGAAAAGCGCTATATAAGAACCAGTCCATTTACCATTTAACTACTGGTTGAATTAATGTTAAATTTTCAACAGATGATGTGGTTCGGTTCATCCGGTGGTGTCCTCAAGTTTGCACTGGAGTATTTCACAGCTGAGTGTGAAGCAGCAGGAAACAGAATTAGCAATGTTTGAGGTGATTGTTCTCAGCATGATAAACGTGGAGTGCCCACAGAGTTTAGGTTTCTCAGGGTCTTGTTCACAAGTGAGGGAAGAGGGAAGCCAGAGATTGACAGACAGATTGCTGCAGTGTTTGCATTGCTGTGGATGCTGTACCAGTCTGTTGTGGTGAAGAGAGAGCTGAGAATAAAAGCAAAGAATCCGATTTACCAAGCAGTTTACCTCCCTATCGTCAGCCATGGTCACAAGCTTTGGGTAAATGGACTGATTCTTATATAGCGCTTTTCTACTCTCAAAGCGCTGTATACAACATGCCACATTCACCCAATCACACCCAATATCACAAGCACTGACACTAAACCGAGTGCTTTTTCTAACAACATTCACACACATTCACACGCCGATGGATTGTGGGTAATGACAGCAAGAATGAGATAATGGATACAATGAGCTTTCTCTAGACTTGAATGGAGAAAGCTAGCTAGACTCAGTCATAGAAGTTCAGTCATTCATGAGGGACTTTTCGAAAGGCACCTAATGAGGTTGTTTGGACTAAGTAGGACCATCACACCATAACGAATGAATTTAGCTAACGACATCACAATGATTTGTTTACAAAAACACGTTGACCTGGTATAACATGAGGCAAATTGACATTTTGTGAACAGAAGTATACTGAAAAGATTTAAAAAAAATACAGATGGTTTATGATATTCCTAATTATGTCTTCCCATTTAACTTCCATAGAATTTCTACCTTGATTTCTATCGGTGGTATTACATGTATGTAATACAGATGTAATACCACAGTATCGGTGGTATTACGGTGTAATGGTGTAATGACTGATGTCTAAAATGTGCTTGAACGAATTCAAGGTTCTTATCTCTTTTACCTGTGAGCTAGATTCGAGCATGGACCTTCATTATCAGTGTTATTAGCCACAGTCAGAACAGCTCTTAGCCACATCGACCTGTCTACATGGATCTGACACTGCAAATTGGAAATATATCATGTCCATCAGCCATTAGCTCCATCCACTGTGTCAGCCACATTTACAACCATTTCATATTTATAAATAACACAATTAGGTGAATAACCTTGAGAGGGCTCCTGGCATTGTTTTCTATGATAGCCATCCACGGTAATTATGCATTGATTGAGTCTCCTGACAAACATGGGGGCTAAATGAGAGACAGAGGCTTCCATGGCTCTCTCTTGCTCTCTCCCTCCATTATGAGTGATAACTTTTAGGCCTGTCTGCCATGCTATGGTCTTAAATTACCCCAGCAAAGTGAGAAAGCAGGAGGATTGGAGAGCTGAAAAAAAGTGATATTTCATTATCACTTCATGACGTTAGTTACAAATACACAATGACATGACATTGGTAGCAGATAAATCAGATACCGAAGTGACAACAGGAGCTAATAGCGGTTTGATAGCTAACTAACAGCTGGAATTTATTAAACTCCGAGATAATGACCTGCCTGCTTACATCCTTATTTCATAAACTTAAGTGAAGAATTAAAAATACATGCAAGGCCATTAAGATTCTGTGAGTAAGTCGTATTGTGCTCATCATTACATGGATAATATCACATTAAATAGTTCTAAAGCAATGACATTCTTGGGAGAATAATTTGAGTAGAATAATAAAGATACAAAGCCTTCAGCGCGTGTTCATTTTATATAGTCATTGTCTAATTTAGTTAACTGAATGAGCTATCTTTCTCATTTGTATGAAAGGCCTACCTAAACAGTGATGATAAGCACTAATATGCATTTGTTGCTATTGTTAGAAATCAATTATTAAGTGTCTGTTTAGAATAAACAAAAGATTTCTTATCAGTTTTAGCTGTATATAAGTAGGAATGCAGGGGCTATCCTTATTATTGTTTGGAGTCGATCTGAGCCAAGTAGACAAGAAATCAGTGCAGCAGGCCTTAGTGAGTGGGCCCATGATGACCTTTTTAACAAAAATACAGCAAAGTAAAAAATGATCTTTCTGTAATTTTTAAAAATCCTGAATATTCATGCAATCAAAGAAACATGTAAACACTGATTTATGTTCAAACAGCTGTCACGGTCCTCGCTTCAAGCAAACAAATCTGGCTCATATCTGTCACACAGAATCAGTAAGAACACAAAAGAAATCCCATAAAAATAGTTGAATCCCACAAAGCAACATCTGACCCAAGACTAAATGACATTTCAGTCCAAAGGTCATAGAAAATTTCCGGAAAGAGCTGTCCTCATGTGATCGCCAACTGGTAACCGTAATGTAGAGTGTCGTAGAGGGGTTGAAGGCCACGACGCTGTTTGCAGGGATGTCACCCTTAATTCACAAGCACATACATGGCAATAACCTACAACTGATAGCAGGTGCTTACACATATTTAAAAGATACGTCTACCTTTGTGGTACATATTCTATAAGAAATCGCCTCCACAGAAACACACAAACATACACTTTCTATTATATGTAGGACAATTTTGCTTGTGGTAAAATGACCCTGTTGTCATTCATCTTTACATCTCTTCCCTTGAGGTTGTACTGGAGAGAGAGGAAGGCAGAGTGAGAAAGATAGAAGAAAGTGCCTGAGACTGCAAATCCGTTACAAAGGCGAGTCATTGATTCTGGGATGGGGAATTAATGAAGCTTCGGCCGGATATGACAGTACAGTGTCAGACGGTGAAGAGTTATGCAGGCCGTTGGGCTCTGGTAACCATTAGCTTACAGATAGTGTGTCTGAGAATGAAAAAAGAAGAAGCAGGACAAGTTAAAAAAGCATTCATTAAAAGAAAGGAAAAAAAAAAGGAAAAGAAAGCCAATTTTCTGGCGTAACGTAGGCGCATCTTTAGGCATCACTGTCGCTGTTAATGGCAGTTTTCACTCAGAGCTGTTCAAAGTCTGCTCTTATCTCGGATAAACGCTCCGCAGCGTTGTTTCCTTTCTGATGAGTCATGGCTGTGATAAATCAAGTGTAATGTGTCTGTTTTGTGCTTGATTTTGCCCAGAAGTGTGTTTCAGACTATATCAAATTTTCTTTTATTCTGATGATTCAAAAGAGATTAAGTGCTTCTGTTACTGCTACTATCATCAGACTTGCTACATATGCATGTGGTTGAATATTAAGTGCATTGTTCATCTTTGTGTACTGTGTATGGGAGATTACGAACGTCCACACAAAGACAGAAATACACGTGAAGTATTTTTAATCACGCATTTTCTGCGTGATAAAATCTCAACACGAAAAGCTAAATAAATCATTTTATGCTTGATTGCTTTTCATGATAACAACATTTTTACACATTAAATAAATTTATTAAAGGTACAGTAAGTGTATTTTGAAGTTATTCATAGAACAGAGAATATTACACTCATAAACATTATAGCATAAAGTTTCAAATTAAATTTTCTTCTGATTTGTTACATTTTACAAGCAAAAGAGTTGAACAGGAGATAAGTAGTCGTTCCTATGCTAAGCCAGAGCTGTGTGCCTGAGGTGAATATGTTAAGGCCATCACACCTCACTGATATGATAGAGATCCAAGAGCAAAATAAAAATGTCTGAGAACTGAGCTATTGATTCATAGGTACTACTTACATACTCTGACCTCATTATTTGAAACAATGGGAATAATGATAAGCATCATAGGTGTAAAAATTCCCAAAGGCTATTTTTTGTGGTTTCTTAATATTTTATTGATAATAATAATAATAGTTTCAGAAATACTGTATATATATACTGCTCTGAACTCTGGATCTTGGCATCGCACTGTATTACACAAAATCTCCATCTGCCTGTTTGTTTTACCAAGAACCCAAATTGACACACAGGTACATCTTAGACCCCTGAGGATCTTTTCTATACTTTACTATATTGAAATGCCATCATCTTGCCTAGGAATCGACTACCAATGGCCTAAAATGGCCCATCTGTAGCTTTTATTGACCTATAACAATTTATAAAAAACACTTTATCATGGAAATAAATTTAGAAACATGGATTGTATTTTACTTTTTATGTAGGAAGATTTAACCTAGTGTGCACGTGTATCTGAAGTGTGAACTTTTGTATGATCTTGCTTGCTGTTCATATATGTGCGTGCCTTTATCTCTGTGTCATACTCACTTACTGGCCAGAGATAAATAATAGCACAAAGCCCCGAAGCAGCACCAGCACACATTACCCGATAGATCTGAAGTGACAAGTGCAGGGGGCAGATCCATGGCACACACGCTCATGTGACAGTCAGCGGGCTTGTTGGAAACTCGCTAAGAGACTCCGAAGTTAGCCGAGGATGTCTCAGAAGAGAAGAAGGCTCTTTATCGCTTTGATTTTGTTCTGATATCACTGCCAATATTTCAGTAATTCACCCCCCGAAAAAAAAGTTACAACATCTGAGCTGTGAAAAAGCGCAACAAATTCAATTCAGCGCTCCATACGGCTTGTGGGACGGCTTCAGACTGTAGCCAACAGTTGGACAAGTGGCTTTGAAATCCTCCAATACGGAGTTAAAAATGACAAAAGCTGTGGGAGCAAAGTTTTTTAGCGCTTTTTATTCTCAAGGGCCTTTCTTTAACAAATGATGAAGTCTTCTCTGCCTCTCCTACATGAAATCTTCGCAGTCCATCCAGCCAGTCAATCATCATTTCCAGGTAATATCTCAGCCACTTTATAACTGAAGGATATCTGCTATGATTTAAACTCGGGAGCAATTTAAAGGAAGTTTGCTAACAGCCTAATCTCGGTCGAGATGAAAAATGTCAATATTCATTCCTGTCAAAGAAAAATATGACACCTGAGATTCCCTGGAGGGGAATGAGAGGTGGGACATGCAGACACACCGGTCGAGCTTTGTCTCACACAACACACACACACACACACACATCTCTTTGTAGATCTCAAAAAAGCCTTCTTTTTTTCTAAAAGCCATGATAGGAGCTCATTGAGGAAAGCTGGCGGCACTGATTATCTGAAGGTATTCCTGTCTGACCTGGATTCGCGGGTTATTAGGGTGAAGTGCTCTGACTGCCTGGCCTCAGTCTCCTCCCTCACCTCCTCGCCCTCCACACCCACCCTTCCTCTCTCTCCTTCATCTCAAGCCATTAATGCGGAGGCATAGCCGCGCCCGCATCTAAATGTTTCATTATGGCAAGAGTGCAGATGCCAATTTCTTTGCCCATCTCCCCTCACATGCTCCTCTTCAGCACCCAGCCACCCCCTCCCCCGAAACAGCACCTCCAATCCACCACCCTCCTTCACCGAGGGAGGAGAGCAAAGCATGACAAATTGAAATAAATGAGAGAGGAGGGAGAAAAAAAAGAAGGTGGCACGGGGACAATGCCAGCGCCCCGGCTCCTCCTTTGACTGGAAAAAGGAGAAAAAGATGATGGGAGAAAGAGGGATGCAGCCGAACAGATCAAGTGAGGAAAGAGGGACGGGATGGGGGAGGGGTTTGAGTGATGGTGAGAAAGGCAGATTATTTATCCAACTATTATTATCATTTCAGAACCAGCTGTCCTCGTTCAGCCCTCTGTTTCATCCTCCGCTCCCTCTCTCCGCTTTGTGTAATGAGTGGCAGTAATTGGTGGATCTTATTGACCTTTGCGGCTCTTCATTTCCACGCGTGTGTGCATCTGTATGCGCGTGTGCATGCCACAGGTTCCTGCTCAGGTTATGTACATTACAATATTCCTTCTCATTCGATCCAGCACAGAAAGCACTCTTAACAATGTTTTGCTATGTAACGTGACAAATTGGTCCGACCCTGTCAGAGAAGAGGATATAGGCAATAATGGTGTCTAGTCAAACAGGGCTACTCGTGTCAAAACAATTCCACTCTGGTCAGCTTTAACGCCTCCTCATCAAGAAGTTTGGGTGAAATGAGAGTTATTTTTAATGGTAACTTCCTGTGTGAAGGTTTATTCTTCGACTTTTTCTTTTTCTTCCACACTGTGATTTTTATTGAAAGTAATTGGCTCTGCTTGCTTCCAAAATTACCGCTACATCAATGCAATAACAAAAACTACCAAGTCAAACTAAACCAGAATGCAAGATTTACCACAATACAACAGTCCCAATTGTTTCACTGACTGATAACATATTCACTTGTGATGTCAAACCAGCAGGCCAAATAGCCCAAAACCAAATTAGAATTTGCAAACAAAAGAAGCCCCTTTTTTCATTATTCTTTAGGAGTTTGCTTTTCGTTGAGGTCCACAGTCATCTGTCCGTTTTCAAAGTGGAACTTTTATTTCTTATTGTGAAGCGAGAGAAATGTTTCAGCCTTTGGAAAAATGAAGCCGACTTCAGGACAACTGTGCAAAACACTAATTACAACCTTGACTATGTTTTGGCTGTTTATTAGAATAATACTCTCAATTTTCTTCCATTTAACAAAATGTATTCAGTATATGTTGAATTTTTATTTTCTAAAAATGTAAGAAAGAATTAAAATAATGTTTAAAAAGTCTGAATATTCTGTCTGTCTATAATAACTTCAAGTCTTCTGGAAAGGCTTTCCACTAGGTTTGCTGTGTTTATGGGAATTTTTGATCATTCTTCCAGAAATGCAGTCAGAGACTGTTGGATGAAGAGGCCTTGCTCATTGTCCATCCATCCATTCACTTCCACTTATCCTTTTCAGGGGCGCTGGAGCCTATCCCAGCTGTGTTAGGGCGAGAGGCGGGGTACACCCTGGACAGGTCGCAAGTCTGTCGCAGAGCTAAGACATAGACAGAGACAACCAATCGCACTCACATTTATTTCCCCATTCACACCTACCAATTTAGTGTTTCCAATTAACCTAACCCCACTAACTGCATGTCTTTGGACTGTGGGAGGGACCTGGAGTACTCGGGGAGAACCCACGCAAACACGGGGAGAACATGCTCATTGTCTCCACTCTAATTAATCCCAAAGGTGTTCTCTCAGGTTGAGGTCAGGACTCTATGCAGCCTAGTCAAGTTCTTCTACACCAAACACGCTCATTCATGACTTAATAGACTGTCCTGTTACAACACGGCTTCTCGGCCATGTTGTAACAGCAAGGGGCCATCCCCAAACTGTTCCTACAAAGTCAGGAGCATGAAATCTTCCAAAATGCCTTAGTTCCTTTCACTGGAACTAAGGGGCAGAACCCAATTTCCTAAAAACAACCCCGCACCAAACTCTAATCCCCCCTTCACCAAACTTTACACTTGGCGCAGTGCAGTCAGACAAGTACTGTTCTCCTGGCTCTCCTGTAGGCTGGGCCAGCATGATATTAAACCTTATGAATGAAGAATGGGATGTCAATCAACTTCGTGTGTGTGTTGAAGGTATATAAGCAAATACTTTTGGCAATATAGTGTAACTTCATTTTGTACATTGTGGTATTGGGGTGAAAAGGGGAAGATAAAGTTCTGCTTTAGGGCAGGCCTATCTTGACATTGCTCGTCAAGAGAGGGTTCAAAACATCATCGGCAGCCAAAACGCTCAATCAAGCCTTCCCAATGGGACTTCACTGGGACAGCACCTTTTCATTGGCCGCAGCAGTTGTGAAGGGAGCAAAGGAGGTCGTGAGATGAAGACACAGAGTAAAATAAAAAGACAAAAATCAGAGGTGTTTAAAGTCCTGAATTAAACACAACTAAACATATTAGCAGTGAATTAACAGAAACTGTTCAGCCTCGTTGCATCAACTCTATAAACACTAAAAACAGCGGCTGCCCTTTGTCTGACTTACAGAGGAGAGCTACACGTGCTTAGTGTGACACATCTAGACTTGTCTCCTCCTGAAAACCCAATTTGCAAACGATGAGAAATTTAAATGGAACAATGTGACAAAAGACAGGTGTGACGCTACATTATTAGCATGTATACTTTCTCTAAGAATCACAGCCTGATATAAATGGGCTAATGTATTCAGTGTTTGAAATGTGAGACAAGAAGAGAAGAGAAACAATGTATTTTTGGATCCAGAAAGAAAGTGATAGAAGTCCTGAATCTGAATTAGCTCCAGACACCTTCATCTGTCATTTATTGCTCCATTCCATCCCCTCTTCTGCTTATTGTGCATGTGAGTGCCCAGCTGTGACAGCTGGAGCATCGGGAGAACTGGTGTGAATGTGTAATGTGTGTAAATGTCTTTCCTCTCCTGCTACTACTGTATTTGCTGAAAAAAGATACCGACTTGAAAACACAGAATAAAAAAGAAGCACATTAATACAAAGTTAGCAGTCGACTATAACCGGGTAATTCAGGATTGTGTCTTTCAGGTGTTTCTTTGATAGTCATGGGCACCTGTAAAATAAATGAGATTTAGCTGAGAATAAATAATGCTAAGATGTCTAAGGTAGTTTTAGTCTTTGGGCTATTTTAAATGCTGAAGCAGGAAATGACTTTAAACACATGGTTATTGCTAAATGTACTATTTATAAATCAAAGTGTAATCAGTGCACTGTCACTTGGCATCTTCTTCCTTCGGCTGACGCTTGCCTCAAGGCTCCACAGTACTGTTCAAACACTCTCACCAACTTTTTAATATGATTGCTGGGAATTTTTTTGTTTTCTTTTATACACAGTCACATTATGGAAAAGGATGTCCGCTAGACAACAGACCAGAGCTTGTTTTAATAGAAAAATTTCCATTACTGACCGAATCTTTTTTTTTTAACAACGACAGGGTGTTTGGCATTTTAGATTAGAACAAGAACATCTACCATTAACATTTAAAAATTCTAGGTAGATTTTTTTAAATAAAACATAAAATTTGACATTATCAAATGCAACCTAAATGCACCCGAGACTGTTGTCGGTCACAGATGGGCATAGCTCAACCCTGGTCCTGAAGGGCCACATGCTGCAGGATTTCCCTGGGGGTGAAGTTGGTCCTTGCAACATCAGGAGGTCCCATGTTTAAACAGTCTTGCTGACTTCTGATCATTTCCTGGGTGAAATGTACCCAAACTTCAAAAGTCTGGCTGAGGTAGTGCTGGTAATTCCACTCTGTAGTGTGACAGCAGAGCACGAGTCCAGCATTCAGAACAAAATGAAACAGGCCATGAAAAGTTGTTGGTCAGAGTCAGAGATGTAAAACCCATTCAAAGTGGTGCTGACATTAAAAGTGACCACATAGGGGTGTTCCTCCTCATATTTTTTCCATATTCCCATTTGCATTTCCTGTTCTGTGTACTGGGACGTACTGTGGGTAAAGTTGAAAATAAAACACTATTTTATACATTTCATTATTAGAAATTAAAATGACAAGTAACAAAACATGAGGGTAAAAAGAAATTCACAGACAGGGTTGTCTGTCACACCTGTTTGAAAATGTGTTATTTTTTATGTGAGGTATAATTTTGCTGATTGAATGTTCCAGTATTTGCAAATTCTGCACTGTTGTTTTCATGAATCTTTATTGATATTTTAATACATATACAGTCCAAAAGTCTAAAGCCGTGAGTTGAGAAACGTCTGATTTGTGTTTATTTCCAATCTAACATAAACTGAAAATGTTGGATATAAAAAGGGCAGGTTTAAAACACATCTGACGCACAGTAGTTGAAACACTGAGAGAACTGACTGACAGAAAATGAGGTTTAAAGAATTTATGAGATCACTTTCCAGGGACTAACATTAGGCAAAATCGGGATATGCCAGTTCATCAAATGTTACGTCAATAAAGCCCTTTTCAGACATGGAATACACAAGACTGCTGGCTTCATTAGTCTGTCAAAGTAAAGGCATTTTGTCATTCACACAAAGGTCACTCATATGAAGACACAACAGCACAAACACCCACTGGATCTGTGAATTGGTCTGACCATTATTAAATTGAGGCATTTAAACTTTGACATGTGAAGTACGCATGTCATTTGTTGTTAGATCCATATAGAGCTTGTCTCTAAGTCAGGGGTCACTCCAAAGGAGAAACATATGGATGCATTTTGCTGCCTTCTTTTTATGTTTGTGATGAACTCTGAAGACAAACTCCTTAATGCAGATGGAATAAACTTCAGCTCCTCATGATGTTTTGTTGATACCTGAGATGAAAAATTAATATGAATATTTTGTGCGTTAAAATTTTTTTTATCGGCATTCCTAGTGGAGGCATTCACACCATGGAATTTCTCAAAACAAATTTGCAGCATTTACTTTTTCAAATCAAGTTAGATTTTTCCAATTTTTCACATAAACAGATCTGACCAATCAGACCACTGCATCTGGCAAGAAGCGCACCCTTAGCTCAAAACGCACACCAGTGCTGAATGCACAATGATATGACAACAGTAAAAAAGATACAGTTTCACCTCAGAGAAACAGCTGCTTTTCCAGGTCTCTGAAATGATTCCTCTGCCTCCTCAGATGTGGTCCAAATTCTGCCAACAAGAGCTTAAACTGCCCCACTGACATCCTGAAATATATCCAAAAGTGGTCGTGATACAGCTTCGACTCTTCAATCAAACTATGAAATTCTCCCTGCTGCTGCCTTCTTGTGAGACATCGATGAACCCAGAATCTCTTCTTCTTCATTTCCTTGTGTAGAAACATCAGGACCAGCTCATCATTTTTCACAATACACAACAAATTTGCATCCAAAAAAATTCAGTTATCTACCCAGTTTTCCTGATTTCTCCTACTTCCCCACCTTCCCTTTTACTTCATGAACTCATGTTCACCTGCTTCCTTACCTCACACCCTCCTTACTTCCTTCTCCTTCCCATCATTCTCTCCCTGTTGCCCCCATTACTTCACCCCAGATACACTCTCTTTATTTTTACTCATGGTCTCACTACTGTTTATCTTTTCCTCACCTGTGGCTGCTCCCAGCTTCCTACTTTCACAACATGACTCTCACCCATTCATCTCAGGTTTTTCTGTAAACCTCTGTTCACTTCTCTCCCTTCCCATGATCTACTTTTATGTACCCCACCTACTTTTTTGTGCTTTTTTTTGTCACCAACCCAAAGGTCATTCATTACCTTCTTCCATTCAACTCCCCCACCTGCTTTTATATCTGCATGATCTGGGTCATCTGCCCCATACACATATATTTTCCCGAGACATAGAGTTTGTCTTACAAACCACCCTGTCACACAGAAAAACAAATCAAAACTAAACCATTTCAGCCTCTGATTCATGCTTTAGACATGACGGCAAAGGATCACGGCCACCACAGTCATGCACCAAATCCAGACAATAATCCCTTGCAAAGGTAAAATCTGAGCGAACATAGTTATTATGAACTGTGGGACTTTGAAAATAAAATAAAAACCGATCCATTATTACAAGCTGAAAACACAATAATCCAAAGAGTTTCTACAGGGCACTTCAACAAGTAGTTAGTGCACGTTTTCGAAACACACACACAACTGCTGGAAAAAACTAATGCAGTTGTGATCTGTGAGACTGGCTTTTTGCAAAATGGTAATAAGATTGAGAACAACTTGTACCATTTACAAATTAGGAAGCTCAATTATGACACACTAGTGGTTCAGTAAAATACAGTCTAATAATCAGTATCAGAAAGAAGAAAGTAGTTAGTGATAGGGCGATCGTGGCTCAAGAGTTGGGAGTTCACCTTGTAATCAGAAGGTTGTCGGTTCAAGCCCCGGCTTGGAAAGTCTCGGTCATTGTGTCCTTGGGCAAGACACTTCACCCGTTGCCTACCGGTGGTGGTCAGAGGGCCCGGTGGCGCCAGTGTCCGGCAGCCTCGCCTCTGTCAGTGCGCCCCAGGGCAGCTGTGGCTACAATGTAGCTTACCATCACCAGTGTGTGAATGGGTAGATGACTGGATATGTAAAGCGCTTTGGGGTCCTTAGGGACTAGCAAAGCGCTATATAAATACAGGCCATTTACCATAAACCTTGTGCTGATGTGACGACCATAGGCTAGATATTATACATTTCCTGTTCATTAGGAAGGGATATAGTGCTTTAGGACCATAGACTTTATGTAAAAGATACCAAAGCCAAAAATACATCCACTGTCGGTTTTAGAATCTTCCTTTCAAAGTTTAAAATAATAAATGTAATGGTACCAACGTGTCCCAAAAACAGAGCAACACTAGTCATAAGAAGTAAGTGGTACAAAAAAGAAAAAAACTGGAGGAACATTTTGTAACTAATTAGGTTGTTTAGCAACAGCTCAGCAAAATGTTTGGGTATAAAAGAACATCTTGGAGAAGCAGAGTTTCTTAGAAGTAATGATGGGTAGAGGGTCACCCATTTGGATGAAACTGCCTCTGCAGATTGTGGAAAAATTTCAGAATATTGTTCCTCAATCTAAAATTAAAAAGCCTTTAGTATCATTGACAGTCAGATGATTACTATCATCAAAAGATCCTGACTATGTGGAAAAATCTCTGCTTGTAAGGGACACAGCTAAAATCAATATTTCATGCCTCAGGTGGCACTGCATTAAAGAAGAGCCATTATTCTGACACGGGAATCATTGCATGGGCTCAGGAACACTTCCAGAAATTGTTTGTGAGCACTGTTCACCATGCCACCCACAAATGCAAGTTAAAGTTCAGTCATGCAATGAAGAAACCGATGTGTGACAATGTGATGAAGATCCAGAAATGCTGCCGTGTTCTGTAGGCCAAAGCTCATTTAAAATGGACTGCTCTTCTGTGGTTAGACAAGCTGAAGATCACGTCTTTTTCAGGAAGACAATATTAAACTGCATATTGAAGTTATTCCAACAGCAGAGCTTTGTAGTAGAAGAGTCTGGACTTTCTGAAGTCCAAACTTTTGGGTGTTTTCTATGTTCTATTGTCAATAAAATATGATTTTATAACATTTGCAAATCATTGCATTCCAGTTTTTTATTTCCATTTTACACAGCATCACAACCTTTTGTGAATTTGGGTTTACGAAGCAGCGCGGTTGTTTTTTCAATCATTCACATGTATTTCATCTTAGAGTGACTAACCTTCACTGACCCCCAATTGCTGTAAACAATTAACCATTTTCTTTGCATTTGCATTTTGTTGCATTTTTAGCACTTTTATTCAATCCCCCTCTGTTCCATCTGCAGCCTATACAAACTCCACATTTCCTTTATCCATTTCAAATTCATTAAAGTCATGTAGCTTCTCAATAAACAGAAAACCTTTATTTTTGAAAAAGGCTGCGTAAGACATTTGTAGGAATGTGGCGTAAACAACTCTTTTACCTGAAGGAATGCGGTAAGTAAAAATGTGAATGACGATAATTACTTTTTATGTTGGTCGTTGGTAACAGTTTATTGAAAACAAAAACCACAAATAAAAAATGCCATTTGAAATACAAACAAACAAAGAACTGAATAAAATGGAAAGAGCACAAATTATTCACCAAATAGATGTAGCCAGAGGTTTACTTTACCACACCTCTCCTTTTTATATAGTGCAGAGCATTCATGGCTCGACATCCTACAGGAGAAGAAGAGAAGAGTTAGAAGAGAACAACATGTGGAGAGCAGATAGGGAGTGGGTGATGAAGATGGTCAGAAAGGTGTTTATAAAGTGAAGAGGCTGGAGAGACACATGACTTTATGATCTATTCATACACCTCTGCTCACCATACTTTATAATTCAAATGTGAGCACAACTTTGGGAATGATCTTAAAACTGAGGTCAAATATAACTCGTTCTCATTCTCGGGATGTCAACTACTGCTGTTTTGTCAAACCCACTCATATCTCAGAAATATCTGCAAAGTGTCCTTTGATGACAGTGCCTTTAAGCACTAAATGTGGATATAAGGAACAAAAAGAGTGAACAAATCCGCGTGAAGAGCGAGAGTAGAGTAAATAGCATGACTGTCAGTCAGGAGAGTTCAGTTTGTGTTCTCTTTGGGAACTTTGGATTTTGCATTCAGTATGGCTTTGTGGTTTAGTTTCCCATTCACTTGTTATTAGTTAAAGGAAGTAATTGTACTCAGAATTTACAAAATGTACGTAAGAGTTTCACAGGCTTCAAACCTTCTGGTCAGTTGAAAACTTTCTGTGGAGTTTAAATCTTCTCCCACAGTCCAGGCTTGTTGAAGAGTCATAGGTGTGTGTGTGTGTGTGTGTGTGTGCGTGTGCGTGTGCGTGTGTGTGTGTGTGTGTGTGTGTGTGTGTGTGTGTGTGTGTGTTGGACTAGTAACATGTTTAAGTGTATCCCACCTCTTACACTGTTATAGCTGGAACTTTGCAGCTTTTGCTATAACTGAATATCAAAGGCATTGAAAAAGAGAACCTGTCTTAATTATTAAATTACTTACTCATCAGAACAGTTTTATGTTGATTACATTTATTTGCAGTGTTTGAATGTCAACAGCAGAGTAATAACTTTTCTTTTTCAGAAAAAACTTTGTTAAATATTTATATAAACAAAGATTTCTTTTTCAAGGACACCTTAACAACACAGAACATTTTTTCAATATAACATAACTCACAGCACAGAAGCACTGGCAGTACTGCGGTACAGTGAGGAGGCGGCTGGGACAGGTCAGTACATTGACAGATAGCTGTCCTGATGTTGTCTGTCAATTCAGATGATTCTTCATAAAAAAGCCATTCATCCTTGCTCAAGGTTTTCAAATAACCTTAAATATTGGCTTTGAAAAAAAAAAGCAAAACAGACAGAATGAACTGAATATGCTTATTTCCACTCAAGGATAACTGACTTCATGTTCTTCCTTTCACAGAAAGGCTCTTTGTATCGCAGTAGAGTAATGGAAAATTTGGCTTTGAAAATATAGATAAATGTGATGGCTAGCTTTTAGACTTCAGCACTTTAACTTCTGGCTTAAAAATATATAAGTGTATATATATACATATATACTTTCAAATCAGTGAGCTGA
This sequence comes from Aulonocara stuartgranti, assembly GCF_965226115.1. Lineage (NCBI taxonomy): Eukaryota > Metazoa > Chordata > Actinopteri > Cichliformes > Cichlidae > Aulonocara > Aulonocara stuartgranti. Next base: position 13,709,292 of record NC_138956.1, on the reverse strand, counting down.
AAGGTGGACAACATGAAAATGCACAATAACAGCCTGATTAACCCTTGTATGGTGTTCGGGTCTGTGAGACCCGTTTTCACTTTTTTTCAAAAGAAAAATGAAACAATTAATTATTTTTTCAACCTGAAATTCATTGGCTTTGGCTTATTTTCTGTGAAGAACATAAATCCGAACTAATTTTCAATGACCTCATACTGTACCTCCCCCCACGCATTTACATTACATACAAGGTGTTCGGGTCCACTGGACCCAGGTCTAATAAAAGTGTTGAAAGTGAAGGTCCTGTGTTCCCACACTCTGTCTTCCTCCTTTCTGGTGCTGCTGATAGTGTTTTCTTCCCCTCCTGCTCCCGCACAAAGTTGCAACATTGTTGTCTGCTCTTACATTCCCACACATTTTACCCTCTTTCTTGAGGGATCGAAATTGTATTTTCTCATTCCCTGTCCCTCCTGCTAATTAGGGGCATAATACTATAAATAAGACTTTGCCAGTGTGGTTCTTTATCACAACTGATCAAGATGGCAAAAGATTATCTGCTGCGAGGGCCATCCAATTGATTTTGGAAGAGAGAGGGGCTTCGGATGATGATGTTGACAAAGAGGTTTCAGAATATTTCACATTTCTGAAAATTCAGAGTCTGACAGTGACTTTGAAGAAGAGGATGAGGTTGAGCACTGTTAGAGTTTGTATTGTTGATTGTTATTTATGCTTAGAAATATTTAACCATAGATGCTTAGAGGTGTATAATCAATTGTGTAGTGATAAGTTGTGTGATCTTTAACAGGCTACAGAGGCTTGGTGTGCATTCCACACTAGAATGCACACCTACATCCTGGGAGCACGGGAAGAGGTCGCATCTTGTTTTAATTGTTTTATGGTAGGATTAACGTAGCTACGTCTGTTCTAGTCTAAGTGCTTTTCTGTTTAGATGAACTGCTGGACTTCCTCACCGGGGGGGGTCTAGTCTACCCTCTTCCTGACCAAGGATGTTTGACCCTTTGATCAGCAACACACACACACACACACACACACACACACACACAGGCAAGGTACTCTTTGTTTGTATGTAGACGTCGTATGTTAATGAACCTATGCATATTCATGTAACCTCAATAAAAGGACAGTGTTACGGGAGGACGGACGAGAGCAACTGGGGTCAAGCGAAGGGACGGCGCTCTGTCCGGTCTCTCCCGTGCACGAGTAACATGAAGAACTTTGCCTATTTGTGTCTTGCTTAGCAGTGTAATTATATTGTCTTCAACGTTCCAGCGGATGGGTTCAAGCTACAAACCTATCATTAATTGGTCCTTCGAGCCGGATGAAGGCCTGAAGTGAGGTGATGGGAGGCCATAAAACTAGAGTGCTGAGAGGTCTGCAGCTTTGGAAATAGCTGAGACCCATGTTGACAAACAACAAAACTAACTGGTATGTTTGAATGTTTATTCTACATACATTTGGACTCTGGTCCTATGGACAACGAAACAACTAGAAGAGACATTCATGACGCCCTGCAGAACTCAAACCACTCTGCAGAGAGACATGTGATTTGCACACCCGGAGGAAGCATCACCAAGCTGAGATGTTTTTGAAAATGTTACTTTCTTAGTTTCACTATTAAATTAACAATTTCTTTGGTTGCTCGTAAGATGCAGTTTGCCATGAGATGAGCTCAATGAATGGGGTAACTGCTAATACATTTATTAAACTGTGTAACTTTTACAGTAATTTAGGGTGATTTGACATATGCTGAGTAAAAAAATGTTTGCATTGAAACTGTCAGACATGAGGTATGCATAACTGGGAACTTTCTAGCATAAAGGTCAAAAACGGGGGAATGTTAGAGTTTGTATTGTTGATTGTTATTTATGCTTAGAAATATTTAACCATAGATGCTTAGAGGTGTATAATCAATTGTGTAGTGATAAGTTGTGTGATCTTTAACAGGCTACAGAGGCTTGGTGTGCATTCCACACTAGAATGCACACCTACATCCTGGGAGCACGGGAAGAGGTCGCATCTTGTTTTAATTGTTTTATGGAAGGATTAACGTAGCTACGTCTGTTCTAGTCTAAGTGCTTTTCTGTTTAGATGAACTGCTGGACTTCCTCACCGGGGGGGGGGGTCTAGTCTACCCTCTTCCTGACCAAGGATGTTTGACCCTTTGATCAGCAACACACACACACACACACACACACACACACACACACACACACACACACACAGGCAAGGTACTCTTTGTTTGTATGTAGACGTCATATGTTAATGAACCTATGCATATTCATGTAACCTCAATAAAAGGACAGTGTTACGGGAGGACGGACAAGAGCAACTGGGGTCAAGCGAAGGGACGGCGCTCTGTCCGGTCTCTCCCGTGCACGAGTAACATGAAGAACTTTGCCTATTTGTGTCTTGCTTAGCAGTGTAATTATATTGTCTTCAACGTTCCAGCGGATGGGTTCAAGCTACAAACCTATCAGCACCATTTAGTAACAAAACGAAGACGAGTACCCCATCTGCAGCCAGCTCCAGGACCAGAACAAGCCCACCAGTCAGCAAGTGAAGAAATATGGATGTCAATAACTGGTGAAATTGGATGGTCTTCTTGCCCAAGAAATGCAGAGCTGTTACTGTGATAAGCCAGGGCCAACACGGCTGACAGTTACTCATGTACAGGACATCAAGTCTTCATTTGAGCTTTTCATCCCAGATTCCATCCAGAAAATTATTCTGGATTGCAGTAATCTAGAAGGAAGGTGTGTTTTTGGAGAGAGGTGGAAGGAGATGGACCAAATTCATCTAAGAACCCCAAAGGCCTACTTTGGGGTTCTTATCCTTGCAGGAGTTTTCAGGTCCAAAGGGGAATCGACAGAATCCCTGTGGGATGCAGAAACCGGCACGAACCTTTCCGTGCATCAGTGTCTCTGGAAAACTTCCACAAAATTTCCAGGATTATCCGTTTTGATAACCGAGATGACAGACCAGCTCGACGGCAGAGAGACAAGCTAGCTGCCATCAGGACAGTGTGGGATAAGTGTGTGCACCACCTCCCCCTGTTTTACAACCCTGGGCCTAATGTCACCATTGATGAGCAGCTGATCCCATTTAGTTGTGAAACATATTGCTTCACGTGTAAATGTGTTGTGTCTTTCCACTCACTCCACTTGATTATAACTGATTTTTTTTATAACATTTTATAGAAAAACAAAAACGAGAAGCACATTAATTCATAAATATGATCTAACAAAGGTAAAGGGAAAAAATTAACCATGTTTGCTGTTCATATGGTTTGTAATTGGGATGAAGTGAACATCTGTTGAGTAATTTAACATAAAATTGTTTGATAGTGTTAATTTCAAAAGCCAAAACTCTAGCGGGTCCACCAGACCCATGAACACTGGCTGAGTAACAAAAATATGAACACCACACAAGGGTTAAATATACAAAAAAATATATTTTTTATAACATTTTAAATTGCACAGTGCATCAGAGTCAGCATTAGGGACATTAAAAAAGTAAATTGACAAATGAAACAAACAAAGACTACATTAAAGTCAAATTTTCACAGCTAAGAGGCAGAAATAGAAATTGTAATATTCACATTACATTCATATGCAGACTCAAACACGGACTATTAATATTTTCTGTCAGTGTGGTATGACGGCAAATGTCATTTACACATTCACACTTTCTGATACAAAAAAAAACCCAACAAAAAATGCTTTTTGTTAACATAATAATTTAGGTAAGTACTTTCTACCCTGTTTCGCAGCTGCAGTTGCAAATATACAGAGCACTCCTCACTTTTCTTGATAAGTTTGTTGCTATGCCAACAGCAGATGATAAAGTGGCTGAAAAGCATTCCCGAATCATCTGTTTGTATTAGGGTGTTGTATGTTCCATTATACTCAAAGACATTTCAGCACATTTTGAAGGCCACATTACTTAAAATGGTCTCCAAAGGCAGCTCAACATTATTTTGTTATTACTATCTCTGATAAAGCGTCACTATTACTAAACTTGCTGTGAGATTTGTGTTGTCTTAACCAGTCTATTAATTTAAGAAAAAGCTACAGAAAATGCAAGCTTATATCAATAAATGTAAAAGGCTGTGACTAATATATACAGTTTGCATATTCTGTTGCTGCCTGTGTGGGTTCCCTGCAGGTACTAAGACTCTGCCACAGCCCAAAGACATGGTTGTTCAGTAAAATAGTGATTCTAAGTAGCGCACAGACGTGAATATGAGTCTGTATAGTTGTCTGTCTGTCTTTATTAGCCTTGCTGACGACCCGTCCACCCTTCACCCTATGACATTTCGGTTAGACTCTAGCCACCCCCTTGACAATGAACTGAATAAGTGTTTAAGAAAACTGATGAATGTTATGTTAACATGTGATGCGAATGACAATAACGCTCCTTGAATCCTTGAATGAATGTATTTATTAGCAGTTATGTTAGGAAAACGTTCCCGTGTCAATGATGTGCTCTTAGTATTAAGGAACACATCTAAATAAGATTATAGTTGCAGTGCACAGACAAAGGTTGTGATAGTTACAAGTAAAAAGGACACACATTTGTCACTTTTCATTGCTTTCTGATTTTGGCCTTGTAATCCTAGTTTCTCTTACTTTTGTACCTTTGTTGTGCTAATGTCACTAGCTTTGATTTTGCTGGATGCCCTTTATGGTTTATTATACAGATTTAGTCCAAAATAGTTGTTAAATCGGTTTCTTTCATTTTTATCTTTTAATTACAATTCGGGTACATATGTCATCATTCAGTACTCTGACTAGCTAAGTTGTGTATGTATACATGAGTGAAACACTTACCTGAACAGACCCTTAACTGAGGATCTTACGGCAGCTTTGATGAAATTTTTCTTATTAACCAACCAAAAATTATTGAGAATTGCAATTATGAAACTTTCATTTTAGATGGATTGTTCTGTAATACCCCAAGTGAAATAAGTTTATTATTTCCAGCTGCAGTGATGTGTTTTAAAGACAGTTCAGACTCATTTTGTTTGTCTTTTTGAATGTTCAAATACAAATAATCATGTTCATTTAACTGACATGGCTGAAATACTTCTTAAGACAAAGTATGAATGGCAGTAAAAAACAAAAAAC